>NW_027518679.1:51256428-51886071 GCF_043159265.1 Tasmannia lanceolata | reverse complement strand
AATGTTCAATAATAAAACTGAATGTCACATTTGACACGGTACGAAAACGTGTCCACACGCCCTCATTAAGTCTCATCGCCTATAGAAATACCTTTAGAAGTGTCCAAAGGAGTGTCGACACACGTGTCGGGTGTCGGCAATAAATTTAAAGAGTCGGCTAAATCATATATATATATATATATATATATATATATATATGAGGAAACTGTTGGTGAGCTTAAGCGCACCAAACTTATGGTGCGCTTAAGCTCCCCAATCACATGGATCCCACATTTTGGGGAGTGATCCAAACCATTCATTTGCAAGGCTTATCATAGATAGGGGGTGTACCAAAAATCAGCTCCATAGGATCATCCTAACCCCTCCATTTGTGGAGGACAAAAATGGAGCAGATTTGTGTCTATCCATTTTTGTCCTCCACAAATGGAGGGGTTAGGATGATCCTATGGAGCTGATTTTTGGTACACCCCCATCTATGTAAGGGACTTTCAAATG
This sequence comes from Tasmannia lanceolata, assembly GCF_043159265.1. Taxonomy (NCBI): domain Eukaryota; kingdom Viridiplantae; phylum Streptophyta; class Magnoliopsida; order Canellales; family Winteraceae; genus Tasmannia; species Tasmannia lanceolata. Next base: position 51,885,576 of record NW_027518679.1, on the reverse strand, counting down.
AATGCTTTGGATCATCCTAACAAAGTGGGCCCCCATGTGATTGGGCGCTTAAGCTCACCATAAGTTTGGTGAGCTTAAGCGCACCAACAGTTTCCTCTATATATATATATATATATATATATATATATATATATATATATAAAGTTTAGATGCTCCAGTGAGAAGAAGTGACTCGTGCCAAGTTGATGGAGAAAAAAGAGGTAGAGGCAGACCGAAAACAACTTGGGTAGAAACAGTGAGGAAAGACTTGAGGGCTAAGCACATAACAGAGAACGTGACCTTGTATATGATAGAATGGAAGAAAATGATCCATGTAGACGAACCCAACTAGTGTCAGGAGTAGACTTAGTCAATTTGAGCCGGGTAGTTCCTTTCAACTTTCATGAAAATTTTCTAAAGGATTCATTAGCCGACCCCAACTAGTTTGGGACAAAGGCTTAGTTGAGTTGAGTTGAGTATATACATATAAAATTTAAGAAAAAAAAATATAGTAAAAATATCGGGATAATATCATGCTATTATCACGATATTTTGTGATAAAAATGACAATATCTCTATATTTTTACTATCTGGGATTATTTCGGGATTTTGTCGTTTTACCAAAATGTCGCGATAAAAACGCGATATTTTGAAAATATCAGAGATATTTGTGACATAGATCACAAAAGAATTGTTCTTCTGCAATTGTTATATCAGAAGATTGCTTATTAGTGATGTCAATTTACAAGGTGGAACTCACCATTCTAAGAGGAAATCTAAAAAGAGCAAAAAAAATTTGAAACAGAGTCGAATAAATCTCAGCAAGAAATATCAACCGATTCAAGGATATCGCCATAGAGTAAAGTGTTTCTGAGCTCGAGCTCAGATAGTCTATCTGAGCTCGAGCGTCAAAAACTCATATGGGCCCACATTTTTGGGGTGAACCAAAGCATTCATTTGAAAGGCCCTTACATGGATAGGGTGTGTACCAAAATCAGGTCCATAGGATCATCCTAACCCATCCAAAAGTGGAGGGAAAAATGGCCAGATACTGTTTCTCCACAAATCTGCCCATTTCTTCCCTCCACAAATGGAAGGGTTAGGATGATCCTATGGACCTGATTTTTTGTAGGCACCCTATCCATGTAAGGGCCTTTCAAATGAATGCTTTGAATCACCCCAAAAATGTGGGCCCACATGAGTTTTTGAGCTCGAGCTCATAAACACTTTCCTCATCTCCATATGCATAATTAAGTGCATCATTAAACTTTTGCTCATGTCACCACCAATTTGCTATTCATACGGAAAGAAATGGGAAATGCATTATGGCCAGGAAATCAACATTTGTTAAAGATCTGCCCTATTTTTTTCACATCATGCAATATGCAAGGAAACACATGTTTGCTCTTTGTATTTGGGTATAATGGAAACTCTGTTTAGATGCACGCATTAGATTACAGGTACCATATATTTAATATAATGAAAAGTAACAAAATATGTTTTCTTGGTTGTTTAGTTTATAATACTTGGTATAATTATTGCGATATAACTCTATACTACCACAGAGATTATCTTAATGTAAAAGAACCACTTAGTCAATATTTGGTGATGTGAAATATAAAAATTACATAACATACAACGCGTTTCAAGGGTAAACTTCCATATCCAATGTCTTACCGTCAACTTGCAACCCCTGAAATTCTTATATGAACTTGAAAGTGGAAGTGAAACAACAAGACGATAAGTAGATGATTACTTCCCACTAACTTTGGAAGGATAAAATGCCAAATAGATAATCATTTATGCTTCCAATATTCTAACACATAAATTTGTTGTTCTTTTCAAAGAGAAAAGAAGCTTCCATGGAAACTTCATACAAAAATGAATATATAAGAACAAAACCAAGTAGAGTTCACCTGGCCATAAGTAGTTGCTCGGTATGGAACTGTTTGTGTATTTGGAACCAGTAGCATGTCATGTGCGTGCTGTAGACTTGGTATTAGCCCTTCGCCCAACAACTCTGAATCTAGTATCTCACTAACCTGCGTTTAGAATTGAAAGGTTTTCATGAATTTGAGAGCACTAAATCAAAACTCATTTTAAACACTTAAATGGCCAGAAAACAGAATCCATGCCAAATGGATGATCTGATCATTTAGTATGGATGGCATGCATCACGACAAGTGTGCCTGGGTCTGCATGGTAAAGAATCAATTTTGCATCTCAAACAGAAATTTTCTCAAGAGGGCCTCGTTACTAGTGTCTAGTATGCTTTTGACAAGTGAGTTTGAAGTAGCTTTCTTTAGAAACACAAGAGAGCCTCGTTACTAATATACTTTTGGCAAGTGAGTTTGAAACAATGTTACCTGGAACACGGTTCGTTCTGGCACGCGGTACGGGTACGAGGTACTATGGTAGGCCGATATGTGGTACGATGAGAGTAGGCTAAGTTGGTTTGCTATTTGGGGTCACGGGTTGGTTTAGAGCACTAATTCGGGTCTCTTTGGTGCGCGCTCTCTCTCTCTCACTCTCTCTCTCTCTCTCTCTCTATATATATATATATATATATATATATATATATATATAGAGAGAGAGAGAGAGAGAGAGAGAGAGAGAAGAGTTTCTATATATATAATTTATTTTTACAAGAATATCATTCCATAGTACATGCTACATACATTTAATAAACAAAATAAAAAAAACCCATGCCATTCTTATTTATTCAAAATGAAAATTTCCAGTTCCAATTCAACCCAAAATATATAAAATTTGAAGATCTCTATCACTAAATTAAGTACCAACGTATATTGCATTCCCAATCTTAAAGGAAAGGCAAACAGAAAAATAACAACCCGGTTCTGAAATAAAAACATAAACATATGATAAATGATCAAACTGATAAATTATTGTACAGCTCTCTTTCCCTAGTCCACCGAAGTGTTCCCTCTTACAATGTTGAATATACGAATTTGTTGTAGTTTAGGTCGACGAATTGATGGCCTCCTTGAACTTGGAGGAGCTGGTCTTGTGCTAGAAGATGACATCGAAGCATCGAGGATGATGTTTCATCATATTTTTCTATAAAATTGTCTAAAGCTCCCGGTCGCTATTAAGGGTGTCAATTTTGGCTCGGGCTCGGAAGCTCACTCGAGCTCAGCTCGGTAAAAGCTCGGCTCGAGCTAGGCCAGGCTCGGCTCGGCTCGTTAAGGATTTAATATATTTAAATATATATATATATATATATATATATTATATATTAATATATACACTAAAAGGGTTGTCCAAGGAGTGAAAGGGGGAGGCAAAATATGTCACTTCTTTTTTGGAACCCCATTTGTTACTTGGACCACCCCCCGTAGTGTAAAAAGAGTAGTCAAATTACACTAGATAGGGCTGTCCAGGGAAGATGAGGCGTGAATATATAATTGCCCTTAATATAACCCGAGCTCGGTAAGGCTCGCGAGCCTGGCCGAGCCCGAGCCGAGCTCTTGAGCTTAACGAGCCGAGCCGAGCCTGGCCAAGCTCAGCTCGGCTCGGCTCGTTTACACCCCTAGTTGCTATTTTGGCTATCCGAGTTGCAAACGACCCCATTTGGGATCGTGCAACCCTAGATCGCACGCTAGAGAGTGGAATGGTGACGCTGGCAACATTGATTTGAAATAGCTTTCTTTAGACCATAGAGTGAGAACCAATAAGTCGGTTCACCTTGTCCATTGCTTGACCCACACCCTTTGAAAAGTACGATAGACGATTTTGACAAACTTCCCTTTTCTCTTAGGAGCTTACTAGTCTACAACCACCATTCACCTAGAACCTTTTCCCTACAACCTTGAAGGCTCCCACTACATCTTTACTACCATAACCAGGCCACAACAAAAACCACTTCCACCATGCTCACACAAGAAGTTTTGGAAAAAATGTCTGTACGAACATAGTCATCACGTAATTACCTAGACTCTGAGGTTATGGTCATGGTTTTAAATTTCGGCCGAAATCCGAAATTTTGGTCAAGATCGAAACCAAAACTACCTGAAACCAAAATTTGAGCTAGAGTCCCAAATTTCAGCTGAAATTTACTTTTTCCCAAATTTTCGGTTGAAATTACCGAAATTGAGCCGAAATTTCGGCACAACTTTGAAATTTTTTTTTTACCGAATTTTCGGTTTCGGCTATGTCCGAAACCGAAACCGAAATTTTAAACTTTGGTTATGGTTCCAACACCATCCACTTTATGGGTTACATCCATTTTCAGGATGGTTGTTTGGCTAGGCTGCTAGGGTAGTTTGACTGGTAGTCTAATGACAACAAGATCCTCAGGTAATCTAGGCATATCATCATATTCCAAGGTGAAAACATTAAGCCATTCAAGCTACAAATAAAGTTCAATTGCTTAGTAGTCCCAAGCAGCAGCGTGATGTATGAGATTTGATCCACTTTCGTCCCCAGTAAATTTCGCGTGGTTTTGCTTCCATTTTACAACGGAAAAGGCTATAATTGGTTAATAACTTCATGTATTTACTTTGAAGTGTCAATGTTGACTACACCATTTCTCTTATATTAGCAATAGCCATTTGTATTGAATCATTGTGGATTTAGCAGCTCCTCATGAGTCATGAGAGCAACCACAGTGATAATCCCGCTCCAAGCCATAAATTTGCAAAGGGATGTACAATCTTCAAGCCAGAGGTTCTAAAGGCACATCAGGAAGCATTTTCGCGATAGGTCATAAGGTTCGATTTGAAAATAATTGTTCCGTAGTCATGAAGTGATACAGTATAGTCCAAATGTTTTCAATTCTACTATCTAGTCCATGCAGACTTCCCCGGGTATGTTTGGTTGCACAAGCGCTCAGCATTCATTGGAATTTCAAATGCCAATGAATGCTGATTCCTTGTCTGGTTGCCAATATTGCATTGAAGTTCCATTTGACTCCCAAATATGTTCCAGACATCATTATTGCTTTTTTGCACATTGCGCCCATGTGGCACTTATGTCTCCTCTACTCATCTTCAAACCAAATTCTACCAAAATGTTAAATTTTTGGTAGGAGTAGAGTGGAAAAGGTCCTGTCTTTTCTAACCCCCCCCCCTTCTCTCTCTCTCTCTCTCTCTCTCTCTCTCTCTCTCGGTAATGAAACCCCTACTTTCTCCACTACTCTCCGAGAGAACTGCCACGCAACCAAACACTACTTACCACTATTCTTCTAGACAAATCAAATGCTTGTCTCCTCCCTTTTGACTTCTTATTCTACCACTCTCTGAGCCACCCCCGTGCAACCAAACATAGCTTCGGGAAAATTGGTGCGACAGACAAATTTCAGTATGCCAGCAGAAATGCCATCCATATCAATGCGTCTAGATATCTCAGGTAAACACTAGAAAGGGATATGTCAACACATACTAAAAAGTTTTTCTTCTATAACTTTTTTTTTTTTTGAATGGTAGTTTTTCTTCTATAACTATCTTCTGAAGAATCTGAACAGCTCCACTTCAAGATATTTCAGAGCTAAAAGCAAGAGGCCACATGTAAATACATCTACCGACAAGGTATTCATAAAATAATGATGAAAAAGAGGCCTCAGTTTTACGGAAAGCCATGTGTGATTATAAATCCCATCTTCGAGCCAACAATCACAAGATCAAAATGACTTGTGGTAAAACCAAGAAAAGCAATGCCATAATTAGTGGGAGGAAACAAAACATGCATTTAAAAATCCTACAAGTATTAGATTAAGAACCTTTCAGAGCAAACTGACCAGACTCACCCAATAACAACATCATTCAGACAGAAAACAGGATGTGGAAAAATCAACCTAAGAACTACAGAAACAACTCTCAAATGATAGAGTCAGTTTACTCAGTAAATTGAGTTTTCCACAACTGTGATTGGTCCTATACAATGGAAATTACATAATGAATCTTCCTTTAGAGCTGTTGACAAACAAAATTGCCCTTTCTTTCTCAATCATCAGAGTAACATTAAAAACATTTTTAATTAGCTTAAAGCAAAATAATATTATATTATGTGTAAGAGCTTGGAAACAAATTTAGCCAAACAATGAAGCAAGAAATTAAAATCTTACCTAAATTTCTTGTTTTCAAATTGAATCACTTCCCCTTTTCTTTTAAAATGAAAATAGCATATTCTCATCAATTATCAGAACACTGTATCAGTGAAACTAGCAATATCAACTATCAATTGCTCATTGGAGGGCACGGTTTTCAGAATTTAAGAGAGTCCATCAAAATAATTAAAGCCACGTATAAACCTTAAATATAAACACAATTCTCCTTACTAGTATATCTGCACGTGAGGTGAGATCCTCACCAACTTTGAGTTCATCAGAGCGCTTGTGGAAGATATGTACTTTCTTCACCATACCATTAATGCGTATAACTTTCCGCATCAACTTACCCATGGGAAGGTAAGACTCACATGCCGATACCATTCCCTCCATACTGGTACCTGCCATTGCATCACTTGAATTCATTGCTTTTGCAGCCATCATTGATAGCAAGCCAGTGCCTGCACTGAATAAATAACTTACTTTAATGGAGTGAGAGAAAAAAAAGAAGCATCACTTATTTTCCAAGAGTGGCATTAAGGATTTCTCTAGATTTTGGCAAATGACGGTGCCACATGATGGAGAATTCAAATTTTTGAAAAGGTGTGGCACAGAAAAACTTAAAGGCCGTTTGGATACGAGCAGGGGCGGGGGCACATATAGCATGAGGCCATGCGCTCCCCCCCCGGAAGTGTACCCTGAATACGCGGATTTTAGAATCCGGGTTTTAGTTTGAAAACAATGTAAAAGAGGGTTCATGATCAAGCTGTTGTATGCTGCCGGACATTGTTTCTTGGATTTTTAAGTGAGAAATCAAGGTTTTAGAAATCTCTCCCCCATCCTGAGATTTCTAAAACCTGGAAACATGGGACGATCTCCTGCTCTCTTGCTGTCGGAAAGAAGGGCGAGAAATCGGAAAACGACGGCTGGTCTCTTTCTTCTCTCGTCTCCCATCTACAATTTTGAGGAAATCCACGATTCTAAAATCCGTGTATCCAAACGGCCCCTTAGTTTCAAACACATTTTCATTTTTCTTCTTGATGTAATGGTTTGTATTCTTTGCAAGTTTATGAGCATCACTTATCTTCCTAGAGTGGCATTAATGATTTTGCTAGATATTGGTAAATGAGGGGATCCCATGATGGAGAATTCAAATTTTTGAAAAGGTGTGGCATAGAAACACTTAAATGCCGCTTGGGTATGAGGATTTTAGAATCCAGGTTTTAGTTTGAAAATAGTGTAAAATAGGGTTCATGATCAATCTGTTGTATGTTGTCTTGGCAGCATTTCTTGGATTTTAAGTAAGATATTCAAGTTTTAGAAATCTCTGCCACATCCTGAGATTTCTAAAACCTGGAAACATGGGATGATCTCCTACACTCTTGTTGTCGGAAAGAAGGGCAAGAAATCAGAAAACGACGGCTGGTCTCTCTCTTCTCTCGTCTCCCATCTACAATTTTGAAGAATCCACATATCCAAACGGCCCCTTAGGTTTGAAACATTTTCATTTTTCTTCTTGATGAAATGGTTTGTATTCTTTGCAAGTTTACCTCTACATTGATTAAGTGTAATTTCTAGTTAAACTGCACTAAAAATGCACCGTTTGATTAGCTTGACCTGTATTTTCCTGCATTTTATCTTTATCTCCTCTCTAAACAGAATATCACAGAGGACACACACTCAACTATGGCAAAAATGTTCTCCTAAAGTTAAACCGAGCTAGTAACTCCAAACTTCATACCCAAATATTAAAATGTTAATTACCATATGCCTTTGACCCTGTTTGTTATGGATTTTGAGAACTGATTGTGAGCCCAAAACTGATTATTGGACTCAAAATTAACGATTAATTATTTAATTTTGAGCCCAATAATCAGTTTTGGAGTCAAAATCAGTTCTCAAAATCCAAAACAAACAAGGCCTTAGCTGCATGTTGAATCAAGATGTATGATCGCATATGAGTATATCTAGCAGAATGAAATGGTACCCATAAAAAGAAAAAAAAAGGTTTAAAAATGAACTGTAAATTCATCTGCATTCTCATTCAAGCATCAAGAAAACTGGTTTAAATGAACAACAGAAAAGGTCCAAACCAAATAAATTAAAAATAAAATGTTTCGCTGCTATTGTTCTTTAGAAGCGTGATGGAAGAAGGCAAAGATCATTCTAGTTGAACTATAACTAATTCTGGCTTACTTAATTCCAATTAAAGACTTCTAATATCAAATAACTAAATCTAAAACATCTTCTAATTATAGTGGAACCCAAAACAAGGAAACCTTCACAGTGAAAAAGGAATACACTAAACCAAAACCCATATAAAAAATAAAATAAAAAGGTTGAGAAAAGAGAAAAAATAAATCATGGGTTGTGGAAAATAGATCAAATACCCAATGTCAAGAACATGGCAAGGCCGTGTTACGGTCTTCTTGATGGCTTCATGGAAAGCTCTGTTCCTAGCGGAGTCGTTGAGCATGTCGAGATACGACGTAGAAGAAAGAAGGGCTTTGTTAAGGTTAGGGTTAGGGTTAGTTTTCCCGTCTTCTTCTTCTTCTTCGATGACGACCCATTCTGTGTTCCCCGTTAGGGGGTCGAGTCTCTGTTGGAACATCCGTTGAGGTAATGCAGAGCTCATAGTTCGGATGGGTTTGCAGTTGCTAAAACGGAAGGTTGAAGAACAAAGAGAGGTAAGAGATTGGAGGAAGAAAGTGAAAATTAGAGACGAAGACATGCAGAGAATAGTGATGCCAGGCATCTGGCTAGTGGAAAAAGTGGGTGTCATTACCAATATATAAGTTTCGAAGCTACATTAGCAACCAAACCAAGTACCATAAAGTTGAAGAAGAGTGTATGCATAGGAAATCCTTGGGGATGCCAAGCATGTGGCTAGTGGGAGAGTTTGGATTGCATGAATTTTCTGGAAAAGTTTGAAAAGGAAATATTCTTCCAAATTTTTATGTTCTTCAAGTTTTTATTTATGTGAGAAAAATGAATGAACGGTTTGGATCGTCCTACGGAGATGATCTATTTGGCCTATCAAATGAACAGTCCGCTTGAAGTGGAGCCTAACGTACTTTCTAAAAATTACTGAACTTCACGCATGCTCATCCGTATAAAATCTTTATTCACAGTGATAACTTTTTGGGCCTTGTTAGTCTTTGAACATGATCGGATCAACGGATCCGATTGTCCGAGAGTTGGGCATTTTAATGTTGGTCCCACCACAGTCACATGATCCTAGCCACTTGATCTATTAAGTTCTTAGGGTTCTAACCATAGAAGCTTAACAGATTATTTTCAGACCTTAATCTTAGGGTTGCAACTCGGTCGGGCACCCGACCCGAGTTGCAACTCTAGTTTTTGTGCCTTTCACTCCAATCAGGGCAATCATAAGAATTAACAATTGCCAACAGTAATAATTTCCTGAGTCTTAGTGATTCTTAATGAGAGTAGATTTAATATCGAAGATTAAATATCATTTTAATGTGGCCATTCTGCATGTACTTAGTACTCACACTAAGTGTTAACTTTTTATCGTATCGGGGAGGTCTTTTGAGAAATAACCGCTTACTAACATGTATTCCAAATATACAAGTTCAACCATCGGACTGAAATAGACCAGGCACTATAAATTCAACTACTCGACCATAAAATATGGTGCATATATAGAGAATGCAGAAAAACCTGATCGTCCGAGAAACTATCTCAGATAGGTCAGATTTAGGAATCTTGGGTTTTGTAAGAAAGAACCAACCCGACCTAACCCTAGATAGTTAGGTAGGGTTCTGGAAAACCCAACCCGCCCGACTCAAGTTGCCAGCCTACGGACTTGGGTTGGGTTCAACTTGAAAAAAGGTCGGGTCGGGTTGGGTTCGGGTTGAGGGTTTGGGCAACCCGACTTGAGTGAAACCCGACATTTTTTTATGAAATTTGTTTTTTTGTAAGCTTAGAAACTCAGGTCAGTTCGGGTTCGGGTTGGGTTGTAAAAAAGGTTCCTTGGGTCGGGTTGAGTTGAACCTTGTTGGGTTGGAAATCATGTTGGTCGTGTTCAGGTTGGAAAAAAACGGTTCATCGGGTCGGGTCAGGTTGGCCCTAACCGACCCAAGTTGCACTCCTAGTTAATCCTTTACATGGGGGTCTGACCACGTGGGACAAATCAACGGTGATCGTCCTCCTAACGAGACTCTTTGTGTGCACTCTGTTTTCCTCACTCACCAGGTTACATCTGTCATTGCAGAAACCCTAGAAATTCTATGGAAGAAGAAGAGAGAAAAACAGAACACCAATATTAGCAATACAATAAGCATCATCTTTTGTTCATGAGCCACATTAGAAATTCTATGTTTGTTTTCATGAGCCACAGCATTGGACGGAGAACTTCAAAAGTAAGCATCTTTTTTTCAATCCCTAATTCCAAACGTTCTCTTCATTTCCTCAACAATTCAATACCTCGTCCTCATCGCTTCCCAAAAACATCTCCTTTTCCTATCTCTGTTATTCTCTCATTCACCAGTTTTGTCCATTTTATTCGATCTCCTTTCACAACCGAAACCAAATCGAACGAGTTAGTCCAAGATTTAGATAAGGATTCGATACGTAAAATCGTCAGAGAAGAGAGGTGGGATGATTTAAGAGTTAGTATTTTGTTTGGTTCTTGTTTGGATCCTATTAGGGTTTCTAGGGTTTTGATTGAGTTGAAGGATGATGCACAATTATCACTCAACTTCTTCAACTGGGCAGGAAAGCAAAAGGGTTTTCGTCACACAACAGAGTCACATTGTATCCTCATTCACATACTATTTAGGTCTGGAATGTATTTTCAAGCTCAAGAACTACTCAAAATTCTGATTACTTCTAGACAGATTTCGTTAGATTCAGATGTTTTCGATACGCTGAGAGCAACTAGGAGCATCTGTAACACGGGAATTGGTGTTTTTGATGCTCTGTTTATCGTCTTGACAGAGCTCGGGTTGCTTGAAGAAGCGAGTGACTGCTTTTCGAGGATGAGGGAGATCAAGATTTTCCCAAAGGCTCGTTCTTGTAATATTCTTTTGCATCGCCTTTCCAAGTTGCGTCATTGGGACATGTCAAGGAAGTTCTTTGCTGACATGATTGCGGCAAAGATAGCCCTAACAGTCTTTACCTACAACATAATGATAGATGTTGCGTGTAAAGAGGGAGATTTGAACACTGCGAGAGGCTTGTTCTCCCAGATGAAAGAGAGAGGTTGCATGCCAGATGTTATAACATACAATTCTATGATTGATGGGCATGGTAAGTTTGGAGAGCTAAAAGAAGCAGAATTTCTATTTGAGGAAATGAAAGAGATGGGTTGCGATCCTGACGTTATAACTTACAATGCACTTATTAACTGTTTTTGTAAATTCGAACAGTTGCAGAAGGCATTTGGGTATCTCAGTGAAATGAAGAAAAATGAAATAAAACCCAATGTTGTAACTTTTAGTACATTTATTGATGCTTTTTGCAAGGAAGGGATGATGAAAGAAGCAATCAAGTTTTTTGTGGATATGAGAGTGAGAGGTATTATTCCTAACGAGTTCACATACACTTCTCTTATAGATGGGAACTGTAAAGCAGGTAATCTTAATGAAGCACTGAACCTAGTTAATGAAATGAAACATGTGGGAGTTAATTTAAATATTGTTACCTACACAGCTTTAGTTGATGGCCTCTGTAAAGAAGGAAAGACGGATAAAGCCGAAGAAGTTTTCAGGGCAATGCTAGAAGGTGGAGTGGTTGTTAACCATTTAACCTACACGGCCCTTGTTCATGGCTATTTCAAGAATAAGATGACAGAAAAGGTTATGGAATTGTTGAAAGAAATGAGAGAAAAGGGTATCAAACCTGATTTATCATTATATGGAACTATTATCTGGGGTCTTTGCAACCAAGGGAAGCTCGAAGAAGCTGAGCTTGTAACTGTTGAAATGACAAAGTGCAGTCTAAAGCTCAATAATGTTATATATACGACTCTCATGGATGCATATTTCAAGGCAGGAAAAGCCTCGGAAGCTCTCAATTTGTTTCATAAAATGCTAGATTTGGGTGTTGTTCCTACTGTTGTGACATATTGTGCATTAATTGATGGACTGTGCAAAGATGGATCAATCCAAGAAGCAAATAACCATTTTGATAGGATGAAAGAAATGGGTTTGCAACCCAATGTATTAGTATATACAGCCCTCTTTGATGGGTTTTGTAAGAATAACTGCTTGGCGGAAGCTAAGAAGCTCTTTGATGAGATGCTCGAAAAGGGTATGACGCCAGATAAAGTTGCTTACACAGCTCTGATGGACGGGAACTTTAAGCATGGCAGTGTTCAAGAAGCTTTCAATATTATTAACAAAATGGTTGAAACTGGTATTGAACTTGATCTACATGCTTACACTTCATTGATATGGGGATTATGTGATAATGGTAAAGTGAAAGAGGCTAGGCGGTTGCTGTCTGAGATGATTGGAAATGGTGTTTCTCCTGATGAGGCTGTTTATATGTGTCTGATAAGAAAGTACATTGATTTTGGAGATATGGATGAAGTCTATGAACTACAGAATGATATGAGAAGAAGGGGTTTAATAATGGACACTACTGGCTATGTTGTACCAAATGGAGAAACATGAGAGCGTTTGTACATCACAAGTTTGTTGCTGTTGTTGTATGGTGGAATTGGTTCCAGACACTGTTATACCATACTTGACATTTGCATAACAATCCAACGCATGTGGGTTAACATTACGATTGTTGGTGGCGTTGAACATTGTGATTGTTGGTGGCGTTGATTCATCGGGAAAATTATACTTGATGCTGCCCCTTTCCCACAGGACACCAAACTTACTCATGTGTCCTTGATGGGTGTATCAGCTAGAAAGGTAGCATGCTTGTACAAAAGTTTATTATCTGTTTTCATTTTTTTCCTTCTGCCCTTATGTTCCATATCCTTAAGATTTCCTTACTAGAGGAGGCACGGAAGCTTTGATTCCTTACATACTATAATGTTAGCTATACTTTGTGAAAGAAACAATGTGTATTATTGAAATATTAACAGTTGGCACTAATTTTATCAGGTGTTGTAGAGTTAATCAGGTGCTATCATGACAGCAATTTTCTTCTATTATCCATTTTGCTGCACATTTTATCTGGTGAAGTGAAGATTGATAACACTCTAATTATAAAATAATTTTTCAATATTTTAGCTAATATTTTCTTTTGCCTAACTATTGTGAGATTACACTTTTGCAGATGGTAGAACTTTCATCCGAATAAAAAGATATACATTGGCATCATGCTTCTCTTGATTGTGTGTGTCAAATTCAAAGCCTTTAGCCTGCTTATCATTCATGATTATGTGAACACTGATCTATGTTGGTTGTTATTGATTCGAATTCTTCCCCTGCAACATATGGCTACGCTGCTCAAGCTAGATAGACAATGATGTTGATCATTGTAGATGAGTGAGGTGTGGTTTTACTTGTGGCCAACTGTGGTGATTTAACATATCTTGCATGGATGTACTGCCCGATATCTGCCAACTGTGATGATTTAGTTATTGTACTTTCTTGTTAATTTATAACTATTGCATGAATGGAAAGATAACGTGTATATCTTGCGTTGATGTACTGCCCAATATCTCTTTAATATGCTGTGTAACAACAAAAGATTTAATTATTTGTACTTTTCATTTGAATCTGTGCACAAGGTTATATTATTAGAAAATGCCATTATGGAGGTTATTCCTCCTTTGAACTCCTTGTATTATTATCTTACTCCCTTATTATGTTTGAGTTCATATTATAATTGTCATCCAAAGGAATGAAAGTGTTCCTATAGTTTGTCAACTCTAACTCAACTCAACTAAGCCTTTGTCCCAAACTAGTCGGGGTCAGTTAATGAATCCTTTAGAAAATTTTCATGAGGAAGGTGAAAGAGTCTAGCCGGCTCAAATTGACTAAGTGTAATCCTGACACTAGTTGGGTTCGTCTATATGGATCATTTTCTTCCATTCTCTTCTATGCAAGGTCATGTTCTCTATTATGTTCCTAGCCATCAAGTCTTTCCTCATTGTTTCTACCCAAGTTGTTTTCGGTCTGCCCCTTCCTCTTTTTACTCCTCCAACTTGGCACGAGTCACTTATTCTCACCGGAGCATCCAAAGGTCTTCATTGGATATGCCCAAACCATCTTAAGCGGTGCTCTCTCATCTTCTGCTCAATTGGTGCCACCCCCATCTAAGCATTCGCATCTCTGCCACACTCATCTTATGCAAATGCTGCTTCTTGGCGGCCCAACATCCTGAGCCGCACAACATGGCTGGCCTCACAGCTGTCTTATAAAACTTTCCCTTCAACTTTGTAGGTATTTTACGGTCGCACAGAACTCCTGAAGCATGCTTCCACTTCAACCAACTTGTTCTTATTCTGTGGCTAACATAATCTTCAATCTTTCCTTACTTATGTAGGATTGAACCAAGATAGAGAAAGATATCCCTCTTAGGTACCTCCTGTCCAGTCATATTTACTACATCCTCGCCCCGCCTCCTTACATTACTAAAGTGGCACTCCATATAATCTGTCCTAGTCCTACTCGGTCTAAAACCTTTGGATTCCAAAGTAGTTCTCCATAACTCTAACTTAGCATTAACTCCTGCTTTGGTTTCGTCATGTAATACTATGTCATCTGCAACTAACAGTTTCTAATAGATTGAACATTTATTGTGATATTATCACCTATGATCTATGGACACGGATTCACACGTCAAGTGTCGATACGCATACGTGATGTCCGATACGACAACCCTAAACATCGAGACTCGGGGAAATACCCCTACATACACAGACATAGAAACTTATTGATAACCATTCATAATGTGCACCAAGATAAATATGGTATTCATTTAACAAGCCAAGATAATCCGATAACTGTGAATTTATCAATCATAGCTATAATTATGGACTTTTCATCTTTCTATTCGACACCCCATGATAGCACTAGTCTACTTCTCTTCAGTCTCCAATATGTAGCAGATAAGAGAGACCGACATGCATGCAATGAATATAATATTAGAGGAAGAGTGTGTTTATAATTTAGTTTTAGGAGTGGATAACAACAAGTATTAATTAAAGAATGGGTAAAAGAAGTTAATAATAAAATAAGAGTTAAAACAATATTACTATTCAAAAAAAGAAAAGAAAAGAGAGAGTTAAAACAATATTTAATTAATAGGATTTGTAATAAATATTTTGTACTTGATACGTTGACACACCCACATTAAATTGGCTTTTCTAGTAGTGTGTTTACATGTGTTGAAAGTCAATGTCAATGGTAAAATCTAAGTGTCAGGTAGATATTATCCAATTGAAATGAATATATCACAAGAAATACATATTCTATTACAATGAAAAATTTCATCTCTTATACGTTGATACAATATATGTTTTTTTATTATATGCAATTATTTCTTGTTATATTTTCCTGATATTATCCCAATAAAAATCTTTGGATTATCTTGATAAATATCTGAATGCAATATTTGTCATTATTTGCCCTACTGAATTAAGTTTTATCCCTCTTAACAATTACTGACAATTGTCAACACTCATGCAATGCAATGATCTGTCTCATTTATTGGAACAAGAAATAATTAATTACTAATAACCTTTCCTGACCTCTACTAACCGCCTCAAAATATTAGAGTAACTAGATATTAACTAAATCCATGAATCAACCTGGCAAAAGAACCTATTTGGGTCTTGTTAATGGAGGTTGGGATATCGACTCAACTAAAGGCAATTCTTTTGAGGGTGGTCCTTGTAATTCAAATAATGAGAGACGTAAGCTAATATTGGATACTGAACCCATAGTATTGAAAATTTTCATGTAGACTCATAACTCTTCTCATACTACTTGAGCTTCTTGCCTTTTTTGTTGTCATGGTTGTGCTCCCAAGCATTTGTGCTTTGCTACAATTTTGGGTTTTTTCGAAATATTTGTGACTTTGATGTTGGGTACGAACTTACGATATAGTTCAAATCTCTCTTTTGCATTAGCCTTTTTTTCTTTTTCAAAACCATGGTGCACCTCAGCTTATTTTTTTTGCAATGCCTTGATAATTGGGTTAACTATCATTTGCTCTGATTCTTGGTGTTATGTATGAGATTTCCTACTATGGCCCTTCATGGTCTCTCTTTTTTTTTTGAATGGTGAGAACAACTTTACTAAAATAAAGATAAGAAGTCTCAACCTAGGTGTTCAGACCAAAAGCATAACAGAAGACAGAAAAAGAATGAATACAAACAAAAACAATAAAGGCTCTCAAGGAGGGAGGAAATCAAAGATCTCTAGTCTCTCTCTGCCCAATCGCGCTTGAGCTACTCTATCTGCGTCACTGTTGGCCGATCTTAGCACATGATGAAAACGAACATGAGAGTTTGCTACTCGCTCATGGATCTCATCTAGCATAGCATCAAACCTCCAAGGGTGGCTGCCATCCAACCATCTGATTACATTGAGCGAGTTAATCTTCTTAGATCACCCTACTCGACTAATCTGATGTCCTGCAATACCGATCTCATCTTGGCTTCAAAAGAATCTGTGATCCCAATTGGGCCGGAGAAAGCTCTCCTTGTCATGCTCCGGTAGTCCCTAAAAACCCCTCCTATAACTGGAGGTCTTGGATTGCCTAGACTCGATCCATCGAAGTTTTGCTTCATTAACCTTTGATCAGGAGGGGACCATTGCGGCGTAGTAGCTTCCATGTTCTTTCTAATTTTGCAAATCTCTCTCCAACATCTCCATAAGTCAGAACTGGAGATAAACCTAAGAGTAGGAAGACAGGAATCTTAACCCAATCAATGATTAACGATATGATTTTTGTGAAAATTTGTTGCAGGATTTTAACCAAGCCGGGATTTTAATCAATCCCATGAAAGTCCTGTCATTTCATTGGTTCCAAATAGCCCATACCAAGGCCAACTGTCCATAGTATCCTCTCCTTGCTCCTCCATGGATCTAATATCCAAACAATCTAGGAGATCTATCAACGGCTTAGGGAAGACCCACGATTAACCAAATCTCCCAAAAACCCGACACCAGATCTCTCTGGCAAACCTGCAGTGTAAGAACTAAGAATGTATGATCAACCGACTCTCCTGCCTCTATACATAAGGCACAATGATCAACAAAAAGCATATGGTGATTACAAAGATGATCCACCATCTGAATCTTATTTTGCACTGCACTGCACTCCACTCCACCCGAACACGCATGCCCTAGGAAGTACCAGAATGCTCTCTGGCTAGCTGCGAGGAGAGAGGGTGAGGGTCAAGATGGTGGTAGAAAGATTTTACGGTGAATACCCGACACATCAGGCTACTTATATCGCTTTGATTCTCATGGTCTTATTAACCATGCATTTTGAAAGCATGCCAATATTGTTGATCTACATCTGAATTATTTCCTGATAGAGCTGTCATTAGTGGTTCATTGACCATCTTGGAAAGAATTTCCGTCTCACTAGATGTAGGATTCTTACCGTATGTGTTTCTGGCACAATCAACGCCACTATAACCTTCTTACTCGGTTTGGAATTTTTGCTCACATGGAAAATTTGTCAGTGATGCTCTCTTTGGTATACTATTTCTTGATTGCATTGGAAAAAAGTTTCTTGATTGCATTCATTTCTTGTGTTTCCCTCGCTTGAATTGTTACCTGATAAATGGGTATCCTAAATGTGGCCCTAGTGATGCTGACTGTTTAGCTTTGACCTTTTTTTGATGTGCTGAACACCATTATTTGCCATTTCTTCTAGTTTTAACTTTAGATTTGAGATTTGATGGATGTAGATGTTCTTGCTTCGAATTTGGGCAACAATTATAGGCTGTGTGACAAGAGGAGCAAATATTTGTTGAAAACCTATGCCTGGTTGATGTGAGAAACGTACAGCCACATTCCACTTTGTTTTGAAGATACCACTTCGGCCCAACTATCTCCTTTTCTGCTGGAGGATTAACCAACTCTTGGCATGATTTTAAGTTGTTGCTCATTCATCTCTTAGAACCTCCTTTCCAACATAATATTGGAATTTTTCCATTACTCTCTCCCAAGGAATTTTTGTGCAAATTTCTATTTCTTAGCAACTTCATCTCCTTTGCTTCTCGTGGTCTAATCGTCCACAATGCATGGCATATGTACTTGTTCAGATGCAAAATATGTTTGATAAAGGTTGATCATTAGAAGAACTCTTTAAATTTATCCTATGCCTGTATCCTTGCTTCAACCCATATGGATCATTACTTTTTACTTCTTTTCATTCTTTAAACCCTAGACCCCAAACCCTAAATCCTTGGCCTTCACGCAGACAAATGCATTTTCCAAACTGCAGTAGCCTTTTTCAAGTCTGTTTGGATTTGTTCTTACTTGATTCCGTCCTTGTAGAGCAAAAGTGGTTTTGGTTTTTTTTCTTTTTTTTCCTGTATGGACTGTGATGCCTAATCCTGGTCTTTGAACAGCAGATGCAATTCAGAAAATGTCACCTATTTTCTGTAGCGGATGTCATACTGATGGGACCCTCCTAACTCTTAAATATGAAGCAGAAATGTGCGAACTAATGGGATCGTCCTAATTCCTAAATATGAATTTTGATTGGGTGCCTCGACTGCGGAACAATACTTGGCAGCAACAATCAGGGGTTCATCACTTCACCAATGGTCGCCATCATTTGCTAATGCTCTTGGACTTTTCCTCATGAAAGTATTGAGATATTCACCATTTCCAGTTCCATGCTTGCCTTTATCTATCACTATATCAGAAACAGTTTACTTGAACCAGGCATGGCATTATACAAGATCTGATTTTCTATGGTTAACATCTCGAGAGGGCACCATTAAAAAAATAAAAATAAAAAACTCCAGAGGGTGCATGATATGGGTCTCAATGGCTTGTAAGTTCATATGAGCAGAGATGACTGGTGATGGAAAATAGAGCTTTTAACAAATGGGATTTGGTTCACTGCAATAATAATGCAGCGTGTCATGGAAAATAGAGCTTTTAACAAATGGGATTTGGTTCACTGCAATAATAATGCAGCGTGTCAATTTTCTGTCCTTCTCTGGTCCAGTAAAGTGGAGGCTTTATTGAGTGCAGCTTTGCCGATGGAGCTCTCTTGCATGGTTGCTCTAGTTATTACATATTTATCTTCTCTTGCGTAAGGTTGATGTTGTTTTAGACCTTTTTCCTTTGCCTTTTCTTTGAATGCCATTCAGAATTCAGAATCCTATTATTCAGGGAACTGTATCAGGATCATGCAATGGTTACCTAAATTGTGATGCTGTAGAGCATTAAATGGCTTCATAATTCATGAAAAATCCTGTTTAATGCCTCCATATTAAGCTTAAAAATCCAAAATTAATTAATTTTTTTTTCCATTTATTGGATTTAAGTGCCAATTTTCTTAAAGAACGAATAGATTTAAGGAATAATATGTGCCAATTTTCTGATAGGAAATGGTATTTCCACCTCTTTTGTTTGTCTATTCTATACCAACTTTCGATTGCAGGAAAAATATGTGGTAGAAAAAATTTCTTAGGAAAATTTTCCGTCTCAAACAATTAAATGGTGATTGGCTTATGTATAGGAATATCACTATAAACTAAAAGTCCCTCTAAATATTACTTGAACCACCGCCCTTGTTCAATTTACTCATTTTTACATGTGTAATCAAGCTTTGTAAAAAGCATTCTGGAAAGGTTTATCCTTCCCAAACGGGCCATATTACCAAGAATTTTTTTCCATGGAATATCAGTTTTGCATGTAATAAGACAAGTGTATGGAAGGGGAGAGAATATGAGACTTAAGAAGGCATAAATGAGGAGATGGTGATGAGTGGCTAAAAAATACTAAGAAAATAAATCATATGTAGAGTGGAGTTTTTTTCCCCATGTTATCAGCCTTTTCTTACCCTCTCCTCATTCAGTCCATCTTGGGTCTCTCTTCTCCCTCTCGCCTCCCTCACCATGGATAATCTAATATTTCATGATAAATTAGTGTCTCCAAGCGGTGGTAAAAGGTGGGTTAGAGAACAAGAGAGTTGAGAGGGCACGAAAGAGTTGAAAGTGAGAAGTGGGTAAAAAATGAGGAAAAAGTTGATCATATTTTGAACTGAGTTTTATGTTTCCTAGTTTTTCAGGCTTTTCTTGCCCTTGGATTACAGGATTTTTTTCTAGAAACGTTTGGAAAGGAAAAATAGCTCTAAAATTTCCAACTTCTTTACACACTAAAATTTCCAACGTTTGAATTTATGATAACCACAGGGGACTTGCTAGGCACTTTGGCTAAAAGCCATTTCGCGGCTGGATTGTGAATTAAATGAATGAGACAAAATCTGCCAAAAAGTCGGCTTGTGTGGTTTTCCTCACCCGCACAAGCCAGCCGCGAAATGGCTTTCCGCGAAATCCCTTACCACAATTATACCATTTCCCCCTAAATTAGTAAATTGTGAAAGAATTTTTCCAAGAAAAAATTTCCTTCAGAAATGTTTTTCTTGCAAACCAAACAGAACCAAAATGATTTTTATTTTCAGGAAAGACAAACAAATGGAGATTGATTGGAAAGAAGACAAACAAATGGGGGTGGAAATATCATTTCTCCAGAGGAATTGTAAGCAGAGAATGCAAAACATGAAAGATGGGAAGACAGAGCGCTGTGAGAGCAAATGGCTAGTACAGGGCCATGCTTGTTCTGTCAGATAGCACGTTCTTCCACTTCTACAACTCTCCTTTACATGGTTACTTTTTTCCCCATCTATTTTATGGGTTTTCCTCATTCTATTCAACTTTCTTTCTTTATTATTCCTCTCTTTGTTTTGTTAATTTTCCTCATTCTATATAATTTTGTTTATCATTCTTCAGTGATTTTCTTTTCAGGATGAAAGGGTTGTTGCTTTTCAAGATATCAACCCTTCTGCATTCAGGTATAGGGCTCAAATCTCCTTTATCTCCTTTCATTCTTTCTATTTTTCTGATGGGTTTTTTAGACCCTATTAGGGTACTTGAATTTCACTTTCCCATTTTGTATGTCTCTTTTTTCTAGGAAAGGAATGAGCATGTTTATTTACGATTGTCGATTTCGTATTTGATTTGCTGGAACTCTTCTAATTCTTTCTCTGCTGGGTTTTTTTTAGCTACCCTCAAATCAACGACGTTCCTCGGTAGATCAGGAACCACCCAGATAAGAACCCTAATAGCAAGTGTGTTGCTCCTATTAAGCAACAACCCCTCTTAATGTGTGCTGCTCCCATTAAGCAACCACCTAATATAAGGGTAGAGATTAGGGTTAGTTTTGCTCTCATTCAGCAACCACCCAATATAAGGTTCCTGTTGCACTAAGACTTTTACTAACTTTGGATTCTTGTTTGCGAATATTTTTTGTTAGCCCAAAAACCCATATTTGAAAACTCGTATAACACCCGTAATGGGCTAGGTTAGTCAATGGGGTCACCATAAGTGCCTGTTTGGTTTGCTGGAAAGGTCTTTCCACCCTGGAAAGGCTTTCCGAGGAAAACCTTTTCTTTTCCTTTCCAGGGAAATCCTTTTCGTCATTTTTTTCCAACAAAGCCGAAATAGAAAGCCTTTCTCATTTCAGTGCTCGCCTTTTGAAACTTCAGTAGGGGCCTTTAGTCTTTTGATTAAAGTAGGAGTTACGAGAGAGAGCTTTTTCTTAGAAAGGTATTAATCTCGTTTGGATGCATGTTATTTGGAAAAGAAATATGAGCACATTTATTAAGTGACTAACGATGGCTGTTGGTATTGATCGTGCAACTTGAATGAGCAGATCATGAGAGTATTACAATGTTGCAAAGATTCTATAATGAAGCTTGTAAGTTCCTAGCTAGTGTATGATAGCAGTATGACACACTTCTCTATCCTCACTGACATGAAAGATGGGCGCACAACCCTTGCAAGAGTTGACAAGTTGGTTGCTGGTATGCAGAAAGAAAAGGATTATGTTATTAAGAATGTGGGTGAATCAGCCAGACAAGGGTCACGTGTTGCAGGTATCTTAGTGGCCACAGAAAACAAGGATTGTCTTACACATGTTATTCTTTTAGAAGGACTTTGGTTTATCAATTAGTGGCTTCAGGTAGCTCAAAAGTATTGTGGTGATACATATGACAGTTTTGTGGAAGAATCAATCAATGCACTATTAGAAGCACTTGTGACACTGCCTGTAGATAGGAGCAGTCAATCACCCATGGAATTGGCGTAACTCTCAATCATCTCCTTGCTCACAAGAGCTTAGAAGTTCAGGAAAGGGCAAGAACCTTGTGTGATAGTTGGAGTTTGGTGAGGGATAAAGATGCAGATTATGGAGTTGAGGACAAGCTCAACGTTCCACAGACAATCAGATAGGAACCTAAAGTTGAAACTCCTTATAGGAAAGTTCTACTTTCAGGTATTCACGGAATAAATCTTGGTATAAGTCTTCCAGTAATACCTTGAAACACATGGGGAGTATCTTAATAACTATGCCCAGTTTGTCGTGCACATGGAAAAAAAAAACTATCAACCGTGAGCAATACCCACAAATACTTGTCTTGCACATGAACTCAACAAGATCCTGTTAGTTTGAGATTGTGACAACCAATTGTAAGCCCCCCAGCCGATTATTGGACTCAAAATTAATGTAATTTTGACTCCAATAATCGGTAGGGGTCTCACAATCCATGGTCATAATCTCAAACAAACGGGGCCCAAGCATGGGGCCACACATCAAGCTAGCAACACCAAGGGCCAATGGCAGCGATTGGTTTTTGTTCTGGAATTGGACCAGGGTTTTTGTTCTATCGCTCAGGCCATAAAAAACTACAAGCAGCTGTCGGTTCTAGTATCCCTATACCATTGGTAGTCATGAATAGAGAATTCCTCTTCACCTGTTTGGGTTCTTTTCTTCTTGACAAACTCACTAAAAGTTAAGAAGATGATTGATCGTAACTACACGTTAATGGAAACCCAACTCACCAAAAGTTACATGCAGTATTGAAACCTGAAAGAATTACTTTCAAAAGGGGAAAATATGAAAACCGAATTTCTCCCAAACCGTAAAGCTACTATTACAGCAGATCATAAACAGTAAACAACTCAACATTCATGGCAAAATCAAAATCTCAAGAGGGGAAAATAGAACTTACCAGATCTAAACAAAGGATTTGTGGCTTGAAGCTTGTGGATGCAAGTGAAAAGGCTAGGGTTTCACCTTTTAGGCGACCGAAATCAATTTCTTCTCCTCCCTTCTCTCTTCCTCTCCCCCGGTTCCTCACGATCTCTATGAGAGGCTTTTGTGCGAAATTCTTTTTATTTGGTGAAGAAAGATGAAGTAGATGGAGTCGACCATAGATAGATGTTATGAGAGACGCAATATACTTGCCGGATATTTCTTTCCGTGTGTGGAAAGGAAAGGCGCATCCCACTTTGTGAGGTGGAAAGAAAATCGGGGATTTTTTTTAGAAAATATCTCATAAATGGAAAGACTAATCCATGTTGGATTTGCTTTCCTTCCCCAAACTAGCAATAGAAAGAGGTGGAAATGTGGAAAAGGGTTTCCTTTCCGGCACTTTCCACTCCTTGCTTGCAAAACAAACAGGCCCCAAATGGAAACACGTTTCTAACAGTTTCTCACTTAAGTCCATATTGGCAAGCCGAGGTTTTCGAAAAGATTCTTGGGTTTTAGCCACTTTAAAATCCTAACGTATGGCCATACATTTTGAAAACTAACTCTCAGTCCAAGACCCTTTTACTATAGTCCATATAAAGAGTCTCAAGTGCATAAATAATTATCGTAGTGGTCCTAAGGCAAGCATTTCCTTCCATTTATCGCAATGCCACTGATTCCCTCTAATGAACACTTTATCTAGTGCATTCCTTTATGAATAGGCTGGCAAATGCCTAATTTGGTCTAAATTTATTTTGTCCTATTGGACAAACCTCATCTTTAAGGGAACTTTATGCATGCACTTTAATTGAAAGACAAGAAGATCAAGAATCATCAAACTATATTTGCAACATAAATAAAAACAACGGAGTCTCTGTATCACAATCAAACACTAAATGATCTAACGAGTCGTATGTGCTCCGCTTGACCCTAATACAAAAGGGGAGGAAGCCCCTTAGTCATGGGGGTCTACAATCATCATACCAATGCGAATGTGCTCAATCACCACTAGTCGATCCTTAATCTTCTCTTGCAGGATATGTTACTTTGCCATCAATGCAGAGTATACTTGGACTTCTCTCTATGCTAAGCCCTAGGGCAGGGGAAGGTGCAGAATGTCGTGAACCAATGAGCTATGCTAGGATAGTCATCTCATGTTGCCATACTTGGACTTCTCTCTATGCCAAGCCCTAGGGCAGGCGTAGGTGCGGAATGTAGTGAACCAATGAGCTATGCTAGGATAGCCATCTCATGTTGCCATTAACGTTGATTCGTGGTCAGGATGCAAGAGATTTGATAACACCACCATCTTTACGGCTTGCGCAACTGTGATTAGATTGTTGATATTCTTAGTTGTGATTTTTTTTTTTTGGAAGTTGACAATTTTATTGATACTATGGAAATTACAATGGGGACCAGGGGTCTTAACCTGCAATACATAGAATCAATTAAGGATGGCCAGGAGCATACTCCTAGACCAGCTAAAACAAAGGAAGAAAATCTACTAATTCATCCGCTCCGGTGAGGGTCAAGCTTCCATACGCTTCCTCCATGCTGAGTAACTATTCTACTTCCCTGCCAAAGTCTTCACCTGATATCACAGTCTAGAATGTCCTCACCACTCCAAAACTCCAAGGCGCTACGCCAGGGCCTCAATTGAATCGAATTCAACAAAAAACCGTATTGGGGAGCCTCTCATGCAAGGCTTTCCTCAAAACAGACTTGTCATCACCATTTAGATGGTCATTTAGTTTGGTCTTCTAGACAAGTCATCAAAACCGAAAGAGGCTAAGCCATATGCTATGCTGGATCTGGGACTCTAGCAGATATACAACCCCAGAAATCGGGACTAGGACCTTTAGAGGGACGCCGATCGCAAACCACTCCTCCACCAGACGGCCACCCCCCGCCGATGTTCGGAACCGTCTTTGTCTCCATCCAACACATAAGCCGATCCCCAAATTGCTGGCGAACTCCCAGAGCAAAAGAGAAAGGGAGATCCGACTCCTTACGGAAACTGGTCTTCCCGGATCCTCAGGGGAAGCCATTCCAACCATGACACGGAAGATGTTTTCAATAGAAGAGAGGAGAGGGAGGGGGGGGGGGGGGGATAGGGGTAATAACAAGCTTAAGGGCCTTGAAATCTCCACTCCTAGGGAAGAGTGCTAGGAACCTATCACCGAAGGTACGAAACTTATTATAGCCAATTACATTAAATGCCACAGCCTCTTTCAACCCCAGGAACCACAACTATAGATTTAGCTATAGATAGGGCCAAAACTAGCAGACCTGGAATAGAACTTAAGGAGCCTAAATAATCTGCTAAATTTCTTCCTTGGTCCCGGTTTGGAACCCAAGATAGTGACCAATTTGTTCATGATGGAGTGCTTTTGGGAATTTAACCCCCTGACTGGGAAGATTGGACCTTAGTCGTGATTTCATTATATGGATACTTTCTTCTTCATTCTTTTATTTTGTCTTTATTTTCTGAAGCTATTAAGGTTTATATGACAAAACTAATCTCATTAGGTTTATTTATCTCATTTACTTTATTCTAGGCTTATTTATCTCATCGCTCTGGTTATTCATTGACAACTTTCAATATACTAATGGTTGTGTATCTATTGATCTGTTCTGGTTTTTCTTTGACCATCTTCATCTATTAACTTATTCATTATTCTTCTATTTTATCAATAGGCATTATCTGGTTATTCCAATAGAGCACATATCAACCGTCAAAGATCTCCAAAGAAGAAAGGAAGATTATCTTTTGGGTAAGTCAAATCTTAATTTAGTTAACTAAAAGATTGTTGTGAATAAGTGAGTCAATTTCTAGCTTCAGATGATTTATGATTTCATTTTATAATGTCTAATGCTTTTCTTCTTTCCAGTGAGCCACATGTTGAATGTGGGACAAACTCTATTGCACAAAGATGCACCTGGATCCGGGAAATATAGGTATTCGTTCTTCAACATGTCATGTTTTCTTCAACTATGCTAATGCTTTTAGATTCAGCACTCCTGCATGCATAGTGTTAACTGTGTAACATGTATCAGGGATGTCACTCCAATTGCTTCCATCAAATGTTGCAGTTTATAAGACTCTAATTAGACGTTTCTCAGAACCATATCAATGAAAGAACTACTGTAGAGTTTGCAATTTTTAGGTTTTTTTTAGAAGTTACACCAACCAACACTGAGTGATCAGACCATAATTTTTAATAAATTCTGTGGAAGCCACTTTTCGAATTAGTACCATTTTTTTCTTGGTAAACCACTGAGAAAGGGACTGGTAAACCTTAGAGTAACCCATAGTCCCATACATACACATACATCTACGCATGAAATACACATCATACACTTGAAATCAGGAATTCTGATTAGAAAAGACTTCAAACTGGGTGTTATTAAAAAAAAAAAAAGGACTTCAAACTGGCATGTCTTCCAATTCAATTGAACTGCTACGCTATGTGATTCATCTCATTCTTTGTTGTGAATTACGTGACCACTCTTGTTTGCGTGCACGTGTTTAAGTTTCTTTTGCCTTTCTGTAGATTTGGCTTTCATCAGCCCCCATTCAATAGTGTTGATCATCTTCATCTTCATTGTTTGGCCCTTCCCTTCATCCCAAGGTATGATTTTAGTATTTGACACTTCCATTTACTTGAATTTTTCCTTTCTAGTTCTCGTTATTTTGGGATAATTCGTATATATCGTGTAGAAGATACAAATACATCTATATGCTTTAATGCTTATAAAGCTTGAACAGATGGAAACATTTAAAATATGTATCTTTGGGGAATCTTGGTGGGTTCATTGAGGCTGAGAAGTTGTTGCAGAAGATAAAGCCATTAGCATTGCCTCACCTTTAGTGTAATGGTTGAAGTTATGCTTGTAGAACATTCTTGTGGGTTAGGTCCTTCCAAAACCTGATTCTATCAGACCTGTTCTTCCGTAAGTCTCCCTTTCTAAATACTTTGAGAGGTTCTCATAGTTAAACTACTTTCGAATGTCTGTAAAAATAGTGAGATTCTGTTTAACTGTTTGCGATTTTTACACAACATACCCATTTTTTAGACGTCCTGTTCTTCCGTTGAGCTAATAGATGGACTGCTGTTATTTAATTGCTATGATGTTTTACCATTTTCCTCACATTCACCTGCATGGAGTTGGTCCAACATAAATTGTGTTTATGATCTTTGGAAATCATGACTATTTGTCTCTCATATGAGGTGAAATGGCAATTGACCCAAACTTATGTTTATCTTATACAATGAACAATAAATTTTGGGAAATGATATCAGCACTCCAATGTTTTGATATCACGCTCTACTGGCTTGTCTTTTAGTATTTAAAGGGCTGTCAACAGGTTATTACAGTTCCCAAAAAGCTCTCACAAGCCCCTTAAATACTAAAAGACAAGCAAGGAGAGCGTGGATATCAAAACATTGAAGTGTTGATATCATTTCCCTAAATTTTCATTTGATACCTACTTTTTTGGGGGTAAATGTGTCCCTTAGAGATGTGGGGTTTCAAATAAGCCTTGAGAGCTATGAAATTTTTCCTCATTTGTTCAATAACGTTTTCTCTATTTGTTAAGTCTGAGATTTGATTTCAATGACTTTATGTTATGTGAAGGGAGTTGATAAATTCACACCCCATGTAGGATAGTTCACACCCATTTAACGTGAATTGAATATCAAAAAGCGTAAAAAGGGAGGGTATGCGACAGACTTTCTGACATTTTTTTGACGTCAATGAACGTTGAAGGGTGTGAATTATCTTACAGGGGGTGCGAATTTATCACCACCCGATGTGAATTGTGAACAAAATGCAGGCAATAAATGTGCAATTGTGCACCATATGACTAAAGTAATTTATGTAGAGGCCTATGTGCATGTTGTGGTTAGCAAACCCATAATGTGATAATAATTCGCTCTAAATCATAGAGAAAGGCTAATATCTAGTTCTTCACATTCATTCCACATGAACCATAAATAAAGAAAGGGGAATGATATCAACACAACCATATTTTGATATCTTCACGAACCATCTTGTCTTTTAGTATTTAAAGAGCTATCAAAAGCCTTTTTTAATTTCCCAGAAACTCTCACAAGCCAATTAAAGAAGAAAAGACAGCTGGGTTTGTGCAGCTTTTGTTAAAAAATGAATTAGAAAAACCCTGAACCCAACCTGATTTTATGGTAAAAGCTCAACCTGAATTCCAAAAAATGGACCCGAGTTGCACCCGTAACATTGATGTCTACAAAATCAGCACTCCAACTTCTCTTGTTCCAATGTTATATGACACTTAAAGATCAAGGAGTTTGATCATCTGATCAAGGTGGGATCAATGGCAATGAGCCAAACTTATGTTTGCTGGTTGGATCAACAGAGCTAATCACATTTCACATGGCATATGTTCGGGTCCCAAAAATAATCAATAGTAAAAAGCCTAACAATTATTTTTGAAAAGGCAAACAAAAAAAATGATCCCACAAAAAGTCACTGCTACGACAAATTTTGAGTCATAAAAGTAGGGGTGGCCAGAACCGAAGAACCGAACTGTAAAAAAATATTTTTGGTCCGGTTCGGTTCCACTGATGAAGAACCGAAATTATTCGGTTCGGTTCCGGGTCTAATGTTCTCGGTTCGGTTCCGGAATCGAAGAACCGAACTTTGAATATATATATATATATAATATTTTTATATTTCTATTATACATATACTTAATAATATAAATTACTTATAATATTAATAAGTAATAGTTAATACTATTCTTATAATAAGAAAGTAACTTATATTATAACTTTAATTAAAAGTTTTTATAAATTATAATTAATAATTAATAATTAGCCATTAGAACCGAAGAACCGGACCGGACCGAACCGATTGTGTTTGGTCCGGTTCGGTTCGGTCCTACTGTGTACTACGGTTCGGTTCGGTTCTTACGGTTCATGGAACCGAGAACCGAAAGAAAAGGAACCGAGAACCGAACCGGTTGGCCACCCCTACCTAAAAGTAGGCATTAGGGTGTGTACATGAGATCAAGATACAGGTTAGGGTCTTTACTCTAAATTTTCACTGGTTGGTTTTCAATTTTGCGAAATTGGATAAAAGAACAAAGTAACCCAATTTTTTTTTATGGCATTTAACTTGGGGCCGATTTGGATTGTACGAATTTTTGGGAAAAGTTTGGAAAGAGAAAAATATTTTTAAAATTTCCAACTTTTTTTTATAACACAAAAAGATAATTTGAACCAACCCTATTCATTTTTTAGTCAGGCCCTATTTGGATTGCGAGATAAACATTTCTGATGAAAAAAAAATTTCTTGGGAATATCTTTTCTTGCCACGGTTTAGAGGGAAATGATGTGATTATGGTTACTTTAGACTGAGCGGGTTGGTTTGGCTTTGATAGAATTGGCTTCAAACTTCAAAGGTCTTGCTTGGCTTTTTCAGTCAAGATAGAATTGGCTTCAAATCTGATAAAGCATTTTTCTCTCAAGATAGAATTGGCTTCAAAGGTCTTTCTTGGCTTGTTCTTCATTCTCCTCGAGCTGGGGATTTTTCTTGATTTTGACATTCTTTTGATTCTCCAATAAGCTCCATAGCCCTTATCCAAGCATCCAAATCTTTTCAACCTAGAATAGTTTTCAACTAAAACAAACACGCACCATTAGTACAAATGATCACCTGTGTTTGGAATCATCAAAAGAAGATAGAATTACCAAGGGTTGAACCTTTGAGTTTACAGGAGAGTTGGTGGTCGCTTGAGATGAAAATTGTGGGCCAGATTTGAATGACGGATCAGAGGACAATTGTAGAAAATTGGGTATTGAATTGCAGAGTTATCAAGGAATTTGGGAGGGATTAGGTTCAGCTAATGTGTATGGATTAGGGGTAGGTCGTGAGAAATTCAGAAGGTCCAATGAGTGGCTGCTTTTCTGTGGCAACATACATTCCAACCGGTTAAAAGCTTGATTGATAGCATGACTAAGGCATCATCACTAATCCATAATAACTGACTTTTAACTTATGTCCTTCCTAGTCTTTGCAAAGTTATGAAAATGGAAGAGGTAATTGTGATGAAACCTCCATTACATATGCTGCAATCAGGGGTAAAGTTGGGGTAGCCTACGAGTTCCTGACCTTGATTTTTGTTGTAGTTTGAAACCTCCATACAAAAGGCCATTGCTCAAATTTTATAATATCAAATCAACTGTCATATGTTGAGACTAAGAATCTTGAGCTTTCCGCACAGTCAAATTAAGACTCTGAGAAAAAGGATGGGCTTGAGCCTGAATAGCCTTTCTTTAGCTAAAACATATGCTAAACTCGAAATGTGAAACATAAGAAAACATCACACAGTTTGTAATAAACTCGAAATGAAGAATCTATGGAGTAGATACAATAGGCCTGGAATTAAGCCTATCATGCCACATTTAAACCACAGTATGAAAACATCACACAGTTTGTAATAAACTCGAAATCAAGAATTTATGGAGTAGATACAATATGCCTGGAATTAAGCCTATCATTCCACTTTTAAACCACAAATTAACTTAAATAATGTGCTTATTCACATTGTGAAGCTGCATTTTTTTTTTATTACATTCGGGTGTGAATTTCATGGTAAAGCACATGTATTTAATAAAAGTCCGAATATCGGCCTGAGTTGCACCCCCACATGTTAGAGGGACATTTCATCTATAAAATGGATGTCTACAAAAATTAACACTTAAACTTCTCTTGGTCAAGTGTTATGTGATGCTTAAAGATCCAGGAGTTTGATCATCTGATCAAGGTGTGATCAGAGGCAACGAGCCGAACTTATGTTTACTGGTTGGATCAACAGAGCTAATCACATTTCCGTGGCACATGCGGTTCCAAAAAATAATCATTAGTAAATAGGGAAATAATTACCTTTTTAATCAGTTTTTTTTTTTTTTTTTTTTTTAAAAGCAAAGTAATAAACATGCAAAAAGTCAGTTTTAGTAAAAGATAAATATTGGGTCCTACAAGTAAGCATTAGTGTGCCTATGTGACATCAAGAATTCATGATAGGGGTGCAACTCAGGCCGGGCTTAAATCGAAAAGACAGCTGGGTTTGTTTTGAAGTCTGCCAAATCAGGTTTGGGTTGGGATAAAAAGAACCACAAATGCTCTGTTCTCTCGTCGGGAAAGGAAAGGAAAGGGAAGTGAAGGGAAGTAAACTGATGTGGCAGAAAGGAAAGTGAAGGAAAAGAAACCTGTCAGATGAGCGTTTCCATGCACAGAAACCTCACAGAAACTACAGAAATATGTGTTTCGTTGCAGGGAAACTCAATAGAAACCTATTAAATAGAAACTGTGACAAACTGATATTAGAAAATTAAAATTGTCTTATATAATGATATGGAAAGTCTTTTTGAGGCTGCTAGTTGGGCTTTCTGTCTGAATTAACGAATACAGATTACTTTTTTCTCAATGATCTTAGACTTGATTACATCCATTCAATAGAAAAAACAATTTTAGCAACTCTTTGAATATCTTGTAAAATGAAAGATTTTTCTATTAACAAGGAAAGATAGATAACAAAAAGACCAACCCAAGTCCTTACATCTGTAAGTCCAAGCCAACTAACAAAAATAGTACATAAACATGTTCACCAAAAAAAACAGACAAGCCAACCAAAAAAAAGACATGTCCA
The DNA here is from genome assembly GCF_043159265.1 of Tasmannia lanceolata. Classification (NCBI taxonomy): domain Eukaryota; kingdom Viridiplantae; phylum Streptophyta; class Magnoliopsida; order Canellales; family Winteraceae; genus Tasmannia; species Tasmannia lanceolata. Next base: position 51,853,622 of record NW_027518679.1, on the reverse strand, counting down.
AATGAAGTCCACATCCAGAACCATCCAACAACCACATGTTTATGTACGTCCACATCCACATCCACATCCACAATCACTCAGAATTCAAGGTTTTCCATCTTCCTCCACATGTAGCGCTCCCTCCTTTCTACTGTGTACTTCATAAAAGCACGAACCTCCGTAGGGTTACGGTTGAGGTACTCATAAGCCCTCTCCAAGATGTCCTCCTCGAATCCTTCTAACCCAAACACGGCATCATGAAGCTCGTCATTGTCAAAAGGTTCCTTCGATAGATCTTTGATTGCATCTGCAACCTTCTCCAAAGTTGAAGTAAACCCTTCCATCAAATTCATATATTTTGCTGCACTACGCTTCGTCCCCCTCTGACCTTCATCGCTTCTTGCAAAATCTCTAACCGGAGATGAAGTTCTAGGCCCAGGTCCCCTACTGCTCTCACCCACCATAGGAGACTCTGGAATTGTTTCAGTCTCAGGGGTATCGTCAATCCCCAAGTCATCTATATGCGGAGCTGAACTCTGCACCTCCTGACTACGGGCAACGCCATCTCTACTCCAGCCACCCGTGGCATAGTCTTCGCCAAAAATGTGACGAAAATCATCTATCAAAACATGTTTCTCTGTAAAATATTTCTTATGTTCAGGGTGAACCTACAAGAAATTCGGAAAAATAGTTATAAATATTACGAGCCAGAGTAATTAACAAATGAAACAAAGATATCACTTTGTACTCACAGCGACCCAAGCATTGTAGACATCTTCCGTCACTTCGATCTTCTTATTGACGTCATCCCAGCCAAATCTGCTTGTGTTTATTATAGTGTTGATGGCAACAAATTTCTTTTTTAGGGTCTTGACTCGATTTTTTATATGCTCTTTCGTCATATCTTTCCCATATCGACTATTCATTGCTCTGCTTGCTGCCGTGTATGCGATATCTTTAAAGCCATTGGGTATCTTGTGCCCTTCAGATACTTGTTCCAATAACGCATCCACCAACACCTTATCCATCTCAGTATTCCAGTAATGGTTCCTACCCACGCGACTTGCAGCCATCCTATATGAATTGAAACAATAACGAGAAAGTCATGAGACCATACAATAACGAGAAACTCATAAGACCATACAATAACGAGAAACTCATGTTACCATACATAAAACTCATGAGACCATAGAATATGAGTTTAATACGAGTTTATTGTTTTTTAAAAACAAGGTACAAACAAGCCATAAAAAAGAAGAAGACAATACATAAATCAACGTTGAAAGTCATTCCACATATTCGTGGTCAATTCATTTCTAATCATAGTCCCCTCTCGTGCATCATCGGCCCTACTAAGTGGAACATATGGGACAGGCTCTTCTTCCTCAGGCGGGACCACTGCTCGTAACTCTAGATCTACGTCATCAAGAAGATCATCATCTGCCATCTCCCTCCGAATGAAATTGTGGACACAACAACAAGCTAGAACAATATCAATCTGTTTTTCGTATGGGTACATCGGTTCCTCGTTTAAAATTCTAAAGCGCTTCTTGAGGACGCCGAATGCACGTTCAACTACATTCCGGAGCGATGAATGTCTGTGATTAAAGAGTTCCTCTGCCGTTCGTGGTCTTCGACCCCTGATTTCATTTAAATGATACGCTATGCCTCGGTGCGGTGTTATAAAACTACGAAGTAAAGGATAGCCACCATCGCCGAGATAAAACTTCCCTACAACGAAGAAAGTATTGTCTCAGTATCGCCATTGTCTATTCATAACCGACATAATATGTAGAACGAAAGGTAAAGGATACCTGGAAGGCAAGGAAGCCCATTAGGTCGTGATGTTGCATTTCCTAATATCCTTGAGTCGGATGCCGATCCTTCCCACTCAGCCAAAATGTAATTGAACTTTAAATCGAAGTCACAAACTGCCAACACATTTTGAGAAGGATAACCTTTTCGATTAATAAACCGAGGCTTATATTCGGCTCTCATTTTAGCAGGAATATGAGTTCTGTCTATTGCACCAATGCAATCCTAGCATAGAAAGGTTAAAATATATCAGTCGGTCTCTTGAAATAAGGCCATAATCTTAGTATTTGAGGTTACCTTGAAATAAGGCCAGAATCTTGGATTAGTGCGAATGACTTCTGGTATCTCACTCGTCGGAGGTTTTATAAACTCGGATTTCAAGCTTAGAATAGTTTTCAAGACCTTGTTGAAATAACGAGAAACCGTGGAACCTGATCGTTGTGTGAAGGCTCTAATTGACCGGTTCCGTTGATTGTGAGATACAATATGTAAGAACATTGCAATCTGCTCGTCAATGTTACAATGTATTGTATCTTTAAGTTCGCCGGTGCTTCTAAGCAGTCGAACAAATCGTCCGAAGCACCTGACGTTCATCCTAAGTAAGTGCTTGCAATGTTCGTCTGACGTCACGGCACGCGTAATAAATTCCCGATCTGTGAAGTAGTTGTTTTCGTATGGAGCTCTTCGTAGGTATTCGTCGTAATACTGTTGGAAGAATACGAGTGCAGTGGTTGCTGCGCTCACTATTGTCGCAACAGCACTAACAATCAACTTTGCCCTCTTTGTGGGGCGACCATCTTCGGTTCTAAGTCTCCTATCGTCCATCTAACAACAAGTGGATAGTACTCAAAAACAAATCATGAGTTAACAATAACAATTAAAACGTAAACAGTCAAAACCCAATTAAAATATGAATCATGAGTTAACAATTATGTGGATCATCATGAACAATTCACATACAAAAAAAAGAAAAAGAAAAGAAGACGATGAGAATTTAGGATCAGCATTACCTTGGGTATAGATCTACAGAATAGGAGCAGAAATTAGATTTTCTTGTGTAGCAAAACCAGGTGAGCTCAGCTTCTTAAATACCCAAACTCATCTCAGATCTAACAACAATTGAAAATGGGAAAAAAAATCGATTATTATAAAGAAAATAAGAGACGAATAATAATCAGAAAAATCAAACAGTAAAATCAACATCAAGAACATGGATGTAGCAATAAAAAAAAAAGGAAAAAAATGATCATTTCATCTTTGAGAACCTTACAAACATTCATAGAAGATAGAAAATCCTACAGATAGAAACAGAAAATCGAAAAGAGAATAACCTTTTTAGCATCTTAACTGAAAGAAAAAGATCTAAAAAATTAGTCCTCCTATGCAAGCCAAAAAAGTTGGTAAGTATCAAGAGCTTTACAAGTGCAAAAAATAAGGGATAAAACAAAAACCCTTTACAGCATATTGAATCTAGTAAATAGATGCCTCTTTCTCTCTGTAATACCAGAAACAGAAAATGTGGAGAACCTCATCGAGCTCCAGATTATCTTTCTCTTATCTCGAACAAACCCTCAGCAAATCAAACAATAGAGAGCAACTTGAATGAAGAAACTTCCAGTCCATAGATTAAATAAGAAACGAGTAAGAAACCCCATATAAAATCAAGAAAAAAATCAAGATTTCACGACATCACGAAGGCTATGGAGAGAGAGAGAGAGAGAGAGAGTACCTGGTTTGGGAATGGCTGAAATGGAGGATGTGGAGAGACGATGGAGGCGACGATCAGCTTCTTCTTCTTCTCTCGCGGAAAGGTAAGGGAAAGCTAGGGTTTCCGATAGTTTATATCGGAAACTCAGGTGAAGAGAAGTTGAGGAAACCCATTTTCCACGTAATAACTTCTATTTTCCACGTTTGAAAAAACGTTTCCGAGGAAAGTCAAAAGAACACGTTATTTTTTTGTTTCCCTGGAAAATAAGGCTGGTTTCCGCAGAAACCAGCGGAAGAGAACAGAGCAAAAGGAATTTATGGGTCGGATTAGGGTTGAGGTGTGGGGCAACCTGGCCCTTAATAAAACCCAAACTTTTTTAGGGGTTTGTTTCCAAAACTGGGCTATTTAACCTAGTTTCAAGTTTCAACTATTTAAACCTTCGCATTTAACTTAGCTTAAAATGAAACAGGGACCACTTTAAGGTTATTCGTTAAGTTTTTAAGGCAATGAAAAGTGTCCAAGGGGGTGAATTTATCCTCAAGCAGTGAACCATTCTCACGAAAACCGTTTAGGGGGATTTTGGAAAATGGGGGATATCATTTACCTTCCTAAATAGCCACGATTCTCTTTTTTAGGAGTTTGTTTCCAAAACTGGGGCTTCTCTCCATCTCCATCTCCATCTCTCTAGATCTCCAAAGGCCCAAAGGTATGCTCTTTCTCTCAATATCATTGCTATATGTCACCTGGACGTTTAGATTTTTATGTTTGTTGAACTGTTGGCACTCTGTGAAATGACAAATGCGCCCCTTTTCATCACTCAATGTATCAATGACTGTAAAAGGCTGATGTATTTCACGTTAGAAGGATTGAACGGATTTGATTGCCACGTACACTGCAGTTGGGTGTCCCATGTGATGAAAAGGGGCGCATTTATCATTTCCCTTTCCTATTAATTGACTATCGTCAGGGATAATAAATGGTAGCCACCATTTTTCCATATTTTTTAATTGTTTTTTAACTTTTTTCCATTGTCTCATTACTATTTGTATGGTGTGTCCTCATGTTGGGGTTTTCCAGAGGTTGTCGTGCCAGACATGGGGGCACTTGGCACTTGTGCCAACTGCCTAGGTAACCCCAAGATATAGAAGTCCTCTGATGTGAAATCTATGTGACCGCAACATTACAAATGTGTAGGTTGTTAGAGAAATAATTATGTATCTGTTGGAAAGAAAAAGCAGTAACCAGTTTGCTTCAAGGCGCGAAATCGCTTTCCTTAAGACAGATTTCGCCCCCACTAGAAGTGTGCAAAGGGGATCCGCGAACTGCCTCCAAGATACAATGAAGCCAGTAGGAATGTCCTACTAATTTGACGACGCTATGCACAAGCGGAGTCAAATCCGAAATGCCCTTAGAATCTTACAAGCCTGAGAGAATCAGTCTAATTTCTGTTACTGCAGTATAACAGTAATTAGATAAACAATAAGAAAATAGTTTAGTAAAACGAATTTTGGTGGGAGCAAGAAAGAGAGTATAATGCACTAGAAGTCTTAAGAATTTATCCAGAAATGGGTAAATTCGATTGTACTTTGAAATGGTTGGGTTCTGCAACTTTTATAGAGCCTCTGGTGTCTTTTCAGTGTGAAAAGCACCCCTGTATAGAGTCTTTCCAGATCGGTTTGAATTCTGGCCGTTAGATCGCGCCCATACGCGATTCAACGAACCAGATCAATCCTAGAGAGTCTGTTGGGATATTTAAATTCCCGTCCTCCCATCTAACCGTTAGATGATCCATCTATGGTACAGATCGCACCCCTTAGATCCTTGACCGTTGGGAAGGGACACAACCCAATGGATCGCACCCACTGACCGTTGGAGCACTGGGCCCGCTGGGCCGACCGTTGTGCTCGAATCAAAGCCCAACCCAATCGAACTATTCGACACTGGGCTTGGGCTTGATGGGCCTTTGAACTATTCGGCCCACCCACTAGACCGATCCACAATCGTCTAGATCCAACGGTCCAGATCAGATCTGGAAAAATTAAAGGCTCCAATCGCTCCTCGCTACGATGCGGCGTGCGAAGTGCAAAGTGCGCCTAAAAAAGCGCCAATAAAGCGCCACTATGCGCCCTATAGCCCATTGCCCACGCCGCACGTGCGTGTGCGCGTGCGCGTGCTCGAACGGTGCGTTGCACTGTCCCGCGGGTCCAACCATGGGTTCAACCCAATGTGCAATCAAACAAGTAATAGAAAAGTGTAGTGCTTTATAAGCCCTTCTCTTTCTTTTCTCTCATCCGATTTGGGACTATCTTTTCAACTACATTACACTATTCTCTTTCTCTTGCAAAAAGCAACTATTTCCAAAGAAAAGTTTTTCTTTTTCCAAAACACACTTAAAGAAAATATTTTCCAAAAATTGTTTTGACAAAAAACACTTGATTTTGAAAAATCTTTAACAATCCCCCACCATTTTCAAAATAAAAAAAGATTTTCTCATCAGGCTTGGAATTTTTATGCATAAATAAAGGTATCTTTCGATTTGAACCTTTACTTAGTGAAAACACATCAAAGTTAACCAGAATTGCATAGTAGACATGTCTTTGAACTAGCGATTCTATTTGGTTAACCGGACACATCTCACACATAAGAATTTATCTCTTTAGGCAATTTCTAAAAAATCGACACATGAATTGGCCTTGTGTCTATATCTTGGTTTCATGAGTGCTCTAGAAACTAGCCAGGTCTCATAGGAAGCGGCACCACTCCCACACTCACATAGGTAGACTTATCAAGAGTGCCCCTGTAACTATAACACTCCAACACTTTGTTATAAGTCTATTAAGAGCTCAAATGCTCAGCCTTTCCCTTTTATACATTACAGGTACCAAGCACTTTACCTTGGGATGGAAATATAATATATATTATAGTGCTTGCAATCACTCCATATGATGTACTTTGACTCATTGAACTCAAGACTTGATATTTATTCAAGTGTTGAGTCGAGGTTCCATCATTGGTGACTATTTGGTAATGGCTTTAACCACATCCCTAATGATGTTTTACACACCATATCTCTCGCAAGAGCTTTAGTAAATGGATCAGCCAAATTTTGGCTTGATCTCACAAAATCAATAGTTACTACTCCATTAGTAAGTAACTCTCTCACAGTACTGTGTCTAAGTCCTATATGCCTGGACTTACCATTATAAACATGATTATATGCCCTTAATAGTGTGGCCTGACTATCACAGTGGACATAAATCGATGGCATAGGATTAGGCCATAACGGAATTTCCAATAACAAATTCCGAAGCCATTCCGCCTCTTTACAACATGCTGCCAGAGCTATAAACTCTGCTTCCATAGTGGATGTTGAAATGCATGTTTGTTTCTTAGAGGCCCAGGAGACTGCTCCCCCACCAAGGGTGAAAATCCACCCACTGGTTGATGTATGATCTATACGCTCAGTTATCCAACTAGCGTCAGTATATCCTTCTATTACAGTTGGATACCCACCATAACATAAACCATAGTCTATAGTTTTCTTTAAATATTTTAATACTCTATAGACTGCATTCCAATGAGAGAAATTTGGATTACTGGTAAACCTACTAAGCTTACCCACAGCAAATGCTATGTCTGGCCTAGTACAGGTCATAGCATACATAAGGCTACCAATCACACTAGCATACCCTAGTTGAGAAATAGTCCTTCCAGAATTAAGATATAACTTCCCACTAGGATCAAAAGGAGTTGAAGCAGGTGAACAATCAAAATGATTAAACTTTTTAAGAACTTTTTCAATATAATGTGACTGGGTTAGAATCAAACTACTGTTATGTCTTATGATTCTTATACCCAAGATCACATCTGCTTCACCCATATCTTTCATATCAAAGTTTTGAGATAAAAATAATTTAGTACTTTGAATACATTCAAAATCTGTACTAAATATTAACATATCATCAACATATAAACATATAATAACACCACTACCACCTTTAAAGTTACTATATACACATTTATCTGACTCATGAATTCTATAACCATTAGAGACTAACACCTTATCAAATCTTTCATGCCATTGCTTAGGAGCTTGCTTTAGGCCATATAAAGATTTGACTAATTTACAGACTTTATGCTCTTGACCAGGTAAAATGAAACCTTCAGGTTGTTCCATATACACTTCTTCATCAAGTTCACCATTTAAGAATGCTGTTTTAACATCCATTTGGTGAATGTGAAGTTTGTATATGGAAGCAAGAGCAATCAAGACTCTAATGGTAGAAATCCTAGCAACAGACTCTCTAGGATTGATCTGGTTCGTTGAATCGCGTATGGGCGCGATCTAACGGCCAGAATTCAAACCGATCTGAAAAGACTCTATACAGGGGTGCTTTTCACACTGAAAAGACACCAGAGGCTCTATAAAAGTTGCAGAACCCAACCATTTCAAAGTACAATCGAATTTACCCATTTCTGGATAAATTCTTAAGACTTCTAGTGCATTATACTCTCTTTCTTGCTCCCACCAAAATTCGTTTTACTAAACTATTTTCTTATTGTTTATCTAATTACTGTTATACTGCAGTAACAGAAATTAGACTGATTCTCTCAGGCTTGTAAGATTCTAAGGGCATTTCGGATTTGACTCCGCTTGTGCATAGCGTCGTCAAATTAGTAGGACATTCCTACTGGCTTCATTGTATCTTGGAGGCAGTTCGCGGATCCCCTTTGCACACTTCTAGTGGGGGCGAAATCTGTCTTAAGGAAAGCGATTTCGCGCCTTGAAGCAAACTGGTTACTGCTTTTTCTTTCCAACAGATACAGAATTATTTCTCTAACAATCTTAAGTCTAAGAAGTAGGAATCTTTCTCATAGGTGCAGCTCCAGCGCTAAAATCGTGATTCGGTGCTCCTTAGGAAGGAAGCCGCTCCCATGGCGCTCCTGACTGTTGGGTTTTTCGCCGAAGAAAACCCACAAAAAATTGCGAAGCATATATATGTGCGGATTAAATAATCAAACAACCAAGAGAGCAATCACACAAAAGAACATGGAGATTTACGTGGAAAACCCTCCAACGAGGAGGGGAAAATCACAGGGCGAATCCGACGAAATATCCACTAATCAAATAAGTAATACAACGTCTCTTTCTCAAGTGTTTCACCAAAAACTTGAGACCATACAAGAAATAAGAGTTGTAAAAGGTTACCTCGTTGCGAAAAACAAAACCCACTTTCTCACCAAAAATACCAACTTCGATCTTCAAGTCGAAGAAGCCCAAATCCTCGTGAAGTCTCCGTGCAACGAGAGAATTCATGTCTAGCTACTGTGTCCGTCCAATCCTGTCCATTCTCAGATCCGTCAGAGCATCGGGCCCATCAACTAACAAAAGAGAGTTCCACAGGGCACCACCAAATCCCGCATACTTCCTTGGCCTCAGTATCAGCCTTACAGGTTTACAGCATCACGGTATCATACAAAAAGTGGTCTAACTTCCATGGCATTAGTATCGGCCTTACAGGTTTTGTGAGCTGAGATTAAAAAAAGGGCAGCCCAGTACATGAGGCTCCCGCCATTGCGGGGTCTGGGGAGGGCTAGATGTACGCAGCCCCTTACGCTTCTTTGCAGAAAGGTTGCTTCCATGACTCGAACCCGTCACCACTAGGTAACAATGGAGAAACAATGGAGAAACCTTACCGTTGCGCGAAGTATGTTTTGTGAGCTGATATTAGAAGACAAAATTGGTTTTGGACTCAAATTTATGTTAAATTTTGAGTCAGGTAATTGGCTTTGGACAAACAATCGGTTGGCATAATCTCAGACGAACAGTGCCTTGTCAATTGTCATGTAAATTAGGCAGAGGTGAGGAGGCCTTTTTAGTTGTATTTAGAGGAGTGTAGAAGTGTCTCTCTCCATTTATTCTAGAAGCTTCCAGAATATGGCACATTGGGAATGTGAAATTTATCTTGGATATTTTGGTCATGTAGAAATTTCTGTTGGGCGAATCATAGTAAGAGGCTATAGTTGGAAAAAGGATATTTCCGTAAATCTCTGATTATAAAGGTCTCTTTAGTTATTGAAGGCTGTTACGTCGATCCAGCTATCGTTCGACACGTGTAAGTGTCTTATTGGTAAATTATTCCCCCATTTCTCCTCTCCTATCTATAAATACCCGAACCCCTTCATCCCAAAGGCATAATTTTTTCCTCGCCTTCTTCATTATATTGTGTTGTTTCTCTTTGCTTTCGATCCTTCAAGGTTTGTATTACCTTCGTCTTTGATTATTTGTTCAGATCTGTTTTCTCTGTTTTACAATCTCCTGTTTAGATCTGTTTTATTTTTTTATTTTTTTTTATAAGTTTCTTGGGCTTAGGGTTTGCTTCTGTTTCTGATTTTATGGATTCATGTGTTTACGACATAGATATTTAATCTTTTTTAGATTTCATGTTATTAGAGTTTGTCTGTTAGTGATTTTTTCTGTTATTTCTCATGAATTTTAGGAAAATTCATGTTTTTCCTTTGATCTCATACATGATGCGTTTGTTGGTGCTTTTCCCTTATTTCTCTTTTTTTTTTCTGAAGTTTTTACGGTTTTCTGGTCGGTGAGATTAATTTATAGTTTCTATTCTCTGACTTGGAATTGTTCTGATGTTAATGAACTAGGGTTTGTCCGTTGATCTCATACATGATGAGTTTATTGGTGATTTTTTAAGTTATTTCTCATGACTATTCAGAATATTTTAGGGTTTACTGGTTGCTGAGATTAATCTATAGTTTCTAATCTTTGATGTTGAATTTTATAATGTTTGTTGTTTTCTGAAAATTTATACTTGGGTTTTAAGAAGATCGATCTTTTCCTTTTACAAATTGGATCGCTACATGGTTATTGCTCTCAGATACTTTTGTGGGTTGCGAGTTTTCACCATCTGGTTTTTTTGGGTTTTGCAAGGAGGTTCTGGCCTCTTTCGTGCTGGTATTGTAATAAGATTCTTGTTATATTCCAAAGAGGCTGTCTCACCTCGCCTTGAAATCAGCCTTTCAATTTCTTGTGAAGTGCTGAGATTATAAGGCATGTATTTGAGTGAGGTTAATTGATTAATCTCAGCTATTCACAAGAACTTGAAAGGATGATTAGTCGTAAAGGACATGAAGCGTGCTCCTACTCCAAATATTCCTTTTTTGAGCTAATTTCTGTTAAGAAGTTGAGTTTTTCATCAATTGATTTTTCCTCTGTCCACGGGGTTCGATTATTTATAGTTATCACTTTGGTGGTCTCTCTCTCTCTCTCTCTCTCTCTCTCTCTCGTGTGTGTGTGTGTTGGGAAGCTTCCCAGATCTAAGTATCAGGGTTGTTTTCTGTTCTTTTGTGCTGACGGTGATGCCTGTGGTTGGTTCTGATTTAGTTTGGGTGACTGTCTCAGAAACCATCTTGATTGTTTGTGTTGCAAAAATAATTTTTCTGTTTAAGATTTTTTTATTCTGGGGGGTTAAAAACTTGACAATTTGTAGTTCGTGAACATATGTGGATATAGTATTATTGCTTAGTCTCAGAGAAAATATATAGTTGTTTTATTGTTCACTTTGGTAGTTGATTCCGTTGTTACATGCCACAACATGGTTAATAATTATCTCTGAAATATTCCTGATTCTGTCTCTGTCCTTTTTTTCTTTGTTACTTCAGATGCAGATCTTCGTTAAGACTCTCACTGGCAAGACCATCACCCTTGAGGTTGAAAGCTCTGACACCATTGACAATGTTAAGGCCAAAATCCAGGACAAGGAAGGCATCCCTCCAGACCAGCAACGGCTCATCTTTGCTGGCAAACAACTTGAGGATGGCCGTACCTTGGCCGATTATAACATCCAGAAAGAATCCACCCTCCATTTGGTTCTCCGACTGAGGGGAGGAATGCAGATCTTTGTTAAGACTCTCACAGGCAAGACCATCACCCTTGAAGTTGAGAGCTCCGACACCATTGACAATGTTAAGGCCAAGATCCAAGATAAGGAAGGTATCCCACCTGACCAGCAGAGGCTCATCTTTGCTGGCAAACAACTCGAGGATGGCCGTACCTTGGCCGATTACAACATTCAGAAAGAGTCAACCCTTCATCTGGTTCTCCGATTGAGGGGAGGCATGCAAATATTTGTTAAGACCCTTACCGGAAAAACCATTACTCTTGAGGTTGAGAGCTCTGATACCATTGATAATGTGAAGGCTAAGATACAGGACAAAGAGGGCATTCCACCTGACCAGCAGAGGCTCATCTTCGCTGGAAAACAGCTTGAGGATGGCCGCACTTTGGCTGATTATAACATCCAGAAGGAGTCGACCCTCCACTTGGTTCTTCGTCTACGTGGTGGGATGCAGATCTTTGTGAAGACCCTTACTGGGAAGACGATTACTCTGGAAGTTGAGAGCTCAGATACGATTGACAATGTGAAGGCTAAGATCCAGGATAAGGAGGGTATTCCACCGGATCAGCAGAGGCTCATCTTCGCTGGGAAACAGCTTGAGGATGGCCGTACGCTTGCGGATTACAATATACAGAAGGAATCTACCCTTCACCTCGTCCTCCGTCTCCGTGGTGGTGATGAGCAGTGATGCCTTGTTTCAGTTTTTAGTTTTTTGGGTCTGAAGTGGCTGTCTGTCTGTCAACAAGTTGAACATGGAGTCAAATAAGTGCATCTTGGCATGGAACTCCCATAGGTGGGGTCTGGTGAACATTTAGTTTGTTGTTTTAGTGTTTCTTTTTGGGCTGGTTTACTGTTTAGACTGTTCTTGGTTGTGAGGATGATGTTTTCTTTGTGGAATCTTGTTGGTTGTGATATTATTGTAGATTGCTATATACCATCTCAAAAAATCTGCTTCATATATGTTACTAGGCGATATTGCCGGTTGTCAAGAGACTCCACCCTCCACCGGCCGATCATTATGATGAATGATATTTTTTTTCTCGGAGCTGATTGCTTCAAGCCTTTTGTTGAATGATTTACTTCCTCTATTCAGATTTCAGCTTATTGCTTCACGCTGATCAGGAAGACCAAACTATGGATCTAAGCAGCAAGTGGTAAGTTGTGAGGAAGGGAAGGGCTGATGTTAGTTGGGTCTTTGGTTTGAACCAGTGGGAGAAAACTAGGGGTGTTTAAGTAATATCTTCTGGTTAATTGCCAAGGTAGCCCTGTAGAGAGAAAAGCTTCATGTATCAGGATAAAATATGAGTGATGTATAAAGAAAAAAGGACAGTGTGATACATCATGATAAAGTACCTAAGTAGGCTAAATAAAATAAAATAAAATATTAGAGTTCTCCTATGAAGGTAAGGAGCTAAAAATGAGAGAGAGAGAGAGAGAGAGGCTTCTGTGACTGCTTGCAAGGCCAGATGAGGATGGTAAGTGTGGCCGAGATCCAAATGAGGATGCTAAGTGTGGCCGAGATCCGATAAGAAACGAGGCCTATAGGAAAGTACAAGTGGAGGGACCCACAGGAGAGCCCTTTACTGTCTCTTTATTCTATATATCGGTCACCTATGATTGAGAATCATATAGGGGGTTATATCGGAAGTCTTAACCGGCACTCAAAGTATTGATATTTCCTTGGCCCCAAGCAAAGAAAACTTGGCTTCTAATGGACAAGTCGCATCTACATACTTCAATCCTAAACTTTTCTTTTTCGGTAACTGTTTGGCTTTCAGGATTATCACATCGAATGGAAGTAGTTAAGATCACATTTAGCAACAATGACTTTCTTCGATGGATAATTAGCTTACCCAACGGTGAGGGAGGACGGAGAGGAGGAACCGAGGAAGTAAAGTGCGAGGGAGGTGGAACCGTGGAAGTGAACTGCGAGGGATTGCGTGAAGAAAGGGTGAGAAAAGGCTAAAAACAATGGGAAAAAGGCTACTGATATTGGTATTATTAGGGATGCAACAGGGTCGGGTTTTTTCAAAACCCTAGCCCAATCCTGGATCCCATTATCTCGGCCCTGACCCGCCCTGACCCTAGTCAGGGCCGAAAAACCTCAACCCATTGCCCGCCCTACAGGGCTCAGTGCTGGCCCCGGCCCGCCCTGATTGGGCAGGGCTGGCCCTAATTGACCCTAGTGCAAAAAATAAAGCAACCACTTATCATATAGACAAAATGATCAATAAACAGAGAAAAGGGAACAAAATAAGACAATATGAATTCAACAACATGACGGGCAACAGAGACAATTAATAATAATAATCTAAAGAAACATCAATCTAAGATAATAGAAAACATTAGCAAAAGTAATATGCATAGATGGTTCAATTCTATAATATAAAACTTAGGGTCGGGCCGGGTTAGGGTACCCGAGGCATTAACTCAGAACCCGACCCGACCTCTAAAAAAATGAACCTTGACCCTGTTCGGGCTCAGGGCGGGTCAAGGCTGACAGGGCCAAACTTGCACCCCTAGGTATTACGAAGTTTTTTTGGGAACTGTAATAATCTTTGACATCTGTTTAAAAAATGAAAAGACAAGCTGAGTTTGTGCAATTATTATGACTTGTGCCAACATCAGTAGCCAAAAAAACAAAATACAATTTATTTCATCTCTGTTTTTTAGCCGCTTCTAACCCTCTCCTCACACATGTCCTCTCAGGCCTCTCCTGAGTCTCCTCGCACCTTATTGCCCCCACATCACTTGACTAAGTATTATGCCATGAAAAAAAATTTATGGTTGCCAAACATGCCCTTAAGTTTGAGAGAGTATCAAGGAAACAAAGCCTCTCGAAGTGGTGAGAAGGGGCTAAAAATCAGGAAGCAAAAATCTCTACTCAAAATCTGATGTTTCTTTTTTTTTTTTTTTTTTTTGCCGATTCTCATCACATGAGGCAATAGTTTCCGATTTAATGTTTCCTGATTTTTAGACACGTCACTCTCATCTCCATTTTGAATTTCCTGATTTCTCAAATGCACCCCAAAAGCAAATAGAGAAAGGGTAAAATAAAAGATTAGAGTGCCATTATCGAAACAACGTAGTGTGGATATTAAATAGTAGGCTTTTTCGTCATTTTCTTTACAAGGGAAGTGTTATATTCACCCCCTTTTTTTGCTAACAATAGAGGGGGGTTGTCCCAAGTTAAAAAGGGGGCGAATTTACCATTGTCCTTTTTTGTGAACATTTTTAAATAGTTAAGCTGAGATTGAACACCTCTGACAAGAGGAAGTAGACATTAGTTTATCTCCTGCTAATTACTTGATTTGTAGAGAAAATGGAAAGTGAGAGGGTCGCTTTTGGCGGTTCCTTCATCCTAGAAGAAACGAATTCGAATTCGAAGATGACCAACAAAGAAGGGAAAGTGTTACCCATATCATTTTTACACGTATTCTTCACCAATTCCTCTATCTTTCAGTTCCCACCCTTATCTCCCACCTCTATCAACGGTACAATCTCTTCTCGATTCTTTTGGGTTTTTTTCTTGTCTGGTTTAGTGTATTTACATCCACATTTTCCTTTATTTTTTTTATTTTTTCTGAAATTGCCTTCTTCTGTATGCCTGTATATTCTTTCTTCTATTTCAAAAGATGCTGCTAGCAATGTGATTTTCTTTACCTGTTCTAAAGTGGGTTCCTCTTGCATTGAAGATTTCTGTGAATTTGGATGTGGGTTTTTTTTTCTTCTTTTTGTTAGTAATTGATCCTTGCTGTTGTAGAATGTTGGGGTGAAGATACTGCTTGAAATGTGATTTTCTTTACGTGTTCTAACCTGGGTTCTTCTTTCATTGAAGTTTACTGTGAATTTGGATGTGGCTTTTTTTTTTTCTTATTAATTGATCCATGATGTGGGCTTTTTTTTTTAACTTTTTGTTATTAATTGATTCTTGCTGTTGTAGAATATTGGGTGGAAGATACTGCTAGAAATGTGTGTACGAACCCGAATCTCAATGGATTTGATCTTCTTAGAGGGAAGATCAGCCTCTTGACCCAGCTCGAGGGAAGGGTCAGTCCTCCCTGGTGCTCAAAACACACTTTCTGGAACAAGTTTCTTCATTGATTTAATAAAGGCTGAATACTTGTTATTACTAGAAAACTCTTATCTAGATAACCCTTATCTCTAAGACTCCTACCTAAACTAAATAACTAGATAACAAATGTCTAAACAGATTTATTTCAGCCATGGTGGGACCCACTTAGTCACGTAACAAAGTTTCTTTACCTTTTCTAAAGTGGGTTCTTTTTGCATTGAAGTTCACTGTGAATTTGGATGTGGGTTTCTTTTCTTTTTTGTTATTGTGAAACAACCAGTTAGAGTTGGTATTATTTAATAATTTATACTTAAACACTCCCCCCTTATCATGTGGCCCCTCTTTTTTGGGTTGGCCGTACAAGTGGATTTTTAATATCAAGGAGTTGTTGGGTTTAGAACCCAGGACCTGCAGTGAGGCAATAGCTCTTATACCACGTGAAACAACCCGTTACTCCAATAGCTTAAGCTTTTTAATATCAAGGAGTTGTTGGGTTTAGAACCCAGAAGTCCACGACCTGGCATGAGGCAATAGATACTATTAAAATATAAAAGATTAAATAATGCCATCTCCAACGGCTTAAGCTTTTGGAGTAATTGGTTGTTTCACATGGTATCAGAGCAAAAGATCATGGGTTCAAAACTCCTTGATATTAAAAATCCACATGTAATTGCCAAACCCAAAAGAGGGGCCACATGTGAGGGAAAGTGTTAAAGTATAAAAGATTAAACAACGCCATCTCCAACGGCTTAAGCTTTTGGAGTAAATGGTTGCTTGACAGATACCATATGAAACCACCAGTTACTCCAATGGCTTAAGCTTTTTAATATCAAGGAGTTGGGTTTTAAACCCAGGACCTGTTGTAAGGCAATAGCTTTGATACCATGTGAAACAACCAATTAATCCAAAAGCTTAAGCTGTTAGAGTTGGTATTATTTTATCATTTATACTTCAACAGTTATTGAATGATCCTTGCTGTTGTAGAATATTGGGTCGAAGATACTGCTAGCAATCTGAATTTCTTTACCTGTTCTAAACCGGGTTCCTTTTCCATTGAAATTTTCTGTGAATTTGGATGTTTTTTTTTTTTTCTTTTTGTTATTGTTGGGAGCCAGGTAGAACTCACACTTAAAAGCTAGCCGTTAAGGGGAGGGTGACCACGTCCTTAGAAGCCCATCCACATCTCTTTTACGTTTCCTATGTGGGATCATTGCTTTCGCGTGGAACTCCCAAACAATCTCCCCCACCATGCAGGAGCAATACGGGGACTTGGCGATCTTCCTCGAGGGATTTTTTCCGTCCTCGAGGGCACACCGGAGTTACAATGCCCAGGCTCGGATACCACTTGTTGGGACCTGGGTAGAACTAACCCTCAAAAGATTTTCGTTAAGGGGAGGTTTCCCAAGTCCTTATAATCCCATCCACATCTCTTTTACTTTTCCCATGTGGGACCATTGCTTTTGCGTGGAACTCCCAACAGTTATTAATTGATGCTTGCTGTTGTAGATTATTGGGTGGAAGTGTTTATACTAGATTCTCTAACGAAAGAAACCGTTCTCTTAATTTCTACAGCTCGAACTCAAGATATCCTATGTCTTCATCAAAAGGAAGTTCTAATGATTTAGTGGGTGTATCCGGACCCATTTTTGGAGCTGAGGGGCAATCTTTAAAAAGTCATGACCTTCCCAAGAAAAAAGGAAGGAGCAGTTCACGCAACCAACCTCTTGAAGAATGCTGGCATCTTCCTCAAGCAGAAAAGAAACAATTATCTTTATCGAAGATAAGCCTTAAGTCCATGATGATGTTTAGGGAGTCATTGAAGAGAATCGGAAGAAGTAAGACACTTCAAATGATTTATGAAAGCTCACACAATCCAGACGATGAACAGATGGTGCAGTCATTCCGTGAATTGCTTCTATCCAATGGCCAACTTCCCGAGAAACATGATGATTATCATACCCTTTTACGGTAAGTTCATTCTCTTACTGTTTGTAGAAAATGACTAGGCTCTTCGTATGGGAAACAGAATAGTGGTTCTTCTAGTTTCTAAGTAATGGGTTTCTATAATGTATCATGACGGGAAAGAATTTGTGAGATGTGCTGTCTATAATTATATATGGTATAGTAATGGAGGTTGTTTTTGCAAGTCCTATTGTTGTGCAGATGTCTTGTATTCTGGCATTATACAGGACCTTGACGGACTAATGTGCGAGACGCACATGCGGGTTGAGCTATGTAGTTAGCTCATTGGGGGTGCCGGGGGCAGCACGCCCTCCTAGAAAATTTTAATTTTTGGATTCTTCACTAAAGGATATTTCGGTAAATTTCTCCATGTAGTGGCATTGATATATAAGCCACATGTTAGGGTTACGGTATTAGGTTTTTTCTTTGTGCTTTCTTGGCCAAGCAGAAGAGAGTTTGTACCCTAGACCGAAATAGTGGAAAATCTTCCCCCGTGGACGTAGGCAGTGCCGAACCACGTAAATCTTGTGTTTCTCTTGTGATTGTATTTCTTTGCATCGTTCTTTTGTGTTTTGTTGCACATCTTGGCTGATCCTTGTCAAGAAGGTATTTCTCGGTTTTTCTGCACCTGTGATTTAAGTCCTCAAAAGAAATGAGTGCTATAGCCATTTTATGAATTAATAATTTTTACTGTATTTCAACAGTTTCCTGAGAATGAGGAGCTTTGACATGCCAAAAGCGAAAGATATGTACTTAAAGATGCTGAAGTGGCGTAATGACATTGGTATTGATAGAATTGTTACGGTAAGGTGAATCCCAAACCAACCTCTACCCTAGATTTTTGCCCGGAAAGTTTTGTTTCTCATAATGCATTGGAATTCAAGGCGATTGAAATATTTTCAGTATTCTGTAGTGCAACATGCTTGATGATTCTTCATTATGTCAACCATGGATTATGATATGGAGGTCCAGAAAATCATAATAAGTGTTCAACTAAAACACTTTGCCATTTTTTTTCATAATGTGAGTCTAGTGCTTGGATGATCATCTTCTCTGTTATATGTTAAAAATGGAGAAATTGATCCGTGAAGACGTTGATGGGAGGAGGTAAACCAACTAGTTGAATAATTTAATTATTGATAAAGATCTAGCTGAATAATGATAGTTAACCGCCTGGTCTGTCATAATTATTGGATTCGACACAATAATACCCATTGTTATAGAAAAAAGTGCTCTATTTTGTAGAATCAGTTGTACAAGTAGTAATTATAGAGCTTTTGTTTATAATTTGCACTTTCACATTGCCAAAAGCAAAATTGTTGCTCTCTATGTGATCCTTGAGCATTATTGATTGTTTCTAATCATTAATGGTCACAAGTCAACTTTGGAGAGGTGAACCTCCTTTGGAATCTAGTGCTCCACTATGTCATCTATCTAATCTCTAGTTGAGATTAGAGGATGCTGTCTCTAGGATAAAGGACTCGGTTGATAAAGAGAAATGTCAAATTAGACTTTTCAGAGGTGACTTTAGCAATGGTGGATACATACCTGTGTTTTCTATATTTAATACATGTGTGTACATATAAGTATGCATGTATGCATATAAATGGTGGTGACTGTGTGGATGTGTTTCCATGCTTGATTTGGTGCTGCTTATCTTCTTGCGTGCGTGCGTGCGTATGTCATCCTGGGTGAAGTGGATTACTTACAATCAATACTATTGTCTCTTGGTTAGGTATAAGAATCTTTAATTATAGTGTGGCATGGCTTAGCATATTTGTTCTATAGTGGTGAGATAGCAAAAATGCAGTATTTTTCTCTACGCTTGGTAAATAATTAACATACCTAGATTAATCCTTTATTTAGTAATTTTTCCTGATTACAAAATTTTGTCGTGGGCCCATTGGACATGCTCACTTTAGTCCTAAGAGATAAAGTGGTTTGCAGTTTTGATGCTAATGACATAAGAAGAAAAGTAGAGAATATTAAGGGGGAAAAAATAAAGATATAGAATGGAGATTTGTGAAAAGGAAGAGCAAAGACAATGGGGACTGAGAAAAGAAGAAAAAGAAATATGTGAAAGATGAAATACGAACCTTGAAGATATATAAAAAAAAAAACAAGATTTCCCTTTTGATTAGATAGGATTCTGTCACTTTACTTGATCCTTGGCTTTGGAAAATATGAAGAAGACAACCTTTAATAATATCTTCAAGGTTCTTTAATAAGACAACCTTTAATAATATCTTGTCCCCTCTTTCTTTTCTTTAATAATATTTCGTTACCTTTAAAAAAAAAAATGAAGAAGACAACCTTTCCCTATTTTTGATTTGCTTAAATCAGATTCTGTCTGCATACTTGATCCTTGGTTTTGATACCATTAAGAAAGGAAAAGAGAAGTAGAGATATAGGAAGAAGTAAAAGAAGTAGAAAGAATGCTCTAAAAATATCATTGAGATTAATCCCAATAGGTCGAAATCTATTTAAGTTTTAAACTACTTAAATGTAGTGAAATGACAAAACTTACCTTAGGAATCCACGAATACAAAAAACAATAATATTACTAACTTTAGCTAGCTATATAATGTTTAGTAAAGCTTATTTATATTGTATAAATATATATTTCATATTTATAGATGTATTATTTATCTTATATAGATTATGGTTGTAAAAAAGTTTTGACCCATGAGTCAGCTTAAAACTTGCATCGTACAAGTTGAAAGAAAGATGCACTTTCCTGTAACCTATCAAGGTAGCTTTAATCAACTGTTCGCCTCATTGATGAGTTACTTCTTAGCTAACTTGAGAGTTGTTAGTTTTAAAATTCCCCTGCATCATCATGGACTCCTCCAAGTCGACTCCCTTTTCCCTTGGCCGTGTTCTGCGTCTTGCCGTCGCGTTCCGCGTTTTCCCCACAAAGTCAATAAAAACTCACTCTTCCGAGTTATGACCGCATCAAATGAGTACTCATCCGCATCAACCGAGTACTCGACCCTGTCGTGCCGAGTCGACTAGGATTTTTTCGGCTGCGTTTTGAATCACTGGTTATTCCAAAGTCCATTATACTTACTGGGTTAGGGACCCTCTTGGTAGTGTTTAAATAGTTCCAAGTTAGCTCACCTATTTGTGTGAACAAGCGGAGTTCCAGTTCAAGGCTATCTCCCTAACGCTGACCTGCCACCACACCACTCATTGTTACCGGCCAGGTCGTGTAGTCCGGGGCAAGCAGCTAAGCCTTCGGTCGCAGCGTCCCTGCAAACCAATCCTTCAGTTTCAGGTTCATACGTGTATCCGAGGTGACCGACTCAACCCATCAATGTTTTCTACGGGCAAATTTGCCGGTTTCTTTTCCGCTGTTTTTCGTAAGACCAGGGATTTCTTTGCCCCAGAAGTAGCTAAAGGTTAGGGGTTAGACCCCATTTCCAAAGTCCATTATACTTACTGGATTAAAAGAGACATGGCAGTGGTGAATTTCTTTATAGATTAATGATTCTTTTTTATCATGTACAAATGGTATACTGTTTTCATTATTAATTATTTTATAGATGCTAGAGTTACAAACAAGTTTTTGCACGACAAAGGAATTTATTACTTCGTTGAAAGTTTAACTGTTGCATTCAATTAATCCCTCTCCTTTATTTGAATTGAAATTATTTTCTTGTTTCAATTAGGGCTGCACATGGTTCGGTCCGATTCGGTTTAAGGGAATTTCTTAAACCGAACCGATCCCATCGGTTTGGATTTTTTCCAAACTGTAACAGAACCGATTGCCAGTTGAACCGAACCAAACCGAACTGGTTTTGACCGGTTCGGTTTGGTTCGGTTCACGGTTTATCTGTATTTTACCTGTAAGTAATGGGCAGTCATAAATAGAAAAAGACATAATGGATTAATATTGGACGAACCGTTTGATTTTGGGGATAATGGACAACTTTGGACCGTTTGATTTTGGGGATAATGGACGAACCGTTTGAAGTTTGAAGTTGAACGGCAAAAAATACTAAAAAGGGATATCTGAACCGGTTCGGTTCGGTTTTCATATCAATTGCCGGTTCGGTTCAGTTTTGCGGAGTAATATTTTTTGAACCGTGAACCGAACCGATTGGATCGGTTTTGTGAAAATAGTAACCGTGACCGAACCAGTAGATATAAAAACCGAACCGAACCGAACCGAATGGCCCGGTTCGGTTCGGTTTATCGGTTTGAGCGGTTTTGTTGTGAAGCCCTAGTTTCAATTAGTGAGATGTGTGCTAGTGATGCCATTATAGTCATGGATTTTAGCTGCTAAAGTGCGTGTGTGTGTGTGTGTGTGTGTTTTTCCAATGTATTATGTATTCTACTTACAAAGATAGTAAATCTATGCTATTCTTGTCCCACAATAGCAATTCATCTTCTAATTATCATGACATTGTTCTCTTAACA
The DNA here is from genome assembly GCF_043159265.1 of Tasmannia lanceolata. NCBI lineage: Eukaryota > Viridiplantae > Streptophyta > Magnoliopsida > Canellales > Winteraceae > Tasmannia > Tasmannia lanceolata. The sequence continues at coordinate 51,831,745 of NW_027518679.1, read as the reverse complement.
ATATTGTGCGATTTCCAAATAAATTCTCAATTAGATAATTAACTTCTGCATTTTCTACCACACTTTTTTTGTATTGCTTTTGAATTTATTTGGGTAATGCTGCCTTGCAGGATTTTAAAATCGAGGAGTATGAAGAGGTTAAGAAATACTATCCACATGGATTTCACGGAGTTGATAGATATGGTAGACCTCTATACATTGAAAGAATAGGGCTAATCGATCTTAATGCCCTTATGAAAGTAACTACAATTGACCGTTACGTGAAATACCACATTTATGAACAAGAGAAAACACTAAACATGCGATATCCTGCATGCTCACTCGCAGCTAAGAGGCATGTAGCAACCACCACAGCTATCCTGGATGTGACAGGAGTGGTGAGTATTTGGGTCTATTTTTCCATGCCACAAAACCTTTTATCATAAAAAAACGTTATGGATTTATTGTGTTTAATTTATGCAATAGAGGCGTGGGGGTCCCAGTTTGCTGACTGCTCTTAAGAGATTTCATGTTTGCATTTTAGCTTTCTGGCAACCAGACTCTCAAATGTTGATTTCAGTTATCCTTAAGAGCTGTTTTTTAGTTATGTATTTCTTAACTGTACTGAAACCAAGGTATAAGATGGGAGATGACTCTGCACTCCCTTGTTTTGGTCATTGATAAACAATTTGTTAAACAATACTTGACGCGGTTCTTTATTTTACACTTTTCTCATTGGTCAGTAGAATTGCCAACGAGCTATCAAAGGCCAATCAGTTAAATTTAAAATAAGGAGCATCCAATATCAAAACAAGGGACTATATTGCAATAACTTCCATATAGTGTCTGTAATTATGGTTTCCTTTCCTGAGAAGAGGGAAAGGGGCATTAGACTCCTATATCAGGCTCTAGAATGATATAGTGATGGTATAGCATCATTTTGACGTTGGTTTTTTTGTATGTTATTTATCTCTAATTTCAAATTTACTGTAAGAAACATCAAATTTAGAAAATGGAACCCAAGATATAATAGTAGAAATAATGAAAATGCTACAAAGACCTCAATGTCAATGTTCTTTGCAAGTAGATGTTACTGACTTACTATAATTTATTAAGGTAATTTTGATATGATATGACATTCATCCTGAAATAAGTGAGTGGTTAGTGTGGTTCAACTTACCAATCTAAAATAATAGCGTCACCACTGGGAAGTAATTGCAATTTCAACCATTAGGATATTGTGAATCTACCAATTAATCTTTTCCAGCAGTCGTGCTATGCCATTCCACTCTGGTGTTTCCAATATCTTCGCTCGTTTCTAAGAATTAGTCAGCAACAAATTTATTTCAATTGTTGGTCCCATCTACCATAGAACTTTCTATCACTAATCCATTTATGTTGTCATTAGATTTCCCTTTTATCAGTTCATATTTTGAACAATACATTCTATGTTATTTAACAAAATTTCTTCTCCTTTTTGTAGAGCAAAAATAACTTCTCAAAGCCTGCTAGAGATTTGTTTGTAGAAATTCAAAAGATTGATAGCAACTACTACCCCGAGGTATGTTGAATATTTGGTAACAGGAGGCTTTCTTTCCATGGCAGTATCTGTAGAAGATAGTGCTTTTAAAAAAAATTATCTGCATAAGATAAAGATAATGCTTATTTATTGTTTTTATGTGTTTTGGCTGTCTTGATCATGGTTATAAATTTCCACCGATAATGACACAAAATGACAGAAATATTGTCATTTCCATCCGCATCGAAATACATACAGAAACCAAAACCATAAGTGTAGTAGTGGTATACTCTATCAGTGTATGTTATGTAATTATATTTATATGACCTGCATGTGTTATGTATTATGCATAATTATTTATATGAATTACATGTGAAATGTGCTCCTTAGACACCGCAATGGCGGCAGCCTTGTGCACCGGGTCGCCCTTTACATGTGAAATGTGCTATGTACTAAATTATCAGGCATGCACAACAACACATGCCTCTGGTTGTTTGTTGTTAAACTATTATGCATGACTTTCTTGCTCAAGTGATGGTTTCTAAGTGTGTATTTGTGCTTATTTTACCATTTCCTAAAGTTTTATGTTAAAATTCTATCATTTGTATATGTTTCTATATGTTTATGTGATTTTACAGGATTTCTACCAAAATTTCAATCAAAACCGAAACCTTTTTTGTTTCTGTGGCAACCGAAACCGAAATTTAAAACCTTGGTCTTGATCCATAACCACTCCTCAAATTCCCCACTTCAATTGAGGCCACTTTCATCAAATGAAGCTCTCCCTTCGCTGAGACTTGTGAGACAAAAGTCACCCTCCGGTGTCTAAAAATGTAGACATGTTGTTACGCTCCTTTCCATCTCAACTTACTCTGCCATCATCATACTTTACTTGACTTATGACGACATAGGAATGCTGATACACTGAAGGGAAACATACCCTAATGATTACCAATGGACACTGACCTCTGTCCATACACCAAAAGTCACTAACTTGTGAATTGTGATGGCCTGCCAAGGAATGGTCCATCAATTCAAGACATGTTGATGTGCATATTTATTTGCACAGAGTTGGTAGCTGATATATTTCATGGTTTTAAATTTCCACTAAAACCGACACGAAATGACCGAAAGTGTATTAGTGGTATATTATACTAATATATATTACATAATTATGTTTATATGAATTGCATGTGAAATGTAGTGTCTGTGTTGTAAATTTTTATATGAATTACATGTGGAATTTGTCATGTGCTGAATTATCAAACATGTGCGACAACACATGTCCCTATGTATTATATGTTTTTAAACCATGAGTGTTTGAGCATTATACCTTGCTGATTTCAATATATTGATGGAAACAAGTGAAAAACTAAACTCAACCAAAGACACACCCATGACCTTGGTGAATGTTTGAGCATTGACGATTGATCTTGGCAATCACCACCCAAGTCAGTAGTTTATGAGGAAGCCAACTTGATGTATGATGATCTAGCAAACATGGGGGTTGGATTTTACTACACTTTTAATTGGTAATATGTGTTTTTTGTGTTTATTAATTCTTGGTTGTGTTAGTATATTAGTTGAACGAGTCTTGGTAGTCTCAAACCAATCCAAGAGCGTGATCATATTTGTTTTCATATTTTCTAATATTCTGTTCATATTGATTCATTATTGTGTTGTTCTATCATAATGTTAAATGTTCAATTGTTCCCAACTACGTGATTACATTCTCAAAACCATGGTATCTTTGACTTATCATTATCCAACAGTTTCTCTTTTAAACCAGTTATTATTCTCATTTTGAATTGAACATTCTTATGTCTCATAAAATATCATTCATCTATGTTTATTGGTCACTGATATTCTCACAGACTCTACATCAACTATTTATTGTCAATGCTGGATCTGGGTTTAGGGTGTTGTGGCAAGCGCTAAAGGCTTTTCTGGATGCACGGACCGTAGGAAAGATTCAGGTAATGTTCTTTCCTTTCACGTTCTTCTCTTGTTGTGGAGGGTAGTACCGTAGTATGATAATAGAGGAGATCTTGTTTTCTTATTCCTAACAGAACTATTTTAAGTTTCTTAGCTTAACTGCCAATAGTACATTTTCAGATACTGGGAAGCAAGTTTCAAAGTAAGCTGGTTGAAGTTATTGACCCAAGGTACCATCTGTGATGCATATGTTCAATACACGTTTCATAATTTCTTGTTCCTTTTGAATGATGACAAGAATTATGAAGAAAAGAAACCAAAATTAGAGGGGTGCAGTGATCTAAAGCAATCCTATGATCACCTTCCTTGGCTAATATGTCAGAGATACCCTTGGCCTCTAGAAATATTAAGATCTAACGCTTTATTACTATCTCAAAATTGTGTTCACCCAATGAGCCAATCTCCCTAAACCCGAGCTCTCTCAGTTGATCTAGAATACACACACACAACCTCTCACTTATAATTTATGGAAGTTTCATCAATATCAGTCACCCCTAGATTACCCAATGAGCAGCCCTGGGAGTTCAGCTTGATTGTACCCATAGGTAATGGTCTCCTATGTAAAACCCTCTTCTCTTTGGGCTTCCAACCAAAATTGATTTCACTTCACTTCCTATACTGGCTAGTAGTTAAAATACCCCAAAACTCATCCCTCACTGAGCCTCAGGAGAAATTCACCATATTAATGTTGACAACAATCTTCTCTGAAGAAGACTTTCCTCAAAGTATGATGCTCCATAACGAATGACCATTGTCTCCCATTGGCATCAAGTTGAAGGAAGGCTTAAAGGGGAATTTTGAGCCACTAGCCTGTACCCTCCTATCCTCTTAAACACTAGATACAAAAGCCTCTTTAAGACTGCTAACACTTAGGGCACGTTTGGCTCCCATGATTTTTTTCTCCACAATATTAGCTTATCCAATGGTGAGGGAGGCTGGGAGAGGGATATATATGACCGGAACTGAGCAAGGAGAGGGTGATAAAAGCCTGAAAAACCAAGAAAGAAAAAATCTGCCTAAAATATGATCGACTTTTTCCTGATTTTTTAGGCACTTCAGCTTCTACTCATCCGTGTCCTCTAAAGTCTCTGCTTCTCCCACCCACACTACTCCACTCTCACCGCTTGGAGAAACTAATTTATCATGAAAAACTTTTCATGGTTGCCAGACAAGGCCTTAGAGAATCGAACTCTCCATCTTCCAAACTATGCCTAAAATCCAAAACTAGGCTATCCACCCCAACCTCTCACAACAAGCTGCCAAACTGACCCCAGACTCTTACTAACCTATAGAGACACAAGAAATCATGGTAGAGAGAACCCTCCCCATGTCTATAACCCTCCCCCCTTCCAACTTTATGCCTAACCCTTGGTACAAACTTTGACTTGACCAACATATTGGACCACCTTGCTTCCGACCCTTGACTTCTATCTAGATGCTTTCAATCATCTAGACTGACCCAATTCCTCCCCATTTTTACATAAATTGTTTCCTCTGGGGTTGACGTCTAGCTCAATTGGTAAGGATTCGTTCTTCAACATTTGAGGTTGGAGGTTCAATCCTAGCTTGCGAACCAAAAAAAAAGGGTTTCCTTCGTACCGCTTCCCTCTCTTCTCCGAAGTGCTTCAACTTCTTACAAAGAAGAGCATTATTCCTAAGGCAAATATCTTTCACCTCCGAGCTGCTTTAGTTTGCACACACTTCCTCCACCTACTAAGATGTTTTAAACTTTGCCCCCAACTCCCCCAAGAAGTCCTGTTGTGGCTTCTCAATTGTCTTCTGCACTTCCATTGATACATTAACAAGTAACATGAAATAAGGAGGCATATTAGATAAATGCCTTAATAAGAATTATTTCTACTACCCAAAAGGTTGTTTTTCTTCAATTAGGCTAGCTTTTTCTCCATTATGGGACACCCATAATAGCCTGTTCAACACGAGAATTCTCAAATTGAGAGATAGTCATGTCGGGACCTTCATCGTTGGTATCTCTGGTCAGGTATGGACGGAAGAAAGCCGTGCCATTAAGGAGGTGAGAAGACCAATTTTCTCATAGAAATAATCTATTTTTACTCCCACCTTCACTGCCGGTTTATCCAGTCATGCAAGGAGGGCAGCAAGGATAGTGAAATTGTAGCCGTGTCCTGAGATTTCAGTATTCCCTCCCTTCCCTCTCCGACCTCCTTGCATGCCCTCAACAGCCCTAAAATGGGGAAGTATTGCCGAACCCTGTTGCCTTCCTTCTTTTGATAATTGCGTGATACCGATATGACCCCATCCTTCTCTGACACGAGTCTTCAAACAAATATCTGCTTACAACGATCAACTCCTCCAAGGATGGCTATCCCTGGATTATCGAAGCCTCGGGCAGAATAGGGTCAATATTTTCAAAGGAAGCCCAATGCCAAGAGGCAATGCCAAATCGGTATAGTAAGATTATCCACCCTTCATCCAAAAATTTCCATGAGTTCCTCAACACTTTTAGCCTCCATAAAATACTCGCTCAACATCATTCTGCTATGGGCTTTCCACACAATCATAAACAAGAATGGGGAAATGTGGTCCCTTACCTTACTCTACAAATCTTAAAGACACCTATTGCCATTCCATTCTCTGAGATGAGAACATGGGAGATGAAATGCTTTCCATCATCTATTTCTCCCATCTCTCTCCAAAACCCATCGTATCAAGCATGTATAGTGTATGAAATCCCTATCTAAATTGTCATAAGCTTTTTCCGTTTCGATCTCTATAATACTCCCTTTGAGCCCTCTCATTCTAGAATCTGTGCACTCATTTGCAATTGATATTTTGTCCAAAATCTTTCTACCTTCCATGAAAGCTCCCTGAAGCTGAAAAATGACCTATTTAATACTCTCAAGTCTCAATCTAATGCATAGAACCTTGGCTGAAAATTTGTATAAATTACTTACCAGATTGATGGTCCTAAAGTCCTTGATTTGAGCTGCACCAATCATATTAGGAATTAGAGAAAAGAGTGTAGCTGCCTGCCTCTTATTAATGCTACGCTGGAGTTCCTTAATATTTTCTTCTTTTACTATGTCTCAAGATTCTTGATAAAATGCCATCATAAACCTGTCAGGCCCAGGAGCGTTATCCTTGTCCATTGTAAATACAGCCTCTCAAATTTCGTCTTCTCTCTCTCTCTCTCTCTTGCCTCTAATGAATGCATTTTATTTGCTTCGACAGTAATTTGCCAACCTTTTTAGGTGGAAATTGCGTATGTTCTGAATGTGGAGGTTGCCTTTTGAAAGACAAAGGTCCTTGGAATAATCCAGAAGTTGTGGACATTTTACAGGTAATTTCATCATGCTGTTTCTTCTTAACTATTGTCAATTATTTTTTTTTACTTTTCTTATTTTTGACATTCCTGACACCAACTTTTTTTTCCGCAGACAATTTCTGATAAAGAACAGAACTTCGGTAATGAAGCAACTGGTAACATAGGTTTGGAAGAAGCTTTGGTTCTTCATAATGTAAGCATCCTTAATTCTTCCTAGTTTTGTGTTTAGCTATTGTCTGCCAGCTTTTGATCACAACATAAATTAGATTGAATATTTATGCGATGGATGGTATTATTATTATTATTATTATTTTTTTCATCTGAAGTTTTTGATAGAGAATGAGATTTCAGTTGTGAAGCAATAATATGGATTTTCAAGGAGCATTAGAACCTAATATTGTAAATATACCCTTGAACCATCATTTTTCTTCTTTGGAAAGATATTCATGCCAAAAGTGATGCACAAACGTGGATTTTGTCTTATATTTATCATTTCTCTAACAGTTGATGGTAATCTGCCTTAGCATATTGAATTATATGTATAGAAAACGGGTTTTTACTATTTCTTCTGGAGATCGTAGTTTATATCAGATTGAAAATTCTTGTAAATCAGTTGTTAATAGTAATACTACCTACCTAGTAAAATATCATTTTATAAAATTATTATATTAATGTACACGATTCTTGTAGTTTGTTTCTTTGGCGCTTTAAATAAATATTAGATGCTGAAAGTTGGAAATTATTTAGTTGTAACTGGTTGTTGACAATTGAGTTGATTACAAAAGAAAAAAAGCATTCCTATGTGAAGCATGTAAAGTAACTCATACAGCACCTTGCTCATGATTACATGTGACAATCCTAATATTACTGTTGCAACCAAATCCTTTTTGTTACGATTTGTTAAAGCATAAAAGAATAAATAATGCCTTCTCCAACGGATTAAGCCTTAGGAGTAATTGGTTGTTTCACATGGTACCGGAGGTCCAGAGCTGAAGGTCCTGAGTTAAAACCTCCCGGATAGCAAAGATCCACTTGCAATGGCCAAACCCAAAAGAGGGACCACATGTGCCACGTGTAGGCCAACCCTAGAAAGATGGGCCACATGTGAGGGGGAGTGTTAAAGTATAAAAGAATAAATAACGCCTTCTCCAATGATTTAAGCTTTTGGAGTAATTGTTTGTTTCACACGATTCATTAATTGCAGAATTAACACAAAAAAATTTCATCATTTACACCGTGTACGACCTAGTGATATCTCCTCAATTTTGATATCTTGCCTTATTTTGGACTTGACTCAAATCACAACTAGGGTTTTCACACTTATGTTAGCCTTAAAGTTAATTCATCAGATAAACCAATTCTGCCCAAACCATTAAACATGCAACAATGCACTCACATCAAATAAAACCAGATATATAAATAAGGGCTTCAATGTTGTAAATCATATCTACAATCTGAAATAGTGCAAGGTAAACATTACAAGGACCCAAATACATCAAGTTATGGCAGGGTAATTGCAATAAAAGGGGTATGTGTAAAATGGAGGGCTGATCTATGGAAAGACATTAATTGAAAAAGTCAATAAGGCAGCAAGAAAGAAAATAGGAGTGATCTCAATCGATCGTGCTTGCCTCAACCTTGAATCCCGTTGGGTAGGAGGCCCAAGAGGAAGAGAGATAGCATTAGCCTCGATACCGGCCACTGGCATCGTGTAAAATGGCGGAGAATGTGATGGAAAAGGGTGTGAGGACTGCAGGGGTAGCAAAATAATAGGAGGAGGTACAGTGGACTGCAAAGAGGTGAAAAGACAACAAGAAAATCCTGGGACAGCAGCTAGCAGTGCTATCCAAAGATGGGAAGGAGATAAATCAGAGAAGGGCAAGGAGGGAAAAAGCACACATGGCTGCAACCAGCAAGGTTGGCGGCCGAGGGGTTTAAGGGAGAAGGGAGGTGGCTGTTGGCTGCTGTATAAGGCAGGGATGCAGACCGATAACAAGGGGAAAGGAGAAGTGAGGGTGAGGGAAAGAGAAAGAGCAGGAGGGGAGGGGGGCTCGGCTTGGAATGCGTAGGACAACAAGGGAAAAGAGATAGGTAAAAGAAAGGGATGGAGAAAGAAAAAGTGATACGTGTCTGTTGGCAAGATCTATAATTTTGTTAATATGTTAGAACAGTCAGTAAATTAGTTGTTTCTGTAATTTTGTTAGAACAATCAGCAAATAGTTGTTAGTTGGAAAGGTTCAGTTAGCTGTTAATTCTGTTAGTCCAGTCAGAAAGATTCAGTTAGTAGGTAGAGTCAGGGGAGGAAGAATACAAGGAGGCGAGAGGTTGCTGTGTAACGTGTGTAAATTGTTCAAACAGTCAGCAAATTAGTTGTATCTGTAATTCTGTTAGAACAATCAGCAAGAGCAAGTAGTTATTTGGCAAGATTAGTTGCCAGGGTTCAGTTAGATGTTGATTCTGTTAGTTCAATCAGCAAGATTCAGTTAGTAGGTATAGTCAGGGGAGGAAGTATACAAGGAGGGAGAGGTTGCTGTGTACGGTGTGTAATTTTTTCTCAATGCAAATAAACAGAGGTTTCGTCCTGGAATTGGGATTTTGTCTTTTTTTTTAGTGTTCTTCTACCCATGATTGTGTATTAAAAAGTGATAGGTACGTGCAAGATGAAAGCTAAGAAGAAGAAAATAATCCGTTAAGAAGGCTCGTTAAGGAGAGCCATGCCTTCTTAGTGAATACACAAGTTGAATAAATCTCTGCTTTTCTTCTCATTTCAGATGTTTAACATTTATTGATTAGAATCCTAACACAATAGGACTCCAATAACAACTCAGGAATTACCCTAATACACTAGGACTCTTAACAAATACCTAATATCAAAACTAGATAAACTAAATCTAAACCAAGTCAGCATCAAAAGTTGATTATTGAGATCCCTACAATTCAGGGATTCTACACTCCCTTCCCCATGAAAATTGCCTTGTCCTCAAGGCGGACGCACTCATTCGTCTTCTTCTTCCTTACCACCGTAAAGAACTTCAATCAACAAAAATTGGGGGAATTTGCACTTGTGGCCGAGAACAAAACGCTTGTCACAATTGTAGCAGAACCCTTTAGAACGCCTCTCCTTCATCTCACCTATTATAAGCCTTCGAGGACCCTTCGGATCTGATGTTAGGTACTCATGCATAATCATTGTACCCTTTTGAACTTTGAAGTATCTGGCCATGCTGGATTTTCTCTTCCATCATCCACGCCAACCCAATAGCCTCATTCAATGTCTTCGGACGGAAGAATTGAACTTCTCCCGCCAACTCATCCTTATGGCCTCCCACAAAAGTCCTAATCAGGGCCTTCTCAGTCCATCCTTCCACCATATTTGACAAATTTTCGAACTACTTCTGATATTCTCTAATCGTATTTGTCTGTTGTAGCTTACTAAGGGCCGAGTCGAAATCTTCAAACTCAGTAGGCTCAAATCAAACACATAAGGCTATCTTCAAGTCCTTCCACTCCATATTTTTGTGAACTTTCTCGTACCATTGTGGTGCTCCGATCTTCAGATGGAATGATGAAAGATGTACCTTCATGTCTTCTGCAGTTTGATGGAAGGGAAAAAATTGTTCTGTGCGATATACCCATCCCATAGGATCTTCTAAACCATCAAAGCGAGGAAACTCAAGTCTCGTGAACCTTGTTTGGACAGATCCTCCCATTGTTCCAGACTTTGAAGCGTCATTTCCTCCTAATTCCATGTTGGAAGAGGTAGCGTTGCCACAAGAAACCTCATCCTCAACATATTTCTGGTTGACTTTCCATAAACTTGGAAAACATCTCTGCCAGATTGTTAACGGTCTCTTCCAATTTCTCCACTCTTTCTTCCATGGCTGATTTGTTCTTGGGTTGACTCCTTTTTGTCATGCCCAGATCAAATAGCTCTGATACCAGCTGATAGGTACCTGCAAGATGAAAGCTAAGAAGAAGAAAATAATCTGTTAAAAAGGCTCATTAAGGAGAGCCATGCCTTTTGTCTGAATACACAAGTTGAATAAATCTCTGTTTTTCTTCTCATTTCAGACGTCACATTTATTGATTAGAATCCTACCTAACACAATAGGACTCCAATAACAACTCAACAGTAACTCAGGAATTACCCTAATACAGTAGGACTCTTAACAAATAGCTAATAACAAAATTAGATAAACCAAATCTAAACCAAGTCAGCGTCAAAAGTTGATTATTGGGATCCCTACAATTCTGGGATTCAACAGAGAGAGAGAGAGAGAGAGAGAGAGAGAGAGAGAGAGAGAGAGAGGGAGGGAGGGAGGGAGGGAAAATTCCTCCTCTAGGGCTCTCCAAAGCCTTTTATACTAAGGCTGAGATTATCTTAAGTGGTGAGCTAGTGGGCCATGTCATGGTTTATAGGTAAAAGAGTGATGAATCAAAGGTGAAGTGTTGTCCCTAGCTGACGTAGACATCAACCACATCTATGATAAAAACCTACCAAAATAGAAACATGCCAAAAATAGCAAGTGGTCCAAAATAGAAACTATTCTAAAATAGAAACTCTCAGGGCTGGATCACAGTAGTACTCAGCTATCCCTTAGTTTGAACAAACTATGCGAAGTCATGACATTTTAGAAATTGCCGAGCTACCCATCACTTTTGAAAAGGTTAATGTCCTTATCACCTTTTCTTTAAAACCATGGAGATTTACATACTTCTGCTTTAACTTGGAAGTGATCTTACTGTGGTTAGCTTATTTTGCAAAATTTCTTGATCCTTACAGTTTGTAACTCCAAAATGCTACCATACATATTTAAGATATGTGTTTGCCATTTTCTTTATTGTATGATTTTTGGGCTCATGAGAGCAATTTTTCAGAACCTAAAGCAGGACACCAGGTTGAAACAATTTAATGCAGGATGATGCCCATATGTCTGATACCTGCAAAATGCACACAAGAGAGCAGGAGGTTACAGAGCAGCCTTCACAAACAAAATATGTTAATGATTTTTTGACGCAGAAAATTCTAGCAATGGAAGACGGACTCAAAGACACGAAGATGGTGGGTTATGAAGTTGTTTATAGTTCATCCTTCTGGGGATATAGTGGGTGATAAACTAACTGATCCCTTGGATGTATCTCACAGATTTTGCAAACAATTCTCTCAAAACAGGAAGAGCTTGTGAGGCAAATCAACCAGCTAGTGGAACTAACCAGCTCAGTAAGTACTATCATGCCTTGATTGACTGATGCATCTGTGGGATTTTATTTATTTATTTATTATTATTTTTCTTTTTTTTTTGGCATCTGTGGGAATTTCCCATCTACTGTTAGCCTTTTTTCGATAAATTCAGCACAGAGGTGAACATTGACTTTCAGATAAGGGAGGAAGTGATAGAATTGGAAGTGCAATCTGATGATCGCATGGCGTGGAAAAATTGAAGTGGAAGAAAAGTATTGCTTTGGGAGTGTACTTATCACTAGTCAATGGGACTATTTTTCAGCCCATTTGTAAGATTGTTTTCTGTTGGGTGGAAAGATGTTTGTATCATTTGTGTCTCCCTGTCGACATTATACCAGCTTTAAGTTGAACTCTGTATTTGATGAAAATGATACTGTGAAACAACTCCAGGTAAATCCAGTTATGATGAAGTTTAGTTTATTTTTCCTCTGAAATTTTAAACACGTCAACTTAAGAAAATAAAGACAAAAATGTGCACACTAAAATAATGGAGCATTTGTCTGTCTTCCATTGATCCCTTCTGCATCTTCAACTTGCAAAATTTTCCTTCAAAGAACATTCCTCCAAATTTAGAGAGAGGGAAAATTCAGTTCAAGGACAACTTGTACAAAGCCTAACCTCAGTCTCAATCATTTTGTCTGTAAAGTATGAGACTTTCTACCTGGAAAAAAAAACACTAAACTATAAGACTTTCTTAACTATGTGAGAAAGTTCTGTTTATGGTATTATTCCCTACCATTTAACCTTCTAGACTTTTCCATTTACTTTCTTTCCCACAAAAAATAGTACCCTAGAACATCGATATCAATCAAACTTTGAAGCATAGTGTCATCATTCATATCCTTATTGTCTGCAAGACATAAGATAAGGTGATGAACTGTGCTCTGATTGATGATGCTCGCACAAATTTAGCTTGTGATCCTTGCAGAGACCAGCTCACTGATACTAGTTACTGCGCGTTTGTACAGAGGGTTGGCTGACACAGCCTTCAATTAGCCTTTCATGAAAGGCTGAAACAACCCCATTAGAATCTAGCCCCATCACATTTGCATCGCTCTAGAAGCCTCCTTTTAGATTTTGAAAACCGATTGCGAGTCCAAAACTGATTACTGGACTCAAAACTAAACGTGATTTTGACTCCAATAATCAGTTTTGGACCCACAATCGGTTGACAAAATCTAAAATGAACAGGGCCTTCTAGAAAAGGGCGGGTAATTTGAACGCTTGATTTTGAGTAGGGCCATCAATTGACCCAGGTGGTCTTCTTTCTTTTTCTTTTTCATTCATTTATGTCTATTTATTAGGGTATTTTGTAACATTAAAAACCCCTACTCGCCACTAACAAAAATTCCATTTTCCCACTATAAAGTTTGAGTTTTTATCTGTGTCCGACCGTCAAAACGGTACCACCCTTGATATTTGATCCAAAAGCAGCCCACTTTTTAAGATGCTGCAGTTGGATTAAATATCAAGGGTGGTACGTTTGACGTGCCACCTTGACGGGACTTCACGGTCGGCCACTATATAATTTCTCATAAAGTTTTAATGACATTCTCTTCTTCTTATCTTTGGTTTCCTCCCTCTTCTCTCTTCTCTCTCTACACCTCCCTAAACCTACCCTAACTGAGGACAATTTAAGCAGGACATAGGACACTTCATGGACGGTTTGATTCAAAATGGAACCTGACCCAAACTCAAAAGGTAAGATCCGAAACGTACTCCAAAAAGGTTCCAACCAATAAGAAATCTGAGTGGGACATAGGTAGATTTGATCTAAAGTGGATACATTGACACCTTGGATCCATAATCCACTGACACCACAAGGTGTCAACGGATCCGCCTATGTCTTTGTCACGATCCATTCAAATCTCTTATTGGTTGGATCAGATTCGGAGTTTTCTTCGGATCATACTTCCTGCATCTTGGTCATGATCCATTTCAAACTGGACCATCTATCGGAGTGTCTTAGTAGGTCTGATTACTTTTTACACAGTTAAATTTTTTAGAAAAGGGCGAGTGCAAACGTGACATGTAGTTTAGTGGGTGAACCTCAACGGCTGCAAGGGCTATGGACTTAGGGTCGATGGTTAGAGAATGAAGAGGAGAAGGTAACTTATTTGAGAGATATGTATTAAAAAAAATATTAAAAATATGAATGGTTCTATGACTTATTTTTACTAAAATACTGCTAAAATAACACTTAAAAGTAAAAAAATAAATTAGAGGGTATTATCAATAAAATAGTATAATAAAATCAGATTTAGGACTGCCATGTGGGATTTTGTTGGTTGTCTGAATCTGATCGGTAATAATTTCGGATCCTACTGGTCCATTGATCCAAGTAAATGTGTTTGTTTAAGTTCGGATTCGGATGGTCCATGGGCACCGTCCAAGTCTATTGCACACTGAGGCTCTGTTCACTTGCGTTCCTAGGAAAGCAAATCCCTAGAAAACAGCTTATTTTTTCCCTGACAAGACCTTGATAAGACAGAATTATGGTGTTCACTTGCTTTCCAGGGAAAATATAATTACACATGTGAAATATTTGCAAAAAAGTAGAAATGACATGGAAAGCCCATTTTCTCACCCTTCAGGGATTTCATTTTCTAATAAAAACACACGGATTTCGTTTCCCTGGAAAACAAGTGCAAAAAGAAGGGCGAGCAGTTTTCCTGGAAACCTTTTCCAACGCAAGTGAACAGTCTAGGGAAACTTTTTCCTGCAGAGATTCCCTGAATTTTTTTTCCTAATGCACGTCAGATTCCCGGGAAACATTTTCTTTTCCTTTCCGGGGAAAACAAGTGAACAGAGCTGAGGGGAAAACCCCAAAAAGGCCCTCCCGATGTCAACGTATATGGGTAAAAACTAAAAATTAGGCAACTGACATAAACGGTATTTCATGAAAAGAGGTGGGTAATTTGAGGGAAAAAGAAAGGGCGGGGACACCCTCGATATTTTGAGGCAAGAGGCAGGAAAACGAACACTTCATCATTCCTTTCTTACTTCTCCGAGATCACAGACCTTGTTCGAAGATCGCTAAGCAGGTTTGGGCAAAATCTTATTTTCCTTTCTCTTCATCTGTCCTATTATGTGCAAAAATCTAGGGTTTTCTAAGGGATGTGGTATTCTACATGTTTGGTTCTTATTCTTCTTTTCTACCAGTTCAAAAATCTTATCATCGAAGCACTTTCAGTATCAAATAGACCTTTTAATGGATCAATTGGAATTTGATAATCTTTTGTATATAGAGATCGATCTGTCTGTTGAAGGTTTACACTTTTGGTATATCATGAGTGTAGATGTCTTAGTCACATCACTAAGAGTCGCTTAGGGTTTTATAAGTGGTTTAAAATTTAAATAGGTTGCCAATTTCTATACCATCAGGCATGTTTCTCTTGTGTAGCGTCAAAATTCAGTTATTGGGTTAGTGACAAAAATTAGAGTCTTGATTGTTTTAGTTTCTAATTCAAGGTTTTTTTGAAATGCTATTTTCTAATTTAAACTTTAGAAGTCCTTATGTCTTCAAGGAAGGTTTATGAGGGTTAGGATTAGATGAATGAAAGTATGGGATTAAAAGTAGTTCTAAGGTTGTTTAGAATGTATGGGCCGAATTCACCTTGTCTAAGCTATTACAATTCCCAAAAAGCTCTCACAGCCAATCAAAACACAAAGGACAAGGTGAGTTCGGCTCATCATCGAAACATGGTTGTGTAAATATCAGCAGCCTATATATAGTGTGTTTTAAGGGACTTTTTGCTATTCTATTGTCATGTATTCAGAATTGAATCTGAGAGTTGTTGCTCCTTATTTTTTTATGAGTCATAACTCACAAGTGTGATGTTAGTTTATTTCAGTTAGTGGGTTGGATTGATGAAGTTAAGCTCTTTTGCTTACTAGTAGGCAGCTTATAGGGTTTTTTTCTTGGACTTTTCTACAAATTGCTTGCGTCCCAATTTTGATATGCTTAGCTGGAACCTCCAATGAGGTTGCCTTTTAAGCTAATGTTTGATTGTGGCATCAGAGGTAGTATGAGTCCTTTTGGGTTTAGGACTTTTACTTGTGATGACCTCAACTCATTTTTAGTTTGTCATGAGGGCAGCTAAGGAGAGGTTGAAGTGTGTATAAAAGAAATGTGAGCCTTGAAGCACAGACTTAGGGTCTTTTGTATGTATCTAAGTATTTGACTGCAGTCTCTCATGAAGCTGAGAGAGGCAGTGTCACTCTGACTGTAGTAAGTCTTATCAAGATTTGATGGCTCTCAAATTTGCCTTTTGTTATTCAGGTTGCAGGAGTCATTCATATCCATGTTATAGCCAATGAAATTATAGTCTTCTTTGGTAACCGTGACATGGAGGTGGTGTGCAGTTGGGAATTGTTTGGAGAGTCTTGATGTCTTCTCTTGCATCTTTCCTGCCCTTACTAATGCAAGGCGAGCTGGACTCGATCAATGGATCAGTGGCTGATGGAATCGTTATCCCAGCATGAATCCATGGGAAGCCTAAAATTATTAGAGAGACAGAGATGGATAACTTTCACTGCAGAAGCTTCAGGTGGCAACATAACATTGGATCGTAAGCTTCAGGCTGGAAACTGTGTCACCGAGAAAGAGTTGGTAGTAAGGCAGGGAGGGGAAGAGATCATAGTGTAATTTTGCATTAAGCTGTTGAACAGAGTGACATAACATTTGGGCATCGTGCAAATAACGATGCTTGTATTACGATGCTTGTATTTCATGATGAAACTTATGAGCTCGTTGACACAATATACGCTTGGGACATTGAATAGAGTCCCCTGCTACAATCCTCAATCACAACTATGTGGCAAGCATAATATCTCAAAGTTCCTGTTTCCCTAGGATGTTGATGGAGACCATACTTGGGCACATATTATAATTTTTAAATGCCTTCTCTCTTTTAATTCCCTTAAGTTATAGGGGGCTACTATAGTCTTTTCCCACTGATATGATTTGGTTTCTTTAAGTCATAGGTATTGAAAATAGGACCTACATGTTTATTACGAAAATCTTAAGAGATTGAGGCATTTAAGTCATTTGTAATTAATGACTTAAGTTGTTAAGTGACCAAAAGGACCCAACATAAGGGAGTCCTTGTGTTTGTGGAACTTGAAGTGGGTTGGTTTCCACGATGAGTTGGGAGTCCTAGTGGGTTTGAAGACTCCTTGTTTACTTGCAAGAGCGAGAGTCTATCTATTGGTGTTATTTCAATGAGTTATTAGTAGTTTAAGTATAATAGGAGTCCTAATTAGATTCGGAGTTGTTGTGTAATAAGGATTAGGAGTCTTTCTTATGTTAATTGAGTGTGATGCCTTTTCTGAAGTGTGATGCTTCATATCAGGTCAATTTTCTATCCCTAAAGTCTCATCTTTCTGTCTTCCATCTTTACCTTCTCTTGTTTCTTCCCTCACTTTCCTCATCCATCTCTCTATCCTTCTGCCTTTTCACTTCTCCTTCTCTCTTCTCCTCTCTTAACCCCACCCCCACCCCCACCCCCACCCACCCCACCCCGCCACACACGCACACACACACTTCATTTCCCCCGTGGGTGGGTTCATAAATCATCACCTTCTAGACCTACCTTTCTCTTTATTGGTCTTGATTCCTTTCTTGTTCCCTTTCTTTCCTTGTACTCTCTTTCTTTCTCTTCCCATAAGAGTAATGTGACCCCAGGATTACATCAATCTGGTATCAGAGCTAGGTCACATCAGATGTGCTGATTTGCAGGGCCATGGTCTGTGAGACAGTTGTTGTAGTTTCGGAGTTCATGCTAGTTGTCTGCTATTTCAAGAAAATCCATTCTGCTAGAGGTTTTGAGTTATTAAGCATCAGTTTTTTTTCCCTGGTTGAACTAGCCTTCTTGTAAATTTAACTGCAACTTTACCCAATGAAAGGTGAATATGCGATGTGAGTACCTGATGGTTTTCAATCTTTCTATATCTGATGTTGCATGTTGCAGATAACTTTTTACTGTTTGTTTCTGGTCTTTTCTGGAATATGCTAAAATGAAAAGGATCTTTCTATAATTTTTGGTCTTACTAAATTATTTTTTATGTGAGGATTGTTCTTTGTGTTCGCACTATGCCCTTTGCCACGGGATCATCACAACCTTGACTCCTTGACTCGCAAACTCCTTTTTGTATAAATTGTAGTATTACGATTTTGCATAGTGTAATTACTTGGCCATTTTCTAATCTGCTGATGTATAATATTTATGAGTAAGTGATGAATTGATACATCATTGAATATCGTAATAGTCATAGATGAGACATGTTAAACTTTCTTACTGTCATTTGGATTTCAGAGAATAAAAACCGGATTCTCATTCAAAGCTACTGAATGTTTGAAGCCATGACTGTGGCAGCTGCACCTCCATGTTGGCCACGACCAACTATAACAGCACATACCATTTGCCTTGTCCAGCTGCGAACCTCGTCATCATGGAAAATACCTCGTCCAAAACATGGATTTGTCTTTCCCCTTATTCGCCTCAAACATCCTCGTCTCCCATGCACTAAATTGTCCTCCTGGGAACCTTCTCCCCTCACATACGCTCCCAACGACAATAATGGTGGTGTCACTGAAGGGACCAACATATTGGAATCCATCATTGAGGAAGCCACAGATGAAACTTCAATTCCTGAGAATGGAAACGGTTCTATAAACATGAAAAAACAGTCATCCATGCAGTCTCAGCCTTTAAAATGGCCAATGTGGCTTTTGGGTCCTTCAGTTCTACTTGCCACTGGCATGGTACCCACTTTATGGCTACCATTGTCTTCTGTATTCCTCGGCCCCAACATAGCTGGCCTACTTTCCTTGGTGGGTCTTGATTGTATTTTCAACATGGGCGCAACCTTGTTTCTTCTCATGGCTGATGCTTGTGCACGGCCAAAGAGCACAACCCACCTAGTATGCAACTGCCAAGTTCCTCTCAGTTACAAGTTCTGGAACATGGGTGTGAGTCTAATAGGCTTTGTCATTCCCTTGATGATGCTCTTAGCGTCTTACAGAACCTTCTCTCAACCACAACTACCTTTCATCTCATTTGCCGTACTACTGGGTCCCTACCTCTTGCTTCTGTCTATACAGATGTTGACAGAGATGCTGACATGGCACTGGAAGTCGCCAGTGTGGCTGCTGACCCCGATTGTGTACGAGTCTTACAGGGTGTTACAGCTGATGCGGGGTTTGAGGTTGGGGGTTGAGGTTGGTGCACCCACTTGGGTGCTGCATTGCACTAGAGGGCTGGTATCATGGTGGGTTCTGATTCTCGGGGTTCAGCTCATGCGGGTTGCTTGGTTTGCCGGATTGGCGTCTCGAACGCCACAACATTGAGTTTGCATCTAGCTTTTACCATATGGAAATTGCAAAGGTGTAAAAAAAAAAAAGATGATCCCAACTTTGAAAACTGAGATGGAACTCTGGCTTCAAGAAGACAAGGTTTGAAGTTATATAATGTAAATCAGAGATCAGCTAGTGACTTCTCTTTTTTACATACTTTGGTGAAGCGGAATTATCTCTGATCTGTCTAGTTAAGCTCAATTGGCAAAGATGAATATTGTAATACCTTTGATTCATCATAGCTGTTTCAATGATGGATTGTATTGATAAAGCAGATGTTTATGTAAATATAATGGCAAATGTGTCCAGATATATGCAGTGGATATTGGGTTACAATATGGCTTCCTTTTATAATTTTACTTTTTTAGTTTAAGGGCCTCTTTGGATGCCATCAAAACTGGTCTTTATTTGCAAATAAGATTATCGTAAGTTGGGATCGAGCCTCTAGCTCAACGGTTAAGGCGGTTGGAGGTTCAATCCCAGCTTATCTACCCTAAAAAACAAAGATTATTGTAAGTTAATCTTATTTGCTAATGGGACATTAAGACCTCTTTAGAAGCCATTAGCTATATAATTTATACATTATGACTATTATTTGCAAATAATCATATTTAACTTCAAAATGCAAATAATGAGGAAGCAAGACTTCTGGAAATGTTTTTCTTTTCCAAAATTTTCCCAAAACTTCCCAAAATAATAAGATTACAGCTTATTTAGAGGGATATCATAATAAATTGAAGGGCCATCTTAATAAAACTTGAATAGCGTAAGTCATTGGCAGCTCCGGTAACAACGGCAGTTCTTTTCTTTTTCCTTCGTCCCAACGAGCTCAGAACCCTTCGCGGTCGAGCTCCGGCCTTGGGAGATGCTCAAGTTGAAGTTCTCGAGCCCTTTGATTCTTTGGCATAAATATCATTTAGAAATTCTTGAGCGGAGGTGAGGTCAACAACTTGGGCAAGGATCTAAGGTGATAGGGCAGCAAACAGCCAACCCATCTATGACATGTTTTTCTTAGCGTAAAACACAAGTAAGTTTACAAAACCACTCAACTAAACAACAACAACAATATTGAATGTTGCCGGCCAGTAAGTCACAAACGTTCATTTCAGTGCCTAAAGGCAAGGGACCGCCTATCAAATTAATGGGACGATCGACTGAACAACTCTTGCCTCTTTATTTGGGAGTCAGAGATTTGATTCTGTATTGGCATACCAATGGCTTGGAGTAGATGGCCTCATTTCTCTTTCTGCGGATTCCTTACCTGCTTTTGGAAGTGGTTGGCTACCTCTCTCTTCGCTGCCACCATCCCCCTCAAATATGGATAGGGGAGTCCTTTGCATGAAAAGTTAGAGACTGGATCATTTGAACCTATCACCTGCGGCTGCTACTGCTGCTGCTCACTGAGCCGGGAAGATGCTCGTTCAATGATTGATTCACTAGCTACTAGTTAGCCTCGGCTCGGCTAAGTGACTTCGTAACCTAAACGTATTTTTTTTCGTACTTTCTCATGTCTAACCTTCGCCGGGCTTTCGTCCCTTCGCCTATAGGCGGCGGCTTGGCTTCGCCATTGCTCATGACTTAGTATAGAGATCTCTCCGTGTAGTCGTCGGCCTTCCCACCAGAATGCCTCTGTAGTTAGACCTCGCAAAAAGTGACTTGGACCCGGGGGTCCACCCGGCCCGCCCGTAAATTACGGGTCCGGGTCAATAATTAGTGACCCATTTAAAAGTGACCCGTGGGTCCACCCGGCCCATCAAAACTAGGCTAGGCAGGGTGGACCCGCAGGTGCCCGTAGAAAAGGGGTTTTTTTTAGCCAATACAGCTCTGGATAGAGTTTTTTAAGATGTCATTGATGTGAAAATTCGACCATAAAGTAAGGGTATATAAGTCACTGTCTTATTCCTCTCTTTCTCCTGACTTGTTGCACATGTATAAATACAACTAGACAAAGGACATGCTGATGGTGATCTAGATCGTCCATCTATGGGTCAGATGATGATGTGTCACGTGGCAAACACTTCACCAATTGTAGATCACTAGAGAAAAAGGTGAATCAGATGGACTTGTCAACTCATCTGGCCTTTTCATAGTGGCTCACTGGATGGATGGTCTAGATCGCCTCATTTCCTCATCACAAGGACGGTTTGGATCATCCTATTATAGTGTGGATGTGTCTGCGTAAAAAAAAGGAAAAAAATAATAGAAAATATGTCAAAAATCCAGGTGACCCGACCCGGGCCGGGTGCGGGTCCAAGCTTAGTAAAATTTTCTAGGTCATTTTGACCCGGACACGTACGGGCCAGGTCAAACCCGGACCGGCCCGCTCGTTTGCCAAGTCTATCTGTAGTTAGTCGCCGATTACTCAAATGAAGATCCCAAAGAAGGTCGGGATTATCCTGTCTTTGACGACTACTACTCGGAGAACATTCATCACGGATTATTTGATCCAAGATAGCCTAAGTGGAGGGAATACGCTGGTTTTAATCAAACAGGGGTTGAGCCTCTAGCTGAATTGGTAAGACACATGTTGAAAATTCTGGAAAGAGTAATGCTAAGGAAACCAGTTTTACAACCGAGGCGCGAAACTTAACAAATCAGTTATTGGCCATCACATCACAAGTTTCATTTGGTTTAAGAAACGGGCAGTGATATTCCCCTCCCTCCTAAACAGTTTTCGTTAACTTTTATGAAGGGGTGGAGAAACAACCGTTAACTACATTTTTACTTAGAGAGACCTTCAATTTATGATAATATCCCTCTATATTAGCCATAATCATATCGTTTTCCTCTGAATCATAAAAAGAAAATATTCTCCCAAGAATAAATTCTGTTTCAATCCAAACAGGGTCTTAGAAATTCCTTCAATCCAAACAAGGCTAGGTTTAGGCACTAAATTAAATGCATGTAGCAAAAGCTGCCAACTATCAGTCATTTGACCAGTAGCTTCCAAAGGGTTGGTTAAAAGAAAATGGAAAATAATAGGAAGAGACGCTGGTGTGAATAACACTATGCCGATGATAAACTCGCACCCTCCTAGGATTATCAGATGTGTCAGGCG
Organism: Tasmannia lanceolata; assembly: GCF_043159265.1. Lineage (NCBI taxonomy): Eukaryota > Viridiplantae > Streptophyta > Magnoliopsida > Canellales > Winteraceae > Tasmannia > Tasmannia lanceolata. The sequence continues at coordinate 51,809,291 of NW_027518679.1, read as the reverse complement.
CTCAATTCTCCAACGAAAAATCCAGAACCTTTGACCACATGTAACTTTGCTCGGAAGTAGGGTTGCAACTTCAATTGTGGGGACCACATGTATCTTTGCTCGTAACTAGGGTTGCAACTTTGGTCAGGTTTTACCCGACCCACATCGATCAATCCTATTTTATACGCAGTGAACTAAGAGTTGAGGACGGTGATTTTATAAAACTTCATTAAAAAACATTCTGTAGAACTTGATCTGTTACAAACCCGATCTGGTTCGTAACGTATTTGATCTTCTTAGACGGAAGATCAGTCTCTTGATCCACTTCGAGGGAAGGATCAATTCTCCTCTGTGTACAAAGATACTTTCTGTAACAAGTGGGCACGTAACATGATGCTAGGTATTTTTCTCTTCCACTTGAAAGTACTTCTATAAATGATACTGTTTTTATAGCTTGCTAATCATACTACATAACACTACAGAGTGGGTGTTGCGTGAAAAACTTCTTTTTTTTCTTTATTCTTTTTTTCCCTTTCTTCCATCACACGGATTTCTCTATTTGAGGAACTAATTTTATTGATAAATTGATAGCATTTAATGAACTCTGCAAATATCTGATCGTAGTATCATTCATACACCATTTTCACATAAGGTGGTGAGATGATATCTTGAGCAATTACGCATCTAGGATGAAAATAGATGCGTCGCAAGTTCCATACAAATTACTTCTCAGTACAATTTCTTTCATAAATACTCTAACCATCTAGGGTGCTTCACTCCACCGCTTCGCCTAGCAGCACGACGCTTGTATTGCTCTCCCACAACCCCGTTTTCACGGTTTAGGCTGCTCCTACGGGAATCACTTTTGCTTTCTTTTCCTAGGCTATTTACAGTATGAAATGGTAAGTTCTCACTCTAATTGATGTTCCATAGAATGGCAATTGGTGTATAATTTGTTCATGAATTCTTATCTGGATCACCAAAGGGAAGTGGTCGGATTCTTTTGTGCCTCCTCTGGAACAACATTCTATGCTGCTTGCAATTCCAATTGCTGTTGCAATCCAGCTGCTTGTTGGTTTAACTGTTGTATTTGTTGCTGTGCTGCTTGAAATGCAAGCTGGAATTGTGCCGAGCCAGGTATTTGTTAGTTTAACTGTTGTATTTTTTTTTTTGTCTCTCTCACTCCTCAATAATACCAACATTACCATTTAATGGATCGGCAAGTCAAGCTTGATTCTTTCATATGATTTGTTTGTCATATAGACATCTGGAGTACAATTCATGGTAGCAGAGTTCGATCGAAAGGTTTTTTAGTTGAAAACCCTTTGCACCATTATTCTCCTCCAAAGGAGGTGTATACAATTAATAGATAAATCCTTATTGAATTCTTGTAAGTCTTAGTTCTTAATCGATTCTCTGCTGTCCGAATTTCCTTCTATTCGTTTTGGTGGTGTCGTTGTGATTATTGAAGATGCGTTTGTTTTCCTGTGTTTTGAATATGCTTGGTTTATATGTTTGTTTGTTTTTTTGTTATTGAAACTCATCTGTTCGTTGCTCTCTGCTTCCCAAAAGATGAATATTGATATATCAGGTTTGTTGGAGTTCGATTTGTCTTATCTTGCTAAGGATTTTATGTAGAAGTGGGTTTTAGATTGAATCAGATAGTCCGGTCTAGATAGCTTTTTTAATCTTTGAAATACTCCAAACGTATTTACGTTTTTAAGTAGATGGTTATTTTCATAATTTCCCCCTAAAATCTGTATTGGGACTTTTAAGTGAGCCTATAAATACTAATCTTAGGTTTATTTTTTCATTAGAAACCCTAAACCAAAGAGGAGAGTACTGTGGAGATCCTAGATTCATCGGAGAACGATTTAGGAGAAGAAAAGGACTGATCTATGGTAAGTTATTATCTAAATTTGTGATGTCTGTGATTAGGAATAGGATTTGTGGTTTTAACCCAAATTAGGGTTTGTGGGGAGAGTTTTTTTTTGTTTTTTCTTCGACCGGCGAGTCTCTTGGGTCCTTTGGAAACTTTTCATCCCAAGCTTTCCAACGAATCCAAGATTGTTGGATTTCGACGAGAAACGAAGAAGTTATGATCAATTGAAGATTGGTGAAAATCGGGTAAAAATCACTCCTTAAGAGAAAAGTCTCCGTTCGTTGTTTCGGGCGCTGGACAGGGCGCCCATCCCTAGTAGACTAAAAAGTGCAGCTCTCTGGTTCCAAGAGTCATGAATGGCTCGGGCATCCGAAGGATACCCATCGGACATCTGAACCCGGGTCTCCGAAGGGACCCCTTTGAGCATTTGAACCAGAGGATTTTGGGGTTTTGATTTTCAGGATCCGGGCAACGAAACCCTCAAATGGGCACCTGAATCCCCTTTCGTAGGGACTGATGTTCCTGGTCAGTAAACCCTGGTTTCACCCAACTTTGGATTGACCCTTTTGGGAACAACCTTAGTATACTAGTGAGACTAAGATTTATGATGGAACTTATTGAGATCATATGTACAATTGATTGTAGGTTACTGAAGTATATTGTGGGAGGATTTTAACCTTCAATCAAGGTCAGTAATATGGAACTTCTCTAGTAAATTGAAACCCAGCTCTTTTGATATCCATTTAATATTAGCCTTTGTCCATGCAATTTTCTACTATGAAAGCTACCATTTGAATATAGACTTCCATTATACATGCAACATGGCGTTTTTGTTTCTTTTTTATGTTTCCCATTAAAGAAAGTTAGCTACCGAGTCCTGGAAAAAGATTACTTTAAGCTAATGATGTAAAAGTCTTAACCGGAAATAAAAGAAAAATAAAGGGGAGGAATAAAAAAATGCGTCTAACATGTGAAACTGAAGGTGGAACCATGTGGTTTGATTAAGAAAGGTGTATACGCACCATGAAAAAAGAGTTTATGAGAAAAACATTTCTATTAAAATAGAAATTGAGGAGCTGTTTGATGATGTTTGCTTGTACATGATTTAAGACACGGCAACCTCCAAAAAGATTCAGATACTTGGATATGTCTGTGAAGAATAGTAGAAAATATAGAACTTCAAAAAATAGTACAAAATAAATTAATAGAAAATTAAAAGGTGAAGAAAGTAAAATTTAATGAATAAATCAATCATAAGCTTGTAGAGATTCATTGAGGAATAATCAGGAGCAACAGATATATACCAGAGTTTGTGGGTATATTCATCAATCATGGATCAAGAATTGAATCAGTTGATTATCAAGTCATGGAAAATATTGAGGTGGTGTTTCTGTCTCAAATCTCAAGGGAAAATAGATGGTGAATGGTGGGTAATACACTGAATTACCACATATAGTTTATACACACGATCATTCTTGTAAAGAAAATGGGATGATATCCAGTTGGAGAGAATGAATTGGATTTCATTTCAGGTTGCTCAGTCAGAAGAATACATGGAAAAAATAAGCAACAAAATTGCTAAAGAATTTTTTTTTTTTTTTTTTCATTTTGATCACAATGGAGATAGAATATAAAATGACGACCTACAAAGAAGGAAAATGATATAGTGACCGACCGACGAGTGAGCCCAACAACGAGAGCGTGCCATGTGTGCAAAAAGAAAAAAAAATTCTACTTTTTGTTGATTTCCTAAACCTTAGGGCTAGCTTAAGTCACTTGTGATGTTGTGGCGAGAACCTATTTGTTCAATCCCCTGCTCGGTCTTACTCTCGGTCTCCCTAGCATTACTCTAAAAAGAATATAGAACCCTAAGCTAAAGGATGCCCTTGCAGAAAACCGGGTACAAGGGCACCCCCATTGGACCATCTCTTCCCTAAACTCTAAAACCTGAAACATATGTTCCAATCCGCAAGACTGTTAAAGGATCCTCTCTGATTTCAACCCATGACCATACCTCAAATTGATATAACAGATTGGTGCGTTACATGTCCATGTTCAACTCTAACAAAAGATTCAAAGGAAATTATACCCCATGCAATTCAGACAAAGTAATATTCGTGAAGAAAACAACAGCTGTTCCATGTTCACAACAGCCAAGCAAAATATGGAGTGTGGAAAATAGACTGCATTATTGGACTCAACTTGCATTAAATTTTGAGTCCAAGAATCAGACTCACAATCGGTTCTCAAAATCCCAACAAACAGAATTTTGAGTCCAAGAATCAGACTCACAATCGGTTCTCAAAATCCCAACAAACAGAGCTTAACTCAAAACAAGTCCAATGACATCAAATTATTAATAGTACCAGACCATCCAAACACCAACAACCATGTGAGAACAAACTCCTCATTGTTGACTCTTGTTTTGTACACGACCACTAACTAAGCAAAGAAAGTTGATTACTCACATTATGCAATCTAGTTTAATCAGAGCTTTAAGAGTTCAAAACAGTGGATAATCGTGTCTAAACACTTCATTTCCGGTTTAAACCATATTGACAAGGCAAGTGATTGGAACATATAGGGTATTTGCCATCCGGTTATTTTGAAAGCTTAGTTATTCAACCAGTTTTATAAGTTCCTGGGATTAATTTTCAAGAACATTCGACTTGAGGTCTGTTTGTGAGCTCAGGACTCCTAGTGGCAGAAACTAGTTGACTTGTATGTTTAGGTATCCTCTGTTAGTAAATTCTGAACCACCATTACTCGAGGTTACGTCAAGCTCCAAGACAATAACAAAAAAACAGAATGCAAGGGGAAGAAGGGTTGGGAAGGCGATAGGGGAGATCCACTTCAACCCTTTCTACCAAGTTTCATGCCTTCTGTATTTCATTGTATTAGAATTTAATGAGGAAATATTTTAGAGGTTGATTAGGTATTTATATCTAATTGGAAAATATTTTAGAGATTATGGATTTATGGCTACAAAAATTATTTTCTTCATGAGATTAAAACTAAAAAAAAAAGAATCAAGCCTTCTACTTTGTTTAAACTAAGTAAATCAAAACTGTCTCTGTTTTCTCGATTTTAAACCAAAGAACTAATTATCAAAACCTCATCTCCGTCTGTATGTGATCACGTGCATGGATAGCGAAGGCAATTCCATGACATTCCTTCCGCACGGAAGATGAAAATAACAAATAAAAGAAGAAGAAAAAATAAGTACCTTAGGCTATGTTTGCCCACCATGAAAAAAAATTCTATGGAATATTTGTGGGCCAGTTGTGAGAGATGGGCAGGAGATGAAGAGACATCAGAGGGTAGGAGTGAGGAGATCATGAAAAGCTCCTAATCAAAGACCAAGAAAACAAAAAAACTAATTCTAAATAGGTATTTTCTTTTCACTAGTTGTATGGAATATTTTTCATGGTTGTCAAACATGGCCTTGCTCACATTCATTTTAATGATTCACGACATGTGAGCCAAGGATTGGGCAATCCAACGATGTTGCTCATTCAATCAAAGAGGTCTTTCATAATAGAAATTCAGGGGTTGGAGTATTGGACTATCAGGAATGCAGTAACTGGACTCACCAAAATGATCTTGGATTACAATCTGAACCAAGCCATAGATTCTATGATAGATTCTTAATGAAGAGTGGAGCTGCTCAAATCTGACCAGGTGTACGAACGACCTTGATGACGTCCGGAGCTGGGTCCCTCCTTCTGCCAGACAAAAGGTTAGGGACAACCGGAGGGGGAACTCTGGGGAACCCTTCGACACAAGTTAGATGGAGGCAAATGTAATGGGGGCGGAACACCATGAGTTTGGCGGTTACATAGGTGGTAATTAATGAGCTAACCTTTTGTATGGAGTGGAGAGTTCCCTTTTATAGTTGGAGGTTCTCGGTCCAATGTGACATCGATGTGAAGCTATGTAATCGTTGGTATAGGCGCTAGCACCATGTCCAAACTTTCTCCTCGTTCATCTCTCTCGATTCTCCATTGTGGAATCAAATGAAAGAAGAAGCCAACAACCGCTGATAGCACCTCCTTCCGACCTTCTTCAGAGCCCACCGATCAACCCAACTTGACTTGTAACTCAAAGAAGTATTGGTTCTGGAGCTTCCCAACGGGCACACACCACCGTCCAACCAACTGCAACAGGTATTTTAAAAATAAAGTGTGCTTTGAAAAAGTGTCTGCAAAGAACAGTGAGGGGCCAGGATCTCGCAAATTGGGTTGAAATACTATTCACACCTATCCCATGCCTAGCAGATGATGGACCCCACCCTACAAATTTAACACCGTTAGGATGCAAACTAATGTCAATGATATCGAGGGTTACGATTGGCTATCACCTTCCTGGCTCTCGTGGTGGGTCACAAGAGGAACGGTCTTGATGATCACATAGCCATGGGTATGCATTCACAAGTGGGAACACTAAAAAGGAAAAGTTGCCTTTGCGTGAGGACTCCCAGCAATCCTCTTGAAAATAAGAAACAAAACAATCCTGCCTAGTGCCTACAAATCATGCAACTAAGACAAACTTCTCAGAGTGAGCATAAAGAAACCAACCTTGCAAACCCACTTTTTAAAAGCTTCATATTGCTCTGTTTCTTTCAACACAATATGGGCTTAAAACAAATTTTACGCCCATTTTTTAACTCAAAAATGGATACAAAATGGAATTTTTGCTTCTCTGAATTTCTCCAACCCTCAAATCTTGAGAATAAAAAAAACACCTTTCTTTAATACAGTTAGAAACCCGGACTTGAGAATTTTTAAAAAAAATGTACAAGACTACTACTAATAATAATAGTCACCATTATTGGGGTTGTTTGCAGATTTTTAGACGTTCGTTTTCAATGAAAATGAAGTTTGTTTTTAATTCCCCCAAAAAAAAAACACGAAAGAAAGGAGGAAATGACTTTAAAAAGGATCATATTTTAGCCATGAAGGTATATAATATTAGTCTTTGTCCATGCAATTTTCTATTATGAAAGCTCCCATTTGAATATAATTTTGTTTCTTTTTTATGTTTCCCATTAAAGAAAGTTAGCTGCTGAGCCGTGTAAAAAGATTACTTTAAGCTAATGATGAGGTCCTAACCAGAAATAAAAGAAAATTGGAGGGTAGGAGTGAAAAAAATGAATCTAACCCGTGAAAATGAAGAGAGACCCATGTGGTTTGATTAAGAATGGTGTATAACCACGGTGGAAAAAAAAAAGTTTATAAGATAAACCTATGTATTACAATAGAAACTGAGGAGCTGTCTGATGATGTTTGCCTGGACATGGTTTAAGACACGGCAACCGCCAAAAAGATTCAGATACTTGGATGTGTCTGTAAAGAAAAGTAGAAAATATAGAACTTCATATAAAAGTCAAGAATAAATTAAAAGAAAACTCAAAGATGAAGAAAGTAAAATTTAATGAATCAATCAATCATAAGCTTGTGGAGATTCAGTGAGGAATAATCAAGAGCAAAGGATATACACCAGAATTTGTGGGTATAGCCATTCATCTCCTGCAGCAAGAACGGAATAAGTGGATTTTCAACTCATGGAAAATATTAAGGGTGTGTTCTGTCTCAGATGTGAAGGCAAAATAGATGGTGGATGGAGGATGATACAATGAATTACCACAAACAGTTTATACACTTGATCATCCTTGGAAAGAAAACAGGAAAATATCCAGTTGGAGAGAATGAATTTGGCTTTCATTTCAGGTTGCTCAGTTAGAAGAATACATGGTGAAAATAAGCAACAAAATTGATAAAGAAAAATCTTTCATTTTGATCACAATGGAGAGGAAAATGATATTGTGACCTAGAGTAAGACCGATGGGAGAGCCCAACAATGAAAACTTGCCATATGACGTGCCATGTGTGAAAGAAAAAAAAAATCTACGTGTAAAAAAAATCTACTGTTTGTTGATTTTCCTAAACCTAAGGGCTGGCTTATGTCACTTGTGATGTTGTGGTGAGAACCCATTTGTTCGGTGCCCTGCTCGGTCTTACTCATGTCTCACTAGCATTACTCTACAAAGAATATAAAACTCTAAACTCAAGGGCGCCCTTGCAAAAAAGGGCTACAAGGGCGCCCCCATTGGACCATCCCTTCCCTAAACTCTAAACCCTGAAACATATGAAGACTCCTGGTTTCAATCCACAAGACTGTTAATGAATCATCTTCCTGTGTTTGTGTGTGATTGGAAATTATATTTCATGTAGTTTTTTTTTTTTAAATTGACAAATATATTCATACCAGCAAAAGTACAATGGGGACCAGTAGTCCCACCAGATTTACATAGAATGAATTGCCCACGAGCATTCTACTTGGCCCAAAAAACCCATTACCCCTTACATTACCCAATAGCCTCAATTGAAACGAATCTAGCAAAACGTGCCATATTTGTGGGGCCCACCAAGTTAAGGTTGTGACCTGCAACATCACACCGATTTCTCCACCACAATCCAGCTGGCTAATTCGATTTTCAAAAATTCCACTCGAAGGCCCAGAGCTATTGTGCGCCCCTAACCGTGCACGATAGCCAACCACCTAACATCATCATCCGATCTCCGGCGGCTTCCACCTCGAACCACCAACAAACACCAGCGGCTCCCCATTATATCAAATTCTGCCACCATCCTTTAGATTTCGAAACATGTAAAAGACCACCATCGGAAACCGGCGGCTCCCCACTAAAACTTATAAAAAATGTCAAGTTTTCTCTTATGGCAAATGTCCTTTGCCGTCATCTTCTTCCTCTCCGTCCCGAAACCCTTAATCATCCAGATCATGATCTTCTTTTAAGAAAGCGAGTGCCCCTCCCACAGTACCCTCTAATCTTCGCGCGTCGAAAGGCTTTGAGCTCCCTTTTTCCTTTTCCTAAGCTTTTTGATTTATGTTTACAAGCTCGATCCTTGTTTTCGATCTTCATGAAAGTCTTTCGGGTGCACACATCCTCACCGAGATTGTCACCCATGGCATTCATGGCGACAAGCTCATCAATCATGCCACCACCCTTATGGAAGGATTCCAAGAGGCCCTTTGCACTTCCATTCTCGGTTTTGATTCTTTCTTGTCTTTGATAACACTTTTTTTAAACTTGGATACACTAGCACTTCTTTTTAGGATACCCATGGCCCATTTGACTTTGGCTTCGAGCCCGGGCAAATTCGCACCATTTCTTTCACGCCATGTTTTCCTTTCCCGAGCTGTCACCTTTTCGTTGTTCTTTTTTGAGCTAGCTTTTTGAATTTGAAATTTAAAATTCGAAAACACTTCACACTGGCCCGTTTGAGATTTCAAGGTCATGATCTTTTGTCGTTTACTAACGTCGTCCATCCCAACATCCAGCGAGGTGCGATTGACTGTTGGACCCTCCGTGGGATCCTCCAAATCATCTACTCGGCGAGGAACCGCCGTTTACGTTGAAAACGGCACTCCTTCCCCTTGAGCCTCCTCCATCGGCAATGGATACGGGTTTTGAACTTCCAAACCTATCATAAAACATGAATCCAGAACTCGTAGTCGTAAAAAGGGTATTGACAATTTCCATTTTGATGTATGGATTATCACCGAAGCATAGCTCATGCACCGGCCGTTGTTTTCCCCCATTCGGATATCCAGTACAGATCCAAGGCACCTTCCCAGAGCTTCAACAGTGGATGTTGCCCACACATGAAGGGGGATTCCATAAAAATTTACCCAAAAGACCTCCGCTCCTTATTGATAATCGGGATCCCACCTTTTAAGGGATAAAAGATGCATATCACAAGCTTTATCCTCCATAGCAAGAACCTTTTGAGCTAGATCCTCACAGTTTCATTTCTTGCAAGAAAGCAGGGCATGTGCAGGCATGGGATGCCCCAGTGTTTTCTTGCCCAAATCCAGAGCTCCTCAATATTCCTTTCCCTCTCCGTAAACTTTCCTATCAAGCAAGCCCTTAATAGATTCCGCCTTTCGTCTATTTCTTTCCCCGAAATTGATAAAAGCGAAAGCCCGCCCTCCGAACTAGTCAAAATCTCACTTGAGTCAGGCCAACCTCCCTCTGTAGTTCTCCCATCTTTATTGATTCTTGCTTGCTTCGCCCCTGATTTCACCGTCACGTTAGGTTTCATCTTCCGGCTAGCGTTCACACACCAGAGACATTTTCTCCTCCAGCTAAAATTATAGTAACCACAAGTGGGGCAATTCCAGTCCTTTCGTCCGTTCCACCCCTGCTTCCATCGCGCACTCACATTAGAGAACTTGTTCTTCGAGCGTGTGTCCCTGTGATCTGGAAGCTTGGTGGCAGAGCTCGACGGCACGGAAAATTTGTCCTTGTTTTTTCCATTTAATCCCTTGGAAGTTGAAGGAGATGATTTCTCAAGGTGTTTGTCTATGGCATCGTTGATCCGCTTTCGATCGATAGGACCGATCTCTGGCTTCGAACCTCCTCCTCCTCCTCCTCGATCTCTTAATGATCGTGGCAGTCCTGCATCAAAAGCGAGATTTTCAACTCGACTCTGCAACAGTTTACAGAACCCTTCAGACATAGTTGGAATCCAACTAGAACATAGATCTGCAACCTCCTGATGCCCTAGGTTTAGTTTTGGGTTCACATTCATCTTTCCTTTTTCAATCACCGGAAGGCTATACAAATTGCAGGTGATTAAATTCTTCATGAGAGATGAAAGCAACATATGAAAGTAAATTGCTCCATATTTCATGCAGTTCACACATAGTGAAATTTTTCTAAAGGATTCATTCAGCCGACGCCAACTAGTTTGGGACAAAGGCTTTGTTGAGTTGAGCTGAGCTGAGCAGTTCAAACATAGTAAATTCGTGAAGAACACAGCAGCTGTTCCATGTTCACAACAGCCAAGCAAAATATGGAACATGGAAAATGTATAGACTGCATTAATGGACTCAAATTTACGTTAAATTTTGAGTCCAAGAATCAGTTTTGGACTTACAATCGGTTCTCAAAATCCAAACAAACAGAGCCCTAGCCCAAAACAAGCCTAATGACATCAAATTATTTACAGTACCAGACCATCAAAACACCACCGAACATGTTAGAACAAACACATTGTTGACCCTTGCTTTGTTACACAACCACTAACCAAGCAAAAAAATAAAAAATAAAAATTGATCGCTAACATAATGCAGTCTAGTAGTTTAATCAGAGCTTTAAGAGTTCAAAACAATGCATAATCATGTCTAAACAGTTCATTTCCAGTTTAAAGCACATTGACAAAGAAAGTAATTGGAACAAATGTATTTGCCATCCATAAGAAACCAAATTCATTCCTGAGTTATTTGCGGCACCTTGGAAAAAAGCAAACAGCCCAAAGAAGTGTTTCAGGAAATCAATTCAGTAGCCAAGGATTCTAAGCATATATGAAGTGTTGAGTTTAGCCAAATTTGAGTAACAAAGGAGAAGAATCTCTATATTTTAGAAACAGGATAAGAGTTTCATTTCCTTTTCACTTTACATGCACCCAAGAACTGAACCAACATCAAGTGAGAAGCAACCAATATCCAGTTGAACTAAAACATATAGTAATTCAAGAGTCATAGATTAACATATATTTGGAGTATTATACCAGACATTTAAAAATCAAAACAAGCTGGTACTAGGAAGAATTGTCCACAGAAAAAACCACAAGTATCAATCAAATTTTGAGGAAGAATTATCCACATCAACCCCCACAAGTGTCAATCGAATTTTTAGAAATTAAATTCTACATTTTTTTTTCCTTTTTATCAAGTGTACAACCCACCACCACCTTAGCACAATGTGTTATGTTTCTCACATGGAAACATTGAAATACCATAATACTGATTCCCATGCTCAAAAGAAAGAAATCTTTACCAGGCTTTCCAATTTCTCAAATGCTCTTTACACAAACAATCTGGCGAAAAGACAGGACAATGAGCAGAGGAGAGCCACCAAAGGCAAGAAAGTGCAAAGTAGACACAAAACAGATGCCACCAAAGAAAATTAATAGTTTCAGATTTATTCAGTTAAAGCTAGAGAGTGTAACTAGTTACTTTGGTGGCACCTTCAGGTAGAAATTTTTGGAAGAGTACATAACACCATGCCTGTAAAAAAATGCTGCTCGTCAGCACCTCCAAGCTGACACCGAAACGAGCTCTCCTTGCTGCCAGAAGAGGCAAAGCGACGCCTGGTGCTTCTCTACATGAAATCCCCTCACTTGAAACCTCTTTATCAGGTATTCTGCTTGTGTCTCTGTAAAATTACTGAACGGTAAGGGTGTAAACCCAGACAAAGAGAAAAGAGCCCTCCAAGGCAACATTTTTTCACCAGCCCTGTGCCGCTCAGCCACGATGTTTTCTATTCTCGAACGGATCAGATACCCCTCAATCTTTTGCATTGTATCAGAATTTATGTTCATGGCGTCGAGTGATTCAATCAAAACAGTGTATGATTGAAGGGCATGGAGGAAATGGTGGGAGAATGGAAGGTCATTGCGGTCACACCCGCGGTCTACATAGACAACAATCTTTGGACAGAGCTGTTTTATGAACTTGAGCAGTAATGGGACTGAAGGAATTGAAGACCCAACAGGGAAATTCACAGCGACTGCCTCGTTCTCCAACAAGTTGGGAATTTGAAGTGATGAGGGGTTGGAGTCGAAATTTACGACATTGAATTCCAGCGATAGGTTGAGGTTTCTAGCAAAATGGGAGAGGTTGTCTCTAGTTAGGCCAAGCTCAAGCGGGTTGTGGGAAGAAGAAAAAGTAAAGGCGGTGATTTTAAGAGATGGGGAGCCATTGAGTTTGAGTGAGAGTTCTTGAATGAAAGAAGCCCATTGCACGCCAAGACCGATATCGAAATCAACAATATGAATTCGATCGAAGCCGTTGAGGGCTTCGAGGAGGGCCTGATTGGAGGTGAAATTCGCGAATTGGAGAATTGGGGAGATCTCGGAGAAGGCCTTATAGGCACTAATCTTATAGACTATGTCTAAAGGATGATTGGAACTTAAAGGGTTCTTGTAAGGAGGGGTGAGGACTAGTTGCAGAGCCTCCTTGAAGTAGAAAACTGCCCTCTGGAGGGGCTTTCCTCCTAAGAGGAGCTGGTGATTGAGCCGCGCCAATATCCCTTGCGCGTTCACAGAATTCCCTGTTTCGATCAGCTCGGCCGCCTTTAAGAGTTGATCTACCATGGCCTGAAGGAAAAGGTCTTGGCCGGAATTCGAAAAGGTGGCTTTGGGGATCTGACTAGTAAGGTCTATGATTGAGGATTGGTGGCATTTGGGTTGAGGAGGAAAATGGATGTGTTGTTCTTCTTGGCCTTGAGATAAGGGTTGAAAAAAATGTGGGTTTTGAAGAGGATGAGCCTGTTGTTGTGGGTTTAAGAGATGGTGGGAATTGAAAATATGGGGCTTTTCGTCCATGAATTCAAACTGCTGTTGCTGGTAAAACACGGCTGGAGGTAGAGAGAGTGGGAGAGGAAGAGGAAGATGATTCTGCAAAGGAGAGAAGATTGGGTTGTTGTGAGTGTTATTACCAAAACAAGGTACCTTGAAATTTGGATTTGGAACAGAAACCAATCTTTTGTCAACAGCAGCTAAAGGAGGATTGATGGGATTCCCATTCACACTCATTGGATTTGAAATTCCGGACTCAAACCGTAAACATGGATCCAGAATTCCAAAATATGGGCCACCTTCAAATTGCTTCAAAGGGTCGTCCATATCATTCATAAACAAATGCAAAAAGGACTGTTCATGTGTGGGTGAGGATGCAGAATCCCCTATTATATTCTCCCAATCTTCCATTCCAAATGAAGCCCATACCTCGGACTGCCGGAAGGCGGCGGTGGGTTGCCGGAAACCACGCCACTCCGGCGGAGTCTGTGGAACCTCCCAAAGAAGAAGAACTTGGGCTCCTTATATTATCCAGAACAGAGGTTGGCTCTCTTATCTTGTCACTCTCCTTCCACTTCCCTGAAATCTCTGCTACTTCGAAAACCCCTTTGCCCTGGAAATTAAAGGGCTTCGTCCCCTTCATCTAAAACAAAAACCCAACAAAACCCAGAAAGCAAATAGCTTTCAAAAAGAGGAATAGGTAAACCCACCAATAGAACAGAAGAAAAAATATATGGGTCTTGAAGTTGAAACCCTTTCCAGTCAGAAATGAGTATTCCACAAAGAAAGGAAAAAGGAAAGAGGAAAATCGGAGCGAGAGAGCTCAGCTCCTTTTCTATTGGACTTGAGACACAACACCTGTCAAGTACATGAGTCTAAATCACAACCTCATTTTAGCAGACACATGCAACAAAAACCCTTCATCTTCTCTCTTCTTATTCCTTCTCTCTCTCTCTCTCAAGCTTTTCCATTTCTGATTCTTCTGCTTTTTCTTCCCATCTTTCCCTTCTGCTCCTGCTTCTTCTTCTTCCTCTTCCTCTCTATCGCGTCGCTGTAGTACCCAGTACTCTTCTCTATTCTGCCATGGATGCGTGAAACTTAAAAAAGTCATAAAGTTCTATCCCTCTCTCTCAGTCGCACCCTTCCTCTTGTCTTTCTCTCTCTCGATTTATTTTTTGTTTTTATTTTGCATACTGATGTGATGTTCACGCTACCATGTTTTGATAATGGGCCGAACCCCCTTGTCTATTCATTTTGAAGGGCTCAGGGAGCTTTTTGGAAAGACTACTCATGTTTGCACTAACATATTTTGATAAATGCACTAACTCATCTTGTCTTTTATTATTCAAACAACTGTTGGAGGTTATTATAGTTCCCAGAAAGCTCTTAGTAGCCGATTAAAATTTAGAATAGAAAACAACCGACCAAAAATAAAAATGAAAACACAAGCTAAGTTTGTGCATATATTAACACTGTAATGCCAATATTATTAGCCGTTGGGAATTGTAATCGCCTTTGACAATGCAACTGTGGAAGGGTACTTCGAGGACCTACCTGGGGTCGGCAGGGTGATCTGCAATATGCGATGAAAGAGAAGGTTAGGATGCCGGAGTCGGAATCCCAAGGAAACCCTTCGGCCCTCCAGTCAATAGAGGCAACAGATAAGTAAGAGCTAAAGTACTAGAAGTTTGAATGTTCGGTCTCTCTATTTTTGGGTTCAGTTAATGACTTGGCCGATTGGGCAGCAAGGTGGCACCTGGCTTCTGGATGCTATGTAGGCTGGAGATGTCATGTTGGTCGAAACCTGGGTGCCTGCCGAGGATCATCTTCTGTTATGCCATGAAGCAGTTATTCAGCCGGAAGGTTTTGCGACCCAAGACACGTGAAGGCACGATTCTACCCCAACATTACCAAAACACAATAGTGCTAATATCAACTCCTTATAAGCGCATTTCTCTATTCCCCTGAATGTACCCTTTCTTTTGGAACCCCAAAATATCGCTATTTTTACCATGACGGTAATACCCTCGTGAGGACCACTGTTTTAGAGGCAACGAGGGTAGTCTGGGTCTGCTGGAATGGCTGAAGGCGTGTAACGATGTCATGAAAGTACGGTCTAAAGGTTAGGGTTTTTCTGTCATTTTGTAAAATTAAGGCCTCTTTGGCCATTTCCCTGCATTGTCTACGGCAAAGAGGTATAAAATTGGGGTTGCAACTTGGGTCGGGCCCAACTCTAACCCGATAGGTTTAAACTGATTTCAACTTAGGTTGGGTTGGCCTTCCTTTGGGTCGGGATGGGTTGGGTTAGGGTTACAAAAAGCCAACCCGGTTTAATTAGGGTTACAATATCATTCCTCTAAATTAAAGAAAAAAAATGAGAAGGTAATATGAGAATCACCAAAATTCATGTTCTTTACTGACCTAAACCTCCACGCGGCGGCAATGTGGGAACCACGAGATACTACACCGGGGTTTCCGAGATCTTCCCTAAGGGACATTTACCCGCCCTAGGAGGCAAACCGGGGTTACCACGCCCTAGCTCTGATACATAAACCGAGAAGAACTCACCCCTAAAAGCTAGCCATTAGAGGGTATAACCCATCCCCACCCTCCCTTCTTTTCTCACTACCCACCTAGAGTGACATGAAACAAGACAAGACAAAAGAAGGCATTTATAGGCATCTTCCCCCTCGTGTTGTGATTGGCCATCCTGCATGGATAAATTCATGGTGAATTTATATTGTTTGTTGTTCATCGTAATATCTCATCAAAGAACAAAGGTCAAGGGAAACAAACGATAGCAAGTCTATCCAGGCTTGCGTTCTGACCAACTCCAAAAGGATGCATGCATTTGAATCTAGGAACTAGAATCAATTGATGGCAACGAATTAATTGACATATAGTACTAAAAGAGATCAACAACCCTGATCACTTGCACACATGGTTTTAAATTTCGAACCAAAATTTCAGATTTCGGTGGAGACCGACACCGAAATCACTATTTTCCGAAACGGTACTTTATTTCGGCCGAAAAAGAATGCTTCATATTCTCACACCCATCAACCTCTCTTAAATAAGGTGTTTTGCATTCAAAGAGATAAAATCAAATAACTACAAAATAGGAAAGCAACCTAATCCTTTAACTATCCATAGGAAAAATAGGAAGTGATAAAAGTGAAAGAACAGGAAACGACAACCCAGGATCGTTTTGATGAGACAGAAGACATCTACCGGTTGTAAAAGGGTAGTTTTTATGAAGTGTAAGCCCGTGTAGTTCAGTATTTTTCAAAAAGTAATGTACGGGCCACACCATAGGATGATCGGAACCGTCCATTGATGGGCCACAACGTAAATAGGTTGTGCCCAAATATCACTTCCTATCCCTCCGATCTATATAGCAATTGCATATTATTGAAAACTCTATAGATAGGAGGGATGGGATCATCCTACGGAAATCACTTTTGGGCCACAACCTATTTATGTTGTGGCCCATCAAATGCACGGTTTGGATCATCCTATAGTATGGTCGTCACAGTAATTTTCAAAAAAATATTAAACTCGCATCTATGGAGAGCAAACCCAGTATGCCAGCCTAAACCCAAATTCATTTTCTTCCCACCTAAACCTCATATGGCCCATAGTTGGATATAAATTACAACCCAAAAATTGCAGCCATAGATATGGGCTGAAGTTGGATCAAATTAAGTTGAACTTTTGCTAACAAAAAGAGTTAAATAAAACCTAAATCCAACCTTGCAATCAATGTAATTTGGGGGCCGATTAATCCAGATCACTAATTGACCTGGATTAATTAATAAGACAAAATCACTGTTTGAATAGAATTAATAAGACAAAATCTGCTAAAAAGTGAGCCTCTGCGGCTGTTCTCTAGTGTAAAAGTCGGCCCCCAAAGGACTTCCAGCAAAATTGCCTAAAAAATCCCTTTTTGTACAGGTAAGTTGTGTCACACCTCAAGGAGGTTGAAAACCAAAGCCCTAACCCAACTGGGCTAAAGGCTCAGCCCCAATAATTAAATCCCTTCTATGTAAATAGAAAATGAAAAATTAATAAAAAATGAAGGAACACAGCTTTAATAAAATAAAAAACAGCCTGACTAGTTGGCAGTTAATATTAATTTATTTTTAAGTTCTTGAGTGAGAAAATAAAAAGAAGAGGGGGTTGGAAAAAACAAATCGAGATGCACTGAATTTGATCGGACAAATCACAAATGCATAAGCCAACCACCTAATCTCCATCCCCCGGTTTGTTTTATTCTCGAGACATGATATCGGCACTCCCTCCACTTATGGGGTTGATGGGTCTTTTAGGAGAAATGTAACATTGAGATAATTGCTTATATGAGCTTCCTTTGTCTGATGCATGGCTGATGAA
Organism: Tasmannia lanceolata; assembly: GCF_043159265.1. Classification (NCBI taxonomy): domain Eukaryota; kingdom Viridiplantae; phylum Streptophyta; class Magnoliopsida; order Canellales; family Winteraceae; genus Tasmannia; species Tasmannia lanceolata. The sequence goes on along the minus strand of NW_027518679.1, from coordinate 51,791,651 downwards.
ATCTAGAATGAGATCTAGAATGGATCATGAGTCTCCTTAGATTTCTCAATGTAGGTAGTGAAAAGACTAAGGGACTCCCTAAGCAATATTTATCAAGTAATCACACATGTTAGTGTTAATTTTCACATGCAGTCAGTCCATTTTAACCTTCTTTGTCTTACGTTTTGATTGACCCACGATCAAAAGTTCAACTGGACGGAACTTGGTTTGTCATGTCCATGGTTTTAAATTTCCACTTAAATCCGGTCAGGGCCGAATCTGAAATTGGGAATACATGGTATTTTATTTCGGCTAAAATTTCATTTCTTCCGAGATTTTGTTCCAAATTTCGAAATTTCAACCCAAAAATCTCCACTTTCGAAATTCATAATTTCGGCTGAAATTTGGTATTAAATAAAATAATATTTTTAATGGTGTGTTGGATTTCGGCCAAAATTTTTGTTTCGGCCCACGGTGAGGACTGAAATGCATTCCAAAATCGAAATTTGAAACCATGGTCATGCCGTAGCTATGTATTCCTGTTTGCATTTGCATCATATGCTTGTACCTAAAGAAAAGCTGTAACTTTAATATACATCCATTTTATTTTATTTTTGAAATGGCCCTTTAATTTACATCGATAAAACTGAAAAGGGAGAATTTTTTTGTTTTTCATTCTCTCTCTCTCTCTCTCTCTCTCTCTCTCTCTCTCTCTGTGAAAGGGGTTTGGGGCATGATGGGATAAAGCCAAGGACCAATAGGAGTGCCCTTGTAGCTGTTTTTTTGCAAGGGTGCCCTTCAGCCTATCATTTCTCATGCAATGATTTGGGTTAAATATCTAAAATGAAATTTCCTTTGTGTGTCTGTTGAATATTATCAGAAACTTAGAGAAATAATTAATACCAGCACAACCATGTTTTTGTAGCACTAACCCATCTTGTCGTTTATTATTTAAAGAGCTGTCAAGGGTTATTACAGTTCCCAAAAAGCTCTTTCAAACCAATTAAAAAGGAAAAGACAAGCACACTCTGTCCCATTAGTAAAGAATGGGTGTGCCATGTGCTGATATCATCTCCAGAAAACTCGATGACTTACAAAACTTGAGTTTTGAATTCCAGCTGGACTCCCGAAGTCACTCACTAGTCACCACATGTAGGGATTTGATAGTGTCCATTGCAAAAGGCATTTCGCAGAGCGTCTGTTGCATGTGGCAGCTCTCTAATGCAACACACTCTGCGAAATGCCTTCTGCGTTGGATGCTAGCAGATCTCCTATAAATAACGTCTCAAAATTAAGTATAGAGATAATATAATCTGGGAAATGTTATCAGCGCTACCTGTATTTTGATGAGGGCACTCTCATTTTATTAAAAGTACTGTATGGCCCGCACCATAGGATTATCCAAACCGTCCATTAGATGGGCCACCGCCTAAATAGGTTGTGCCCCAAAAATTATATCCATAGGTTGATCCTAATCTTCCGATCTGAATGTTAGAGGGTTGATCCTAACCCTCTATAGATCGGAGGGTTAGGATCAACCTATGGAAATTATTTTTGGGGCACAACCTATTTAGGCTGTGGCCCATCTAATGGATGGTTTCAATCATCCTATGGTGTGGGCCATTCCGTACTTTAATAAAGAGAGGAGTGCCCTCGTCAAAATACAGTAGTGCTGATAACATTTCCCTATAATCTCTTCTCCTAATCGTAAACGATTTTTAATCAAAAGAATATAATCGGTGGCTTGAGAGTTTCTTTAGCAAGTTGTTGTTTTGCCAAGCAACTTGGGTACTTTTCCTTTCCATTTTTAGGAGAGAGAATAAGACGCCCATATTGTGTGGTCGTATTGTTTTCAAAAACAGCTGAAGTCTCTATACAACGCTTTCCCCTCTTCAAAAACCCTCCTTTTTTATTCTTTCAATCTGAGCTAAGAATCGTTGCTAAATCTGTAAGTAAAGTCATCCTATTTTTCTTTCTTTCTTTCTTATTTCGTTTCTTCATTGATCAATCTTTTGCGCTAATTCTTTGGTTCTAGGGTTTCTAGGTTTTGTCTCCTGGTTATTGGTTTTAGGGTTTTCTCTCGGTTTGGTGTTTTGGTGAATTGATATTAGAATCCCGTTCTTTTGAATGATTTTTTCGTAATTTCATGCATTTTTTCCTTTTGTTTTAGTTTAATGTCATTAATCTTTTATTGATTACCGTTTATATGTTCTTAGAATTATTTCATTTGTTAGATGTAGCTTCTTTGGCTTATTTTTATGTTTTACACTTTTACTAGAGCTTTAATTTCTGTAATGGTTTTGGTAGAGAAATTTGGTTGTTCTTGCATTCCCTGTTTCTAATCTGCAATTTTTCTTGCAGGTTTTTGCTGATCGCGTTTTAGCGTTAAACTATTGAGTATCAATTATGTGACATTTGAGCTGTTGAATTTCAAAATTGGCATGCTATATCTGTTCTGATGAGATTTTTGGTAGCTGGTTTTTGTGAAGAACTTGTATTTCTTGGAAATGGGTGTGAGTTATTTATCCATGTCGGCACTTTGTACCGTGACAAGCCTTATAGGGCTACAGTGGTGGATGGGTTCAGCACTATCTGTGATCAAATCAAATGAATTGCTTGGTGAAAATGAGAATCATTTAGAGAATTCCACCCAGGTGCTAGAGCAATTTTTGGGCTCACATGTCACACTCGCATTGCTGGCTACTTTCGTGCTCAACGTTTTTATTCTAGTCATTCTGAGCTTGAAGGTAAGCCAGTTTCTCATGGCAATGGGCTTCAATATAAATGCGTGGATTGAGATGTTTTTGTTGATTTCTTAATTAGAAAAGACTAGCATGTATATGAAGTATAACAACCTGCCAAGGGGATATGACTGCAAAATGGGCATTTCTTGTGTTATTTTCAAAAGAAAGAAAAATAAAAGATGTAGTTTGCTTGTGGAGCTTCTTTATTTCATTTGTTTCTACAAATTGTTCCATCTCTTAGGGTGTGTTCGACGACCATTAAATAACTGCATTCTCCCCTTTTTAAGGCGTCAAGAATGAGAAAACGCGAAAGTATCTCCAAAAGTCTTGTTTGGCAATCCGGTCCACTAGGCCTGTTTCTAAATTTTTGCCTTCTTTTTAGGCTAAAAGCAAGGATTCTGGGTAACGACTAATAGTCGTTTTTAAGATTCTCATCAATCCGTTTCTAGCCCATTAAATTGGGCGAGAATGAGAAGCGTTGCCGAACACGCCCTTAGTTTTCTAAGTTGTCTGTATTACGTTGTTTCATGATTACAATTTGCATACCATTTTGCTCTTGAATGTTATCAATATATGTTACCGTTTTGCTCTTGAATGCTATCAATATATGTTTTGGGGTCCATGATCCTAGTACATAGGCTTCATGTGACAAGGGGAAAAAGGTAAGAAGACCAGAATCGAGAAAGATAAAAACTAAAATTGAACCCAAAACATTACAATGGACTGGTATGCATCTCCATTACTCGTATAAGTTGCCAGCTCCTGGATCACTATGATTGGCGGCCTCTTGTGGTGTATGTCTTCCTCAACCCATATTGTTTTGAATACGTACTGTTGACACATGTGCGTGATCATTCAGTTAGTTTGCTAATGTTAGGAGCACCAAAGTCCTATCGTATGCCAAACACCTACAAGTAAGGCTTGGCTTGGCTTGGCTTTTTAATCACTTAATGATTTTTAGTTACTAATTCAACCTTACTAACTGGACTATAGCTTCTCTTATGGTTAAGTGAGGCACCCTAGTACTTATAACAATTAAAAAGTATTTTTAAAAGATGCAACCATTAACAAAATGTATATTTAAGTGATGCAATGATGATTTGAAGCTGAGAAGAAGAAAGAAAAGATAGGGACAGCCACACATGGGGAGTGAGTAGTTCATTAGCATGCAATGGCTTCTATAAAATACTTGATAAAATGGCTAAAGTACCCTGTGTGGTATTTTCAAACAATGACCCTCAAGCTAAAATGTTCCTTTGAGCATTCTCAGCTTGCTAATCAACTATAATGTTGGTCTGAGTTGTCCCTTTGTAAATACATTGGCAAGCTAATACTGACTAGATAGATGCATGGGAAGCGCTTTGTCGTTCTCAAATTTCTATCGAATGGAGTCGTAGTCAATCTCGATGTATTTGGTTCTAGCATGGAACATGGATTTTGAGTCATCTTGATCATACTCTGATTGTCACGCAAAAGAGAATGTATGTTGGACTTCAAATGCAACTCCTCTAGGAGATGTTGTATTCTTGTAATTTCAGTTTGTGGGTGATGTTATGACCCTATATTTGACTTCTACACCGGACCGAGCTATCGTTCACTGTTTTTATTGCTCTATGATTCCTTAAAAAAAACTGCTCTATGATACAGGGAGCTATTCATAAGCACACAAAAACCATTTACAGACGTCTGCTTATCAGGGTCACTAGCCCAGGCTGCATTAGTGTTCCCTTCTACCTGAATATCTCCCCCTTTGTGTGCGTCATAGTGAAGTCCATATGCGATGGTACCCCAAACATTGCGAAGAATTCTCGATTATTAAGTTGTGTTCGCTAGGATCACGAAGAAACTTATAAATCTCTGCATTTGTGATATTAGGTCTGTGAAGGTTAGGTGTTGTGATATGCCAATGATGCCGCAGTTACCACCGTCTTTTTGTTGAATACTATATGAGTGGTTACAAGTTTAAAGCTCATCATACTGAACTGGTTGACAAGATTTGACGCATACTTTCATTGGGTAAAAGTCATCCCATGGTTCTTGCAATCTCAAACACCAAGGAAGTAACTGAGTTGACCCAAATCTTTCATATCAAAATCTTCTCGTAGATGTAATTTCAATGTCTGAATTTCAACAGTATCACTCCCACTAATTTTGAGATTGTCAACATGAACCAAAATCAGCACCGTATCTAAGCTTGTGTGCTGAACAAAAGTTAAGTGATCAAATTTACCATGCTTGTAATCCCATTGTCTGAATGATTGATGAAGCCCATCAAACCATCCAGGGGAGCCTGTTTCAGGCCATATATTGCTTTCAGTGACCGACAAAGAATGGCGATCACCAATCTCAAACCCCTTAGGTTGCTCTTTGTAGACTTCTTCATTTGGGTGCTCATGTAAAAATGCATTTTTGAGATCCATTTGGTGGAAGGACGAGCCAAACGTGCAGACTAGTGCTAGGATCAACCATTGTATTGGTCTTGGCAACCAGGCCAAAATTTTCATCATAATTGAGCCCATGCTTTTTATGGTATCCCTTTGCCACGAAGGACGCCTTATACCTATCAATTGCACTATCTAGTTTCCATATACAGGGCTGTCATGTCATCCTGCATGGCTTCTGCCCACTTGTCAATAGGGAAAACTCCAATGAGAGAGGATGGTTATGAGATGCATCGCGACCACTACTAGTTCTTGTTGGTGCCTGTTATGACGAACATAAGGTTGTTCTAAACCAAATGGGGAGTTACGATCAACAATGGGGGGCTGTCTAGTGAAGGGAGATGATAAATGATATTTCTCAGATGTAGAAGGCTCCCCCTCAGGCTCACTTGATATGCAATTATGCAATGTGGAGGTTGATGTAGAAGTCTCCCCCATAATCTTGTGGTAGGCAAGTTGGATCATATAGGCTCCTCCTCAAGCTCAATTGACGTGCAATGATGCAATGTGGAGGAGTTCAATGTAGAAGTCTCCCCTGTAATCTCTTGTGTGGTTCATATAGGCGTGCCTCTTCAATAGTCATGTGATGAGAGATTTGGTGCTTTCATGATGACAAGGAGTAGCACCAATACCTTCTGTACTCATTACTATACCCCACAAAAATCCGAGCAATAACTTTGTGAGAGAACTTCTTCCATTGAGTGTGGACATGAACATACATATGCATCCTCACGATCGAAGATGGGATTACTCTGGCTCTCAACCAAGGAGAATTTGTGTGGGTGTGCAATGGCCCTTTGCATATGATGAAAGATGCTACTCTTGTGTGTTGTTGTGTTAAAAGCCTCCGTCCAATGTGTCGGTGCTCCCGAGTGAAACATTTTGGATAGGCCAAATTCTGTGATATGTTGGTGCTTGCGCTCATCAATGCCATTTGGGAGGTCATAAGAGGGCAAGAGACCTACTAGTGAATACCATGGGCGTGGTTGAAATCTCCAAAGGCATGAGATGCATTAGTCACTACTGTCATCACTTCTCAAGTGTTTGATACTTATGTCATGACATAGGTATAAAACTGAGAAAAGATAGGGAGAAAATATGATTTTTGTTTGATGAAAAATATTCCAATAAAATAGGAAAATGTCAACATATAATATAATATCTCTCTTCCTTCTTTTTTTTTTTTTCCGGGATTGCTTTTGTGATTCTAGCACAGTCTTCTTCATCTCTGGTGGGATGCCAAAGAGAACTCTTCTTGGTTTCTTCCACACAAATAATTTGCCAGGGAACTGAAAATATTCTTTTCCCTTGCGTAAAACATCAAAAAGCCTATCTAAATCCCTTCTTCTTGTTTTACCTATCCCATCTCAGACTAAACCCTGTATCCCTTAATATTTCTCAAAATCCTTGCCTGCACCTTCTCGTCATACGTCTGCAGCTTCTTGGCACATATATGCACATTCCCGGCATATGTTTCCACCCTTCTAAACCTACCCGAAGCCCAGTAGAAATATTTTTCCAATCTAATCTCATATTTTAGGATCCAAAACCCTAATTTTCACCTATCCATTTTACCTCTATTTTCCTACCACCACAACTTCTCGACTAGAACTTGAGGCTAATCTTTAAAAACTAATCCCTTCTATAGATCCGTCATGCATCAGATTTGGTATCAAAGCAAAGTATTAATCCTTCCCTTGATCATCGTACTACTAAACTGTGATATTTTTACATGATAATTATCCAAACAACATACCTGCCTGTAATTGTTAGCAACCCAGAAAAAAAGTTGACCAAGTACGTATTTGTGCATTAAACATTTCCAATATCTCAAGTGTAACGGAATACTAGTTGTGATAGCTCCAGTAAAAAGGCAAAGCCTTCCAATTAGTGAGCTTGAGTTTTCTGATTCCAGTTGGCATTAAATTTGGAATTGGTGTTGAGAGTTTTGGAAACCAGATCAACATAAAAAACAAGCAAAGTCTGGTTTAGAGTCTCAAGAGGGTAAGGCCATTTACTACCTGCAGTTTTGACCACTATTTTTTAATCTTTACTTTTATCTATGTTTAGCTCAAGGTTCTAAATTTCGGTTTTGTCCACCACCGAAACGTTTTGGTTTTGGGCCGAAATTTCGGGCGAAATCATGTAAAAATATGATTATGATTTCTTTTAGTTTTTTAATTTCGACCCAAAATTTCAGTTTCAATTTTGGCGATTTTGGGGGAAATTATAACATTTCGGTGGAAATTTTGTAAAAAAAGTCCAAAAATGAAATTTCGGTGACATTGGGGTGAAATTTTAGAATTTCGTTTTGGTTTGTGCCAAAAGCGAAATATTTCGGCCGAAACGGAACATTTCGGCCAAAATTTAAAACCATGGTTTAGCCCGTTTCGGCCAAAATTTAAAACCATGGTTTAGCTTCTGATACCAACTTTTTCTTAATCTTAAAGTGAAGCTCCATGGGAAGGTGATTATTTCACAACGATCAAAGTTCTAACTTGCTGTCATTATGTCTTGATGTTTTTTTTTGGAAAGAACTAATATTCTGTGCATCATCTTATTGCATCTCCTTGTGCTTGGATTAATAGATGGGTGCAATTTATATCACATTTTTGACCATTTATATTTCGTTATTATCATTCCTCATTTTTCACAAGCGGACTATTTTGTTTTGCAGCTATATCCTGCCGAGACTCGAAAAGTGGTGGAACGTCTTGTGAACTATGTTGCACACAAGGTAATTACTGTTTTTAAGCATATGTTGTTGACAGATTCTAATATTTTTCTGCAGGGCATCATTTTCATTTTACATTCTATTATCGCCGGATGTCTAGCAGTTGCTCCTTTTTCAGTTGGGTAGGTGGAATGGAATTTCATTGAAGAATACAAAGAAACAAAAATTATATTTTATTGGAGGGGATGCCTATTGGTGGCTTTTTTTTGGTGTGTTTATTAGGGGAAGGAATCAAACTCCGCTTATGAAATGGCAAAAAATTGTGGGGTTTATTAAGTTTAAAGATTGACTAGGTGATGCAGTCCAGCAGGGGAAGGAACAACTTACACATTTTATTGAATTTGCTAAAATAATATACAGGAAATGTCAAAAGGAAGAAAAAGACATTTTATTGAATGAACTAAAATAATAAAACATGAAACGTTATAAGGAAGAAAATGACATTTTATTGAATAAAAATTATGTTCAAATTCATACCTTTTTATCATGTATGGGATTTGCTAGGGACCACCACAGAAGGAATTTCACGGACCAAGTGTTGCATGAGAGAGCAGCCACATAGGCTCACTTTTTGACTTATTCATTTAATTCATCATGTGGCTGCTCTTCATGCAACAGCTGCGATAGTCCCTAGCAAATCCCATCATGTATATATACTTTACAAGTCTGACCTTGTAACTCAAATTTGCTTTCGTTGACTAAAACTCAACTTTTAAATATGATTGTCAAACTGCAACTTAAATACATGATGCCTTCTAAATTGATATTAGAAACTAAAATAATTAAGAGTTCAATTTTTGTTACTGAACTTTGATCCACATTTTGAAGTCGAAACTGCAAAATCATGCATCACCCATAGAATACTTGTAGATCTTGGAAAGATTTTTTCCCTAACAAGTGATAATTTTGTGAAAACGAGAGAAAAAGCCAGCTAGTCAGTTCTAGCAAACTATATGAAAAAGAAAAAAGGAAATTAATTACAGACTTGGCTTCTCATGCAAAATCTGGTACTGCTCCATACAACACGAACTTGCTGTCATTTGGTAGCACATTGTCAGGAGCAACTGCTAGCACATTATCAGGAGAGTTGCCTTATCTATGAACATGGGAGGAGCAGACAATATATCTTTGTTTTGAGAAAAGATGACGATTTATTAATAATGCCGAAAAAGACAATCAGTACAAGGGGACAAGATGTCCCCCAAATACATCAACCCTACATAGGGTGGAATAGTGCTACTGGTCCAAGTGACCGTGAATAGTAATAGAGACAAATTCCCGGTCCACTCCCTCTCGCCCAAGTATGTCGGCCCGGTCATTTGCCGATCGATGCCTGAACTGTAGGGTTGGGCGAGTAAGAGAAATCAGGTCCCTGATCTCATCAATTTTGTTCGCTAGACGCCACGGGCCGCCAGATTTATTGGTGGCCCACGCAATAGTATTGGAGGAATCACCTTCGACTATCAAGGGGTCAGTTTTTTTTTTCCGCATACCATTGAAGTCCGAATAAGAGTGCGATACCTCAGCTTCGTTTGCGTCGCATATCCCAGCCGGTCCAGAAAAAGACATAGGTGTTGTCCCTCGATGATCACGAAGCACACCGCCGATTCCCGCTCTCCCTAGGTTCCCACGCGAGCTCCCGCAGAGCAGACAATATATCTCAATAAATAAAAATCTCTCTCAAAAAATATCGAATCGCTGTGGGGATGATTACTTCTTAAGCCAGCTGATCGTGTTGAGGGAGTTACCTTCAACTCATTGCTTTACACCTTTACTATAAGAAGCCAATCTGATACCGCTCCATACAACACGAACTTCCGCCTCCACTGCATCACATTCCCCGCAAGGACCTGCTTATGATAAAACAATCCGAAGATTAGGTCCAAATAATACCCCCCCCTCCCCCGATGCCCACCTTTCGAACAGTAGATTTGCTCCCATATGGGAGGCCTGACAGTGGGGTTGAGCAACCAAGCCAACAAACCACTTAGTTTTAAAGGCGCGCTTAGACACATCAACAAGAATCCAATTAGTTATTTTACTAATCGACTTATTTTTTTCATCATTTCTTGTACTTGAATTTTGAAAGGTGTATAAAGAAAATATTATATAAACGCTCCCATGGCACTCCCAAGCTTAGACTCTTCTACACCCCCATCCTTCCCCTTCCCCTTCCCCGTCCCCGCTTCGTGCTTGTATGTTTGGAACACAAGTTTCCTAGTCTTCCACATAATAGAGCCATTGAACGGTACTTGGAGTGGGCTGTTCTTTCAGTAACCAACAGAACTAAGTAATAATCAATAAAACTAAAGGAAACACCCACACATATATTTCCAATTATACTTTATTTTCTCCCTTTTCTTTCCATGAACTATTTCACTCCCTAATTCTTTCTACACTTGATTGGGCCGATTAAACATCCACTAGCCTTGCAAAACACAAGGTTGAATGACCTTACTTTCTTGACTAGCTTACCTATGAGTTTGAGGCTTGGTTATTTTAGTTTCCTCAACCATTACAGAATTTTTTAATGGAAATTTGGAGTTACAGATTTAGTTTTTCTTTGAACCCTTTTTTAACATTTATTTTGAAAAGCATCAATCACGTATAGCTGAATGATTCTGCAAATTATCTTTTTCTTCAGTACCACCTCTCAATAATCGATTTATGTTTCATAATGCTTGTTTGACCAGGGAACTTTTCTTCCTTTGGTAGTGCCACCTACCATTTTCCAAACAGCCATGTGGTCGACTTGGTTAACAGTTCTTTGTACCCTAAAGGTATTGTATATAAACTATCCTGGATTATGCAATGTATTAGTAACATGTTGAAAGGATTGAATGGCTCCTCATCCACCATTAATGTGTCCCGTGCATGTTCTACAGATGTTTCAGACATTGGCTAGAGACCAGCTCGAACGGTTGAATGCATCTCCTTCTGCTACTCCACGGACATTTTTTCCTATTTTTTCTGTCTTATTGTTGGTTCTCTCCATCGATTTATTTTGGTATTGCTTCTGAGCCTACTCTTGCACTAAAAACTGTAATTTGTTGGGTTTTTTTTGAATGGTAATGTTTGGGTTTCTTGATCTCTAACAACCACGTGGTACAGATAATTTGTATCAAATGTCAATCCTCTTTATATGATAAGAACATGTCATGGAGGGTCGACAAGGCACATACTTGAATTTCACTTATGTTGATTATCTCGGAGAGCAAACAACTAATTCTGACTTGGGATATGCGCTTAAGTTGTAATTTAGGATTCAAGATCATGTTACTGATTTCACTTTATTCTTTTTGTATTTCTTCGGTAGGCTTTGGTAGCTTATACTTGGATAGCTTGTTTGTCTGTGAACATTGGACACAAATATCTCCGTTATTTTCAAAATATCGCGCTTTTATCACAACATTTTGATAAAACGTCAAAATCCTCATTCGACAGGAGAAACCAAGAACTTCAAGAACTTGCATGTTATAGATCCAACAAGGAACTATACCCATTCGTCAGATTTTCCGCTGGGAAGAAAATCAACAGGGAAAAAAAATAGGACAAAAGATTTTTTCTTGTTTATGGTACTTTTGACTTTTTGTATAGTTTTCATGTATTTTCTGTTTATCTATATCGTCAAACTACCTGTTATTCCAAAAGCTTAAGCTGTTGGAGAAGGTGTTATTTATTCTTTTATACTTTAACACTCCCCCTCACGTGTGGCCCCTTTTTCTTTGGCTTGCCCTACACGTGGCACATGTGGTCCCACTTTTGGGTTGACCATTTCGTGTGGATTTTTGACATCAAGGAGGTTTGAACTTAGGACCTTGGCTCTGATACCAGGTCGAACTACCAGTTACTCCAAAAGCTTAAGCTGTTGGAGAAGGCATTATTTATTCTTTTATACTTCAACATATCTAATACATATCTTACACTTTCTGTCCTAACCCATTATAATATCTTCCAGTATTATCACTTCTGTAGGGACGCATCAGAGTTTGGTTTTCCAGAGTTTCTGTATTTGACACGTAGTGTCATAATCATTACATGTATCTCTATTAACATTGCCTAGGAGTTTTCTTCTTTTCTTCTTTTTTTTATTTTTATACTTAACCTCATAAACTTACGTAATTGATGGCATTACCTGTTTTCTTTTAACATATTGTTGTGCTCATTTGCTTTGCCTTTCTCTTCTCTATAGTTGTATCTTTAATCCCTATTTCCTCATTTCACCTGTATAAGAAAAATGCAATGAATATCAATTTTGTCAAGGGTCGTAGTGAATTTTATTTTTTAAATAAAAATTCCCAGCGCCTTCAATTTCTAATGGGCTGAACCACTCAGAATTGGCAGCTGCATTAGTTTAACTAAGCATCATTGGGTCGTAGTGAATGTTATTTTTTAAATAAAAATTCCAGCGCCTTCAATTTCTAATGGACTGAACCACTTAGAATTGGCAGCTGCATTAGTTTAACTAAGCATCATTGGGGGGAGAAAAATAAAAATATATGAAGAATAAAGATATAGGAAAAAAAGAAATTTTGAAAAGTATGGAAATGCTTTTCTGTTTTCAACTATACAAGAATTTAGTGTGCTCTGGTTGATTCAAAGAAACATAGCTATAATCTTCATATTTATTGACGTTATTACCTTGAAACGGCTGGCTTCCCATCAAATTGTTTTTTCATTTATGTTATTTGTTTTTCTTCGCACCCCTTCCCTTATGAAGCCAACCCAGGAACCATCTTCCAAAGTGAGTATATCTCCAAGTACTTGTTATCTTCTGAAGTCAGCTTGACTGAGATATGCTTCTTATTTATTTATTTATTTGAATGGCTGTGCTTCTTATTTGTTATGCTTGCAATTTGCAGGATAAGGCTGTGTCTTATAATATATAGAGTCTTAGATTCTAGCATGTTTCTGCTGTTATTCTTTGAGCCTCTCAGTATTGCTTTTGAGACACTACAGGTAATTCTGCCCTCATATGTTGATTATTTTCAGTCACATTTATTAACATAATGCGGAGACCTTATACGTTCTCTATTGAAAGGTTTAAAACAGAAATTGATAAATTTTTTTATTCACAATTTTACCTTGTAGGCTATTATGGTTCATGGATTTCAGCTCCTCGACATGTGGCACCGTCAGTCAGTAGATGACGCAGATTGCCAAAGATCTCAACTGTTTGATAAATCAGTAGCAGGTGTTGTTAAACATTCCACTATTCATCATGCATGTGGTGTGCACAAATCCTTTATTTGGAAAGGAGTAGATTGGGGATTTATTTTGTGAATTATGACATTACATTATTTAAAATTTAAATGTGTTTCTCAATATTTTGTGGCCTCTTGAAAGTCCCATCCAATACATGCTCTTTATATCAAACTTAAAACAGATTGTTTTCCTTATCCTTGAAAATGTAATTTTTCCCTAGTGTCAAGGATACATTGGTATTAAAGAACAAAAAATGACATGCTTTAGCAGTATAAATTTGGGCAAAGCAACGCCGATACACATATAATTCCTTGCATTGTTGTTTCTAAGGCTTTTTTTTTTGAATGGTGATAAATCTTATTAAAAGGAAAGCAAGGGAGAACCCCGGCGGCTGAGATGGTCAATACATGAAAATGAAAATAAAGGAAGAGAACACATAAAATTGCGCTCCCACAAGGGGGAGGAAATCAAACAACTCTAAAGTTTCATTAGGAATGTCGACCCTAGCCAGCCTGTCCGCATCGTCATTGGCCGCTCTTCTTACTTTTTGGTAAGAGATGGTTGAACACTCCACTCGATCTTGAATCTCATCAAACTATGGTGCAAATATCCATGGATGGGGATGACTCCCCTTTAGCCACCCGATTACTTTAAGGGAGTCTCCCTCAACCGGTGTTTAAAAACGCGGATGTGGCGTGGAACACTGCCGAAGAAAATCCTAGTCGGCTCGGCACGATGCGGTCGAGTACTCTGTTGACTTGGCTGAGTACTTGGTTGACGCGGTCATAATTCGGGAGAGTCAAAGGAGTTTTTATTGACTCTGTTGGGCGAAACGCAGAACACGGCCAAGGTAAAAGGGAGTCGACTCGGGAGAGTCGACGCGGAGGCGGAGGCGGAGGAGTTTTAAAACTATTCCCTCAACAATTAAGTTGTCCAAGATGTTACTCTCAATGACCCTTATGCCTTGAAGGACCGCCCTCACCTTAGCCTCATTTGAATCTGCAACTCCAATGGGACGTAAGAAGGCCCATCTCGTGATTCCAAGATCATCTCTTAATACCCCTCCTACTCCTAATGGCCTAGGATTACCCAAGATGGATCCATCAAAATTAAACTTCAACTTCCAGGGTCTGTCGGCTCCCATCCAAGAGTTGGAGTCATCATTGCTCTCTACTAAAGCATATCTCTCTCCATCCTTGCCAAAGATCAAAAGCTGAAGCAAACCTAAAGCTTGGTAGGATCTTAACCCAAGCAATGGTTAAAGCTATAACCTTTTTCTTTTTAAAAGGAAAAGGTTACATATACATATTGTACCGACATTACCAGACCCTTGAGCACCCAGGCATTTCTCTCCTTCCACAAGACCCATAGTGTCGCCAGCAGGACCTCGTCTTATAGGGTCTTTTCTTTCAATCTCCAAGGCACAAAGGACCGGCTCTCCAGTAGGTCGCTCAGCATAGCTGTAAAAACCCACATCATGTTGAATCTGCATATACATCTCTAGCGCATGCAATGAAGGAACATGCGATTCACGGACTCCCCTAACTCCACACAGAGAGCATAGTGGTCCACAGTCTACATGTGTCGATTGCGCAGGTGGTCTACTGTTAAGATCTTATCTTAAAAGGCTGACAATTCGAACGCACAGACCCTAGGAGGGGCCACACTCTGGCAAGCTATCTGATGCTGTCTGTTTATTTTGTACTCATGAAAGGCTCAAACTCTTTTTTTAATGAATGAAGGCTTGGACATGTCATGGCTGGACAATTATTGATGCCCAAAAAAGTACATTAATACTCATAGATGTTTGATCTCAAAATCATCCATGAAGATTTTTTACTTTTTATTTTGCCACTCTTGTCCCCAAGACAATGATACCAGCAAAATATGCACAAAAAACTGCACATTCAGATTTCCCTTTGAATTAGGAAAAGACTATGGCGAGTTCCTCCAATCTGCTTTGCATTTGGTTGCCGGCCAAGCCTATGTATTTAATCCAAATCTATCAGTTGCAAACTATAAATTGTACACTAGTTTGGTGTTACACATTAGAGACCATGAGAATTGTTAGTTATCAAACCTGTTTCGTTTCGATGTTTCAATTGAAACAGACAAAACGTTTCATACCTGTAGGAAAACCGATATAGAAACTAGAAACGAAACCTCCCAGACAGAAATTCGTTCTGTACCAGTCGATTTACCTGTCCATTTCATTTTCTTTCATCAAGTTTTGGATGAAACAAGATGAAACGGGGTGAAAGGCCTTCTCTTTCACCCAAAATCGTTTTCTTTGAAAAAATCCCCAAAATACTCTGCAACAGCTCTCTTTTTTCTTTTCTTTTTTGTGTTTTTTGCCTTTTTGACCTTTTTTATCTTATTTGTGGATGTTTGAAGGGTATTTTGTATATTTTTACCTCAAATGAATGAGGACTATCAAACCCCATCAAACCATCGATTTTCTTATTCAATACATATTGGGATCATATGCATTTTTTGTGTTTCTTCTATTTTCAAAGGGTGTGTTTCTACTTCCAAAGGATTTTAATTCGAATTCTACATTGAGGTGTAATTGCCTTTCTTCAAAATAGTTATTGAGGTATCCCGTATATGCTATATATTCTACATTTTAGGTTTTAATTGCTTTTTTCTGTTTTCTTTTAGCTGTATTTCATTCTTTCCTTTTAATTTCAATTAAATTTAAAGAACAAGATGAGCTCGGACCTTCTTGAGGAGTCTCAACAATTGGTTTTGCTCCCGCTAGATCCGATGACCCGATAGCGGCTTATGGTATAATGGTACCGAGTCAAAGGGTACTGGGTCAACAGATTGTAGTTTGCATATTTTGTAATACGCTTATATCAGAGGTATTCCCCAATTGAAAGAGTTAGCGGGTGTTCCAGACGAAGTGATGGCATTTAAGAAGGTCCCATCATATGTGAAATGGAGAATTTTTAAACTTTTAGAAGAATCATAGAAATTCTCTAATCGATGGACGGATATAAAACATTAATCAAAGTCATGGTTTATTGCTCCAAAGGTATTGTTTTCCTTAAATATATTGATGCATCTGGCATAATGAAGAATGCTGGTGGATTATTTTTCATTCTTGATCCCATAGTTACAGAAGTAGGTCCAGAGAACATAGTGTAGTTTAAAATTAATAGTGAGTCTAATTGTAAATCTGTACGGAAAAGTTAGAGATTAAATACCAAACCTTCAACTGGACCCTATATGTGGCCTACTGCATAGATCTTGTAATAGAAAATCTAGCCAAGTTAAATGACTTTCCCATTATAGCAAATGCACTCGTCCTGTTCAGACGAGACTTGCTTCAAATTTCCTTGCAATACAGCCTTATCTTGCATTGGAAAGCTATGCAACAAATGTTTATGTTTCGCGAATATTCTTCAAGTAGGTATGTCGAACATCCATTGAGCCATTAAATTACGCAGACACTGTTGGACAATTCTTTTTTGTCCAACTGTAGATTCATTTTAAATGTTGGTGAGCCGTTCGTTAGATTACTTCGCTTGGTAGATTGCCAAGATTAACCTGCAATGGTTTATTTGTATGATGCCATGGATAAGGCCAAGAAAGCCAAGTAATCAATAATTTACTCCAAAATGGCTCCCTAATTTGCTTTTTTATAACTCGAGGAATTAGATAGGGTGATCCATTAACCTTTTTCTTTTTTATTATGGTTGTTGAAGCTCTAAGTCCATTACTTATTAGATCTAAGGAAAACAAGTGTGATCATAGGCTTTACAATTAGTAGAAGTACTTGGACTATCTCTCACTTATAGTTTGGTGTATTATATTCTTCATAATGTATGTTTTGAGGAAATGAAGAGTCTTTGAGGGTTTAATAGTGAATTTGGGCAAAAGCATGGTTGTAAGAATAAATGTTGAAGACAGCAACCTAAAAATGTTTGCTGATATGTTGGGATGTAGAATGGAAAAAATTTCCAATCCCTTATCTTGATCTCCTTGCAGGTGTTGGTATTCCTTCAAAGAGCCTTTCGGACTTGGTGGTTGAAAGAGTGGAAAGGGAACTTGCTTCATTGAAGAAGAGTTATCTATCTTTAGGCAGAAGAATAATACTTATGAGGGCAGCCCTTTCAAATCTATAGATTTATTTTATGTCACTTTTCAAAATACTGGGGAAGGTCACTGTAAAGTTGGAAAAATTGCAAATGGGACTTTATTTGAAATTGGAAGGAGGAAAAACAAGATCAAACACTTAATCAAATGAAAGGTGTGTGAATCAAGATAGGAGGGCTTGAATTGGCAACCTAAAGTTGAGAAATAAAGCCAAATTTTGCTGAGTCTTTTCTGGAACGGACAGAGCGTAGGAGTGCTCCGATCCAGGAGAAAAACAGGACGGTCACTGGAAAGGAATTGAAAACTAAGATTGAAATCTATGCAAGTTGTGTGATTGCTTACCCATGTCACCTTGCAATTTCCTTCCATTCATCAGAGACTCAACCTTAAATTCAATAGACATTTTCTCGTCTTTTTTTTAACATAATTACAAAATTGTTGAAACATGCCAATTTCCAAAACTTTGCACCTTGTCCACTAATTTTCTCCGTCAAGTTGAGCTTGTGCTATTAATTTGATCAGGTCTGCAAATGCCATTACATGCAAGTATCTGTTTGTATGGGTCGTTACTTGACTACTAGTGAAACATCCTTGATCATAATTCTTGTTTTTTGTTATTTTGTAAATGACAGATATGAAAATATTGCTAATGTTTGGCACTTAGATGTGACACTATTATAGTGGTTTGGTTCATGTTGACAAGGAGATGCTTATTAAATTGTTGATGTATGGAACTTGTTGAAATCCTTGAGTTTCCTAATTGAGAAATTGTCATCGCAGGTTCTTTATGGGAATGGAAAGGCCTTCTTATTCGGAATTTGGGATTTTTACTAGACGTGCTGACCTTATTAATGGCAATTGGTCATTACTTGAACATTTGGTGGCTTCATGGCATGTCATTCCATCTTGTGGATGCTGTCCTTTTCATGAACTTACGGGTAAATGTTTTTATTCCGCTGTGTTTATAATTGTGTCTTATCTTTTCGACTGTTTATGATACCATTTGCAGATTTTTGTGCACTTTAATTCATTTTACAAAATTAACAGGCTTTGGTAAGCGCAACTCTAAAGAGGATCAAAGGTTTTTTGAAATTGAGAAGGGCCCTAAGTACCCTTCATGGGGCACTCCCTGATGCTACGTCTGAAGAGCTGCATGCCTACAATGACGAATGCGCTATTTGTAAGGTAAGCTGAGGTTCTTCATTTTTTGTTTTTTGTTAGATCTATAGTCCTTCATTGCCTCTACTTGGTAATCAATTTTGTTAAACACAGGAACCAATGGCTAAGGCTAAAAAGCTATCTTGCAATCACCTCTTTCATCTAGCGTGCTTGAGATCTTGGTATGATTCACATGCTTAGTATTTTTCTTGCACGCTTTTGTATTCCATTTATAGACTACATTTTCTTTTAATGTAGTCACCTTCATAAAAATGTTGTAATTTTTTTTTATAAGATAAAAATGCAGCTGAAAGGGTATATGACATGAATTTATTTTTATGTCGATAGCTTTTTGGGGAATTATTTATTTTTCTTTATGGTCCTTATTGATTATATGTCATTGTTCTTAATCTTGTCACTCTTCTGCACTGGGATCGTATGCAATTTTGATGATGCTATGGGCACATAATCATGGAAGGTTGGATCAAGGACTAAGTGAGGTATACTCTTGCCCCACTTGCCGAAGGCCACTTTTTGTGGCTAGCCCTAGAGACCATGCAAACTCCGCTACTGGGGAAATCTTGAATGATGAGCAACTTGCAAGGCAAATAGGTTCAGGATTGGACCACCAAAGCATATCTGGACATGCCCTGCCTATGGGGGCATTTCCCAACCAGCAACCAAACACTTCGGACCATAGTTTATGGAGGTTTAGCTTCTCTACCTTAAGCCTTCTTTTTATATCTGATCAGAATTTCATACCATAATTATCATTTGTGCTCCTTATTACCTTTTATCTTCTTACTGAAATTCCCCATGAAATTATGGCGTCAAGTGTGTGACTATGTTGTGTACATCACTGGTTTTTTTGTATCCCATGTATATATTGAAAAATTCTTTATTTTGTTCTTGAAACCTCGATTTGCTGTACACTGCTTTCCTGGTCCAAATTCCACATGCAAGTGCTTATTTGTCTGTTACTCTGTTTTCCCCTTAAAAATATTTTTATTCTTCTCTTTATGGGCTGCAAACCAGTGTTGGTAAGTGCCTTGGCATTTCGAGGGATCTCACTTAAGTGAACCCCTAGGGGGGCAGACCGGCAGACATAAAAACGAGCACCTAGGCTTGCCTATGTGCTACCAAGAGCAACTCACGGGCGGGAATTGTATGTTGGGTTACCATCCTATATGATTGAGAACTGGTTGTGGTGGGTGAATAAAGCCTCAAACACAACAAAAAGGCGAGATAAAATTAAAACCCTAACATTGGTGGTAGCTCTGTTTACCTGAATTCCTCAAATCTCTTTGTTTTCACTTTCTTCTTCTGCACGTTTTCTCGAGTAGTCCACACTTCAAAGAGGATTTTCAGCATCTAGTTACCTAGTTCAGCATCTGCATTCCATTTTCAAATTCCACACACACCTGCCATGTGTCTGTTAGTATACTTTTCCCCTGTTCTTAAATATATGTTTATAGTTTCTACTTCCCTTTGGGGGTTGCAATCCATGTAGGCTGGGGGGTCTTACCTAGTTGAGCCCCTTGGGGGGTGCACATATAAAGATGCAAACACCTAGGCTTGCCTATGTACCACCAAGACAACTCAATGGCGGGAATTGTTGGTTGACATTAGCTTGGGCAAAAGAATATCTTGGCATTGGGGTGATACCCTCAAGCATCACCTTAAGTAATTGGAAAAATAATCATTTGGGAAGGAAGTTCTAAGCGCAATTCATCGCCTCATTGGTTACCACCACCAGTTGACGTCATCAAATTCAACTTCGATGGTAGTTCTAAGGGAAATCACTTGGTTAGGGGATTATCTTAGGACCCATGGTGCCTACTCCTTGAAATCATCCTCGAAATCATTTATATTTGTGCGGTGATGAAGCCTATTCTAAATCATCTGTTATGAGCAGCTAATAAAGAAGCAGACGTCTTGGCTAAGGAAGGCATCGGCCATGACACTTAAACAATCAGTTATTATTTCCCTATCTGGCTTAATATTTTTATTCCCTTTTGTTTCTCTCTCTCTCTCTCTCTTTCTCTATATCTTCTGGTTTTGTTTGTAGGGACATCTCGTCCTTGTTTCCTCTTTGCTATGCATGCAAATTATTGTTTCTAATGACACGGTGCAAATACAATCCTATCATAGATACCAGGCAGCTATGCTTGGTCAGTAGGCCACTCTTTTAATTTGCTTTGCTTCTTCTTGTGTCCTATATGTTTCACTTCTTTGTGGCTAATTCCTCCACTTGTTCAATCTTTCTTTCCTTAAAAACTAAGATGATCTGGTTCCTTAAAAACAACCCAGTGCTTGCTATGTTTCATGTTAAATCTGTTCCATTTGACCACTTCTCGTATTTACTGTAATCTACTATTTCTTATAATCCTCTTCGTTTTTTGACCCTGCAGAGGAGTGGGGCTCCATTCAAGTTGGGTGCATCCTTGGCCAGGCCAGGGACCGGATGGTGCTGGTCCATCCACTGCAGTTAGATCAGCTGGGCTTAGCAGAGTCCAGATGATGATGAGCCACCTTGCATCTTTAGGTGAAGCCTATGCCCATACTGCCCTTGAAGATGATTCCCCTTGGAGCCCTTGGCCTACAAACCACCCTCATACAGCCACAGGTTCGTCCATTCCTCCCATACCTTCTGCTGTCAGATACAACACAAACATGCGAGGCTTACGCTTTAGGAGTACTCGTTCCAGTGATGGGGACATATCGGGCTTACTCGCCATGGCAGAGTTAGTACGGGAAGTTTTGCCCCACATCCCCGATGAAATAATTTATCAGGTATTATCTGACCCTAATGATCTTTGAGATTTTACCTGAACTGCCCATTTTCAATAGGGGAAATGATATCAGCACAACCTTGTAATAATTGCACAAATCCGGCTTGTCTTTTCTTCTTTAATTGGTTTGCAAGAGCTTTTCGGGAGCTGTAATAACATTTGACTGCTCTTTAAATACTAGAAGACAAGATGAGTTAGTGAAAATATTAAACCATGCTTGTGCTGATATCGTTTCCTTTTCAACAGTCCTGATCCAATGTTTCCTATTTTCAGGACTTACGGCGAACAAACTCGGCCGCTGTTACTGTGAATAATCTTCTTCGAATGTGATGACCCTAACGTGACCTTATGGTTTGGATCTGCTTGCTTGCAGAACACAAGATTTCTACAGGCCTGTATATTCTAAGCAGCCAGCATAGGAGATTTGTGTACTAGAGGTTCTTGAATTACCCAGAAATTGTTCATTTTGCCCACTTTTTTCCATTTGTCGGGCATGCATTTTCGATATCTGATTGTCAAACACCTCAGTATCTTTATCTAAAGGCAATATGTTAGAAATCTAAAGTGCTATCATCTTTCAAAATAAGGCTCATTTTCTGCAGGAAGATGCTTTGAATGTTTTTCAAATTTAAAATGCGGTACATATTGATTTGTGATAATACATTAATACTTGGTCAAATGCAATATATTATCGGTCGATAATATCGGGTTAAAGTTCTATTTCTATCAGGTTCTCGCCTGTGGCACATGCTGATCTTTCGGGCTCCGACCACTGCACACCATACTTTCCGGCTGATGAATTTGAAGGGTTGCCGGAGAGTGGTTAAATAAGTTGGTTTTCAGCACTCTGGCAGCTTAATAAGGCTTTGATACGAATTGGTTGCCCACTGATTCAATGATCATTATGAGGAAGTGATCTTTGCAATGGCAATGAATAAAAACATGAAATTAAGAAATCGTTCTGGTATAACTTCTTGCCATAGAAACAAGTTGCCGGGAAGCTTTAGGCCATGTTTGGCCACCAATATTTGTAGGGCCAGTTGAGAGAGATGGATGGGAAATAGTCTTAGGTGAGGGTGAGGGTGAGAGTGAGGGGAGCATGAAAAGCCCATGAAAAAAAAAAATTAATAGGCGTTTTATTTTCACTGGTTTTAGTGATTTTTTATGTTACCTCCACTCGGCCCACTCAATTCTCTCTATCTCCATCCAACTCATCTCCTCTCACGCAGTTTGGGTCCACAAGTATTCCATGGTTGCCAAACATGGCCTTAGCTTTCCTTAGCTTCCTCCTCAACCCGCAAGGCTTTATAGAACTCACGATTCCAGCCAACCAAAGGCTCTCCCTCGTAGCAGAATTTGTCTTATTCATTTAACTCATACGAGGGAGCTGTTCGAGAGAACTTGGGTGGTCCTAGAGGTTATTTAAAGCCTTATAAACATAAATCTTATCATACATAATAGGAAAAGTTGGGTGGCCCTTTAGTTATCCGTATTATTTATAAGCCCCTGAGATTGTTTCTCTTTGTTTTTATTTTACAATGAATCTGAAGTAGCCTCTGATCCGAAGTCCTAAAGATCACCATGTTGTTTTTTTCAGTATAGACAAGTGTTGGCACATGGATGTGTCTACCAACCACTTTGGCTGACGGTGAGTTCAGCCAATCTCGATCCAAAGCACCAAACCAACCCTGTAATGGCTCACATCCAAGGATCATTGGCTGCTGGCTTGATCACTTTTATAAATCAGGCAATTCAGGGGGTCTAGGTTCCCCTCCTATGAGCCCCCTCCGGAGTACAACTTTTGCAACCCCATTTTAACAAAGAAGTGAATTAACAAAACAGGCATTGCTAGGAAAGGGAAGTGATATCCCCGCCCTTCTGATGGATATCCCCCCCCCCCCCTTAACAGATATCGTTAGGATATACAAAGGCGCGTATGAGCTACGGTTAGGTCTAAAAGGCTTAAAAGTTAACGACTTCTGTTCGGAGGGGGGAGGTGTAGGAGAACGGGATTCTGTTTTGTGAAAAAAAGGGCATCAACCATTGGGCCAACGTCCGCTAAGAGACAAAAGGAAGGAGCTCAAATTCTCTCCCCCCACCCCCTCCTCTCTAACAGATATCCTTAAGATATACAAAGGCACGGATGAGCCACGGTTAAGGGCATCAACCATTGGGGCCACGTCCGCTAAGAGACAAAAGGAAGGAGCTCAAATTCTCATAAAAGCAATAAATACACCTTGAAAAGCGTAAAACAAGAAATAAAGTCAGAATCGAGCAGAATAAGGATAGGAAGCTGATTCCAGCCAACCAAACAGACTCGTAAATCAAGCGTTAGGATCATCCGATCAAGGTGGCTCAAACATAAATTAGACACACTTGATCAGATGAATCTGATCACATCCACTAAGCGTTTGGTTAAAAAAAAAAATTGAAGGGAATCAATGGGACAAAAATGACATTGGACGGAATTAAAAGAATAAAAAACGTCGGAATATATTTCTCGCCCCAAGAGGTATTCTGATTCTGCTCCAATTGGAATGAAATTTTATTGATTTTTTAAATCGTACTTTTTTTCCTCGCCTTGTTTTTAGTAGACCTGGCAAACGGACGGGTTGGGTTGGGTTACCTACGGGCTGCGGGTCATGTAGGTGCGGGTCAAACGGGTTGGGTCAAAATGACCCACATCCCTACGGGTCAGCATTTAGGTGACCCACACTCATTGCGGGTGGGTTGGGTCAACCTGCAATTTTTGCCAAAGAGTATTTTTTTTTGGTGAATAAGGAAATTATAGCAACAAAAATAGAAAAAAGAGACTTAAAAAAAAAAATGCTAGGAGTACGCCATTGCAAACGAACCCTAGTCGTTTTTATACTAGGTTGCATTGCCTGTTAATCTAGACCGTCCATTTATCTTCTTCTTTGATTTCACGGTTGGTATGGATTGCTTCTCAATGAAGTAACACAAAATGCCTATAGTATCTTTCAAAAGAGAGAAATCCCCTCTTTTATTTGAAAGCTACCCTTTGTTGTGAGTTAGGAAATGACGCCAACAACTAGGAAATGACGCCAACAACTAGCGAACGACTTGCTAAAAGTGAAGGATGCAAAGTAGTAAACGACTGAAATGACTTCAAAGAAAGATAAAGAAATGTCGCTTTTTTAGCATAACTGGTCCGGAATAAGTTAGTATAGAGAAGGTGCTTCTCTCTTGCGTCAGAACCAAAAAAAATGAAAAAATAAAAAATAAAAAACAAAATGCTGGTATCTGCGGGTACCCGCAGGTTCACCCGACCCAACCCATGCTTGGTCAGGTTGGGTGACCCGAGGGTCAATTTTGACGGGTCACTCAAATGCCAACCCGTACCTGCAAATTTGCGGGTGGGATGGGTCGACCAGCTGGCACGGGCGGATTTTGCCAGGTCTAGATTTTAGGGGAATAAGAATAGGAATCTAGATTGGATGCCAATTCCGATTCCCATTTA
Source organism: Tasmannia lanceolata (assembly GCF_043159265.1). NCBI lineage: Eukaryota > Viridiplantae > Streptophyta > Magnoliopsida > Canellales > Winteraceae > Tasmannia > Tasmannia lanceolata. The sequence goes on along the minus strand of NW_027518679.1, from coordinate 51,767,016 downwards.
CTCTTCAAAGTTATTTTGGCAAGAAAAGTTACACCAAGACGGCAAGACATAACTAAAAAAAGAAGAATCGTGTCAGAGTAGGGCGGCGCTTTTAATTTTTCTATATAATCTCCAATCAGAGAGAGCCCACGCACGGGTGTCTCCAGAGAAAGAGAAAGGTTTTTTTACGTCCGACCCATCCTAGATAGGCTAGGGTTTTCTATTTCATTCTGATTCTTGAAGTCAATTCAATTTCTGATCGCATACTCCTTTTGATTTTCTTAATCTGCTGGTAATTCAATGAAGATCTTCTATTTCTTTTTTTTTTCGATTAGACTGTTTTGATTTCAGTGCCCTAATCATGCCTTCTTTATTTTATATTTTTTAATCTTTTGATATGACCGATACAGAGAAAGTCGTTGATGTAGAAAAATTAGGGTTTCCTTACTGAATTTTGATCTTATGTTTTGCATATCTATGAGCTTTCCGTTTCTTGGAAATTTGAAACCAGATTGTTAATATTTTTTTCCGTTGCTGTTTCTTAGTCATGTTTTTTTTTTGTGCCGATTATAAGGTTATACATTCTTCTTTTTTTGCCGATTATAAGGTTATAAATTCATGTGCATCTGGCCATAAATATATTCATCAATGATTTTCAATTTGTCATTAAAGATAATACTTTTCACTGATTGTAGGAAAAATGGCAAAAAGTTACTTCAAGCAAGAGCATGACCTTGGTATGCACTCTTTCCCTTATAGACAGCTAATTTTTGTGTAGGTTTTGTACGAGAACTATATATGTGTTTATTAGGTTCTTTGGGTGTTTAATTGATTGTCATTTTCATGGGTAATTTTTGTGTATTGTTGGGTTTTGTATAGTTCATATGCCTACTTCGTTTAAGATTAGGCCAAACGATTGTGAATGCCAAACTGATTAATGGACTCAAATTTAAACATAATATTGACTTGTTGAGTCCATTGATCGGTTTGGCGCTAACTCTGGGTTGTTATAATCTTAAGGGAACAGGGCTTTAGTGTGTTTAATTGATTGTAACTCTCATGGCTTCTTGAAACTGATGAAGGATCCCTGGGCTGTCATGTGCAGAGAAAAGGCGTGCTGAGGCTGCTAGGATCAGGGACAAATATCCAGATAGGATTCCGGTGAGAGTAGACCTTCAGTTGTTTTTTAGCAAGCTTTCCTTGATTGATTTCTTGTACATCCAATCTTTTACGATTGACTTTTTTTATTTTATGATGCTTGAGCTGGTTTTGGGAAAGGTTTAAACATTCATTGTTCGACCTGGACATGAACTAGTCTAAATTTCTTTGACTTTTGGCTGGTTTTTGTAGTTTTGGATAGGGTTTTACAAGCATGTTGAGTTAAACTAAATTGCAAGAAAGTTTTTACTCCAGTCTTGGGCGAGTAAACCTAGTTTGGACAAGTTAATGAATCTCAATTTTTCAACGTTCATCTTTTTTCGTGTTTGTTCTCCTCTTAATTTAAATTGTATATAAATGGGGTGACCTAAAATACCAGGATGGATCCATGAAAGTATGTATGTAGTCCCATTGAAAGGGATCGTTCGAGACGATTTCCAAGAGACCATTATCATTTGTTACTGCTACCTATTTATTTATATTTGGACAAGTATATGAATCTCTGTTTTTCAGCGTTGTCGTTTTTCGTGTTTGTTCTCCTCTCTTAATATCAAATGTATATAAATGGGTTGTCCTAAAATATCGGGATGGATTCATGAAAGGATGTATGTAGTTGTTTTGAAGGCGATAGATCGAGACGATTTCTGAGAACTCCCATGAGCTACTTAATGTGAAGCTTAGGGAACAAACTTGTTAAAATTTTGAACCCTGGGGAGAAAAGGTTTAGTTTTATGGGAGATACCTATGGCAGAAAAGGTAAACAGACAGGCTTGAAGGACGAATATCAATATTGGAAGAGAGATGTGAAAGTGAACTTTTCGAAAACAGACAATAAATTAAAAGTGCGATGTTGAAGGGGACAAATTGGAAAGGTATTTGCTAGCCTCCATCGCAAAAGGCATTTCACGGATGGGCTGTTGCATGTGAGAGCAGCAGCCACACAGGCTCACTTTTCAGCAGACTTTGTCTTCATTCATGAGGTGGTTGCTCTCACATGCAACAGCCCATCCGCAAAATGCCTTCTGTGATGGACGCTAGCAAATCCCAATTGGAAAAACTATCAAGTCTCCACATAATAAAAACATTAGGAAGAAAAAGGTTTGGATAAGTTTAGGTCATAATTTGTTCCTTGTCTATCTTGTCATTCTCTTGCAAGGTCTTGAATCTTGATTTCCATTTGGACACGTTTATGTTCTCCAATGTAATAAATTTCATTTTGAAGACCTTAGTTTGCAACTGAATTTTACACAAGAATATCGTTGAGAGGCTATAGAAACTGTCCATGTATAGCTTAAACATATCAGAATCATAAATAAAGACATGTAAATAGAATATGAACCTGTAAAAGAATACCTTTCACCGATTTTGGACTCTTTGGTCAGGAAGTTTCTAACAGGGGGGCATTGATAGGCTGCAATTGGGTGACTGGTTATATTGAATGGAGCAGAATGGTGGTTCTTTCCATTCAGATATCAGGCGGAATACAATAGATTATAGACTGGCCGAAGCAAATGTGAAGAGATAAGAATTTGAACAATGGCTGACTGGTTTTGCTCGAAGTGTGATTTTCTTAATTTTAGAAGAAGGGTAGCTTGCCGAAGGTGCAACAAAGTCTGGTCGAGCTGGGATAGCAAGCAGAGTCCTAGAGGTTTTGGTGTGAATTGAAATACTGTTGTTGATACTAGGTTCAATTCTTACGCACTTGGCTTCAGCTTGCCAACTTTGGGGTTACTTCTTGTATCCCTCTGGAACTGTTTGGTAAGGACATACTGCTTGTTGAGCCTGTGATTAATGCTTTGGAAGTTCGGACCCGATCTCTGAGTCTCGGCATGTGGTAACTTTGGAGTTTGGATGGTTGTGAACACTTTGTTTCTTAGAGGTTTACCGCGAGCATTGATACAATAGTTTTTACATAACTCGAGGGTAAGCATCTGGTAAAAAGCCTAGTAGAAAAGAAGGGAGGAAATTTGCAACATGTATTGGTGGCTCAGCCTTACTTGTGGTGGATTTAGAGGTTGGCCCTGTTGAATGGGAATCTGTCAAATTGCCTATGAGTGACCAAGGTGTTGCTAATTTTGATGATAGTAATATTGTAGTAGAAGAGTATATGGCCATATGCTACTTACGTTGAAGGAGTTTGGTCTTTCCTTTGTATGGTTAGAAAAGTAGGCATGAGTGTATTTTAGATCTGCAGAGTGGAGATATTGGAAAGGAAATGAAAGAATAGAAAAACTAGTTGTAGATCGAGAAATTTGTCTATTAGAGATTTAGCCAGACTAGAATTTAATGTTAATTACAAGGGAAGAGAGATAAATCTGGTTCAGATGGGAGGTCTAGAAGTTGTTGCAGTGTAGAGAGGGATAAATCTGGTTCAGATAGGTCTAGAATTTGTTGCAGTGTAGAGATAGAGAGAGAGAGGTACATTCTTCTAAATCAAGTTTATCTTGAAGACCTTGTCTTGGAACATAAGAGGTTTGGATTCCGACTATGAGAAGGCACACACTAAGGAGATACTTCAGAAAATATATTTTATAGCTTTTCACTTCAAGTGAATAAGAGGGTTGGTCATTTGGCAATGGATCTTAAAACTTTGGTGTGTATTTCGGGTTGTGATTTTACTAATTTGGATTTGATTGGTGCTTTTGGAGGGATTTTAGTAGCCTGGCGTCTTTAAATTCAGTGCGGAAGAGGTGATTGGAGTTTTAAGGTGTCGATTAGGCTTAACAGGGTGGATGACCTTAGTCTTTGGGCTTTCTTGTCGATATAAAGGCCGTCTAGGAGAGCGAAACGAAGTGAGATGCGTGCGGAGCTGTATTCAGGGGTATTTTAATAAGTTCTGGTTTGTAGAAGAAAGGAACTGTAATACCAGAATCACTTAAAAGACGACGACCTTTTCTTTGTTTGTTAGTAGGAATTCTCTTTTTTATCCTCCTCTTTCGAGAGCTCGATACATGTGGGAGATGGACCAAAGCAACAGTTGTTTGGATAGATTTCTCTTTATTGTGTGAGGATTTTCCTGATTCTGTTTGGCTTTTCATGATCCTATTCAGTTGGCCTTGCTCAAACCCATTTCTGTTCACAAGCTGATATAGTTCTCGATTTTATGGAAGGGAGCTGGGCCGTTCCCTTTTTAGATTTGAACTCACTTGGTTGGAGCATCCTCGCTTGAAGGATAAGTGGAAAATTTGGTGGGAGGAGACCTCAGGGTTTGGGTCGGAAAATAAATTGAGTCAGAAGCTCAGAAATATGAAAGAAAATCTTAAAAAATGGGTTAGGGAGGAGTTGGGTGTGAATAATATTAGTAAAGAGACGCTTCTAGGAAAAATTGCTAATTTAGAGAGTTAGTGATATCAAGGAGCTTTTAGGGGATGAGCTTCTTTGCAAAGGAAAACTCTTAGAAGAGTATAATCTTTTAATCTTACAGGATGAATTAAGATGGGAACAACAGTCCTGCGCTTAGTTGTTAAAAGGAGATAATAATACATCCTATTTTCACAATATAACTAGTGGTAGAAGAAGGGTTGGCATGATTCACTCTTTGCTTATCTGTCGATAGTAACAACATTATCACTTGGTTGTGTCTTTCTATGGGAAGCTCTATTTTGGTAGGAATAGGGGTTTAGATAAGTTGGAGAACGTTCATTTCAACAACTTGAGTGGGGCTTCTAATGAGGGTTTATAGAAGCCTTTTGGAGAGGAAGGAGTCAGAGGCGGTGTTTTCTGTGTAAGATAAAGCTCCTTGTACCAATGGCTTTTCTTTGGCTCCCTTCTAGGTTTTTTGGGAGTGGGTGATGAAAGACCTTATGGAGTTTAAGGGATTTTTGAAGGTGGACCCTCGGGAGAGGTGTGGGTGCTACTTTTGTCACGCTTGTGTATATGAGGAGGTAGCAGAGAAGTTGACTAACTTCAGGCCTATCAGCTTGGTTGGTAGTATGCATAAAATTCTTGTCGAAGTCCTAGTTTTTAGGCTCCGGTCGGTTTTTAAGGAGGTTTTCTCTAGTTCCCAAAGTTCATTTATAGATGGTAGACAATTCCATGATGGTGCTTTTCTTTGTATTGATGCCACTGAGCCACTTGCCATAGGCTTTGCAAACAAGGATTCTTATGTAAGATTAATATAGAAAAGGCCTATGATGGAGTTGGGTGGGAGTGTTTGGATTTGGTGATTGAGAAGATGGGATTTGGCCTATGATGGAGTTGGGTGGGAGTGTTTGGATTTGGTGATTGAGAAGATGGGATTTGGCCTATGATGGAGTTCCGGTCGGGTTGCCTGTTTGCCAGGTCTACTAAAAACACGGTGAGGAAAAAAATTACAATTTAAAAAATCTATAAATATAAAACATAAAAAAAAGATGGGATTTGGGCCCAGGTGAAAAGGGAATTACAATTTTGATGGCAGCATGGAAATCATTTTGATAAGACATGCCAAACAATTCGATCAGAGAACTTGGATTTTGACTGCTGCATACTTTCTTACAATTAACTGTTTGCTAGCCACAAAACTGATAGTTTTTTTTTTGCGCCGCATGTGGATATGGTGATCTATTGTTGGGAGCTGCTTGTCCCCTGTAATTGGATTTTGCTTCATTAATAAAAAATTTCTGGTACCTTTTTTTTTTTTTTTTAAAACAATGATTTTCAGATCATTTCATCTCCACAATAGGGCCCATAGACACTACAATTTTCGCAATACATGTGGGGCCTATTTAAAACACTCATAATTCAAAAAAAAAAAATCAAGTGATTTTGATGGGAATGACTTTAATACCCTCTATGCCTTAAAAAGATTTAACTAACATTCTAAAAACTAACTATTCAAAAAAAAAAAAAAAAAACAATTCTAAAAACTAGATAAAACTCTTCACGACCTCTTCATAACGTGTTGATTCTTCATGTCATTTTGGATGGTACCCCCCATCACTTTCCATTAGATGGCAGCATGGAAATCACATTGATAAGACATTCCAAATAATTAGATCAGAGAACTTGGATTTGGACTGCTGCTCATTTTTTTTTACAATTAACTGTTTGCTAGCCACAAAACTGATAGATGTTATCTAGCAACGATGATTTTCAGACCATGTCATCTCCACAATAGGGCCCATCAAATGAATTTTCAGGAGCAAATGTACATCATGTGGGTAGCCCACATCAAGCTTCTACGCACTTATCCAAATATAAGGCTTAGCATGGTATCATTCCCCAAAAATGCTTATTGCCTATTGTTTATATCATCTCCGCTTAGAAGGTTTATCAGATGCATAATATTGTTTACAGTGTTGAAATTTTCTCATTAATCAAATCTTTGTTGTATGTTCTTACTTGCTTTTGATTATTCAACGAGCATAATTTTTTGTTTAATATACTATTTTGTGTCTGACATTGCTTTTCTGAACATCATATGTTATTCTTCTTTTTTTTTTCTTTTTTGAATGGCTCATCTGTTTTCTTCCTTGTTCAAAGGCTTGAGTTTCTTTCAACAATTTCCTGGATCATATAATGACTTATATAGCAACATGTTCTTATGAGGTTAAGGTGATCGTGGAGAAGGCAGAGAGAAGCGACATTCCAAACATTGATAAGAAAAAGTGAGCATTTTTTCCATATTAATTTTTGTCTTGTACGGTTTACTACTGCTATTTGTTCTTTGGCCTTGCATTCTTCGTGTTGTTATGGGGAATTCACAAAACATCCAGCGGAGCTTTTCTAAATGATAACACAAGGGAACCAATTGTAAAATAATTATAAATAAGGTTAGAGTCGAGAACAGTATAATAAGGGAAAAATAGTTCTTCAATAGCTTATTATACTACTCAGAAGGGAGAAAGGGAGAAATACGATTTCAAGAGATCCTCAACAAACATACAATTCATGCCATCTAACGTTCTGAAATTTGTCCATTTCAAAGAAAATAAATAGATAATTACACATTCACAGTTAGTTCTTTGAGTATTGAGGAAAATCACATCTTAGATATTGACAAATTATAATTTAGGAAGCATTTTGTGTGAACATTTACATCACATCTTAGGTATTGATAAAATACAATTTAGAAGCATTTTTAGGGTAAAAGTTAACATTTTATTAGTTCATTAAATGACGAACCTCTGTATGTCTCATTCAATATTTGTAATCCATTCATTCCAATGGATGATGGATGTCTCTGTCTCTTTGACTACTTTTAAAATTATTAGCATACAAGCATATAGTTTAATATGTAAATAATACCACTCACCTTCAAATTATATTGTTAATGGTTTCCAAAGAGGCCGCATTGTCCCAATTACAGAGAAGCTTAACTTAGAATAAGAGTGTTTGCAAACAAGGATCCATTTTTGGTGATATCCAAAAGAATTCAGGACTTGCAAAAATAAGGAGGGTTGGTAATGTGTCAGTGGTTCAATGATCTGAATAATGGCAACAACAACTTAAATGCAGGTACCTAGTCCCGGCGGACTTGACCGTAGGGCAATTCGTCTATGTAATTCGCAAGAGAATCAAGCTAAGCGCAGAAAAGGCGATCTTCATATTTGTAGACAATGTCCTCCCTTCAACAGGTCTATTGATGCAATCTAAGTAAATTTCATTTTATTATGATATATTCAAGCATTGGGGCTGCTTCTGATAGGTGGCTCTATTTTGGATTTGATTTTTTTTTTTGTGTAGGGGCACTAATGTCGACAATATATGAGGAGAAGAAGGATGAAGATGGGTTTCTCTACGTGACTTACAGTGGAGAGAATACATTTGGCCTCCAGAGTATTCCATAGTCATCTTGCATAGTCATGATTTCTGTTTTTTTTTTTTTTCCCCGATCATCTTCATATCTATTTTTATATCTGTTAATGCCGCAAAGGACTTTCTTCTCCAGTCACAAAGCTCGTTTTATCCTGTACATAGGTTTCTGATGGGGGACACGTTCTAAGTCTGAACCTGCTAAATGCTTTAAATGATAATTCTGCTCTTTTAGTCCATCTTCAATTCAGTTGCTTTACTTAAATCTGATTACTGTGTTTCAACACATGTTTTTAACCCGGAATTTACCTCGAACCCTGGGGGGGCACCTGAATTTTTATTGATAGAAATGAAAGAAGTACAAGAGAACATGAATGCGACTAAGCTCTGAAACTTTGAAATACCTAGCTCCTCAGAAAGTTTAATGCTTGGCTTATTCGTTTGTAAAGAGGGCTTAGCTGGGTGAATTCTCTCTCTAGTGGAAGGTTTTAAATAGTTTAAGTAACCAATGTCCTAAATGAGTCAAAATGGAATTTCGGTTGGAATATAAAGACGGTTTAAGTAATCAATGGCCTAAATGAGTCACCAGCAATATGGGATTTCGTTAGGAAGATAAAGATGAAATCCCATGTTGTGACCATGGTTTTAAATTTTGGTTTTGGGTACACAAAAAAAAAAAAAAAATTTTCATTACAAACTTTGGCTGGTTGAAATTTCGGGAAAACTTCTAAAAAACGTAGGGTTGGCAATGGGGCGGGTCGGGCCGGATGTTGGGGTCCCTGCCCCCTTCCCTGCTGCGGGGAATTTCCCCCCTACTCGCCCCCTCCCTACTACAAGGAATTTTCCCGCTCCCCATTGTGGGGATGGTGGGGAACCCCCCCCCCCCCCCCTCCCCGTGGGGACTAACTAATCCCCATCCCCTCGCCTCCCCCCCCCCCCCCCCCCAACCCAACATCAGCAGCCCCTCTTTAGTCATTGATACACTACTGCCAGGTGTCCCTAATCAAAAGGGGCGTAAATATCACTTCCCTAAGTTCCCTTAGACACTGCTGCTGGGTGCCTGTAATCTATGGATGTTTCTCCCCCTAATCCAACAAATGAAATTTAAGTGAAACATAACCATGAGATGCATGAACATCAATGATACAAAAAGAGAGTTTCCAATACAATAAAAAAGTTCAGAAAATAATTCAATGCTGCATATTAAGTAAGTGACCAAGCTAAAACCCAATCCCTTGTTATTTGTTAGGTATAAAACTTAAAACGTAAAGTTAAAAAGCCCTAAGATGATGTTGGCAGTCCCTTGTTTTGATATCTTCCCATAACTCATCTTGTTTTATTGTCTGTTAATTTTTAATTTTTAATCAGACTCTGTTTGTACAATGATCAAAATATGGTGGTTCCAAAATCACTTACCTAAAAGAAAGAAATGCAAATGTGAAACTGAAATGTTTAATATTAAATTCCCAAGAAAGTTCTCACAAAAAATAAAACAAAAAAAAACACTTAAAAAATACTAAAATAAACAATATTGATTAATGGGGCTGGGGCGGGGTGGGGCCAATTGCATCCCCGTCCCCTACATGTCCCACACCGGGGAATTTTGTATACCCCCCTTCCCGTCCCCATCCCCTCTCAAATCGGGGAATCCCTTGCCCCAAGAGGGGCAGGCGCAGGGAGGATCCCCGCTTTCTCGGGTGAAATTGCCGGCCCTAAAAAAATGGTCGCTACTACTACATTTTCTTGTAGTGGATGGAGTAGAAACACAGTGGGCCCACATCTTACTGATGATCCAATCATCTTCGAGTAGGGGTGCAACTCGGGTTGGGTTGGCCTCAACCCAAGATAGAATTCCCTCAAGTCTAACCCAATCCATCTGACCCCAAATCGGGTCTAGTTGAGTTCGGGTTCACCTAGGGCCAAACAGAATACACGAGAAAAAAAACATGACCCAAAGAAAACCAAGATAAACAGAAGTTGGGTTCAGGTCAACCTGAAATCAATTCGGTTTGGCTTTTCCCAACTCAACCCAAGGAAATGCCAACCCAACCTGAGCCAAAATTGGATTGAACTTGTCAGGTTCGGGTTGAGCCCAACCCAAGTTGCACCCCTACTTCGCGTGCTCCCTAGTTTCTGATATATAATTCGCTTTCGTTGTGGGCAAAGATCAAGAGTCTACGATCAGCAGATCAAAGTGGGGTCAATGAAAATGCGCGGGACTGACCTATATTCTCAAGTCGAATCAACGGACCGATCACATCCCCGTAGGCTTAAAACCTCCTCCCTAATGTTGTGACTTGTGAGTTGTGGCCTTTAAATTCCCGCCAAATGCAAACCCAATTCAAATCTTCCGAGAGAAAAAGCAGAACACAGAAAAAATTCGGAAAAAAAACACGATGGATCTAAAGGAAGCAGGGTCTTCACTGGATTCTCTAATCTCCTCCTTCAATACTCGCATAATGGAGCTCCAGGAATTGGTGATCGGTCGCAACAGTAAGAAAAATCCATTTTTGAGTTTCTTTTTGTTTCAGATTTCGAGATATTAACTGAGATTCAAAACCCTTTTTCGATCTCGCAGTGTATGCCGCCACCAGTGTTACGGATCTTTCGGCAGTGGATGCCTCTGTGAAGACAATGGAGTATCAGATGCAGGCCATTAAAGATCGATTGCGAGAAGAGACAGAAGCCCTTCCCAAGGCCAAAGTGAATCTCTCTCTCTCTCTCTCTCTCTCTCTCTCTCTTCAGTTCTTAGGGTTTTAGCTTATCTTGTTTTTTGTTTCCGCTATTAAATTACTTGCTTTCTGATGTAACTGAGGTTTTAGATTATCTTGGTTTTTGTTTACCATGTTAAATTATTCGCTTTTTGATGCAATTAGGGGTTTTCCCCTTAATAATATATCTTCAGCCTTCTCATAAAGAAAATATTAAATTCTTTGCTTTCATTGTTTCTCAAATGAATTAGTTTTCTTGTTATTGATACAGAGACTCATCGAACTGTCTCTTCGCCAACAAAAGAAATTACAACACATGCTTTCTCATCAGCCCCCAGGATTGCACGACAATGCAGCCATATCATTTCGGAACCCAAATTGGTAAATTTTGTAGATATTCTACTTAGAATTGAATTTGTTTCGTCACATTCTCACATTTTGTTGCTGATAAAATGCTTTATCCGTCGGGTTCAGTTCCACGCAGGAAACACCCAACTGCGATATCCCTGTTGTTCCTTCTAAAGTAAGGGAGGAGCCAGCAGTACCACCAAAGGTATGGATTGAAATTATGCTTTATGTTTAGATTATAAATTGTTTCATGTTTTGCCTCTAGGTAATCATGGAATGTTGCTTTGATATGTAAACACTGTTAGAGATTTTCAAAATAAAGTGTTTTTGGATTTTTTTTTAAAAAATAAAAGGCTTTTAATTTGAGAAGTGGTATATTTGAAAAGGGTGTAGAACAGTTGTGGGAAGACCAAAGGTTTAGTTCCACATTGAAAAATGAGAAAAGTGGAGAGGGGTTAATAAGTACCCTTCTACTTTTCTCTCTTGCTTTTACAGGCACGTGCGCAAGTGGTGGGGCCATAAGATACTCCAATGCACCATCTGCGTACGCGCATGCGAGGCGTGGGCTGTAACACGCTAGTGGCACTTTTTGACACAATACGTCCAAACCAGGGAAGCAGGGTTCGTACCTGAGGGTGGGGATTCGCGATTCCCCGAATCGCGAATCGGAATCGTGATTCGATTCGATTCCCCCATTCTAGGGAATCCCGAATCGATTCCGTCGGAACCCCGATTCCCAATTTTGGGAACCCTGATTCCCAATTTATAAAAACCCCGATTCCCACTTTTTAGGAACCCCGATTCCCAGGCCATTCCCTGCGAATCCCCAGCGAATCCCAACTCCCCAGCGACTCCAAGCGACTCTTTGGCGAATCTCCGGCGATTCCCCGGCGAATCCCCGGCGAATCTCCGTCGACTCTCTGGCAAACCCACGATTCCCACTTCCAACCATTTCAGGAGCCTTCGATTCCCGCTTTCGAATCCCGAATCGAATCCCGCTTTTGATTCCCGCCTTGGCAACCTTGGTCCAAACACATTTGAGTTCCTTCTCTTGATACTGCGTTTTACCTCCTTTAGTCTTTGGACGATTCTATACATTGGGTTTCCTATCACCCTTTTGCTCCATGCCTGCTCCACAACAGCTATAGTGAGCTATCCTCCAGCAACATATTATGGAACCTGAAAGGTTTCGGGCCTTGATTCATTGTCTCTTAGATTGTGACAACTATGGGGAATGATCAGAAATGAAAGGGTTCTTGTAGAGTTGTAATGGGCATACGATTGGGAAATTGCATTAGCCATTCCTCGTTTACCAATGCTCTATCCAATCTGCAAAGCTTGATGTCTCCCATTCTAGAACTATTGATCCAGGATAGAGCTTGACCAACCGATTTTAGATCCGTCAATCCGCAACTGTCTATGCAATTGTTGAATTCATCCATGTCCATATGATTTGGTTCAGCTCCTCCATGCTTTTCTTCTGGGAATCAGATGGTATTGAAGTTTCCTATGAAATCCAAGGATGGTGAGTTGTCGGGGATTGCTGCTTAAGATCTTTCCACAGAATTCTTTTGCCCCCTCCGGAGTTTTGCCCATAAATAGCTGGTAAGGTGAGCTTTTGCTTTGTCTGGAGCAATTCCACTTCATGGTGGACATGCTGAATTGAATTCTGCGATGACATTAAGAGTAACTATGTATGGATTCCAGAGGATCCATATCCTTCCTTTCACTATGTGGGCATAATCATCCTCTTTGATGCCTTTCTTTTTTGCTTTGGAACATAGTCCCCTAATGTTCCATACTCCTACTGATATCATCTGAATTGTAGACCTATTGATATCATTTGAATTGTAGTTGGAATCTGCCTTGGGTTTGCTTTGTGGCAGTGGGTGCAATTTCATCTTTGGTTGATTTGTGCTGAAGGAATTGGAGGGATCAGTGTTTGAGTGTCTTTTAGGATAGGAGGGGTTGGAATCCCTTTTTGTCGAATTTTCTCCTTTTCCAATTCACTGTCTTTTGAATTCTCAGCTTCTGAAGATTGGCTGCTGGGGGTTGTAGTGGGGTCAGGGTTCTGTTCTCCCATACCTTCCCCCTCCTCCTCTTTGAGTACTGAATAGCTGTTGAATGTTGATAGTGTGGTGGGTTGCTTTGGGAGTTTGTTCGGTCTGGTCTGCTGATGATGCTCTTTCGATTCCTCTTCAGAGGCAATTGTTTCACGATTGGATGACTTACGGGAAACAGGCCTCCATTCTTCTCCTGGCTTTGCTTCCTTGTCTATGGAGATGTTTGTCTTGTTGCACATCTCCGAGGAGTGGTCTTGGTATCAAAAGGTTAAAAGGGGTAAAAAGTGCGCTGCTGGGGAAGTAGTTATGGAGGTTTAGAGTGGAAAATAACTAGCTATGGGTTAGGGTCACCGAGGGTAAGTGTGGCTCTTCTCGAGGAAGATGGATATCTGATGGTCTGCTTAGATATATGAGGGTTACAATGTGGAGAGACATCTTGAGACAAAATATTAATTTAATGAAGGGATTATGTTCAAAGTGTACTAGGGAGACAGGATAAATGATGGGGACATCAACAATGGGCGTGGATTCAAGGTTTACTAGCCCAATTATGGGTTAATAAGTGGTGTGATGACTCACCCCAAAAGATATGCTTCCAGTTGTAATTGTAGTGGTTGTTAATAAGTGGCCATAAAGGACTGGTTTGAATGGGGGAGAAAGGCATCTCATGGAAGTTTAACCTTAGACAAAACTTTGTTGAGGGGGAACTGGATCCGGTAGCGAGGATTTGGGAAAGGCTGCAAGGATGTTACATAAAGAAGTCTGGTGAAGATAAAAATGTTTGGATCTGGAGCTCTCTAGATATGTTCAGCATAAAATCATTCTACCAACAGGTTGTGCCTTGCCCAGCATCCTCGCTCATTGCCTAAGTGTGAAGAATTCCAGCTCCGCCCAGCGTGTGCGCGCGTTTAGTTGGACAGCCGCTCTTGACAAAATCCTTATAGTGGACCACCTGTGAAATCGTCACATGCTCATTATTGACCATTGTGCTCTATGTATGGAACCAGGGGAGTCTGTGGACCATATCTTCCCAAACTGTAGATAGGCAGGAAAGTGTGGAGCAAAATTTTTGGGAGGTTTAGCATGTCTTGAGTTTCTCCTTCCAAATTCATTGATCTCCTAAAGTGCTGTTCTTTTATTCTATGGCGCAGAGAAGGCAAGATCATCTAGCACGAAATATTGTTAGACACGCCTTGGGTTCTCGGGAAAGAAATAAATGCCCGAGTATTTGAAGGTTTAGTGAAGATTCCCTTGTTTATTTTTCAAAGATTATTGCGCTAACCATATCCTGGGTAAGGGCGCTCCCTAGTTTCAGGTTTGTGTCTGCATTTGACATGTGGCATGGCTGGAGTGGGATTGGTGTTAGCAGTGAGTAGGTGGTGAGGCATGGTCAGGAATGAGCTTTACCGGGTCCTGGGCAATTGAAAATTTGAAACTAAACTCTGATGGGTTGAGCATGAGCAACTCCGGCCCAATAGGTGTCGGCGACACTCTTAGAGATGAACACGAGTTGACTTTGTAGGCATTCTTGCACCTCATAGGTATAACTGATTCTAACGAGGCGGAGTTTAGAGCGGTCCTCCAAAGCTTGAGACTAGTGGAGAGCAGCCTTATGTATTGCTTGGTAGTGAAGGGATATTCCCTTAATGTAGCCAGATGGTTGAAAGGGAGTCACCTGTTTCCTTAGCTATTGGCTCATTATTTTGATGAAATCCAGGACCAAGTAGCAGGTTCTGCAACCTCTTTCCAGCATGGCAGAAGGTCAGCTAACAGCGAAGCCGATAGGCTAGCCAAAGGAATTGCGAGAGAGTTTAGAGATTTTTTATTTACTTCCCCCTTGAGGTCCACAATTATGTTTTTGTTTATTATTCATATACTTTTATTATATAGACCACCTCGATCATGGAAATCCTCTTGTTGTTCTTTCTTTAATATATATCTTTTCCATTAAAAAAATATAGGCCACCTAGTTGCTGAAGGTCAACACATGGCTTCTTTAAATAAGAAGCAACCGGATCACAAGGAACGTGAGAACAAACTTTGTAGCCAAAGCAAGTGTCAAAGCTATACACATAGTGCCATTGTATCTAACAGATGCAATTGGCTTCACTAAAAAAAACCAATGGATAATCAATCTGTAATTCTCATTCTTTATGAGCTCGCCATTTACATACAAGTCAACTTCCATTTTTTGGAAATCTTGTACATCTTCTTTAGGTAGGTGAAAGTATTCTTCGTATTGACTCTTTTTTATTTGCAGGAAAAAAAGGGCCGTGGTTCAGTGCCTCGTTGGTATGTCACTGCTGAGGAGATTGATTCATTGTCATCGTGAGTGCAGATTCTTTATCAACCACTTATTTACATGTGATCTTTTTTTTTTTGGTTTCATAAAAATCAACAGTTCCCTATCAATCACCCACGTGTCACCCCTTTGGCATGGCCATCATATTGGTTCCTTGGCATAAGCTAATCCATATGGAAGTAATATTCACCTCTAATCTTTTTTGAGTTGAATGGTGATAGAAGGAGAACACTGATAGCTGTCTATAAGCACTTGTACAACTTTCAAGCTAATTCCCATGGCCTTAATGGTATCACCTCTGGAGTGGATTTCCAATAATGTTGTTAGAAACAAGTGAAGGGTGTTAAGGAAAGAGGTGTATGCTAGCTTCATCTGTGTGCATGAAAAATAGCATGACACTTTGCTGCCATTGTCACAAATGGCAAGACCCCCATGAGTTGGTGTGAGGCCCTCTTGTTGTGGTATGCTTCCCATTGCTTGCACCACTGGTGGGACAAGCATTGGTGCCTTTTTTTCATTCGGATGTTAATGGATAGATAGTCCTTGTGGAATGGTATCTAATTTCAATTAGTTAGAAGTTAAAACCCATTATACATCACCTATTGTGGTTACTTTACCTCCACACACTCCAATCATTGTGTTACCATTTGGGTTGCGTCATAGCATATGCTTGAATTTGTTGCAAAAAGCATCCAATGTTAGGGAGTTCCATTAAATTAAGATTTGCAAATGTGCTAGAATGGAACTTCTGAACCGAAATGATAAAATGGTTAAATTCAGTAACCATAGCTAGTTCCCCCCCGTTAAACTCAACAAACGGACCTGAGAAGTTTGGCTGATCAGCTGTATAGGCCATACAGCTTAGTGCTGTAACTAAGTCTCAGCTTGAGTTAAGTAAATCAGAAGGCATCTAAGGATTCTTATATTATTACTCATCTCATACCTGTCAGAGAAAAAAACAGAAGAAAATGAGTAGATTATAATAACAAAGCATAATATCTGGAGAGTTGGGTAAAATTGAATCTTGACGAGGAAAAAATCTGTTATCTCAGATTTAGAGTTATTTAACTAATTTAATACAATTAACGTTTTAAACTTTCCAACCAATTCCCAGCTCCTATTCTTGTCCATTACAGTTATATGAGGGGAAGGCTCACATTGGACAAGTTGAATGCTGCTGTCAATGAAATGGCTACCTATGCGGATGCTAATGCTCAACTTATTGCTGCCCCCAAAAAGAAGGTTGGTCTTATTATGCTAGTTTTTTGTTTATCTTTTCTAGTTGTCTTGATACATTTTGTGTCGTTTTGAAGTTGGGAGAAGATGCTTGGGAAAAGGCTCTAGTAAGTGACGAAAACCCAACTCACAATATTAAATTCCTTTATGTAGTTACCCTGGAAATATTTTATTATGAATAAAAATAGTGTATAACCTTGAAAAACATGTAGGAAGTGCGAGATATTGCAATGACAGAAGCTGTGAAAGGCAAGCATTTTTTTCTTGAAACAGATATGAAAGGATCGGGACTGAAGCTTGACAACACAGGGAAAGCAATTCTTACTGTAAGTGTTAGCTTACTTGTTTAATAATCTAGTATATGATAGGACAAAAAGAACGGTGTGCCTACATAACATGTGGAATTAGGAATTGAACATATCATGATTTTCGTACTTTAGATTACAATTTAATAATCATGCACATATGTTTGTTCATACTTCATATAGCGATCTGGACAGTTAGAATCTATTGAACTCGGATAAATATCCAAAACCAGAAAAACTCAACTGACTTTTGCTTACTTGATTGATTTATTTATTTTGAAATGGCGACTTTTGCTTACTTGATGATATACACAAATCTGCACGTTCTGAGTCCAACCATATGAATATCTCAGATGGTGAAGTGTGTTATTAAATAATAAATTCCTGTGTGCTCATTTTCCCGTATTTGCATATGGGTATTTTCCTACATGTTTATCATACGGGTGGTCACCATAGTTTGCTAGAAGGGACATCCTGGAAACATAGCGAAAATAAATTCTAATATCCATAGTATTTTAAAGTCATCGGTGCACATCATTGGTCAGATTTGTGAGTTTTGGAATAGGCAAGATAATAATAACACAAAGTGGTGTAAATCTAGAATTCATGCACCCCAATCATGAGGCATCTGACAATAACAACATGGCAACTCATGGAAATAAAAAGACAATAGAACTCTCTAGTTACTGCATTCATGAATCATGATGGTAGGTGGTACACCCAGAGACTATATTTCCTTTTTTTTTTTTTGAATGGTTGCAAAATTCATTCCAAAAAGAGATGATTAAGTAAATCATCCCCAAAGATACAAGAAAAAGCTGGAATATACCCAGAGACTATATTTCCTGAAAAGGCATTACTTTACTGTTCTATTTGCACATGCTTATGTTAGCTGATGATAACACCCGTAAACTGCCGTTCTTATTCTAGTTTCAAATCATGATTCACGAGATTAAAAAAATAAAAATAACTGCTTCAAGAATTTATTTATTTTTTATTTTTTAAATTTGAATGTTTGTGGGAATATTTCTGCCTAACAGCCAATAACTGAATACCAGCTTTTGTTACTATGCTTGACAGGTCCTTCGGCATCTTGGTCGTATTCAAGAAACACGAGTTGGTCATCACCGCGTGATAACCCTCTCAAAGCCTCAATGATTGACCCTTCAGGTTCCATGAATCTGCCTTGATACCTTATAGTTGTCTTCTAATTTCATTGAACAAATTTACTTATTGAATCGATTGATACAGGAGGCAGTCAACAAGAAAATCTTGAAGTTGAAGTTTAGAAGTATACAAAAAATGAAGAGATGGTGTTTTATCTTAATGAAAGAAACTGCATTCCAGGTTTTGTTAAAATTAGTTTTTGTGTTGTTTGATCCTCATTGATATATGATGAATAGATAGCATGAAAAATGTTGGGCATATTTTTTTTATTTTTGGGAAATGATTTCAGCGCTCCAATGTTTTGATAAACATGCGCTCCACATGTTTGTCTTGTATTATTTAAGGTCTTTAAGAGCTTTTTGAGAACTGTAATATTCCTCTAACAGCCCTTTAAATACTACACGACAAAAGTTAGAGCGCATGTTTATCAAAACATTGGAGCGCATAAATCATTTCCCTTTTTTTTTTTGAATGGTAATGTTGGGCATATTCTACTAGTATCCTAATTCAGTACTAAGTAAAATTGATCTACTTCAAGTAGAGGTCATTATTGTATTAAGAAGAGTTGCTACTTAGACCAAAATTCCTACACATACATGTTTGGCTCCTATATGGTGTCAAGTTATGTTGATAAGAGGTGGCTATTTCTAATTTTAGGATGAGCGGGTGTTCTTTAAATTCCATGGGGCACATTTTCTTCCTTGTTTCTTGATGTGATTTTGCGTTCTTTTGGATGGTTCTTGCTTGATATCCTACAGTTGTGATTATTATTTTTGTGTGCTTAACCGGATAAAAATAAAATATTTGTGGAGGGGCAGTGGTGCAGATGGGGACTATGCTTTCAATGATCCAATCACCTCATATCTTCCACTACCCTAGATAGAGCAATCCTAATTTGCTATAGCAACCCTCGTGAAAGTTGAATAGGACTCAACCTCATTGAAATAAAATGAGGCACATCCACTATTAGCGAGTGGCCTCCAACTCCGTTTGGATGCCAGAATTATTTTGGTTCTTGGGACTTTTGTGGAACCAAAAACTTCCTGGGAGATTGGTGGGAAAAAAAACTCCCTGGAAGTATCCCGGTAAAATAAAAATCCCATGTTTGGTTGACCGGACTATGGTGGGAAAAAAAATCCCGGTGGTTGCTTGACTGTTGGGAAGAAAAAAGTTCTTCTTTTGGTTATTTTGGTTCCTCGGATTTCGTGAGGGATTATTTTGGTTCCTAGGATTTTTTTTCCAGCTTTCGTGCGGGGTTATTTTGGTTTGTGGGATTCTGTTTTGCCCACTATATAACTAGCAACCAAACGTGGGTTTCCCGTGGAAATTCCACAAAAGTCCCAAGAACTAAAAAAATTCTGGCATCCAAACGGAGCGAGGCCCTAAAAATAGTGGGGCAACGCGGTCCATCATACGAAAAATATGTTTGATTGGATGTTAGAATTATCCAAAGGGCGATGATATTTTCACCCCCATTGGATTATGTGCCCCCCTGTTATCTTGATTTGACGTCAAGAAAGCATTAAAGTCTGCCCACAATTCACCTTAAAAAGGGGTGCATAATCCTTCAGTGGGGCGAAAAAATCATATCCCTTCTCCAAATTGACCCGTTGGTATGATTTTTGGGCCATTGGAGATCTAACTCTGGGCCCACCAGATGGAACGGTCCCAATCAATCGATCAAAGGTGCGATTCACTTCACTATGTAATAGAAGGCCTGCCTCCTTGTATTGCACTAACTCGTTTTGTCTTTTACTATTTAAACACCTGCGAAGTTTATTACGGATCTGAAAAAAACCCTCAAAAGTGAATTAAAAAAAAGGAAAATACAAGCCGAGTTTGTGCAATTATTAAAACATGGTAGTGCCAATATTATGAGCCTGCTTTTATACTATCCTGGCAAAAGCAAATGAACATAGAAAAGAAATTCCTAGGTTTTTCTTTGGTTATCGGGTGTGTAGTGTAGTAATGGCAGGGAGATTGAGCAACGTAGCCTCTCGGATAATGGGGGGAAATCCCTTGGTGTCTCGATCCATCTCTTCTTCTCTTCGCCTCCGTGCCGGTATGGGCCTTCCCGTCGGCCATCACATCGTCCCCGATAAGCCGGTAATTCCCTTTCCCCATTCCTTTCATTTCCCAATCTTCTTTCTCTTTTCAATTCAAAACCCTAGAATATCTTCTCGTCTCAATTCAAAACCCTAGAAAATCTTCTCTTTTTCTTCTTCAGCTCCCCGTAAACGACGAACTGGTTTGGGACAACGGCACTCCTTTTCCCGAACCCTGCATTGATCGGATCGCCCCTACTGTCGGAAAGGTATAATTCGGATCTTCTCCGAAAATCAGTATTTTGTAATTTAGGGTTTCATTAACATTTCCAATGGAAAATAGTTTCTTGAGATTTTTTTTTTCTTTACACAATTTAGAGGGAAATGATATGATAATGGTTAATTTAGATAGATAATATCATAAATTGAAGGTTCCCTTGGGTAAAAATTGAATAGGATTAGTTCAACTTATCTTTTTAGTGTGTAAAAAAAAAAAAAAGGGATTTTTAAAAATAACTTTCATTTCCAAACTTATTCATAAAATTAGTGGAATCTCATTTCACAGTACGAAGCTTTGGCGTGGTTATGTGGAGGTTTGGGGTTCTTCGCATCGCTTGGACTGCTAGCTGTCTGGAATGACAAAGCATCTAAGATACCCTTTGTAAGTGGTGTCTTCATATTTAATATCAAATTTGTAATTTCCTTCAATTTTGATTATGCTCATAGGTTTGTATCGAAACAGTTCGACTGTATTGGTTTGGCTGAATTATATGTGCTTGCTATATCTGATAATGCTAGATGATCCCTATTGGATTTTTAATGGGTTGTGCAAAGCTCACGATCCTGGGTTAATCGATCTTAGCAGTTTGATCGTGGAAATTCTTTTTGAAATGGCAATGGATTATTGTCTCAATATGTTTTTCTCTCCTTTGGGTATTACCAAATCCAGAATGCAATATTTTTCTCTCTCTCTAGCATACCTTCTTTTTAGTGGTTTATTCTTTTTGGGCTTTGTATGTGGTTGGCCTTTTTGGCAAATCAGTAATGTAGGAATTAGAAACAATCCTGTCTGATCTATGTTACCATCATACATGTACGCATGCATAACAACTGTGATAATTGGAGTAAAAATTTGATTATGAGGGCTGTTGTTTGCAGCCTTAGGATCAGTAGGTCAGAATTATATTTTTATGGATTTATCAAAACATTTTATCCTATAGAAATTGCTTTGATCGAGTGGAAGTGATGAAGGCGAGGGAGAGAAAAGAAGAAGAAGAATAGAAGAAGAGAGTAGAAGTAGAAGAAGAGGCTAACTTGGGGGAGAAAGAAGCACTCAAATATGTAATCAATCCAGTTAATCATAAAAAAGGAAACAAAAAGCTGTAAACTGGCCTATAAATAGACATTTAAGAATCCCTAGGAGACTAAAATTCCCTAAAAAAGCAATAAATACTATAATAACCCTAATACTACCAAATAATCCTCAAAATATCTCTAAGAACAATGCAATAACCCTAAAACTAATAAAAAAGATCCCTACGCCCTACGGGGGCCATCAGTGCAGCCCCGCCTAGAATAGACCTGCAAGGGATGTCTACGATCCCCATCAGTGAGGGACGCTTAAAATAACCAATCATTGTTCATGACATATGATCAAACCCCCAACCATGCAAGATCACGCTATCCACATGGTTACTGATGCTGGACGCCACATAATTTGTGTTCTAGAATGTATGTGAACGAGTCAAAATATCATGTCATTTAATGGTCAAGCACTAGTAGTCTCGTACAATCTGAGGGACCCTGAAAATTAGCAAGCATTGTGTATGACACGTGATCAAACCCCCTACCATGCAAGGTCACGCTAGCCACATGATAGCTGATGCCGGGAGCCACTGAAGTGGTGTTCTAGAATGTATGAGAAGGGGAATAGGGATTGGGCTTGTGGGATTAAGGTTTTGGTAATATGACTGATTCATGACTATTGGGACTGTTTATTAGTATTTTGGGACTGTTAGAATTGTTTAGAATAGTTTAGGACTGTTTGTAGTATTCAGGGACTGTTGGTCCAAGGAAAAGGATGAGGGGTAACAGAAGGTAAGGGTCTTGGCTAGTGGGTGAGGGAATAGGCTAGGTGAGGTTTGGAGGGGTCTGAGGTGGCCAAAGGGTTTAAAGGAGAGTGGGATAGGTGTGAAGGGCTTGTGGGTGGTTTCGGAGAGGGTTTGTAGCAAGAGGTCAAGGGAGAGGGAGGTAGGGACTATATTTAGCAAAACTTCATTTTAAATGAAAAAATGCGTTTTGTAGGTTTGCCGTTGTTGAATACATCGTTTGAAACTTTTACTGCAAAAAAAGAAAAAGAAAAAAAAACTCATTTTCAAAAAAAAAAACTAAATATTGTTTTTAAGGAAATCATCGAAAACACATTTTTTGGCCAACTTTTCATTTCTACCATCGTTATACTTTGTACATGAAAAAAATTTAAGCACATTTTTCGTGTTCTAGTTTATTTAATCATTTCTTTTACTATGTTTTTTTTGAACCAATACCATACTAAACCCGAATTCGTCCCGTCCCATTTTTTGCTATATCAGGTTTTGCTAATTATGGTAGGGACTGGTGGTGATTGTGGTCCTTGTGGTCCTTGTGGAAAGGGTTAGGAGGGGGTTGGAGGGTGTGCAGTTGGGAGATGGGATGGAGGGGTGGGGTCAGGTGAGATTTGCAGCCACTTTGACTGTGACTTTTGAGGTTTGTTGTGTGTGTGACTTTTGGGGCCTTCTCTTTGTCTATGGTTCAACTAAGCTTGGGAGCAACTTGCAATCTTTCTGTTCTCCTTGTCTATGGTTCAACTAAGCTTGGGAGCAACTTGCAATCTTTCTGTTATGTAATGTAACACATTCTCAAAAGTGGCCAAATGCCTTACATTTATAGAACCCAAATAACTAATCATAACAGAACTTAACTAAAAGCCCTCTAGAAACTAAAACTCCTCATCAAACCCAAATAGATTGGGGCTTACTAATTTCAGTATACCCGAAATTGTATTTTCTAGTAACCCCATGCTTACTATTTTCTAGTAACCCCATGCTTACTATTTTTAGTAAACTCGAACCTACTGGTTTAGTAAATCAGAACTCACTATTTTTTAGTGAAATTGAAAGACTGTTTTTAGTAAATACAAATTTACTTTAATTAGTAAATACAAACTTAATATATTTATAAGGACACCCAAAAGTAAACTAATGCTCCCCCTTAATTGATATTAGCACCTGAAATTAAACTTTGGGCCTTAGGGATGGTCCCCACTAACTACCCTATTTGAATGTTCCCATCAGCAATAAAAAATGGTTGTATTCCCATCACATTCTACCAGAATTTTCCCATTCTTGCTGTATTAGAATGTTGAATGTATCATCAGGCAGACAGGTGCTGGTACAAAACATTTGCACAACCCTCTTTGGCAAAAGGTAGATCAAATTTCAAAATTTTGTTGCAGGCCCGCAATGGCTTCCTCTATATTGTCTTTCGTCCTAAATAACTGAATGCCTCCTTGAGACTAGGGGTGTGTTCGGCAACCATTTTTTGAGTGGTTTCCCTTATTTTCTAGGTGCAGAGAATGAGATACACTACAAAATCAAAGAAAATCCCGTTCAGCAAACCAGCCCATCAAGCCCATTTCTATCGATTCCTATTTTTTAGACACTAATTGATGAGATTTTGGGGAGCAACTCCGAGTCGCTTCCCTAGATCCTCATCTACCTGTTTCCGACCCATTCTACGGAAGAAAATAAGAATGGTTGCCAAACATGCCCTATGACTCCTCGAATTTACTGAAGATAACAATGTCATCCATCACCACCTTGCAATCACAATCTGCATGATACTTGAGTGCAAAAGTACTTAGTTATTGGAGGTGTTTTTAGGAACTCTTTGGGCATTATCATCCACTCTTTTGCCAGCCCAATTGGTTACAGTGGCACTGAAGCCAAAGTTTGAGTTTTTCACTGGGATTTGAGCATTTTCTTCAATCAAATGGAGTGTAGCTTGCAGGTGGAATGTGACTTCTAACACCATGTTGTCGGCCTAAGGGAGTAGCGATGGCCTATGGAGACTTGCCAACATCATTTGATGAGATTAGAGATCTGTCCTTGTGTAGAGTTATTTTGTTGTCGTCCATCCCTAGAAGCGCCAACGATTTGGCTGATCTCTTAGCCAAATTAGGAGCTTCTAGCAAATCTTCCTTTATGGGGGCAATCTTTGCCCCCCCCCCCCCTTCCGAAGTGCACTTGTGATACTTTCCTTTTAATATATGATACTGTTTTTTTTAAAATCTGAGTGCAAAACGTATATAGCATGTACAAGCTATCCTCCAGATTTTTTTTTCTTAGTTGTATTTTTTGAAATCGCATTCCATTTGAAGAGAGGGAGGACCATTTCAGTCATGCAAGTCTACAAGAGAAGTGTGTGTGGTGGGTTTTTTTTTTGGAAGGGGGAGGAGAGATCATGGAGAACTGAAGTATGTAGTTCCAATTCTTAAATATAGTAGGCGGAACTGTTGGATCTTTTTATGGGGAGATTGTGATGGTAGATTTTCAAGTATTTCGAAAGGGGATATTCAAGTTTAGCTCTTTAATCCATTTTATCAAGGAGATAACAGTATTGAGACTGATAACCGTTCTTTCACTTGGCATGTCTTCTATACTTTCTAAGTTGGAGATATGTAGAAGTGAAGGCTTCTCATCCTTTCTTTTAGCATATCCCAATCATTATTGTGGGGTGTTCCCTTGTTATTTGTTTGGCTGTGGTGCGCCATATGTGTCTTTTCAGTGTATATTATTTTTTTGTTTATTTTTTTTCTTGTGCATTGGTCAAGTCGTAGAAATACTGTCATTCATAAAGATGTGAATCGGATCATGAGGTCTTTAGGTAATGCTAGCGGCTACTGACATTTTTTCGGTCATGGTCTTCGTTTTCTTTTAATTTTCTAATAAACATAAATAAATCTATTGGAAGAAAAAAAAAAGAATATGCACTGCCATATTACGAGTGCGAAGGAAATGGAAATTATATCTTATATAGTAATAGCTGGTTATAAGGCACAAAGTACATAAACTTGATAATAGTGCACAATAAACTATAACATTTGGTGTCTTAAACTCTTATCTATGAATTATGTTATCCTATCTAGGACCATCACATTTACTCCTGCAATTCTTTTTTTCTCTTCGTCCAACTTAATCAAACCAAGAAAAAAAGAAGGAAAAAACGGATGTCTTAAATTTTTCTTACATTTCCATTATTTATTCAATTAAAAGAAAATTCTTTGCATTGCTCAATGGTGTATCTTGTGCTTCCTGTCATCTTTATATAGAGAAAAGTGTCAGTTCCGTGCTAGCTGCCTTTGAACCATGGCACTAGATTTGCTTTCACTTTAATGAATCCACCAAAATCCCATGATTCTATAATTTTTCTTGAAATGGGAAAATACATTGATTCTACAAAATATATTCTAGACTCTGAGGTTCTAACATGAAGAATGAAGAGAGCATCATTCATCAAAGAGTGCAACTTTGTGAGATATATTCACCTTTACAAATCAGCCCTTGGACTGCACCCTACTAGTAATCTATCCGTTGCATATGAATGGTTTCTGTCTTTGATGTCTGAAATCATGTACATTTTGGAGTTTCTTCTGTTTCTCACCCATAATTTATTAACCATCCCAAATTTTACTAGAGCTATTTAGTTTCCATTCCGATGTCAATCTACAAAGCTAGTGGACATGGCAGCAAGTGACGTGAGGTTATTGATGCAGGAAAATACCTAATTTAGGGAAAATCCTAGATTAAGACTTTAGGACAATTTAGGGCTTACGCGGAAGACTAAAAGAACACTTAACAACTTACCCATGTCCGAATTAACGTCTAATTGATATATGGGCAGCAGCAATAATGAGACTTAAATAGCGTAAATAATTGTAAGGATTGTAATTAAGCATGAACTAAACCTTATACAAATCAATCAAAGCGATAAGGATTCGTTAGATGAATTGATAATAGAAAGATTAGTCCGAAGCTAGGCCTACACATGCAACCAATTAAAAGAACTAAAAGCTAATGCAAATACCAATGAAATAGATGTCACATAAGCATGGAAATAATAATATCCAATGAAGAAAAAAAAAAAAAATGTCCAGAAGCAGTAAAAGGCTCAAAACGGTCCAGTTTTGCGTTGTAGGGGTATTTTGGCAATTTGGCAGGTTTGGGATTTTTGTTTAATATTGCTGTCCAAATCTTAGGTTAAGGCTTATAAAGTAAAAGAAAGGTAATTCTAGGGTTTAGGTTCTGATTTGATGGTTGGTTTAGGCTATAGGTATTTTAAAAGGGTTTCTGGGCTTCAATAGGGGTGAAAATTGCAATAAGGCTAAAAATGGGTTTAAAGTTAGGATTCTTGGGTGTTTAGGCTGAGGTTTAATCATAAAAACAATCCCTCAAAATCTCATTACAAGATCTTGGAGGACAAGGGAGATCTATGGATTTTGGGTTTTCTAGTTTTCGGGTTCAAGAACAAAGAAAATAGAAAATCTGATTTACTAACCTTGTTTGTGTTGATTTGATTGAAGAAATAGAAGATAATAGATGGGAGGAGATGAGAGAAGAATGACTCCAAGCCACCAAGATGAGAAGAAAAGAAGAAGTCCAAGCCATAATAACTCTCACGAAAAAATCTCAATTCTATTCAATATTCCAAAAGTCCCTTATATTGCTTTCATAAGATGTATTTATAAGAAAAGAAACCCTAGAAGATAACCTAAAATTAAAAACTAATCTCAACCTTTCATCTAATCTAAAGCAAGCTAAATAAAAATAAAAACGTACCTAAAATAGTAATCCCGTAATAGACTTATACCACTTCCTAAAAACACTCATAACTTGCTCAAAACACATCCAAATCATGTGATCTTGGGCACGTTAGATAGATAATTGAAAAACCTTTCTAATAATAACAAAAACACGCCAAACGGATGAGATTTGATGCCTAAATAGTAGGCTACAAATAAAATGACGAAAATAGAAAGTAAATAATAAAAAAACAACTAAAAAAACGTCAACATAGAGTAGACGCCATGTGGCATGTGGCACGTGGCACAACACATGTGGTATATGTAAGCATGTGTGAACGTCTATCTCTCATGCAAAAATTAGTCCTTCTCCTTCCCACGATTCTTTCTTCGCTTGTAAACTTTAAATCCTCCTCCTTCGTTGATGTCCCCATCAGTTATGTTCATGAGTTTATTTATTTATTTATTTTTTGAGAAAAGGTGACTTTATTAAAATCCCAAAGAGAAATTTAGCACAGGTGATGTCTGTTGAGGTGGGCGACAAGGTTTCACCCAACCTCTTTACAATCGGTGTATTACCCTTTCTCTTGCCCTATACTATAGTCTGCCTGCTACCCAATATCCATGGTTATGACTTCCATCTCCGCCTTCTCCATTACCTCCTTAGCAAGCTTATCCGCTTCCTCGTTTGATGTTTCCCGAGTGTAATGACAAGTTTGAAACAGCCTTATTACCTTCTAGGCACTGGAAACAGTGAAAGGAGCTGTGAAAAATCAATTTCTTCTTGTAGATTGGAGAAGCAAGAAGATTGCAAAGTATGTTTATTACATATTCCTTTTTGGTGTTTACACTCTGCTGCATCCAACTATGTGAGTTTCTGAGAAATTTCTACTTATAACACAAATTGAGGTAGTAATGTTTTGCCTTTCCAAGCAATGCAGTGAAATATTGACAAATCTTAAGATTCTGAAGCTCAGATGAAATTGCTTATGAACCTTTTTTCTTGTTTCTGGGCAGACACCAAAAGTTTATCCATATGACAACTTGCGGGTGGAGCTTGGAGGTGACCCATAAGAGTTGTATGTCTTGTTGAGACTCACATGTTCATCTATCCACTGTCACAAATTTAAATTGAAAGAAATAAGCATTATTGCTTCTACCAAGTACAATGCATTGGTTTGTGTTTACTGATGATTGAACGAATGTGATGTTTTGGTTAACTTGAAGTTAATCCAGATGCATGCTTATATTGACTCGTTATGTTGTAGCTTTCACTAAAGTTTTAAGGTCTTTTAAAGAGTAGCCTTGTGTTCCTATTTGATTTCCTGACCCACCGTTTAATGAGTTAGGGTTTGGACTGTTGGAGGTTCTTAGCCCATAGTCATTTAAAGTGTGAAAAATGGTCCCAATGGTCTCGATGTGGGGATTTCTAGAAAGAAAACTATGGTGACTTGGGAAAAAAGAAGAAGAAGAATTGTCCCAATGTTTTGAAATTTGAGAGAAGATTTTATCCCTAAGATCAAAAGATACATTAGTTTGTTGGATACATGGAGACAGGGTATTTTTAATTGCCTCTTGTGATATTCTCTCTTGAATTCGCATACCCCTTGCATTTTGAGTGTAAACTGTAGGTTGAAAAGCCTTCATAGATGGGTTGTTTATTCACAAATTGTTCCAATTTGGTTGTACACCTAGACTGACTATAGAGAGAGGCTTTTCAGACTGAACTTTATGCCCAAAATGTAACTAAATCACAAGAGCTCCAGCAACCGAAGTCACTAGAGTCCCTTGGCTAGTAGATTTGCATTTTTTCTTGAAAATTAAGGAAAATTTTCAATGTGGGGAAACAAACGTGGAAATTGATTTCACCACATAGGCTCGGCTTCTTTCAACATAAATAAAATTTTAAGTGGAAAAATTGGTGCAAAATTTGTCCTACCCATTTTAGGATGAAAGAAACAAAGTCATACTGGAAAATTCATTTTCCATGGAAAAATGAAGTGGGGCCGACTTGTTCTAATATTCATAGAGAGGTTGCGAAGAAAGTAACTTCACTTTTACGATCAATGGTAAAATGCAATTTTTGGTCCCTACAAGGGACGTATGGGATACGTATGTGTAATCAGCACATGCAGTTGATCCTGTACAATGCTAAAGACCTGTTAGTTTTGGATTTTGCTAACCAATTGTGAGTCCAAAACTCTGGCTTGGAATCAAAATTAAGTCACTGTTCGTTTTGGATTTTGATAATCGATTTTGAGCCCAAAACTGATTATTGGACTCAACATTAATTGCAACTTCCAGTCAAAATCGATTCTCAAAATCTAAAATAAACTGGGCCTAAATGTAACTTTGAGTCCAATAATCAGTTTTGGACTCACACTCAGTTCCCAAAATCTAAAACAAACAGGCCTAAAAATCTATAAACCACTCTTTTTTTATCTAGTATGTAGCACTATCACTCTATATTTGTCCTAATCAAACACTTAAGATTTTAGAACTATTCCTTTCCCATTGATATTTTTTCTAGAAGCTGTAGTCATATATGACTTCACTTGTCCTAATAAAGGGAGAGAGAGCCATGTTAATTTCCACATAGGACACTTCCGCGGGCGCATTTGTTGTAATCCACCATTATGACTAGCATTATGTTGAAATACTATTCCTGTCCCATTGATAATTTTTCTATAAGCTAATAGATTACAACAAATCATGATCTTTTAGAACTTTGGCTGTTTATATGACTTGTTACATGTATCTTGAAAAATAAAATATTACATCAATACTTAAATGACCTCCTCGTTTTGGAACTTTGATACGTGCCTCCGGCATTCTTACGACCAAATGACATAACACATAAATATCTTTACGTGATTGTAGCGTTGCTTAAGACGAAGGCAACTCTGTTTTCTTCCTGTCCACATAGCGTTGCTTTAATAATTCATGTGCTCCAGACAAGAGCACATGAATTTAACATCACATATCTATGGCGATAGATATGTTGGAGATGTATCAACCTCAAGCTTAAACTTATATCAATCTTTCTTTGCTAGACTCCCGCGAGTAGAAGCTTCATGAGGTCGACATGTCAGATGATTGCCTGTCTTCTACGCAGGGAGTTTAATTTGTGATGGGCCCAATAGAACCTATGTGGGCCGACGTGCCGTGGAAGTTTCCTATGTGGAAACTTTGTCAATTGTCTCGACAAATGAGTTGTAATCTTTTTTTGTTGAAGATGATGTCGGTATGGTGAGGAAAATTATCAGCAATATGTGAACATAACAATGTGGGAGCCACCATCTACAGTGGTTGGATACGAGTGAGATTGGATGCTTGGATCATTTCCTTTTTGGCTATGTCTCTTTGGATGTAAAATGGGTGTCCCTTTTAAAGCGGATTCTTTGGAAAGATGCTTGGATTATTAGGTCAAATTCAAAATCTCAGTTACGCTAGAGTTGAGAATCAGTCATGTCTAGAGTTCCACGTCCATGGACTTTGTCAGACTACTTATGGAAACAATCCAATCAACTTAGGGGAGCAGGGTTAGTCGTACCGGATTTTTAAGGTAGTGTGAACCCTCACGTAAACTGTCTGTGACACTTGGGGACTTGGTCTTTGAATGCACTTACATCTAAGCTCTCATGGGGTTATGTGAACAGCGACGAGAACTTTGGAGTCACGCGGGAATTGGATGTGTGTTTTAGAGAGAGATGATGGGCTGCCAATTTTAATACATATACGAGAACTTTAAGTACCATAGTGCATGAAGTCGTCATTTTTAGGGACTCTACACCAATGGCCCATTTTATAATTCTCGAAAAAAATACACCACTAACAATTGATTCATCGAGTCTGCCAAAAGCCACCCAAATCCACTGCCACTAAACTCCTTAAGTATTCTTTGATTGAAAACCGTAGGTTGATGAGCCACATGTTTCTTGTCCTAACTCCTTACTATAGTTTACCTCACTAAGAGTTTAAGTAGCACCCGAAAATGGAAAGTTAACAATGGAACATACTATTCAGTGAAAGATAATTATATTTATAGAGAAAAAAGACTACAAGTGCAAGTCAGCAGGCAAAGATTGTCTAACATACAAGGAATCCATCCAGGCCCCTGATTTGGCCAATTGATATGCACTTCTAGGAATATGGAAAAAAGAAATAAATCTTTAATTTCATCATACATTGCAGAAATTTAATCTAAAAACCTAGCTAATCTCTGATGATCTACACTCTGAGCCCAAGAAATAACATTTGAGGAATTACCTTCCACCTCAAACTTACCTTCCATTTGCTTCCTGAATATGCTCATGCTGAGGTGGATAGCAAGAACCTCAATAATAATCTGTATGGGCTTATCTAAAATGAGTTTTTATATGATGCCCGACCGTGAGAATCACAAACCACCTAGCCCTTGATTTTTCATCTGGTCAAAATACTCAAAAAAGGTGTTTTGACCGGATTAAAAATCAAGGGCTAGGTGGTTGCTTTGAGGGTCGGGCATCATATAAATTCTCATCTAAAATACTCCTAAATCTAAAAGTGCAAAGAATAAAAAAATCTAATCAAACGATGTCATATCAACAATAATAGTATGCCAGGATATTTGATGTCGATTAAATAGTCCTGATAGGATGCTTCTTCTCAAGCAGCCCTAAATTGATATCTTTTAGATTCGACGCTCTTTTTTGTTTTTGTTTTTTTGATCGATAAGCTAGGGTTAGGCGGACCCCTACCATAATATTAATTAAAGAAAAATGATTCAAGAAAAGGAACAAGGACACACCACAATCCTTAGGACAAAGTCTAAGGAAGGGGCAGGACAACTAAGGACATGCTTCCCTTAAAATCAAAACTCAAAAACAAGCAAGAGAAGAGAGAGTGCACATGATCTCAAGAGACAGTTTCCAAATGAAGACCCTATTGAAAGGTGTCTTTCACCTTTTGGCTAAACTTTCTTGCTCTCTGACTCTTCCTCAACTTCTGAAGCTTTGGGGATTTTGTTTTTCTTTGATGGAGGAGAAAAACAGTAGTTGCCCGCTTAAAAGTGCCTCAGTGTCACAAAATTGCCACTTCAGCATATCTTGCTCCTCCGAGATTGTTTCTTAAGGTTAAGTCCATCTATATAAATCATCTCCCTCAAATGCTGTGAAGATAGGGATACGTGCCGTATGCTAAGGTTGATTGCATTCACTAAATTACCCATGTTGTACTCATGGTTATGTGCCCATTTGCTAGGGGGTTGGTGAATGCATGGAGCGTGAGAGCAGCAACACAAGATGGAGATCAACACAAGCAGCAACTGAAATAATCTCATGGGGGTTTGAAAACCCATGCCACAGTTTGGAGAAAAGCTCCAACATAACAGATGACAGGAGTGAAGCTCCTTCACCCATGCGAACGAGCCATGCTCTTCACAAAAGATATCCCAAAAATAAACTTTATTCAATCTGTTTTTCTTTCCTCATGCCATTACATAATATAGAGAGTCAAAATCTAAGAATGGCAACCCTAAATACTTGCCTACCAATTATTCTCCATCTTCTATCTAAAGCAACAAAAATAAAAGGAAGAAATATCTAAGATAATCCTAAAATAGTAATCCTATATTAGACACTTACCATATCCTGAAACTGCCTATAACTTAGCCAAATCAAGTCCAAATAGCGTAATCTCGGGCTTTTTAGATAGGTAATTGAAAACTTTTTTAAAAACACCAAAATCAAGCTAAATAGACAACTTTTGACCTCACAAAAAAATGGAACAAATAAAATGTCGAAAATAAGAAATAAGAAATAAAAGATTTGATCAACGCCATGCGTTCTGCATCAGGTTATGCATTCACATGTTACACTCTTCTCTCTCTCATATATATTTGTGTTGTGGTTATGTTTGGCGAGTCATGGTTTTTTGAATTTGTGGGTTTGGCTTAATAATGCTAATCCCTCTAATGGTGTAGTCTATTGATTTGGTGGCTAGTGGGATGGCTCCTCTCCACGTGCTTAAGTAATGTTATTAATCCCTCTTGATCTAATCTAGCGATTTGGTAGTGGAAAGTCTCCTCTGCAAACCTTGTCTTTTTCAAATAGTAAGTGCATCAACCAATATACTCATAAAGAAGAAACATCTGTTTTTATTCATGCATTTATTGGGGATGTTTATTGGTACTTAAATTCATTACAATACAGCTTCCTGATGGAATGGTACAGTTTCTTACAAGAGAAAATTAAGTGATATATTTTGTAATTAGGATTTGGTAGGCAATTTCGCCGAAAGCCATTTTGCGGCTGGGTTTTGCATGTGAGAACAGCCCCACAGATTGACTTTTTTGGCAGATTTTGTCTTATTCAATTAATTCATCTGAGGTATCTGCCGTCTCATGCAACAGCCAACCGTGAAATGGCTTTCTGCAAAATTCCCTAGCAATTCCCTACAAAGGGATTTGCTAGGGAATTTTACTGGCAACCAAACGGAGCCAGCCAATGTAAAATTTTTGTCCTAGGAAGTTTTAGTAAAATTTTGGTCCCATCCCATGTTTGGTAAAATTTTTGTCCTAGGAAGTTTTAGTAAAATTTTGGTCCCATCCCATGTTTGGTTGCCTTTTAGCACTAGAATTTTTTTAATCCCACTCTTGTAATGATTGCTTGTGTGGTGAATATTTTAATCCCACTTTTGTAATGATTGCCTTTTCATCCCATCCCAAAATAATCCCAGGAACCAAAAATAAGCTTGAGAAGAATTTTTTTCTTCCCAACAGTTCAAGTAACCAAACAAAGTTCCCACCATACTCCTGTCAACCAAACATGGGATTTTTATTTTACCGGGATACTTCTAGGACTTTTTTTTCCCCACCAATCTCTTGGGATTTTTTTCTCCCACATAAATCCCAGGGACCAAAAAAAACCCGACAAAGTGTTTTTTGTATTTTGTGACATGTGATGTGGTTGAGGTGTTTGCTCCAGGATGGTATTGCTAAACAACTCCGTTTGGATGCCAAATTTTTTTTGGTTCTTGGGACTTTTGTGGAACAAAAAACTTCTTGGGAGATTGGTGGGGAAAAAAACTCCCTGGAAGTACCACGGTAAAATAAAAATCCCATGTTTGGTCGACCGGACTATGGTGGGAAAAAAAATCACGGTAAAATAAAAATCGTTGTTTGGTTGCTTGAACTGTTGGGAAGAAAAAAGTTCTTTTGGTTATTTTGGTTCCTCGGATTTCGTGCAGGATTATTTTGGTTCTCGGATTTTGGGCGGGATTATTTTGGTTTCTTGGATATTTTTTTTTTCTAGCTTCAGGTTTCATACGGGGTTATTCTAGTTCGTGGGATTTTCTTGGGCCCACTATTTTAACTAGCAACTAAACGTGGGTTTCCTAAAGAAATTCCACAAAAGTCCCGAGTACCAAAAAAATTCTAGCATCCAAACGGAGCAGTGTTTTTATGGAAAGAAAAGTAGCCACAAAAAATCAGTCAGTGGAAGAATACTTTGTCGGAGATGAGCCCTCAACTCGTATAATTATTTCCTTTCACCCTCAAGATTGTGAGAAAAAGGCTGACGGCATCTTCCCGTAAATCTGCATGCTAAATCTTAACGTACAAAGTGCATGTCCCATGAACAGTTTTCCATCTTTGGCTGGAAGACCAGGTGCTTCACAGATTATTATATAACTACTTAGAGTTCTAAACACACCTTCTAACTTCAAGACGAGGCTTTAATGTCTTCAAACTCTCTTTGGTCGCACCTAGTTGAATTAGAACAGTAGTCAACAAGTGTACGTAATGGCAATGAAGTACTCTCCTCATAGAGTAGTGGTAAGTTATACAGTTTGGTTGCCTAATGAAGAAGTTCCATGTCGCCTACCAAAATAAAAGGGTGGTAAGGGTGTCATTACCAAGGAGATAGAGAAAGAGAGAAGATTGCTAAATCCCAAGACTCTACCACTAAAATCCTCCTTTTTCCAAGTTGTTTGGTAGGAGACGAAAGTCATGCTTGTCACATGAGCAGACAGACAAGGCAAGTAGTCTCGTAGTAGTTTGTTACTAAACATGCAACCGAACACTACTAGTAGATGAAGTGGCACTCCAAAACCAGCCAAAACACCTTGTAAACCCCATAAACTGTGCAACCAAAGAGACCATTATAAAAACATCCATAAACTACTACAACCATGCTTTTCAAATAATATTTGTACTAGATTGCCACATGTAACTTGAGAATTCAACTATAGAGCCAACTCAAATAACAAAAGTAGCCTTTATTTCCAAGTAAATAAGCACATCAACGCTGCTCTCTTCCCCACCTTAAGAAACACCCACTCACCTATAAATTTTTTTTAAAAAAAGTACAAGAAGCATCAAAATACTGAAAGACCAGATATGCCACAATCTTTTCATCACAGTGAAAGAAAATATTGCACCAAGCTCCACCCCTTATTACATTCTATAACTATATTCGCTGTGTTGGGACTGTTCAAAGCCTTATTCAAGAGCACCCAACAATATACAAGGACAAGATAAAAAAAGGAAGAAGATAAAGACAACGAGATAAGGAAGTGCTTATTCGCATTTGAAGCCAGATGGGACCTGTTTCCCGCATGCATTCACTATCACACTAAGGGAAATAGGAACGTTGAGATTTATGCCCAACACATTGGCTTTGATGGCAGTGCAAAGACAGAGAGCCACGTCAAGATCGGTCAAACCTTCAAGTAAAGAGCAACATGGGAGAGTTTGAGAAGAACCCACGACCACGTTCACCAGCCCAAGCAAATTGGCACATGCCCCTAAGTTTAGGGCATCCCTAGGGCACTTACCCCCGGAAGGAGGTGTAGGGGTAGGCGTGGGAGGGGTAGGTGTGGGAGGTGATGGGGTAGGTGTGGGAGGTGATGGGGTAGGGGTGGGTTTTGTCTTGGGAGGTGAAGGCGTAGGGATATAAGGTGAGGGATGAGGGGTTGGTTTTGGCTTAGGCTTAGGCTTTGGCTTGGATTTAGGTGTAGGGTTGCACCCGCACTCGTTGGCAGTGACAAGGGAAAAGAAGAGAAGGTTGAGGGCTAGGAAAAGAGCAATGGATGCATAACTCTTTGAGGCCATCTTCAAACACTTGGTGTGAAGAGATATGCAGTGGGATGTGGGTATTTATAGAGTAGGGAGAAGGGTTTGGTTGCGTGGTGAGTAGCACTCTATTATCTCTCTAGTTTGAGGAAAATGGTAGTGAAGATATGGGGCCTCCTTTGGATGCAACCAAAATAGGTCCTTATTTGAAAAGTGCTTATTTTAAGTTAAATTTTATTTGAAAATTGAATAGCAGGGCCTCTTGTAAAGCCATTAATTATAGGCCTTTTTGGATACTTCTAAGAAGGCCACTTATATTGGCACTACCATGTTTTGATAATTGCACTAACTGATATTGTCTTTTCTTTTTTAATTGGCTTTTGGGGAGCTTTTTTGGGAATCGTAATAACATTTGATGGCTGGTAAAATTCTAAAAGACAAGGTGAGTTAGTGTAAGTATAAAAACATGGTAGCGCGAATAGTACCCTTCTACTAATTATGTGTAAATAAACTTGGCTACTGGTTCTGACACCACCATGTTTTACACAAACTCTGCTTGTCTTTTCTTTGTTTAATTGGCTTCAAAGAGTTTTTTGGGAAGTGTCATAACCTTTGACAGCTGTTTAAAAAGAATAGACAAGCTGAGTTTGTGCAATTATTAAAACATGGTAGTGCCAAAATCAGGCACTCGTCCATTTCCTGTGACACAAGATGCAAAGATCGCCAGAATCAAATATGCAATTGTTTTTGGTAGATGATACCCCCCCTCCCCCCCCTCGGCGGGAAAGACAAAACCAACCATATGATTTCAAATTATCTGGAAAAAGATAAATTGGGCAACAATATGCATTCAAGTGGTCTCTCTGGAGCATGAAACCAAACTTCTCTTCAGAATGATAGATGGAGCGATTCAAGTAAGATCCAATGTAGATCTAACTTTTTATTCACTCGTGGAATTCGGGCGGTAAAAGGAGTGATAGAGCAGTCATGCAAGTTCTCCAATTTCTCCTGTCCACAGGTCACAATGTGATTCATTCCAAGTCATTCATGCATGAAGTTCCCATATCATTTTCCAAAATAAAATATACTAAAATCATCTTGTTCTTATTAATTACTGAAACTTTCAGTAATCACGGAAGAAGTGGCAACAGAAATTAATGAAACTTTCAGTAATCACAAAATAAGAAATTAGTCAATGGCTACATGGAAAAAAGAGAATGTTACACCAAAAAAGAATGTAGAACCAAGAGTGAACAGGGTATACTCTTTTCCTAATAAAGCCATTGACTTTAGAGGCTAATTTACACCATTTGTTTTCATGATAGAGAGAAGCCATTGGCGATGCCTCCATGTTTGATTCCAGAGATTTTTTTTTTATGTCGGCACATTTTCAATTGATACCAACTGATAATTCGATGTTGACACGAGCAGAACAATGTCATATTTTGGCATTAGGGATATGGATTAGACATTGGAAGGACGCGAATTCGTCTAATGTTATTTCTTGGGCCCGATTCTTCGGAGCCCCAAAGGCTTGCCCTTTGAGGAAGGGAATTCATCTAGCCCTATTTCTTAGGCCTACTTGATTCATCGGGTCCACGAAGACTCGCCCCTTTCATTGACAAGGAGATGATCTGTATAGAAGCATCTCTGTATAGAAGTAGTGAGATTTCGGGAAATGCTAACAATTCACCTAACCTTGTTAGATCGGATGTTTATAGGAACAGTTTGTTCATTGGAATTTTGCTGCCCACTTGATTATTGTCCTTTTTCTCCATTTTCTTCAGGCCCTGTTCGTTTCAGACGAGGACACCCAGTAATAGGTTTTGGAGTGACAATCGGTTGTCATAATCTAAAAACAAACAGGGCCTTAATAAAGCTGCTTACCTACTTCGTAAGGGAAAAAACAAGGAAAATGATAAATGCGCCCCTTTTCATTACTTGGGACTAGGGCTGCAACTCGAGCCGGGTTTTACCCGACCCGCATCGACCCGACCCAAAAATAGCCTGGGTTGGGTTCAGGTTTCATGGGTTTCAGGTCGAACCGGGTTGAGCATTCAAAATCCCGCATGAAACTCAGGTCGAGCCGGGTTTGAAGGGGTCCGACCCGACCCGACCCGAGTTACATAAGTTATAGTATGTACATTTTTTTCTATTGTTAGTTAAAAGTTAAAAGTGAAAACCCACGCACCCACTGTTATTGTATGTGAGTGTAATTTCTGCTTCTATGAGTTGAGTTGATTACAGCATTGTTTGGTTGTAATTACAACATTGTTTGATTACAGCATTGATTGATTCAAGTGTAATGTGAGTGTAATTACATCATTGTTTGATTCAAGTGCAATGTGAGTGTAATTTCTACTTCTATGAGTTGAGTTGCCTTGCCAAAAAAGAATTTTCCTTAAAAAATTGCGTCAACGTGAAAAAACCCGACCCGAGTTGCAGCTCTACTTGGGACACCTAAGTGCATTTTATCTACGACTGCAAAAGGCTGGTGTACATCACATGCGATCGATATAAGGTACCTGATTGACATCGTACACTGCAGGTGGGTGTCACAAGTAATGAAAAGGGGGGCATTTATCATTCCCCCTCCCTCCCCCCCCCCCCCCCCCCATCCCAAAAAAAAAAAAAAAGAAAAAGAAAAAAGAAAAAAGAAGAAGGTATTTTTGCACAAGGAACTGGATATATAATTATGTCTTAAACTGGAAACATATTATTAGGACTACTACTCTGTATAGGGCTGCAACAGGGTCGGGTTGGGTTGGGTTTTTCAAAACCCTAGCCCAACTCTGGATCCCATTATCTCGGCCCTGATCCACCCTGACCCTGAGTCAGGGCCGAAAAACCTCGGCCCATTGCCTGCCCTATAGGGCTCAGCGCGGCCCTGGCCCTACCGACACCCTTCTTTACTCTGTAGTAGGAAATTAAGTAGCTGTCTCTCTTTCCTTTTTTAGAAATCTTGTGATAAAGATCGAAGATTGATGAGAGACTGATGATGATGGTATGACTCCAATTCATTGCTAGTCATTGCTCCATCGGTCTAACTCATTAATTAATTTATGCATCCAGTTGCATTTATCTTGCGTACAACTTCAGTTAAATTTAGTGGCTTAGACTGAAATGAAATTTCGATATATGTAGATGATTATTCTGATAATTTAGGCCCAATTTGGATTGCAAGAAAAATATTTCTGATGGGATTTTTTTCTTGGGAAATTTTTTTCTTCCCAAGGAAGAAATTGAAAAGGGTTGGGTCGAGTCATCTTTTTTTCGTGTGTAAAAAAGTAGCAACTTTTAAAAATATTTATCCTTTCCAAACTTTTCCACAATCCAAACCGGGATAATGAATATTGAATACAAAGGAAGTTCTCTGTGATTTTTCCATCAATCTTCATAGAGATTGATCTGGTCCGTCCTAAATGTGTTTTAGTGTGTTGGATGATTAAATTAATCCGCCAACGAATATGATGTGTGTGTGTGTATTCCAGTGTAATGCGGTTCCAATAGATAATATTGG
Source organism: Tasmannia lanceolata (assembly GCF_043159265.1). Lineage (NCBI taxonomy): Eukaryota > Viridiplantae > Streptophyta > Magnoliopsida > Canellales > Winteraceae > Tasmannia > Tasmannia lanceolata. The sequence continues at coordinate 51,727,557 of NW_027518679.1, read as the reverse complement.
GAATATCTGATAAGATATTTCCATGTAAATAGATACATGCAAATAATTACTTGATGTTAAACTTATATTTATCCACCGACAATCCACGGTGTCAGAAGACAGGTTATTGCTTATCCACCGACTAGGGCTGCAACAGGGTCGGGTTGGGTCGGGTTTTTCAAAACCCTAGCCCAACCCTGGATCCCATTATCTCGGCCCTGACCCGCCCTGACCCTGAGTCAGGGCCGGAAAACCTCAACCCATTACCCGCCTTCCAGGGTATTGTGCTGGCCCTGGCTCGCCCTGATTGGCCCTGATTGGGCAGGGCCGGCCCTAATTGACCCTAGTGCAAATACCTGTTAAGAGTGCAAAAAATAAAGCAACCACTTATCATATGGAACAAAATGATCAATAAACAGAGAAAAGGGAACAAAATAAGACAATATGAATACAACAACATGCGGGCAACTGAGACAATTAATAATAATAATCTAAAGAAACATCAATCCAAGATAATAGAAAACATTAGCAAAAGAAACATGCATAGATGGTTCAATTCTATAATAGAAAACTCAGGGTCGGGTTGGGTCGGGGTACCCGAGGCATTAACCCAAAACCCGCCCGACCTGAGTCAAGGTCAGAAAAAAAGGAACCCTGACCCGCCCTCAGGGTTAGAAAATCCAGCCCTGACCCTGTTCGGGCTCAGGGCGGGTCAGGGTTAACAGGGCCAAACTTGCACCCCTACCACCGACAGTCCACGATGTCAAAACTAGTTCCTCAAGTTCAGATACAAGTCGACATGGCCAGCGTTTTATCCCACTGACGGGCCAGAAGTTTCAGTGTACTACCCCCACGGTGGGTTCAGAGTTGCCAAATATTTTACCCCCATATGGCAGGGTCCAGAAATCATCCAAGCCTGCACAGAAGTGTTCAGAAGGTATCAAGGGTTCATGTTCAGATAATTTTAATTATTCAAATGGTTCCAATGATTCAAAGTTCTAAACAGTAGTTTCGAAGGTTCAAAATTCAGAACATATATTCATAACAGTTATTTCAAAGATTTAGGGTTCAGAACAGTTATTCCAAAGCTTCAGAGTTCAGAACAATTATTTCAGAGGTTCAGAGGTGAGAACAAGTATTCCGAAGGTTCAGAGTTCAGAACAGTTATTTCAAAGGTTCAGAGGTCAGAACAGTTATTCCAAGGTTGAGAGTTCAGTACAGTTATTTCAGAGGTTCAGAGGTCAGAACAGTTATTCCAAAGGTTCAGAGTTTAGAACAGTTATTTCAGAGGTTCGAAGTTCAGAACAGTTATTTCAGAGGTTCAGATAATTCTAAATATTCAAATAGTTCTAAATATTCAAAATTCAAAACGATGGTTCCAAAGGTCTAAAGTCCAGACATATATTCATACAATTGTTTTAAAGATTCTAAAGTAGCAGTGGGTGAAACAAAACGGCATGCTAGACTTAAAGCAAATTCCGAGGTTCAAAGGCATCAATACAGGTTTTTCCAAAGTCAATACATATTCAAATGATAAGGGTTTATAATACCCAAAGTAGTACGTTATTACGTACCTCAATAATGAAAACTTTTCCTTTTTCTTAATGACTTTAGTTTCCTGCAATTAAGAATATGGATATTCTCTATGAGTTTCATTATTAATTTCTCTCCTATCGGACATATATGTCCTCATATTGACAAAAGACACCATTTGGTGTCTCTTCAGAAGCGAATCGGTAAACCATCCTAGGGTTCTTTTAGTATTTTTGAGATTTTCATCATTGTAAAGTTTCCAAAACTTATTGAAACTATTTTTAACAGAAAGATGACGTTTTTGGCATATCCGTAGAGTACAAGAACGTCGAAAACAGACAAGAAACGAATAAGTTATGAATTTCTGAAGTTTTGGAAAAATTGTCGCGTCGGACGTCCGAGAATTCCAGACGTCCGCAGATCTACTGTTGCCAAACTTGGTAATCACGGACGTCTGCTCGCGGACCCAGATTTTTCCGAAACGCGATTTTTCACCGTTTTTGCACTAAAACGGTCATAACTCCTTCGTTTGACATCCGATTCGCGCGTGATTGGATCCGTTTGACTCGTATCGACGAGAGGAATCCATCTAATCCAATTCCATGCTCGAAAATCCTCAAATAATAAGGTTTATATGGATACAAACAAAATGATCTTGAGTTCTTTTGGGGGTTCAACACGAAACGAATCCTAAGGAATCCATGATCTACGATGGAGTTTGCCATAGACTAAAACCAAGGCTCTAAGCACACCTCTTTTCACATCAAATCCCCAGTTTATGCTTCTTTTCATTCGTTTAACCATTAAAGATTAATAATCTTACCTTGGTTTTTGATCTCTTTTCTTGAATCGCGCTCTTCCTCTTTTTCTCCACGAAGATCTCTTCTTAGGGCTGTAAAGATGGTTTAGGGTTTCTTAATCTCTCATAAGATGTATTTATAGGCTTTATTAGTAAGCTCTAATCCGAGTCAACTTTAAACGGACAAAAACGCCCCTAATTTAAAAGGGGGGTATTTTGGGTATTTACAAAATCAAAACTCAAAAACAAGCAAGAGAACAAAGAGTACACATGATCTCAAGAGACAGTCTCCAAATTAAGACCCTATTTTTTTTTTTTTGAAATGGTAATATTATAAATGAAAAAAAAAAAGGAGACCGAGATGGAACTTCCACATTAACAATAGAAAACGACAAAAGAGACGAAATATACAATCAACGGCACACCACTCCTCAAGGAGGAAGGTGGTCAAACCACCTAATAGGAACACCAGATACACCACGCTTGGCAAGCGCATCCGCCTTATCATTTGCCGATCTTCTGACATGTTGATATCCGATAAAAGACCCCGAAGTTATATCACTAATCTCATCAAACATGGAAAGAAATCTCCACGGAGGAGCCGACCCACCTTTCAGCCAACGAATCACATTTAACGAATCCCCTTCAATAATGGTCTGATCCAACAGACTTCTATTAATATGCAAAATGCCAAAATGCGCAGCCCTCACTTCAGCTTCAGAGGCATCACAGACACCTATAGAGCCATAGTATGCCCACACTACTCCCCCCTCTTCATTATGACATACTCGTCCCACCACAGCCGGACTCGGATTGCCGAAGCTCGCTCCATCAAAATTAACCTTAAGCATATATTGAGGAGGCGACTCCCACCTTTGCGAGACAAGAGCTCTCCGATCAACACTAAAACAAAACTCCAAATTAAGACCCTATTGAAAGGTGTCTTTCATCTTTTGGCTAAACTTTCTTGCTCTCTGACTCTTCCTCAACTTCTGAAGCTTTTGGGATTTTGTTTTTCTTTGATGGAGGAGAAAGACAGTAGTTGCCCGCGTATAAGTGCCTCAATGTCACAAAATCGTCACTTCAGCATTTCTTGCTCCTCCGTGATTGTTTCTTAAGGTCAAGTCCATCTATATAAATCATCTGCTATGACCTACATTCCCACAAATGCTGTGAAGATAGGGATATGTGCCGTATGCTAGGGTTGATTGCATTCACTAAATTACCCATGTTTTACTCATGGTTATGTGCCCATTTGCTAGGGTTGGTGACTGCGGTTATGCATTCACATGTTACACTCCTCTCTCTCTCTCTCACATATATATTTGTATTGTGGTTATGTTTGGCGAGTTATGGTTTTTTGAATTTGTGGGTTTGGCTTAATAATGCTACTCTCTCTAATGTTGTAGTCTATTGATTTGGTGGCTAGTGGGATGGCTCCTCTCCACGTGCTCAAGTAATGTTATTAATCCCTCTTGGTCTAATCTAGCGATTTGGTAGTGGAAAGTCTCCTCTGCAAACCTTGTCTTTTTCAATGATAGTAAGTGCATCAACCAATATACTCATAAAGAAGAAACATCTGTTTTTATTCATGCATTTATTGGGGATGTTTATTGGCTACTTAAATTCATTACAAATACAGCTTCCTGATGGAATGGTACAGTTTCTTACAAGAGAAAATTATGTGATATATTTTGTACTTGGGATTTGGTAGGCAATTTCGCGAAAGCCATTTTGCGGCTGGCTTTTGCATGTGAGAACAGCCCCACAGATTGACTTTTTGGCAGATTTTGTCTTATTCAATTAATTCATCTGAGGTGGCTGCTGTCTCATGCAACAGCCAGCCGTGAAATGGCTTTCCGCAAAATTCCCTAGCAAACTTAAGTGTTTTTTGTATTTTGTGACATGTGATGTGGTTGAGGTGTTTGCTATAGGATGGTATTGCTAAATGGTTATTTTAGTGTTTTTATGGTAAGAAAAGTAGCCACAAAAAATCAATCAGTGGAAGAATACTTTGTCGGAGATGAGCCCTCAACTCATATAATTATTTCCTTTCACCTTCAAGATTGTGAGAAAAAGGTTGACGGCATCTTCCCCTAAATCTGCATGCTAAATCTTAACGTACAAAGTGCATGTCCCATGAACAGTTTTCCATCTTTGGCTGGAGGACCAGGTGCTTCACAGATTATTATATAACTATTTAGAGTTGTAAACACACCTTCTAACTTCAAGACAAGGCTTTAATGTCTTCAAACTCTCTTTGGTCGCACCTAGTTGAATTAGAACAGTAGTCAACAAGTGTAATGGCAATGAAGTACTCTCCTCATAGAGTAGTGGTAAGTTGTACAGTTTGGTTGCCAAATGAAGAAGTTCCATGTCGCCTACCAAAATAAAAGGGTGGTAAGGGTGTCTTTACCAAGGAGATAGAGAAAGAGAGAAGATTGCTAAATCCCAAGACTCTACCACTAAAATCCTCCTTTCTCCAAGTTGTTTGGTAGGAGACGAAAGTCATGCTTGTCACATGAGCAGACAGACAAGGCAAGTAGTCTCCTAGTAGTTCGTTACTAAACATGCAACCGAACACTACTAGTAGATGAAGTGGCACTCCAAAACCAGCCAAAATACCTTGTAAACCCCATAAACTGTGCAACCAAAGAGACCATTATAAAAACATCCATAAACTACTACAACCATACTTTTCAAATAATATTTGTACTAAATTGCCACATGTAACTTGAGAATTCAACTATAGAGCCAACTCATATAACAAAAGTAGCATTTATTTCCAAGTAAATAAGCACATCAACGCTGCTCTCTTCCCCACCTTAAGAAACACCCACTCACCTATAATTTTTTTTTTTTTAAAAGTACAAGAAGCATCAAAATACTGAAAGACCAGATATGCCACAATCTTTTCATCACAGTGAAAGAAAATATTGCACCAAGCTCCACCCCTTATTACATTCTATAACTATATTCGCTGTGTTGGGACTGTTCAAATCCTTATTCAAGAGCACCCAACAAAATACAAGGACAAGATAAAAAAAGGAAGAAGATAAAGACAACGAGATAAGGCCGGAAGTGCTTATTCGCATTTGAAGCCAGATGGGACCTGTTTCCCGCATGCATTCACTATCACACTAAGGGAAATAGGAACGTTGAGATTTATGCCCAACACATTGGCTTTGATGGCAGTGCAAAGACAGAGAGCCACGTCAAGATCGGTCAAACCTTCAAGTAAAGAGCAACATGGGAGAGTTTGAGAAGAACCCACGACCACGTTCACCAGCCCAAGCAAATTGGCACATGCCCCTAAGTTTAGGGCATCCCTAGGGCACTTACCCCCGGAAGGAGGTGTAGGGGTAGGTGTGGGAGGTGTAGGAGTGGGAGGTTCAGGGGTAGGTGTGGGAGGTGATGGGGTAGGGGTGGGTTTTGTCTTGGGAGGTGAAGGCGTAGGGATATAAGGTGAGGGATGAGGGGTTGGTTTTGGCTTAGGCTTAGGCTTTGGCTTGGATTTAGGTGTAGGGTTGCACCCGCACTCGTTGGCAGTGACAAGGGCCATTAATTATAGGCCTTTTTGGATACTTCTAAGAAGGCCACTTATATTGGCACTACCATGTTTTGATAATTGCACTAACTGATATTGTCTTTTCTTTTTTAATTGGCTTTTGGGGAGCTTTTTTTGGGAATCGTAATAACATTTGATGGCTGGTAAAATTCTAAAAGACAAGGTGAGTTAGTGTAAGTATAAAAACATGGTAGCGCGAATAGTACCCTTCTACTAATTATGTGTAAATAAACTTGGCTACTGGTTCTGACACCACCATGTTTTACACAAACTCTGCTTGTCTTTTCTTTGTTTAATTGGCTTCAAAGAGTTTTTTGGGAAGTGTCATAATCTTTGACAGCTGTTTAAGAAGAATAGACAAGCTGAGTTTGTGCAATTATTAAAACATGGTAGTGCCAAAATCAGGCACTCGTCCATTTCCTGTGACACAAGATGCAAAGATCGCCAGAATCAAATATGCAATTGTTTTTGGTAGATGATACCCCCCCCCCCCCCCTCGGCGGGAAAGACAAAACCAACCATATGATTTCAAATTATCTGGAAAAAGATAAATTGGGCAACAATATGCATTCAAGTGGTCTCTCTGGAGCATGAAACCAAACTTCTCTTCAGAATGATAGATGGAGCGATTCAAGTAAGATCCAATGTAGATCTAACTTTTTATTCACTCGTGGAATTCGGGCGGTAAAAGGAGTGATAGAGCAGTCATGCAAGTTCTCCAATTTCTCCTGTCCACAGGTCACAATGTGATTCATTCCAAGTCATTCATGCATGAAGTTCCCATATCATTTTCCAAAATAAAATATACTAAAATCATCTTGTTCTTATTAATTACTGAAACTTTCAGTAATCACGGAAGAAGTGGCAACAGAAATTAATGAAACTTTCAGTAATCACAAAATAAGAAATTAGTCAATGGCTACATGGAAAAAAGAGAATGTTACACCAAAAAAGAATGTAGAACCAAGAGTGAACAGGGTATACTCTTTTCCTAATAAAGCCATTGACTTTAGAGGCTAATTTACACCATTTGTTTTCATGATAGAGAGAAGCCATTGGCGATGCCTCCATGTTTGATTCCAGAGATTTTTTTTTTATGTCGGCACATTTTCAATTGATACCAACTGAATTCGATGTTGACACGAGCAGAACAATGTCATATTTTGGCATTAGGGATATGGATTAGACATTGGAAGGACGCGAATTCGTCTAATGTTATTTCTTGGGCCCGATTCTTCGGAGCCCCAAAGGCTTGCCCTTTGAGGAAGGGAATTCATCTAGCCCTATTTCTTAGGCCTACTTGATTCATCGGGTCCACGAAGACTCGCCCCTTTCATTGACGAGGAGATGATCTGTATAGAAGCATCTCTGTATAGAAGTAGTGAGATTTCGGGAAATGCTAACAATTCACCTAACCTTGTTAGATCGGATGTTTATAGGAACAGTTTGTTCATTGGAATTTTGCTGCCCACTTGATTATTGTCCTTTTTCTCCATTTTCTTCAGGCCCTGTTCGTTTCAGACGAGGACACCCAATAATAGGTTTTGGAGTGACAATCGGTTGTCATAATCTAAAAACAAACAGGGCCTTAATAAAGCTGCTTACCTACTTCGTAAGGGAAAAAACAAGGAAAATTGTAAATGCCCCCTTTTCATTACTTGGGACTAGGGCTGCAACTCGAGCCGGGTTTTACCCGACCCGCATCGACCCGACCCGAAAATAGCCTGGGTTGGATTCAGGTTTCATGGGTTTCAGGTCGAACCGGGTTGAGCATTCAAAATCCCGCATGAATCTCAGGTCGAGCCGGGTTTGAAAGGGTCCGACCCGACCCGACCCGAGTTACATAAGTTATAGTATGTACATTTTTTTCTATTGTTAGTTAAAAGTTAAAAGTGAAAACCCACGCACCCACTGTTATTGTATGTGAGTGTAATTTCTGCTTCTATGAGTTGAGTTGATTACATCATTGTTTGGTTGTAATTACAACATTGTTTGATTACAGCATTGATTGATTCAAGTGTAATGTGAGTGTAATTACATCATTGTTTGATTCAAGTGCAATGTGAGTGTACTTTCTACTTCTATGAGTTGAGTTGCCTTGCCAAAAAAGAATTTTCCTTAAAAAATTGCGTCAACGTGAAAAAACCCGACCCGAGATATTTCTCGGGTAGGATTGGGTTATCCAAAACCCGACCCGCCCGACCCGAGTTGCAGCTCTACTTGGGACACCCAAGTGCATTTTATCTATGACTGCAAAAGGCTGGTGTACATCACATGCGATCGATATAAGGTACCTGATTGACATCGTACACTGCAGCTGGGTATCACAAGTAATGAAAAGGGGGGCATTTATCATTCCCCCCCCCCCCCCCCCCCCAAAAAAAAAAAAAAAAAAAAGAAAAAAAAGAAGAAAAAAGAAGAAGGTATTTTTGCACAAGGAACTGGATATATAATTATGTCTTAAACTGGAAACATATTATTAGGACTACTGCTCTGTATAGGGCTGCAACAAGGTCGGGTTGGGTTGGGTTTTTCAAAACCCTAGCCCAACTCTGGATCCCATTATCTCGGCCCTGATCCACCCTGACCCTGAGTCAGGGCCGAAAAACCTCGGCCCATTGCCTGCCCTACAGGGCTCAGCGCGGCCCTGGCCCTACCGACACCCTTCTTTACTCTGTAGTAGGAAATTAAGTAGCTGTCTCTCTTTCCTTTTTTAGAAATCTTGTGATAAAGATCGAAGATTGATGAGAGACTGATGATGATGGTATGACTCCAGTTCATTGCTAGTCATTGCTCCATCGGTCTTACTCATTAATTAATTTATGCATCCAGTTGCATTTATCTGGCGTACAACTTCAGTTAAATTTAGTGGCTTAGACTGAAATGAAATTTTGATATATGTAGATGATTATTCTGATAATTTAGGCCCAATTTGGATTGCAAGAAAAATATTTCTGATGGGATTTTTTTCTTGGGAAATTTTTTTCTTCCCAAGGAAGAAATTGAAAAGGGTTGGGTCGAGTCATCTTTTTTTCGTGTGTAAAAAAGTAGCAACTTTTAAAAATATTTATCCTTTCCAAACTTTTCCACAATCCAAACAGGGATAATGAAAATTGAATACAAAGGAAGTTCTCTGTGATTTTTCCATCATTCTTCGTAGAGATTGATCCGGTCCGTCCTAAATGTGTTTTAGTGTGTTGGATGATTAAATTAATCCGCCAACGAATATGATGTGTGTGTGTGTGTATTCCAGTGTAATGCGGTTCCAATAGATAATATTAGGAATGTCTGATAAGATATTTCCATGTAAATAGATACATGCAAATAATTACTTGATGTTAAACTTATATTTATCCACTGACAATCCACGGTGTCAGAAGACAGGTTATTGCTTATCCACCGACTAGGGCTGCAACAGGGTCGGGTTGGGTCGGGTTTTTCAAAACCCTAGCCCAACCCTGGATCCCATTATCTCGGCCCTGACCCGCCCTGACCCTGAGTCAGGGCCGGAAAACCTCAACCCATTACCCGCCTTCCAGGGTATTGTGCTGGCCCTGGCTCGCCTTGATTGGCCCTGATTGGGCAGGGCCGGCCCTAATTGACCCTAGTGCAAATACCTGTTAAGAGTGCAAAAAATAAAGCAACCACTTATCATATGGAACAAAATGATCAATAAACAGAGAAAGGGAACAAAATAAGACAATATGAATACAACAACATGCGGGCAACTGAGACAATTAATAATAATAATCTAAAGAAACATCAATCCAAGATAATAGAAAACATTAGCAAAAGAAACATGCATAGATGGTTCAATTCTATAATAGAAAACTCAGGGTCGGGTTGGGTCGGGGTACCCGAGGCATTAACCCAAAACCCGCCCGACCTGAGTCAAGGTCAGAAAAAAAGGAACCCTGACCCGCCCTCAGGGTTAGAAAATCCAGCCCTGACCCTGTTCGGGCTCAGGGCGGGTCAGGGTTAACAGGGCCAAACTTGCACCCCTACCACCGACAGTCCACGATGTCAAAACTAGTTCCTCAAGTTCAGATACAAGTCGACATGGCCAGCGTTTTATCCCACTGACGGGCCAGAAGTTTCAGTGTACTACCCCCACGGTGGGTTCAGAGTTGCCAAATATTTTACCCCCATATGGCAGGGTCTAGAAATCATCCAAGCCTGCACAGAAGTGTTCAGAAGGTATCAAGGGTTCATGTTCAGATAATTTTAATTATTCAAATGGTTCCAATGATTCAAAGTTCTAAACAGTAGTTTCGAAGGTTCAAAATTCAGAACATATATTCATAACAGTTATTTCAAAGATTTAGGGTTCAGAACAGTTATTCCAAAGCTTCAGAGTTCAGAACAATTATTTCAGAGGTTCAGAGGTGAGAACAAGTATTCCGAAGGTTCAGAGTTCAGAACAGTTATTTCAAAGGTTCAGAGGTCAGAACAGTTATTCCAAGGTTCAGAGTTCAGTACAGTTATTTCAGAGGTTCAGAGGTAGAAACAGTTATTCCAAAGGTTCAGAGTTTAGAACAGTTATTTCAGAGGTTCGAAGTTCAGAACAGTTATTTCAGAGGTTCAGATAGTTCTAAATATTCAAATAGTTCTAAATATTCAAAATTCAAAATGATGGTTCCAAAGGTCTAAAGTCCAGACATATATTCATACAATTGTTTTAAAGATTCTAAAGTAGCAGTGGGTGAAACAAAACGGCATGCTAGACTTAAAGCAAATTCCGAGGTTCAAAGGCATCAATTCAGGTTTTTCCAAAGTCAATACATATTCAAATGATAAGGGTTTATAATACCCAAAGTAGTACGTTATTACGTACCTCAATAACGAAAACTTTTCCTTTTTCTTAATGACTTTAGTTTCCTGCAATTAAGAATATGAATATTCTCTATGAGTTTCATTATTAATTTCTCTCCTATCGGACATATATGTCCTCATATTGACAAAAGACACCATTTGGTGTCTCTTCAGAAGCGAATCGGTAAACCATCCTTGGGTTCTTTTAGTATTTTTGAGATTTTCATCATTGTAAAGTTTCCAAAACTTATTGAAACTATTTTTAACAGAAAGATGACGTTTTTGGCATATCCGTAGAGTACAAGAACGTCGAAAACAGACAAGAAACGAATAAGTTGTGAATTTCTGAAGGTTTGAAAAAATTATCGCGCCGGACGTCCGAGAATTCCAGACGGCCGCGATCTACTGTTGCCAAACTTGGTAATCACGGACGTCTGCCCGCGGACCCAGATTTTTCCGAAATGCGATTTTTCACCGTTTTTGCACTAAAACGGTCATAACTCCTTCGTTTGACATCCGATTCGTGCGTGATTGGATCCGTTGGACTCGTATCGACGAGAGGAATCCATCTAATCCAATTCCACGCTCGAAAATCCTCAAATAATAAGGTTTATATGGATACAAACAAAATGATCTTGAGTTCTTTTGGGGGTTCAACACGAAACGAATCCTAAGGAATCCATGATCTACGATGGAGTTTGCCATAGACTAAAACCAAGGCTCTAAGCACACCTCTTTTCACATCAAATCCCCAGTTTATGGTTCTTTTCATTCGTTTAACCATTAAAGATTAATAATCTTACCTTGGTTTTTTATCTCTTTTCTTGAATCGCGCTCTTCCTCTTTTTCTCCACGAAGATCTCTTCTTAGGGCTGTAAAGATGGTTTAGGGTTTCTTAATCTCTCATAAGATGTATTTATAGGCTTTATTAGGAAGCTCTAATCTGAGTCAACTTTAAACGGACAAAAACGCCCCTCTTTAAAAGAGTGGAACGAAAATTTAAAAGGGGGGTATTTTGGGTATTTACAAAATCAAAACTCAAAAACAAGCAAGAGAACAAAGAGTACACATGATCTCAAGAGACAGTCTCCAAATTAAGACCCTATTTTTTTTTTTTGAAATGGTAATATTATAAATGAAAAAAAAAAAAAAACATGAGACCGAGATGGAACTTCCACATTTACAATAGAAAACGACAAAAGAGACGAAATATACAATCAACGGCACACCACTCCTCAAGGAGGAAGGTGGTCAAACCACCTAATAGGAACACCAGATACACCACGCTTGGCAAGCGCATCCGCCTTATCATTTGCCGATCTTCTGACATGTTGATATCCGATAAAAGACCCCGAAGTTATATCACTAATCTCATCAAACATGGAAAGAAATCTCCACGGAGGAGCCGACCCACCTTTCAGCCAACGAATCACATTTAACGAATCCCCTTCAATAATGGTCTGATCCAACAGACTTCTATTAATATGCAAAATGCCAAAATGCGCAGCCCTCACTTCAGCTTCAGAGGCATCACAGACACCTATAGAGCCATAGTATGCCCACACTACTCCCCCCTCTTCATTATGACATACTCGTCCCACCCCAGCCGGACTCGGATTGCCGAAGCTCGCTCCATCAAAATTAACCTTAAGCATATATTGAGGAGGCGACTCCCACCTTTGAGAGACAAGAGCTCTCCGATCAACACTAAAACAAAACTCCAAATTAAGACCCTATTGAAAGGTGTCTTTCATCTTTTGGCTAAACTTTCTTGCTCTCTGACTCTTCCTCAACTTCTGAAGCTTTTGGGATTTTGTTTTTCTTTGATGGAGGAGAAAGACAGTAGTTGCCCGCGTATAAGTGCCTCAATGTCACAAAATCGTCACTTCAGCATGTCTTGCTCCTCCGAGATTGTTTCTTAAGGTCAAGTCCATCTATATAAATCATCTGCTATGACCTACATTCCCACAAATGCTGTGAAGATAGGGATATGTGCCGTATGCTAGGGTTGATTGCATTCACTAAATTTCCCATGTTTTACTCATGGTTATGTGCCCATTTGCTAGGGTTGGTGACTGCGGTTATGCATTCACATGTTACACTCCTCTCTCTCTCTCTCACATATATATTTGTATTGTGGTTATGTTTGGCGAGTTATGGTTTTTTGAATTTGTGGGTTTGGCTTAATAATGCTACTCCCTCTAATGTTGTAGTCTATTGATTTGGTGGCTAGTGGGATGGCTCCTCTCCACGTGCTCAAGTAATGTTATTAATCCCTCTTGGTCTAATCTAGCGATTTGGTAGTGGAAAGTCTCCTCTGCAAACCTTTTCTTTTTCAATGATAGTAAGTGCATCAACCAATATACTCATAAAGAAGAAACATCTGTTTTTATTCATGCATTTATTGGGGATGTTTATTGGCTACTTAAATTCACTACAATACAGCTTCCTGATGGAATGGTACAGTTTCTTACAAGAGAAAATTATGTGATATATTTTGTACTTGGGATTTGGTAGGCAATTTCGCGAAAGCCATTTTGCGGCTGGCTTTTGCATGTGAGAACAGCCCCACAGATTGACTTTTTGGCAGATTTTGTCTTATTCAATTAATTCATCTGAGGTGGCTGCTGTCTCATGCAACAGCCAGCCGTGAAATGGCTTTCCGCAAAATTCCCTAGCAAACTTAAGTGTTTTTTGTATTTTGTGACATGTGATGTGGTTGAGGTGTTTGTTATAGGATGGTATTGCTAAATGGTTATTTTAGTGTTTTTCTGGTAAGAAAAGTAGCCACAATAAATCAATCAGTGGAAGAATACTTTGTCGGAGATGAGCCCTCAACTCATATAATTATTTCCTTTCACCTTCAAGATTGTGAGAAAAAGGTTGACGGCATCTTCCCCTAAATCTGCATGCTAAATCTTAACGTACAAAGTGCATGTCCCATGAACAATTTTCCATCTTTGGCCAGAAGAACAGGTGCTTCACAGATTATTATATAACTATTTAGAGTTCTAAACACACCTTCTAACTTCAAGACAAGGCTTTAATGTCTTCAAACTCTCTTTTGTCGCACCTAGTTGACTTGGAACAGTAGTCAACAAGTGTAATGGCAATGAAGTACTCTCCTCATAGAGTAGTGGTAAGTTGTACAGTTTGGTTGCCAAATGAAGAAGTTCCATGTCGCCTACCAAAATAAAAGGGTGGTAAGGGTGTCATTACCAAGGAGATAGAGAAAGAGAGAAGATTGCTAAATCCCAAGACTCTAACACTAAAATCCTCCTTTCTCCAAGTTGTTTGGTAGGAGACGAAAGTCATGCTTGTCACATGAGCAGACAGACAAGGCAAGTAGTCTCCTAGTAGTTCGTTACTAAACATGCAACCGAACACTACTAGTAGATGAAGTGGCACTCCAAAACCAGCCAAAACACCTTGTAAACCCCATAAACTGTGCAACCAATGAGACCATTATAAAAACATCCATAAACTACTACAACCATACTTTTCAAATAATATTTGTACTAAATTGCCACATGTAACTTGAGAATTCAACTATAGAGCCAACTCATATAACAAAAGTAGCCTTTATTTCCAAGTAAATAAGCACATCAACGCTGCTCTCTTCCCCACCTTAAGAAACACCCACTCACCTATAAATTTTTTTTTTTAAAAGTACAAGAAGCATCAAAATACTGAAAGACCAGATATGGCACAATCTTTTCATCACAGTGAAAGAAAATATTGCACCAAGCTCCACCCCTTATTACATTCTATAACTATATTCGCTGTGTTGGGACTGTTCAAATCCTTATTCAAGAGCACCCAACAAAATACAAGGACAAGATAAAAAAAGGAAGAAGATAAAGACAACGAGATAAGGCCGGAAGTGCTTATTCGCATTTGAAGCCAGATGGGACCTGTTTCCCGCATGCATTCACTATCACACTAAGGGAAATAGGAACGTTGAGATTTATGCCCAACACATTGGCTTTGATGGCAGTGCAAAGACAGAGAGCCACGTCAAGATCGGTCAAACCTTCAAGTAAAGAGCAACATGGGAGAGTTTGAGAAGAACCCACGACCACGTTCACCAGCCCAAGCAAATTGGCACATGCCCCTAACTTTAGGGCATCCCTAGGGCACTTACCCCCGGAAGGAGGTGTAGGGGTAGGTGTGGGAGGTGTAGGAGTGGGAGGTTCAGGGGTAGGTGTGGGAGGTGATGGGGTAGGGGTGGGTTTTGTCTTGGGAGGTGAAGGCGTAGGGATATAAGGTGAGGGATGAGGGGTTGGTTTTGGCTTAGGCTTAGGCTTTGGCTTGGATTTAGGTGTAGGGTTGCACCCGCACTCGTTGGCAGTGACAAGGGAAAAGAAGAGAAGGTTGAGGGCTAGGAAAAGAGCAATGGATGCATAACTCTTTGAGGCCATCTTCAAACACTTGGTGTGAAGAGATATGCAGTGGGAAGTGGGTATTTATAGAGTAGGGAGAAGGGTTTGGTTGCGTGGTGAGTAGCACTCTATTATCTCTCTAGTTTGAGGAAAATGGTAGTGAAGATATGGGGCCTCCTTGGATGCAACCAAAATAGGTCCTTATTTGAAAAGTGCTTATTTTAAGTTAAATTTTATTTGAAAATTGAATAGCAGGGCCTCTTGTAAAGCCATTAATTATAGGCCTTTTTGGATACTTCTATGAAGGCCACTTATATTGGCACTACCATGTTTTGATAATTGCACTAACTGATATTGTCTTTGCTTTTTTAATTGGCTTTTGGGGAGCTTTTTTACGAATCGTAATAACATTTGAAGGCTGGTAAAATTGTAAAAGACAAGGTGAGTTAGTGTAAGTATAAAAACATGGTAGCGCGAATAGTACCCTTCTACTGATTATGTGTAAATAAACTTGGCTACTGGTTCTGACACCACCACGTTTTACACAAACTCTGCTTGTCTTTTCTTTGTTTAATTGGCTTCATAGAGTTTTTTGGGAAGTGTCATAACCTTTGACAGCTGTTTAAAAAGAATAGACAAGCGGAGTTTGTGCAATTATTAAAACATGTAGTGCCAAAATCAGGCACTCGTCCATTTCCTGTGACACTAGATGCAAAGGTCGCCATAATCAAATATGCAATTGTTTTTGGTAGATGATATCCTCCCCCTCCCCCCCGGAAAGACAAAAACACCCATATGATTTCAAATTATATGGACCTTTCATGTGGTGGGGCCTAAGTGCTGTAACTATTTCATATCCTAGAAACACTCATTCTGAATGAGTCTAACCATCTAGTCTAATCGATGTTCTTAAAAAAGATAAATTGGGCAACAATATGCATTCAAGTGGTCTCTCTGGAGCATGAAACCAAACTTCTCCTCAGGATGATAGATGGAGCGATTCAAGTAAGATCCAATGTAGTTCTAACTTTTTATTCACTCGTGGAATTCTGGCGGTCCTGCGAAAAGGAGTGATAGAGCAGTCATGCAAGTTCTCCAATTTCTCCAGTCACAATGTGATTCATTCCAAGTCATTCATGCATGAAGTTCCCATATCATTTTCCAAAATAAAATATACTAAAATCATCTTGTTCTTATTAATTAATGAAACTTTCAGTAATCACAAAATAAGAAATGACAATGTGTAGATAGGGCACCCCTAGCAATTTATAAAAGAAAATATAGATAAGATGATAAACCCATCTAAAAGAGACATTGGCCTAAATTAGTCAATGGCTACATGGTAAAAAGAGACTGTTACACCAAAAAAGAATGTAGAACCAAGAGTTAACAGGGTCTACTCTTTTCCTAATAATGCCATTGACTTTAGAGGCTAATTTACACCATTTGTTTTCATGATAAAGAGAAGCCATTGACGATGCCTCCATGTTTGATTCCAGAGATTTTTTTTTATGTCGGCAATGAATTATCAGAAAATTTCTTGAATTGTGCACATTTTCAATTGATACCAACCGATAATTCGATGTTGACACGAGCAGAACAATGGTATTTTTTGGCATTAGGGATATGGATTGGACATTGAGAGAACGCGAATTCGTCTAATGTTATTTCTTGGGCCCGATTCTTCGGGGCCCCAAAGGCTTGCTCTTGGAGGAAGGGAATTCATCTAGCCCTATTTCTTAGGCCTACTTGATTCATCGGGTCCACGAAGACTCGCCCCCTTCATTGACGAGGAGATGATCTGTATAGAAGTAGGGAGATTTCGGGAAATGCTAACAATTCACCAAACCTTGTTAGATCGGGAGTTTACTGGAACAGTTTGTTCATTGGAATTTTGCTGCCCACTTGATTATTGTCCTTTTTCTCCATTTCCTTCAGGCCCTGTTCGTTTTAGACAAGGACACCCAATAATAGGTGTTGGAGTGACAATCGGTTGTCATAATCTAAAAACAAACAGGGCCTTAATAAAGCTGCTTACCTACTTCATAAGGGTAAAACGAGGAAAATGATAAATGCGCTCCTTTTCATTACTCGGGACACCCAACTGCATTTTATCTATGACTGCAAGAGGCTGGTGTACATCACATGCGATGGATATAAGGTACCTGATTGGCATCGTACACTGCAGCTGGGTGTCACAAGTAATGAAAAGGGGGGCATTTATAATTCCCCCCCCCCCACCCAAAAAAAAAAAAGAGGGTATTTTTGCACAAGTAAATGTCATTTTCACCCACTTCTATTTCTAGGGGTTTGCTAGGGATCATTGCGGAAGGGCATTTCGCAGCTGCTGTCGCAGGTGAGAGCAGCCAAACAGGCTAACTGGCCAGGATATTTTGTCTTAATCATTTAATTCATCTGAGGTGGTTGCTCTCACATTCATAGGAAAAGACAATGGGGGGAGTGGAAAAGGGGGTGAAAATATCATTCTCCTTGCACGTAACACCCAAAGGGACTGGATATATAATTATGTCTTAAACTGGAAACATATTATTAGGACTACTACTCTGTATAGGACTGCGACAGGATCGGGTTGGGTTGGGTTGGGTTTTTCAAAACCCTAGCCCAACCCTGGATCCCATTATCTCGGCCCTGACCCACCCGGATCCTGAGTCAGGGCCGAAAAACCTCAGCCCATTGCCTGCCCTACAGGGCTCAGCGTGGCCCTGGCCATACCGACACCCTTCGTTACTCTGTAGTAGGAAATTAAGTAGCTGTCTCCATCAGTCTTACTCATTAATTAATTTATGCATCCAGTTGCATTTATCTGGCGTACAACTTCAGTTAAATTTAGTGGCTTAGACTGAAATGAAATTTCGATATATGTGGATGATTATTCTGATAATTTAGGCCCTGTTTGGATTGCAAGAAAAATATTTCTGATGGGATTTTTTTTCTTGGGAAATTTTTTTCTTCCCAAGGAAGAAATTGAAAAGGGTTGGTTCGAGTCATTTTTTTTTCGTGTGTAAAAAAGTAGCAACTTTTAAAAATATTTATCCTTTCCAAACTTTTCCACAATCCAAACAGGGATAATGAAAATTGAATGTTGGATGATTAAGTTAATCTGCCAACGAATATGATGTGTGTGTGTGTAATGCGGTTCCAATAGATAATATTGGGAATATCTGATAAGATATTTCCATGTAAACAGATACATGCAAATAATTACTTGACGTTAAACTTATATTTTTCCGAGTTATTGTTGTTAGTTGTAACTAGGGGTGCAAGTTGGGCCCTGTCAGCCCTGACCCGCCCTAAGCCCGAACAGGGTCAGGGCTGGATTTTCCAACCCTGAGGGTGGGCCAGGATTCATTTTTTTAGACTCTGACTGAGGTCGGGTTGGGTTATGGGTTAATGCGTTGGGTACCATGACCCGGTCCGACCCTAAGTTTTCTATTTTAGAATTGAACCATCTGTGCATGTTTCTTTTGCTAATGCTTTCTATTATCTTGGATTGATGTTTCTTTAGATTATAACTATTAATTGTCTCTGTTGGCCATCATGTTGTTGAATTCATATTGTCTTATTTTGTTCCCTTTTTCTGTTTATTGATCATTTTGTTCTGTATGATAAGTGGTTGCTTTATTTTTGGCACTCTTAACATGTATTTGCACTAGGGTCAATTAGGGCCGGCCCAGCCCTGCCCAATCAGGGCCAATCAGGGCGGGGCAGGGCCAGCACTGAGCCCTGTAGGGCGGGCAATGGGTTGAGGTTTTTCGGCCCTGCCTTAGGGTCAGGGCGGGTCAGGGCCGAGATAATGGGATCCAGTGTTGGGCTAGGGTTTTGGAAAACCCGACCCAACCCGACCCTGTTGCAGCGCTAGTTGTAACTGCTGATTTCGTAGAGATGGGCTGGCATGAATTGTAAAAGAGCTCCCATCATGAGTTCTTCGCCAACAAAGTGAAAGTAAAACTCGATATGTTTCGTTCCAACGTGATGAACGATATTATGAGTGAGAAATAGGTAGTGTTTTTGTTGTGACACTGGAAAAAATGGAGCAGAAGGAAAAAAGATGCAGGTGGTCCAATTCAATTTCATTTTTGTCTATGCCAAAGCACAATATTCTACTTCCATGCTTGATCTGACAACGGTGGATTGCTTTTTGGTACTCTATGACATGGGTGCAGCTAGAGATGATATAGAAGAGACACAATGAATAAATCCCAAATTTATATGTATTGATTGATATGAATATAGCTGCAACTCATCTTGAATTTGGATTTAAAATTTGAATTTGAAATTTGAATAATATTCCAAATACTCTCCCCCAAGGCGGAGCATGTATGTTAATAATGCCCAACTCGGATGCCAAAAATATGATCTGTTCACGACCCAATGCCTTGATGAATATATCAGCCAATTGTTGAGATGTATGAATGTAGCTCGTAGGGAGGAGGCCAAACAAGATCTTCTCACTGTAGACACCCCATTTTGACCGTGCCCTAAACCCTCCATGTTTGAGCAAAATCCTACCAAATCAGTTATTCAGGACTTCAAATTATTCCCTAGGGTAGCTTTGGGTCCCCGTAAAATTTCATCTAAATCCGAGCTAAATCGTCAAATACGACGAGTCGGGAGAGTGTGCAGTGCAAATGCAGAAAGGGGGGTGAATTATCCTGAGGAGGCCCTGTCATGGGCGAATGGGACCCGATCAACCGTGCGCCTCATCATATTTTCGCGCAACTGCGCTTATCAAAAGTAGTAGTGCCAATATCCACACTCTTGTTTTGCTATAAAAGAGCTGATAATCTTATTTTAAGGGGGATCTCATTCATTTCAGATATAGGGTCTTTCCCAAAGAAAAAAAAAAAACAGGGGCATATATCTGTTGTTCTCAAGTATTTTTTTTTAGATCAAAGATAATCGCATGACTCTTGTCTGATTCTTATTCATTGACCTAGTATATGCTTCTATTTTTCTTATGGATTAATTTTATTTTGGCCATAAGGTAATACAATTTTCATTGGAAATGTTGGCATCCAGATTGTGTATCTTTAAATAACATTAGGCATGCTTGTGTAATATTATTAATACCGTCTAACCTCGTTGTTGGCATAAGGACTGTTCTGATAAAAGTCATAAACTGTTTAGATTGTCATATGCATCATTTTAGCATTCGACTAATTGATATTGCTTTAATTCTAATGACCAAGTGATATAAAAGGTTTAAGACTGTTAGTTATATTTTGCATTAAGTATTGTCCTGAACCTGGTCATTATGGGTATGGAGTTGAATTTGGTTTTACACTTCTCTGATTTAGATTGCCTTACACTTAAATTTGGCTGTTCTGATAGTATAGTCAATACCTGTTGATGGCACAAATTCATATTTTATTGTGAGAATAACATTTTACTGGATTTTGACAGTTCTTTAAACTTAGCTAATTCATAATTGGAAATTTAACATTTGGAATGTTGTAGAAACTCCAAAGATTTTTTAGATGACATGAACTGAGAAGGGTACTTTAAATTGGTATTAATGTTAACAAGCTGTAGCAATTAAAAATATGGTTAATAGTAAGACTTGCCTAATCTCACAAACATCCTTTTTTGTCTCTCCTTCTTCTAGAAGACATGTTTTGTCTCATTAGTTGGTCATTCTTATTTAGGGAGACTCGCCCAGTCTCATTCTCTTGTCGATTCTTCTCTTTTAGAAGACAGGCTATGTCTCATTGATCCTAATTGCCATTTTCATTTGAGAGACAAGGCTTCAGAGAAGAGCAGTGCAAGATTTCATATTGATTTAGTTCTTCTCCATTCTCTTAGGGTCTAACTCGATCTTCTTAGGTTTTCACACCTTCTCGGGATTTCATCAATTTTATCATCTATTTGAGACACCGATTTGATTGTTTAGGACAACCCTTAGGCTAAAAGGATTTCGTCTTTTCATCTGACACTTTTCCAGGCTATGAATCGCATGAGTGTTCTTTTCTTTCTGGTTGTCTCCTTGTTTCCCTTTGGTTAAAAGGGTTAAAACTCTTGAAAATTCAAAAAACATCAGAAATTCGAAATATAAAAAAAACATTAGAAACTTGAAATAATTCAAAACATATCAAAATTTCAAAAACATTTTAAAAAATATTGAAACATCTGAAAAGTCGAGTCTTAAGAGGAAGTTACGTATCCGAACTACGCTGGCTTGATCCCTTTCCACAGGGTACGTAGGCAGCTTGGGATCCTTATCCCAAGTTCATTCAAACCTTCAAAAATAAACATTTCAAACCTTCCAAAAATACAAAAATTATTCAAAATCTTTTCAAAAAGATATTCCCCTGGAGTTAGGAGTCTGTCCTAGATGTTTGGGATGTCTTAAAGTTAGGAGTCTGTCCTGATTGTGTTTTGTTCTAGAGTTAAGAGTCTGTCCTAGGTAGGAGTAGGTTACGCCTCTGTCCGGTCAGTTGGCGATCCACATCGCCGATTGATGACTAAACTAGGATGCGCTAGTGAACCTATTGTTTTCCTAGGGACACAGCCTAGTTATACATAGGATGTAAGGTCCACCTGCATTAGACTAGGTTAACTTGCATCTAGTTAGAGCATATAGGGAGTCCTAAAAATCCACAATTTACTTGAACTTAAATAATCACAAAAGAAGCTATTAACAACAGGTGAAGTCTTCTAGATCGAGTCTAGGATAGCAGTCCTAGATGGGTTAGGAATCATAGTTTAGAATAGAGCGAATAACTACGTTGCCTTGATTCCTGTAAGAGGCGGGGATACGTAGGCTTCTTTGGACGAACATCATATCATCTAAAGACTCGGGTTTAGGCCTTAGAGTCTTAGGGTTTGTTGTTACTACTTTAAGGCTTGTTTTTGTATATTGATTATGATAACTTGCATATGATTATGATAGTGTGTGATCATTTCTTTACTTACTCACATGCGGAAAGTTGCCTTATTTCCCACCCACGGTGGTTGCTTGGGTGGGAAGGCAAAGGCAAAAATAGAGATTTCTATTTTTAGCCTTTGGAGAAAACTAAACTATAAAAAGAGAAATGTTATTCTCTCGGGTTGCGGCGAAGCAAGACGTCTTTGGTGTGTCGTCTGCCAAAGGAGAGAGAAGAAAAAGAGAGAGAAGGGGAGAAGAGGTTTTTCATCTCGGGGTTTTCTTTTGGGTTCTTTTTCGGGTTTATCTCTCGTGTTATCATCAGAACTTAGACATCATTTAGGCATGACACTCATAACCTAGCTACTCTGAGGTGACACTTCTTTCATTTATTTTGTGTGTGCTTATTATTCATCTCCAAGACATGCATGATTAGGTAGACGTCTTCTTGGAGATATATGTTTCCATTTCGCATGATTTTCATCCAAAACTCTTCAAAATCAATAAGTAAATGGCATAAGAGACCAAGTGCACTTGGGCAGATGAGGTGCTCTTCGGACCTTCCAAATTCGTAACCAGACACGAACCTTTTGTATCTCTGGTTAACCATTGCAACAGAGCATAATAGGTTTCTTCAAGGGAACCTACTCCCCAATAACATGCATGTGTGATAAATTCAGAATTTGATGCTTTACTGATATTTCCTTCCCTCTATATACATTAAGAGCCACCACAATTGTATATCATGCACACTTGCATAAAAGTAGGAGAAAAAATAGAAAACCCCTACTAAATGGACTCTTAACTCCTAACTAATTTCTCTTGATAACCCCTAACTTAATGGACTCTAACTGATTACTCTTGAAACTTAATGGACTCTAATTAATTACTCTTGATTCACACAAATAACATCATAATTAATAGGAAAAATCTGCATCAATAGCTATAAAGAAATAAAAGACTCTTTGGCACGTAACATTCCACTCACCTTGAAATCAACCTTGTCCTCAAGGTTGGAGATTAAGCCAACGTATGAAAAATGAAATCTTCTTGTACAGGTCCTATCCCATTTTCTTTTCCCTTCTCTCTCCTTTTCTTTTTCTCTTTGGCTTGCGATTATTAACCATTTCGTTTGTCGTCGTCAAAGGTTGGGGCAGCTCCATTTTCAAATTGATTTCATTATGTCATTCATCAAAGCTCCTTCGCTGTATTTTTTTAAATGAATGGGATGTTGATGCATGGATGGTTGTTGGTGAGTATATTTTCGATGGCACTGGCAATTTTGAGCAAAATGATAATTTTTTAGACTACGACCTTGTCGAAACTAACAATGCTAATAAACACATTTCTTTTATAGATTTTTCTCTTTTTTTCTTCTTTGAGCTTAGGAAGATATGAATTCATTGAACTTGGAACACCCGTCCTAGAGGGGACATAAGCTCTGCGTCCACCATTACAGTTTTGGTTGTTGGAGCTTTCCTCCTAGGCGTACATGTGGGCTCCATCTCATCAAACCGAGCCTCCTGGCCGTCCGTATGTGTAGCTGTCATCTTGTCAAACCGAGCGTTCATAGGAGAAAATATCTTCTGCATCTCTTTATCATTATGTATTGTCCCACAGCAAGAGAACGCTTCCAACCATCTGATCCTTGGATCATCCATCCCTACCTCCGATACCAAATATTACATTCGAAGATTTACTTTTCTGATTTCTGTTGGAACCTATTGTGACGAGGAAGAAGCAAGGGTTCAGAGATTAAGAATTTAGGTTTCTTGGAGGGAACCTACTCCAATAACACGCATTATTGATATTGTCTTCCCTCTTTATGCATTAAGAGCCACAATTGTATCTCATAAAAGTAGGAGAAAGAATAGAAAACCCCTACTAAATGGACTTTTAACTCCTAACTAATTGCTCTTGATAACCCCTAATTTAATGGACTATCTAATTACTCTTGATGCACACGACTAACATCCTAACTAATAGGAAAAATCTGCACCAATAGTTATGAAGATAAAAGAGACTATTTGGCACGTAACAGCTCGATTCATACAAAATGAGACAAACTGCGTATATTTTTCATGGGGACAACGCTTTGGGAAAAATCAAAACTATCCTCACTCCCACTTGATGAGAGAGAGGGAGAGATATTCATGCAAAAATTCTTTTCATTCTCATATCAGACATGCTCAGAAAAGAGTTGATTAGAGATGGTAAATGCGTTGGCAAGTTTTGAGATAGATTGTTAATTTGAACAATTTAATATATGTTATTTTTTATGTTTTCATAATCAGTGTTTACACACAGTAAAATGTTTTTGTTTTTCTTGAATGGTACACTTAATAAAATGCATAACAGAAAAAGAAACCTGACCGGGTTTCAACGCCACTAGCTCGAAAAAAAAAAAAACAAGTCCTTCCAGAAAAAGTATAGAAGAATGTAGAGAGAGAGAGAGAGAGAGAGAGAGAGAGAGAGAGAGAGAGAGAGAGAGAGAGAGAGAGAGAGAGAGAGGTGGGTGAAAATGGGTTAATATGACGCTGCTATGATTACAATTTGTGCTACATAAACTTGATTCATCCATATCATCAAATCCTTGATTCATCCATTCTCTCTAAAATCTAAAATACTTGCTAATACATATCATCAAATCCTAAAATTTAAAATAATAACCCATGATTCATCCATTCCTAATAATTTTTCTAAAGGCACAAAATTAATTATTAATAATATTTTACTAACGAAACATAAATATGTAAAATGTTTTAAGACTTATGAAAGTGCTGTGTAGTGTTCAAATTGACAAAAGTGTCCTAAAGAAGATTATGCATTTAGAGAAGAAAACAAAAACATCAGATGTAAATTTCCAAAAAACCTTATTGCATAGAAATCCAATAATCTGTATAAGACAGGCATTCATCGGAAAATGTATAATCAGGGCATGCAACTCGGGTCGATTTTTGGGGATTCGGGTTGAACTTTTAACATAAAATAAAGATGGGTCCGGGCTGATTCCAATCCATCTTTTAGCAAGAGGCTATGGAAGTAACATTGGAACTAATACGACAAAATTATTATTTGAATGCAACTAAATGACTCAAAAGTGTTTAAACATTCAAGCCATACCAGCTCTTGTCGAAGCTTCTGCCTTTGTTGAATGGCAGAGGTTTTCTCCTCAGTCAATTTGGAAATAATATCCCATGCCTGAAGAAAAAAAATATCAGCAACACTGCATGATAGGTATCTGAATTTGAATAATAGAGTATCACAAATTCAAAGAACCATTAAATTTAATATATGCCAATTTTCTGAATTCAAATAATAATTCAATCAGCTATCCAAAGAAATTTAACTTTATAATTGAAGCTAAAGCATAATTTGGAGGAAAAAAATAATATAGTAGAGGATATACAAAAGTAGAAAATCAACTATAACAGATCAGAAAACAAACAAGAAACAACAATGCTAGAAACTAAAGCACAATCATCACGCATCCATAGTATGCATGCATTTTATGGTGTTGCGCAGCATTAATAGAGTTCAAAAACCCACCAATGGAAGTATAAGTGTTTTCTTCTTTGAACGCATAAATTTACAACGGAATAAGTCACAAGATATATTCACAGACAACAATTTAATGGACAAACATGCAATAAATGCTGCTCATTAGAAATGTCATGCAAAAAAGCAGAGGACTGAGTGCAATTTTTTTTTTCTTTTTTTGAAAGTTACAAAAGTGCAGATTAAGTACCACACTAAATGGAACCAATGTACTCTTTGTTAATGAATCATATACACCCAGGAACAGAAATGCCTGGTCGACAGCTTGAAGGCATTCAGAAATTTACCTAACAGCAATTACCATCTGTCCACTGATCCAACATTACAAAAGATATCGTCAAAATCAACTCGAAAACTTCAAACACCCTTCTCTAAATTCATAGAGTAGGAAAAAGGGGGAGAAACAAAAATTCCATATTGTAGCCTATAGCCAATTCAGCGTCTCTGACTCGTCAAGTCAATGTTTCGTGTTTTAAACGCGCGGTGAAGTTTTATTGATAATGAAAAAGAAAGGAGGCCCTTAGACCAAGCTGGTCAATGGAAACATTAAAAACTCGACAAAAATACAAGTGTCCATGAGGGGAAATATGATCAAAAGGCTTTGATGCATCTCTATCAACCCCACTCCGAGCAAGCAAATCCACAAAACTGTTTGCAGAGTGAAGGACGTGATGGAAAGAAGTTGCATGCCTCTCCACCATGTCCAAGAACTCATCGATAGCATCTGCAAACCTCTACCATCTTGGTCAAAGGGCCTACTTCCAATCTCATCATCCTCCTTAAGATAACATTAACTCTCTTGTTGGTACTCCCGAAAAACTTTTTTCTGTAACTAGTCATTCATATCTCCTTGTGATCGGCATTGTACCGACTCTTTGAATGTCCAGTTCAAAATGCATTATTCTTTCCATTAAACTTTGGCACTTCCATGTTAATACTTCTTTTGGTAGATCACACACAATAAATAGGTTCAGATCTTTCCAGTTCACATGGTGTACGGTCCATGAGAAGTCTACTCTCATATGACAACATCTTGTATCAATAGTTAACCTCCCCTCATTAATTCCACTACTTTTAACAATACCCCGAACGTGCTCTATTACTGAACTGATGCTCGGCTCTTCAAAACTTTCACCCTAAAGTCAGCTTGGTGAGTAAAGCAATCCTTAATAATTTTAATCGGATCCAACCGTTGGATATTGAAATCTAACCACTATAAATTTGATGGCTAATATTAATCTAACTACATATCAAATCTTTGATCAAATCCGTTCAAAACATTTTCACAATGGTCATAATAAACCCTAGGCATCAACAAAACTTAATATCGTAAAATTACAGAAAACAGAACTCTCAAATCCAATGACTGAGATTCATACAAATAATCATCATATATCAGATCTGGCTGTCTAGATTGTTCCTCTTTAAGATCATAGAAAAATCCTATCTTCCAAGAGAACTTTAGATTTCAAAATAAATAAAATAGAACACAGCATCCAATGGCTAATATTTAACTATCCAGTTCTGGTTGGAACAGATTACTCCAATTTAAGCCCTGAGCAACACGAATTAAAGCTTGACAATTTCGAACAAGAGAAGAAAGAATGGTGGAAATGGTACCTTGAGACAATGAAGAAGATAGATTTGTTGGAGTCACAACAATGAGACCAAAGGCATCACATCAATGGTATTCATAGGGCACCACACCGTAGGTCGGTTGGGCATCACATCACAATCTCTGGGGAAGAATTTTCTTCATGGAAAAAACTTGTTCTCATAAACATAACATCATTGAAAAGTTTATAATATAGATATATTTGTATATAAGAAAATAACCTAGAAAGTTCTAAAACCCTAACCTAAAGAAACCATAAAGACTAAAATACCCTCTTGAGGAAACTCTCCCATCAAAGTTCACGAAAATGAGCTACCCCTTTTACAATCTTGTAATGCATGGGTGGGGTCCATTCTAAACACACTTTATCAAATAACTTGAGTGATTTATATGGAAAAAGACCCTATGACCCATATGACTTAAAACCTTCATAATACATTCTCTATTCACTCATTTGACTCCCAAATGGGACACATTTCATCAGTGAAATCCAGTAAAGATTAGGTTTGACTTCTTTGACCTTGGGTGTCTTAGATCCATCAGAAATGCACGTACGCTCAAGGATAAATTTTCTTCAACGGCCAGAGTTTTCACAGCGGATCAAGCTCTCCATTGTTAGTTGGATGATATTGAGGGAGGAGTTCGGGGGCAGTTACTCTTTTGATGCGACCTACGAAATTAGCATGACATCATGATGGGAAGTGTTTATATATAGACTTCTTTAGCTTGCAAATAAAAATTAAAAAACTTCCGAATTGATATGATTTTGTAAAAAAACCATTCAAAAAAATCATGATGGGAAGAGTTTCGAAATTGAAGTCTACAGCTAGGTGGGCTCCTAGGTGGGCTCCTACTTCACCAATGTCATTAAGCTCAACTTCGACGGTTGCCCCCTTGGCAATCCAGACCAACTAGAATGGGTGGGGGTCTACCGCGATGATGGTAAAGCAATGTGTCATGTTTCTATTCACAGCTGATTAGTCATGTCGAGTTGTCGAAGAAGAAGTGTGTACCTTCTTACCAGCTTGTGAACCATTGTTTGAAAAATGAATGGGATCTTGAGGATGGAGAAGGATTCATCTAATGTAATTTCATGGACTCATAGAACCAATTGGGGTCATGGAGACTTGTCCCTTTTATCGATGAGGTGCCGAAGTATTGTATAGGTTGAGAATGTGTTATCTCATGTTCCATGACGTGCAAATAATGTAGCCAATAAGCTTGATAAGCCAAATATTTATAGGCATGAGTTGTACATAGTTCCTTCCCATTGAAGTTGTATTGTAATTTCTCTTGCTCTCTTTAATAAATTTAGTGCATCATCCTCATCATCATCATCGTAAAAAACATAGAGAAAGCATCCTTCATGAATTGCCAACCTACATGGAAAAGGCCAGAAAGAATCCATCTAATCCTGAAGCTCAATTTCCTTTCATAGGAAAGATGGCTACCACAATTTCCTTCTTTGCGAATTCTCCCACTCCTTGCACCTGCTATCACTACTTCCAAATTCTACTCCACCCAACCTTGACCTAAATCTAATAGGCTAGAAAGAATCCTCTCTTCTTCTTTTTCTCGTTAACAACAATAGTAGCAAAAGGGAACCCTAGGTTTTGGGTGCCCAAACTTAATTTTAATTGTAGCTCAAAGGGAAATCCAAGTCCTATCAGCATCAGAGGAGTGTGGAGAAATAGTAGGAGAGTGATAATCCAAGCTTACGTCCCATTGGTTTCGAATATTCCAATGAAGCAAAGATCTCAACAATGTCAATGAGCAAATGCATGTTTAAAGGATACTGCGATGAATTGTGTGGGCACTACAAAAAAGTCCGGTTCCATAGATATTGTAGAACATTTTTTCTTATGGCAGAAAGTTTTATTAAAGTGGAAAAGGGGAGAACCCCAAGACTGAGATGGTCAAACAAAGACAATAGGCAAAGTAGAAGACCAAAAAACTCAATCCCAACCCTCGCTATTCCATCTCTAGCCAACCAGTCTGCCTCTCTAGATATTGGAGAACACTATTTTGGAAATCACGCATCACATGAGATGGATGTTTCCTCGGTGCACATTTGAATAAGTGCAAATGAAGTGGCAGACCTTAATGCAATGGAGGTTTTATATGTGGGTCAAGATACTCCACTATAGAACTGTTTTATGATTTTCAAGGGTGCTAAAAATTTATTTCTCTTGTCCTGACCATCTCGGTATTTTTCTGTGAATAAAATTAGCAGCCATTTAAATATTTCTCTTGTACTACCTTGGCTAGTTGAA
This sequence comes from Tasmannia lanceolata, assembly GCF_043159265.1. NCBI lineage: Eukaryota > Viridiplantae > Streptophyta > Magnoliopsida > Canellales > Winteraceae > Tasmannia > Tasmannia lanceolata. The sequence goes on along the minus strand of NW_027518679.1, from coordinate 51,698,155 downwards.
TCCATATCGTCCCTGATGTTGTATACTTCATAACCACAAAATTACTATATCTTGCTCACACACCTTGAAAAAAAAAAGAGTTGGAATAAGAAAGGAAAGAAAGTTATATTGAGGCAGTGGTCATAAATGGCCTCAATCTGTCATTTAGTTATAAATGAAGAAGAGCCAACCTCTCCAACACTTGCAAGCATAGAAGAGAAAGAATAGTGAATACAAGTCATATCAAAAGCAATAGCCCCCGATATAACTTAATCATGATATGATTATTTTTGAAATGCAAACCTCTTAAAAAATAGTCTTACCTCTGAAGCTTTCTCTTTGGGTTCATCAACAGATCTTGATCCTTGAAAAAGTTCACTTTACATTAAATGTATGCGCACTTGAAACAAAGTGGTAGAGAACACGTAACAAAAATAGTTGAACTCATATATGACATTCAGAATGAGAAAACTCTAATGATGAGAAATACTGACAGCATCAAAGACGGAGGCATTTGTGTTTCCATTGTCTAGTACAGAAGCCCTCGGCGAATTTCCTTCTTCTGATCCTTCGGGGACTGGCGAGGGGGGATTAGCAGGAATATAGACCACTCTCAATTTAAACTCTTCAACAACCTTTCTAGCTTCTTTGCTGAAGTGAAAAACCAATTTATGTCAGATAAGAGGTTGGCAACAAATATCATAACAACATTTAATACTAAAAGCTAAGAGACAAGACTATCCAACCATTTCCAGGGTAAAATGGTTGCGCCAGGATTTGCAACAACACTCTGGAGAAGAAACTTATCCTTGCATTGCAAATCAGGTGGAGCTTCTTTGTGGGCTTGCATTGTCACATGAAAAATGAAGAGAGGGGAAAACCCAAAGCAATTAATCAAAGATTTATGACCAAAGCAATGCAACCCTGGGTAAAAGTGATCCACTTACGCTAGAGTTGAGAATCAGTAATGTCTAGAGTTCCACGTCCATGGACTTTGTCAGACTACTTATGGAAATAATCCAATCAACTTGGGGGAGCAGGGTTAGTCGTACCAGATTTTTAAGGTAGTGTGAACCCTCGTGTAAACTGTCTGTGACACTTGGGGACTTGGTCTTTGAATAAACTTACATCTAAGCTCTCGTGGAGTTATGTGAACAGCGACGAGAACTTTGGAGTCACGCGGGAATTGGATGTGTTTTTTAGAGAGAGATGATGAGAGGAATTTTAAGTTTAAGTTTCTCCAATTTTGGATGAACTTAAGGCTGCCAATTTTAATTTATATTCGAGAACTTTAAGTACCAAAGTGCATGAAGTCGTCATTTTTTTGGGACTCTACACCAATGACCCATTTTATAATTCTTGAAAAAAAATACACCACTAACAATTTATTCATCGAGTCTGCCAAAAGCCACCCAAATCCACTGCCACTAAACTCCGTAAGTATTCTTGGATTGAAATCCGTACGTTGATGAGCCACATGTTTCTTGTCCTAACTCCTAACTATAGTTTACCTCATTAAGAGTTTAAGTAGCACCAGAAAATGGGAATTATGCATTAGTAATTAGGTAAGTTAACAATGTAACATACTATTGAGTGAAAGATAATTATATTTAAAGAGATAAAAGACTACAAGTGCAAGTCAGCAGGCAAAGATTGCCTAACATACAAGGAATCCATCCAGGCCCCCTGATTTGGCCAATTGATGTGCACTCCTAGGAATATGGACAAAAGAAAGAAATCTTTAATTTCATCATACATTGCAGAAATTTCTTCTAAAAACCTAGCTAATCTCTGATGATCTACACTCTGAGCCCAAGAAATAACATTAGAGGAATTACCTTCCACCTCGAACTTACCTTCCATTTGCTTCCTGAATATGCGCATGCTGAGGTGGATAGCAAGAACCTCAATAATACCTGTACGGGCATATCTAAAATACTCCTAAAGCTAAAAGTGCAAAGAAAAAAATCTAATCAAACGATGTCATATCAACAATAAAGTATGCCAGGATATTTGATGTCGATTAAATAGTCCCGATAGGATGCTTCATCTCAAGCAGCCCTAAATTGATATTTTTTAGATTCGACACTCTTTTTTTTATTTTTTTGATCAGTAAGCTAGGTTTAGGCGGACCCCTACCAGAATATTAATTAAATAAAAATGATTCAAGAAAAGGAACAAGGACACACCACAATCCTTAGGACAAAGTCTAAGGAAGGGGCAGGACAACTAAGGACATGCTTCCCTTAAAATATGTCACGCCCCAAACCCCACCCTGGGCATAAGACATGACAGAGCCGTACACCTGCAAGATGAATCACACAAATGTACAAGGCTACAAAGCAATAACAAAATAACCTGGCAATTCATAACTGAAATATCAATGTTCAATTAATGCGGACCCATCAGAGTCAAATCAAATCTCATCTCTCCCCAAAGAGTCAAAGCGGAAATAAATAATATGGTCTTTACATCTTATTCAAAGTACTCACTTCGTAATGAACTGAAAACAAATAAGCTAATCTCTGAGTCAAAATTCAAATTCCAAAACTAAGCGTCCTGTTCCTCGTTAACCTCACGAGGGTCAAAACCTGAAAATATTTTATAACCACAGTCAGTTGAAAAGCTCAGTACATAATAAAATACTACTCTAAGTACAGTCTAAGCATGCGAAGGTTTAATATGGTTCGGATATTAGAGTCAAAGCAGAAGACTGAGTTCACAGCTGAATAATAGGTACAAGGTAAATATGTGTGCATGTCAAATATGGTTCTGAATTAAAGTGCAATAGGCAATTCAATGTCTAAGTTCTGATCAAAGTCAAAAGTTTTCAGAATTCAAATGCTATGGTCAAACCCATATGGTGTTCAGAGTTCAAATACACTTCAGAATCATCGGCATGGCCAGAAGACATGTTATTGTTTATCCACCGACAGTCCACGGTGTCAGAAGACATGTTATTGCTTATCCACCGACAGTCCACGGTATCAGAATTAGTTCCTCAAGTTCAGATACAAGTCGACAGGGCCAGCGTTTTATCCCATTGACGGGCCAGAAGTTCCAGTGTACTACCCCCATGGTGGGTCTAGAGTTGCCAAATGTTTTACCCCATATGGCAGGGTCTAGAAATCATCCAAGCCTCCACAGAAGTGTTCAGAAGGTATCAAGGGTTCATGTTCAGATAATTTTAATTATTCAAATGGTTCCAATGATTCAAAGTTCTAAACAGTAGTTTCGAAGGTTCAAAATTCAGAACATATATTCATAACGGTTATTTCAAATATTCAGGGTTCAGAACAGTTATTCCAAAGGTTCAGAGTTCAGAACAATTATTTCAGAGGTTCAGAGGTCAGAACAGTTATTCCAAAGGTTCAGAGTTCAGAACAGTTATTTCAGAGGTTCAGAGTTCAGAACAGTTATTCCAAAGGTTCAGAGTTCAGAACATTTATTTCAGAGGTTCAGAGGTCAGAACAGTTATTCCAAGGTTCAGAGTTCAGAATAGTTATTTTAGAGGTTCAGAGGTCAGAACAGTTATTCCAAAGGTTCAGAGTTCAGAATAGATATTTCAGAGTTTCAGATACTTCTAAAGATTCAAAATTCAAAACGATGGTTCCAAAGGTCTAAAGTCCAGACAAATATTCATACAGTTGTTTCAAAGTTTCTAAAGTAGCAGTGGGTAAAACAAAACGGCATGCTAGACTAAAAGCAAATTCTGAGGTTCAAAGGCATCAATACAGGTTTTTCCAAAGTTAATACATATTCAAATGAGAAGGGTTTATAATGCCCAAAGTAGTACGTTATTATGTACGTCAATGACGAAAACTTTTCCTTTTTCTTAATCATTTTAGTTTCCTGCAATTAAGAATATGGATATCCTCCATGAGTTTCATTATTAATTTATCTCCTATCGGACATATATGTCCTTATATTGACATAAGACACCCTTTGGTGTCTCTTCGGAAACGAATCGGTAAATAATCCTAGGGTTCTTTTAGTATTTTTGAGATTTTCATTATTGTAAAGTTTTCAAAACTTATTGAAACTATTGTTAACAGAAAGCTGACGTTTTCGGCATATCCGTAGAGTATAAGAACGTCGAAAAAGGATAAGAAAGGAATAAGTTTTGAATTTCTGAAGTTTTGAAAAAATTATCGCGCCGGACGTCTGGAATTCCGAAACACGATTTTTCACCATTTTTGCACTAAAACGGCCATAACTTCTTCGCTTGACATCCAATTCACGCGTGGTTGGATCCGTTGGACTCATATCGACGAGAGAAATCCATCTAATCCAATTCCAAGCTTGAAAATCCTCAAATAACAAGGTTTCTATGGATACAAACAAATTGATCTTGAGTTCTTTGGGGGGTTAAACACGAAACGAATCCCAAGGAATCCAAGATCTATCATGGACTTTGCCATAGACTAAAACCAAGGCTCTAATCACACCTCTTTTCACATCAAATCCCTAGTTTAGGGTTCTTTCATTCGTTTAACCATTAAAGATTAATAATCTTACCTTGGTTTGCGATATCTTTTCTTGAATCACACTCTTCCTCTTTTTCTCCACGAAGATCTCTTCTTAGGGCTGCAAAGATGGTTTAAGGTTTCTTAATCTCTCATAAGATGTATTTATAGGCTTTATTAGGAAGCCCTAATTTGAGTCAACTTCAAACGGACAAAAATGCCCCTCTTTAAAAGAGGGGGAAGAAAATTTAACATTGGGGTATTTTGGGTATTTACAAAATCAAAACTCAAAAACAAGCAAGAGAACAGAGAGTACACATGATCTCAAGAGACGGTCTCCAAATTAAGACCCTATTGAAAGGTGTCTTTCATCTTTTGGCCAAACTTTCTTGCTCTCTGACTCTTCCTCAACTTCTGAAGCTTTTGGGATTTTGTTTTTCTTTGATGGAGGAGAAAAACAGAAGTTGCCCACGTATAAGTGCCTCAATGTCACAAAATCGTCACTTCAGCATGCCTTGCTCCTCCGAGATTGTTTCTTAAGGTCAAGTCCATCTATATAAATCATCTGCTATGACCTACATTCCCACAAATGCTGTGAAGATAGGGATATGTGCCGTATGCTAGGGTTGATTGCATTCACTAAATTATCCATGTTTTACTCATGGTTATGTGCCCATTTGCTAGGGTTGGTGACTGCGGTTATGCATTCACATGTTACACTCCTCTCTCTCTCTCTCACATATATATTTGTATTGTGGTTATGTTTGGCGAGTTATGGTTTTTTGAATTTGTGGGTTTGGCTTAATAATGCTAATCCCTCTAATGTTGTAGTCTATTGATTTGGTGGCTAGTGGGATGGCTCCTCTCCACGTGCTTAAGTAATGTTATTAATCCCTCTTGGTCTAATCTAGCGATTTGGTAGTGGAAAGTCTCCTCTGCAAACCTTGTCTTTTTCAATGATAGTAAGTGCATCAACCAATATGCTCATAAAGAAGAAACATCTGTTTTTATTCATGCATTGATTGGGGATGTTTATTGGCTACTTAAATTCATTACAATACAGCTTCCTGATGGAATGGTACAGTTTCTTACAAGAGAAAATTATGTGATATATTTTGTACTTGGGATTTGGTAGGCAATTTCGTGAAAGCCATTTTGCGGCTGGCTTTTGCATGTAAGAACAGCCCCACAGATTGACTTTTTGGCAGTTTTTGTCTTATTCAATTAATTCATCTGAGGTGGCTGCTGTCTCATGCAACAGCCAGCCGTGAATTGGCTTTCCGCAAAATTCCCTAGCAAATCCCTTTGTACTTAATTGTTTTTTGTATTTTGTGACATGTGAAGTGGTTGAGGTGTTTGCTATAGGATGGTATTGCTAAATGGTTATTTTAGTGTTTTTATGGTAAGAAAAGTAGCCACAAAAAATCAATCAGTGGAAGAATACTTTGTCGGAGATGAGCCCTCAACTCATATAATTATTTCCTTTCACCTTCAAGATTGTGAGAAAAAGGTTGACGGCATCTTCCCCTAAATCTGCATTCTAAATCTTAACGTGCAAAGTGCATGTCCCATGAACAATTTTCCATCTTTGGCTGGAAGACCAGGTGCTTCACAGATTATTATATAACTATGTAGAGTTCTAAACACACCTTCTAACTTCAAGACAAGGCTTTAATGTCTTCAAACTCTCTTTGGTCGCACCTAGTTGACTTGGAACAGTAGTCAACAAGTGTAATGGCAATGAAGTACTCTCCTCATAGAGTAGTGGTAAGTTGTACAGTTTGGTTGCCAAATGAAGAAGTTCCATGTCGCCTACCAAAATAAAAGGGTGGTAAGCTGTCATTACCAAGGAGATAGAGAAAGAGAGAAGATTGCTAAATCCCAAGACTCTACTACTAAAATCCTCCTTTTTCCAAGTTGTTTGGTAGGAGACGAAAGTCCTGCTTGTGACATGAGCAGACAGACAAGGCAAGTAGTCTCCTAGTAGTTTGTTACTAAACATGCAACCGAACACTACTAGTAGATGAAGTGGCACTCCAAAACCAGCCAAAACACCTTGTAAACCCTATAAACTGTGCAACCAAAGAGACCATTAGAAAAACATCCATAAACTACTACAACCATACTTTTCAAATAATATTTGTACTAAATTGCCACATGTAACTTGAGAATTCAACTATAGAGCCAACTCATATAACCAAAGTAGCCTTTATTTCCAAGTAAATAAGCACATCAACGCTGCTCTCTTCCCCACCTTAAGAAACACCCACTCACCTATAAATTTTTTTAAAAAAAAGTACAAGAAGCATCAAAATACTGAAAGACCAGATATGCCACAATCTTTTCATCACAGTGAAAGAAAATATTGCACCAAGCTCCACCCCTTATTACATTCTATAACTATATTCGCTGTGTTTGGACTGTTCAAAGCCTTATTCAAGAGCACCCAACAAAATACAAGGACAAGATAAAAAAAGGAAGAAGATAAAGACAACGAGATAAGGAAGTGCTTATTCGCATTTGAAGCCAGATGGGACCTGTTTCCCGCATGCATTCACTATCACACTAAGGGAAATAGGAACGTTGAGATTTATGCCCAACACATTGGCTTTGATGGCAGTGCAAAGACAGAGAGCCACGTCAAGATCGGTCAAACCTTCAAGTAAAGAGCAACATGGGAGAGTTTGAGAAGAACCCACGACCACGTTCACCAGCCCAAGCAAATTGGCACATGCCCCTAACTTTAGGGCATCCCTAGGGCACTTACCCCCGGAAGGAGGTGTAGGGGTAGGTGTGGGAGGTGTAGGGGTAGTGGTGGGAGGTGTAGGAGTGGGAGGTTTAGGGGTAGGTGTGGGAGGTGATGGGGTAGGGGTGGGTTTGGTCTTGGGAGGTGAAGGCGTAGGGATATATGGTGAGGGATGAGGGGTTGGTTTTGGCGTAGGCTTAGGCTTTGGCTTGGGTTTAGGTGTAGGTGTAGGGTTGCACCCGCACTCGGTGGCAGTGACAAGGGAAAAGAAGAGAAGGTTGAGGGCTAGGAAAAGAGCAATGGATGCATAGCTCTTTGAGGCCATCTTCAAACACTTGGTGTTAAGAGATATGCAGTGGGAAGTGGGTATTTATAGAGTAGGGAGAAGGGTTTGGTTGCGTGGTGAGTAGCACTCTATTATCTCTCTAGTTTGAGGAAAATGGTAGTGAAGATATGGGGCCTCCTTGGATGCAACCAAAATAGGTCCTTACTTGGAAAGTGCTTATTTTAAGTTAAATTTTATTTGAAAATTGAATAGTAGGGCCTCTTGTAAAGCCATTAATTATAGGCCGTTTTTGGATACTTCTAACAAGGCCACTTATATTGGCACTACCATGTTTTGATAATTGCACTAACTGATCTTGTCTTTTCTTCTTTAATTGGCTTTTGGGGAGCTTTTTTTGGAATCGTAATAACCTTTGATGGCTGGTAAAATTGTAAAAGACAAGGTGAGTTAGTGTAAGTATAAAAACATGGTAGCGCGAATAGTACCCTTCTACTGATTATGTGTAAATAAACTTGGCTACTGGTTCTGACACCACCACGTTTTACACAAACTCTGCTTGTCTTTTCTTTGTTTAATTGGCTTCATAGAGTTTTCTGGGAAGTGTCATAACCTTTGACAGCTGTTTAAAAAGAATAGACAAGCGGAGTTTGTGCAATTATTAAAACGTGTAGTGCCAAAATCAGGCACTCGTCCATTTCCTGTGACACTAGATGCAAAGGTCGCCATAATCAAATATGCAATTGTTTTTGGTAGATGATATCCTCCCCCCCCCCCCCCGGAAAGACAAAAACTCCCATATGATTTCAAATTATATGGACCTTTCATGTGGTGGGGCCTAAGTGCTGTAACTATTTCATATCCTAGAAACACACATTCTGAATGAGTCTAACCATCTAGTCTAATCGATGTTCTTAAAAAAGATAAATTGGGCAACAATATGCATTCAAGTGGTCTCTCTGGAGCATGAAACCAAACTTCTCCTCAGGATGATAGATGGAGCGATTCAAGTAAGATCCAATGTAGTTCTAACTTTTTATTCACTCGTGGAATTCGGGCGGTCCTGCGAAAAGGAGTCATAGAGCAGTCATGCAAGTTCTCCAATTTCTCCAGTCACAATGTGATTCATTCCAAGTCATTCATGCATGAAGTTCCCATATCATTTTCCAAAATAAAATATACTAAAATCATCTTGTTCTTATTAATTAATGAAACTTTCAGTAATCACGGAAGAAGTGGCAACAGAAATTAATGAAACTTTCAGTAATCACAAAATAAGAAATGACAATGTGTAGATAGGGCACCCCTAGCAATTTATAAAAGAAAATATAGATAAGATGATAAACCCATCTAAAAGAGACATTGGCCTAAATTAGTCAATGGCTACATGGTAAAAAGAGAATGTTACACCAAAAAAGAATGTAGAACCAAGAGTTAACAGGGTCTTTTCCTAATAATGCCATTGACTTTAGAGGCTAATTTACACCATTTGTTTTCATGATAGAGAGAAGCCATTGACGATGCCTCCATGTTTGATTCCAGAGATTTTTTTTAAGTCGGCAATGAATTATCAGAAAATTTCTTGAATTGTGCACATTTTCAATTGATACCAACCGATAATTCGATGTTGACACGAGCAGAACAATGGTATTTTTTGGCATTAGGGATATGGATTGGACATTGAGAGAACGCGAATTCGTCTAATGTTATTTCTTGGGCCCGATTCTTCGGGGCCCCAAAGGCTTGTCCTTTGAGGAAGGGAATTCATCTAGCCCTATTTCTTAGGCCTACTTGATTCATCGGGTCCACGAAGACTCGCCCCTTTCATTGACGAGGAGATGATCTGTATAGAAGTAGGGAGATTTCGGGAAATGCAAACAATTCACCAAACCTTGTTAGATCGGGAGTTTACTGGAACAGTTTGTTCATTGGAATTTTGCTGCCCACTTGATTATTGTCCTTTTTCTCCATTTCCTTCAGGCCCTGTTCGTTTTAGACAAGGACACCCAATAATAGGTGTTGGAGTGACAATCGGTTGTCATAATCTAAAAACAAACAGGGCCTTAATAAAGCTGCTTACCTACTTCATAAGGGTAAAACGAGGAAAATGATAAATGCGCTCCTTTTCATTACTCGGGACACCCAACTGCATTTTATCTATGACTGCAAGAGGCTGGTGTACATCACATGCGATGGATATAAGGTACCTGATTGACATCGTACACTGCAGCTGGGTGTCACAAGTAATGAAAAGGGGGGCATTTATCATTCCCCCCGACGCCCCCCCCCCCCCCCCCCAAAAAAAAGAGAGGGTATTTTTGCACAAGTAAATGTCATTTTCACCCACTTCTATTTCTAGGGGTTTGCTAGGGATCATTGCGGAAGGGCATTTCGCAGCTGCTGTCGCAGGTGAGAGCAGCCAAACAGGCTAACTCGCCAGGATATTTTGTCTTAATCATTTAATTCATCTGAGGTGGTTGCTCTCACATTCATAGGAAAAGACAATGGGGGGAGTGGAAAAGGGGGTGAAAATATCATTCTCCTTGCACGTAACACCCAAAGGGACTGGATATATAATTATGTCTTAAACTGGAAACATATTATTAGGACTACTACTCTGTATAGGACTGCGACAGGATCGGGTTGGGTTGGGTTTTTCAAAACCCTAGCCCAACCCTGGATCCCATTATCTCGGCCCTGACCCACCCGGATCCTGAGTCAGGGCCGAAAAACCTCAGCCCATTGCCTGCCCTACAGGGCTCAGCGCGGCCCTGGCCATACCGACACCCTTCGTTACTCTGTAGTAGGAAATTAAGTAGCTGTCTCCATCGGTCTTACTCATTAATTAATTTATGCATCCAGTTGCATTTATCTGGCGTACAACTTCACTTAAATTTAGTGGCTTAGACTGAAATGAAATTTCGATATATGTGGATGATTATTCTGATAATTTAGGCCCTGTTTGGATTGCAAGAAAAATATTTCTGATGGGATTTTTTTCTTCCCAAGGAAGAAATTGAAAAGGGTTGGTTCCAGTCATTTTTTTTTCGTGTGTAAAAAAGTAGCAACTTTTAAAAATATTTATCCTTTCCAAACTTTTCCACAATCCAAACAGGGATAATGAAAATTGAATGTTGGATGATTAAGTTAATCTGCCAACGAATATGATGTGTGTGTGTGTGTATTCCAGTGTAATGCGGTTCCAATAGATAATATTGGGAAAATCTGATAAGATATTTCCATGTAAACAGATACATGCAAATAATTACTTGACGTTAAACTTATATTTTTCCGAGTTATTGTTGTTAGTTGTAACTAGGGGTGCAAGTTGGGCCCTGTCAGCCCTGACCCGCCCTGAGCCCGAACAGGGTCAGGGCTGGATTTTCCAACCCTGAGGGTGGGCGAGGATTCATTTTTTTAGACTCTGACTGAGGTCGGGTTGGGTTATGGGTTAATGCGTTGGGTACCATGACCCGGTCCGACCCTAAGTTTTCTATTTTAGAATTGAACCATCTGTGCATGTTTCTTTTGCTAATGTTTTCTATTATCTTGGATTGATGTTTCTTTAGATTATAATTATTAATTGTCTCTGTGGGCCATCATGTTGTTGAATTCATATTGTCTTATTTTGTTCCCTTTTTCTGTTTATTGATCATTTTGTTCTGTATGATAAGTGGTTGCTTTATTTTTGGCACTCTTAACATGTATTTGCACTAGGGTCAATTAGGGCCGGCCAGGCCCTGCCCAATCAGGGCCAATCAGGGCGGGGCAGGGCCAGCACTGAGCCCTGTAGGGCGGGCAATGGGTTGAGGTTTTTCGGCCCTGCCTTAGGGTCAGGGCGGGTCAGGGCCGAGATAATGGGATCCAATGTTGGGCTAGGGTTTTGGAAAACCCGACCCAACCCGACCCTGTTGCAGCGCTAGTTGTAACTGCTGAGTTCGTAGAGATGGGCTGGCATGAATTGTAATAGAGCTCCCATCATGAGTTCTTCGCCAACAAAGTGAAAGTAAAACTCGATATGTTTCGTTCCAACGTGATGAACGATATTATGAGTGAGAAATAGGTAGTGTTTTTGTTGTGACACTGGAAAAAATGGAGCACAACGAAAAAAGATGCAGGTGGTCCAATTCAATTTCATTTTTGTCTATGCCAAAGCACAATATTCTACTTCCATGCTTGATCTGGCAACGGTGGATTGCTTTTTGGTACTCTATGACATGGGTGCAGCTAGAGATGATATAGAAGAGACACAATGAATAAATCCCAAATTTATATGTATTGATTGATATGAATATAGCTGCAACTCATCTTGAATTTGGATTTAAAATTTGAATTTGAAATTTGAATAATATTCCAAATACTCTCCCCCAAGGCGGAGCATGTATGTTAATAATGCCCAACTCGGATGCCAAAAATATGATCTGTTCACGACCCAATGCCTTGATGAATATATCAGCCAATTGTTGAGATGTATGAATGTAGCTCGTAGGGAGGAGGCCAAACAAGATCTTCTCACTGTAGACACCCCATTTTGACCGTGCCCTAAACCCTCCATGTTTGAGCAAAATCCTACCAAATCAGTTATTCAGGACTTCAAATTATTCCCTAGGGTAGCTTTGGGTCCCCGTAAAATTTCATCTAAATCCGAGCTAAATCGTCAAATACGACGAGTCGGGAGAGTGTGCAGTGCAAATGCAGAAAGGGGGGTGAATTATACTGAGGAGGCCCTGTCATGGGCGAATGGGACACGATCAACCGTGCGCCTCATCATATTTTCGCGCAACCGTGCTTATCAAAAGTCGTAGTGCCAATATCCACACTCTTGTTTTGCTATAAAAGAGCTGATAATCTTATTTTAAGGGGGGATCTCATTCATTTCAGATATAGGGTCTTTCCCAAAGAAAAAAAAACAAACAGGGGCATATATCTGTTGTTCTCAAGTTTTTTTTTTTAGATCAAAGATAATCGCATGACTCTTGTCTGATTCTTATTCATTGACCTAGTATATGCTTCTATTTTTCTTATGGATTAATTTTATTTTGGCCATAAGGTAATACAATTTTCATTGGAAATGTTGGCATCCAGATTGTGTATCTTTAAATAACATTAGGCATGCTTGTGTAATATTATTAATACCGTCTAACCTCGTTGTTGGCATAAGGACTGTTTCGATAAAAGTCATAAACTGTTTAGATTGTCATATGCATCATTTTAGCATTCGACTAATTGATATTGCTTTAATTCTAATGACCAAGTGATATAAAAGGTTTAAGACTGTTAGTTATATTTTGCATTAAGTATTGTCCTGAACCTGGTCATTATGGGTATGGAGTTGAATTTGGTTTTACACTTCTCTGATTTAGATTGCCTTACACTTAAATTTGGCTGTTCTGATAGTATAGTCATTACCTGTTGATGGCACAAATTCATATTTTATTGTGAGAATAACATTTTACTGGATTTTGACAGTTCTTTAAACTTAGCTAATTCATAATTGGAAATTTAACATTTGGAATGTTGTAGAAACTCCAAAGATTTTTTAGATGACATGAACTGAGAAGGGTACTTTAAATTGGTATTAATGTTAACAAGCTGTAGCAATTAAAAATATGGTTAATAGTAAGCTAGTGTTTTAAATTTATTATGTTCAGTATAATTATATTGACTTGTAGAAGTAGAGCTGTCATGTTCTAAAGAAATACCATTTGTTACAAGTATTTATTTGAACAACATGAATCATTGTGATTTACCTGTATAAGGTTTACTTTTTAGGAATAACCCAAGACAGCTATGATCATTTGGAAAGGAAATTATTGTGAAAGGGCGATGAAGGCGATAGCCCAAGCGCATCCTTAGGGGACTTGCTCAGTCCAAATAGCACTCCCCTCATTATTTTGGAAGACTTGCCTAGTCTTTTAGATACCTTTAAATAATTAGATTCTCCTTCTCATTGCTAGGGCAATGAAAGAGTTATCTAGAGCCCACCATTTAGAGAGATAAGCTATGTCTTAACAGAAAAATCAAACCCCTTTTAGGAGACAAGCTGTCTTGTGCAAAAATGTCACTCCCTTCAGAGAGACATGCTTTGTCTCATAGAAAGCTTACCCTTTGGAGACATGCCCTGTCTCATTAGTGAGTCTGCCCATAGGAGACTGTCCAAGTCTCAAATAGAACATATTCTACTAGTTGAAGACCAACTTGGTCTATTAATTGCCAATTCTATTTATCATTGCAAGGGCAATGATAAGGCTACTTGGAGCCCTCTGTAAGAGACATTTAGTGTCTCATTAGAGTTAGTTGTTCTTCCTATAGGAGACATGCTTTGTCTCATTGGTTACAATTGTCCTCTCTTTTAGAAGACTTGCCTAATCTCACAAACATCATTTTTTGTCTCTCCTTCTTCCAGAAGACATGTTTTATCTCATTAGATGGTCATTCTTATTTAGGGAGACTCGCCCAGTCTCATTCTCTTGTCGATTCTTCTCTTTTAGGAGATAGGCTATGTTTCATTGATCCTAATTGCCATTTTCATTTGAGAGACAAGGCTTCAGAGAAGAGCAGTGTAAGACTTCATATTGATTTAGTTCTTCTCCATTCTCTTAGGGTCTAACTCGATCTTCTTAGGTTTTCACACCTTCTCGGGATTTCATCCATTTTATCATCTATTTGAGACACCGATTTGATTGTTTAGGACAACCCTTAGGCTAAAAGGATTTCGTCTTTTCATCTGACACTTTTCCAGGCTATGAATCGCATGAGTGTTCTTTTCTTTCTGGTTGTCTCCTTGTTTCCCTTTGGTTAAAAGGGTTAAAACTCTTGAAAATTCAAAAAACATCAGAAATTCGAAATATAAAAAAAACATTAGAAACTTGAAATAATTCAAAACATATCAAAATTTCAAAAACATTTTAAAAAATATTGAAACATCTGAAAAGTCGAGTCTTAAGAGGAAGTTACGTATCCGAACTACGCTGGCTTGATCCCTTTCCACAGGGTACGTAGGCAGCTTGGGATCCTTATCCCAAGTTCAGTCAAACCTTCAAAAATAAACATTTCAAACCTTCCAAAAATACAAAAATTATTCAAAATCTTTTCAAAAAGATATTCCCCTAGAGTTAGGAGTCTGTCCTAGATGTTTAGGATGTCTTAAAGTTAGGAGTCTGTCCTGATTGTGTTTTGTTCTAGAGTTAAGAGTCTGTCTTAGGTAGGAGTAGGTTACGCCTCTGTCCGGTCAGTTGGCGATCCACATCGCCGATTGATGACTAAACTAGGATGCGCTAGTGAACCCATTGTTTTCCTAGGGACACAGCCTAGTCATACATAGGATGTAAGGTCCACCTGCATTAGACTAGGTTAACTTGCATCTAGTTAGAGCATATAGGGAGTCCTAAAAATCCACAATTTACTTGAACTTAAATAATCACAAAAGAAGCTATTAACAACAGGTGAAGTCTTCTAGATCGAGTCTAGGATAGCAGTCCTAGATGGGTTAGGAATCATAGTTTAGAATAGAGCGAATAACTACGTTGCCTTGATTCCTGTAAGAGGCGGGGATACGTAGGCTTCTTTGGACGAACATCATATCATCTAAAGACTCGGGTTTAGGCCTTAGAGTCTTAGGGTTTGTTGTTAGTACTTTAAGGCTTGTTTTTGTATATTGATTATGATAACTTGCATATGATTATGATAGTGTGTGATCATTTCTTTACTTACTCACATGCTTAGCTGTAGCATTTACCTGCTAATTTACCTTGATCATATGCTTAGCTGTAGCTCATTTATTTTTCTAGTTTATCGTATTTGTTATATCTGGTGCAGATCGACCTTATACCTTTAGTTGTAGCATGCATGTGTTTGCACATCAGAACTTAGACATCATTTAGGCATGACACTCATAACCTAGCTACTCTGAGGTGACACTTCTTTCATTTATTTTGTGTGTGCTTATTATTCATCTCCTAGACATGCATAATTAGGTAGACGTCTTCTTGGAGATATATGTTTCCATTTCGCATGATTTTCATCCGAAACTCTTCAAAATCAATAAGTAAATGGCATAAGAGACCAAGTGCACTTGGGCAGATGAGGTGCTCTTCGGACCTTCCAAATTTGTAACCAGACACGAACCTTTTGTATCTCTGGTTAACCATTGCAACAGAGCATAATAGGTTTCTTCAAGGGAACCTACTCCCCAATAACATGCATGTGTGATAAATTCAGAATTTGATGCTTTACTGATATTTCCTTCCCTCTTTATACATTAAGAGCCACCACAATTGTATATCAGGCACACTTGCATAAAAGTAGGAGAAAAAATAGAAAACCCCTACTAAATGGACTCTTAACTCCTAACTAATTTCTCTTGATAACCCCTAACTTAATGGACTCTAACTGATTACTCTTAAAACTTAATGGACTCTAATTAATTACTCTTGATTCACACAAATAACATCATAATTAATAGGAAAAATCTGCATCAATAGCTATAAAGAAATAAAAGACTGTTTGGCACGTAACATTCCACTCACCTTGAAATCAACCTTGTCCTCAAGGTTGGAGATTAAGCCAACGTATGAAAAATGAAATCTTCTTGTACATGTCCTATCTCATTTTCTTTTCCCTTCTCTCTCCTTTTCTTTTTCTCTTTGGCTTGCGATTATTAACCATTTCGTTTGTCGTCGTCAAAGGTTGGGGCAGCTCCATTTTCAAATTGATTTCATTATGTCATTCATCAAAGCTCCTTCGCTGTATTTTTTTAAATGAATGGGATGTTGATGCATGGATGGTTGTTGGTGAGTATATTTTCGATGGCACTGACAATTTTGAGCAAAATGATAATTTTTTAGACTACGACCTTGTCGAAACTAACAATGCTAATAAACACATTTCTTTTATAGATTTTTCTCTTTTTTTCTTCTTTGAGCTTAGGAAGATATGAATTCATTGAACTTGGAACACCCGTCCTAGAGGGGACATAAGCTCTGCGTCCACCATTACAGTTTTGGTTGTTGGAGCTTTCCTCCTAGGCGTACATGTGGGCTCCATCTCATCAAACCGAGCCTCCTGGCCGCCCGTATGTGTAGCTGTCATCTTGTCAAACCGAGCGTTCATAGGAGAAAATATCTTCTGCATCTCTTTATCATTATGTATTGTCCCACAGCAAGAGAACGCTTCCAACCATCTGATCCTTGGATCATCCATCCCTACCTCCGATACCAAATATTACATTCGAAGATTTACTTTTCTGATTTCTGTTAGAACCTATTGTGACGAGGAAGAAGCAAGGGTTCAGAGATTAAGAATTTAGGTTTCTTGGAGGGAGCCTACTCCAATAACACACATTATTGATATTTTGTTCCCTCTTTATGCATTAAGAGCCACAATTGTATCTCAGGTACACTTGCATAAAAGTAGGAGAAAGAATAGAAAACCCCTACTAAATGGACTTTTAACTCCTAACTAATTGCTCTTGATAACCCCTAATTTAATGGACTATCTAATTACTCTTGATTCACACGACTAACATCCTAACTAATAGGAAAAATCTGCACCAATAATTATGAAGATAAAAGAGACTCTTCGGCACGTAACAGCTCAATTCATACAAAATGAGACAAACTGCGTATATTTTTCATGGGGACAACGCTTTGGGAAAAATCAAAACTATCCTCACTCCCACTTGATGAGAGAGAGGGAGAGATATTCATGCAAAAATTCTTTTCATTTTCATATCAGACATGCTCAGAAAAGAGTTGATTAGAGATGGTAAATGCGTTGGCAAGTTTTGAGATAGATTGTTAATTTGAACAATTTAATATATGTTATTTTTTATGTTTTCATAATCAGTGTTTACACACAGTAAAATGTTTTTGTTTTTCTTGAATGGTACACTTAATAAAATGCATAACAGAAAAAAAAAACCTGACCGGGTTTAAACGCCACTAGCTCAAAAAAAAAAAAAACAGGTCCTTCCAGAAAAAGTATAGAAGAATGTAGAGAGAGAGAGAGAGAGAGAGAGGAGAGAAAGGTGGGTGAAAATGGGTTAATATGACGCTGCTATGATTACAATTTGTGCTACATAAACTTGATTCATCCATATCATCAAATCCTTGATTCATCCATTCTCTCTAAAATCTAAAATACTTGCTAATACATATCATCAAATCCTAAAATTTAAAATAATAACCCATGATTCATCCATTCCTAATAATTTTTTTAAAGGCACAAAATTAATTATTAATAATATTTTACTAACGAAACATAAATATGTAAAATGTTTTAAGACTTATGAAAGTGCTGTGTAGTGTTCAAATTGACAGAAGTGTCCTAAAGAAGATTATGCATTTAGAGAAGAAAACAAAAACATCAGATGTAAATTTCCAAAAAACCTTATTGCATAGAAATCCAATAATCTGTATTATAAGACAGGCATTCATCGGAAAATGTATAATCAGGGCATGCAACTCGGGTCGATTTTTGGGGTTTCGGGTTGAACTTTTAACATAAAATAAAGATGGGTCCGAGCTGATTCCAATCCATCTTTTAGCAAGAGGCTATGGAAGTAACATTGGAACTAATACGACAAAATTATTATTTGAATGCAACTAAATGACTCAAAAGTGTTTAAACATTCAAGCCATACCAGCTCTTGTCGAAGCTTCTGCCTTTGTTGAATGGCAGAGGTTTTCTCCTCAGTCAATTTGGAAATAATATCCCATGCCTGAAGAAAAAAAATATCAGCAACACTGCATGATAGGTATCTGAATTTGAATAATAGAGTATCACAAATTCAAAGAACCATTAAATTTAATATATGCCAATTTTCTGAATTCAAATAATAATTCAATCAGCTATCCAAAGAAATTTAACTTTATAATTGAAGCTAAAGCATAATTTGGAGGAAAAAAATAATATAGTAGAGGATATACAAAAGTAGAAAATCAACTATAACAGATCAGAAAACAAACAAGAAACAACAATGCTAGAAACTAAAGCACAATCATCACGCATCCATAGTATGCATGCATTTTTGTAGTATGCATGCATTTTATGGTGTTGCGCAGCATTAATAGAGTTCAAAAACCCACCAATGGAAGTATAAGTGTTTTCTTCTCTGAACACATAAATTTACAACGGAATAAGTCACAAGATATATTCACAGACAACAATTTAATGGACAAACATACAATAAATGCTTCTCATTAGAAATGTCATGCAAAAAAGCAGAGGACTGAGTGCAGTTTTTTTTTTTTTTTTTTGGAAAGTTACAAAAGTGCAGATTAAGTACCACACTAAATGGAACCAATGTACTCTTTGTTAATGAATCATATACACCCAGGAACAGAAATGCCTGGTCGACAGCTTGAAGGCATTCAGAAATTTACCTAACAGCAATTACCATCTGTCCACTGATCCAACATTACAAAAGATATCGTCAAAATCAACTCGAAAACTTCAAACACCCTTCTCTAAATTCATACCTAGAGTAGGAAAAGGGGGAGAAACAAAAACTCCATATTGTAGCCTATAGCCAATTCAGCGTTTCTGACTCGTCAAGTCAATGTTTCGTGTTTTAAACGGTGAAGTTTTATTGATAATGAAAAAGAAAGGAGGCCCTTAGACCAAGCTGGTCAATGGAAACATTAAAAACTGGACAAAAATACAAGTGCCCATGAGGGGAAATATGATCAAAAGGCTTTGATGCATCTCTATCAACCCCACTCCGAGCAAATCCACAAAACTGTTTGCAGAGTGAAGGACGTGATGGAAAGAAGTTGCATGCCTCTCCACCATGTCCAAGAACTCATCGATAGCATCTGCAAACCTCTACCATCTTGGTCAAAGGGCCTACTTCCAATCTCATCATCCTCCTTAAGATAACATTAACTCTCTTGTTGGTACTCCCGAAAAACTTTTTTCTGTAACTAGTCATTCATATCTCCCTGTGATCGGCATTGTACCGACTCTTTGAATGTCCAGTTCAAAATGCATCATTCTTTCCATTAAACTTTGGCACTTCCATGTTAATACTTCTTTTGGTAGATCACACACAATAAATAGGTTCAGATCTTTCCAGTTCACATGGTGTACGGTCCACGAGAAGTCTACTCTCATATGACAACATCTTGTATCAATAGTTAACCTCCCCTCATTAATTCCACTACTTTTAACAATACCCCGAACGTGCTCTATTACTGAACTGATGCTCGGCTCTTCAAAACTTTCACCCTAAAGTCAGCTTGGTGAGTAAAGCAATCCTTAATAATTTTAATCGGATCCAACCGTTGGATATTGAAATCTGACCACTATAAGTTTGATGGCTAATATTAATCTAACTACATATCAAATCTTGATCAAATCCGTTCAAAACATTTTCACAATGGTCATAATAAACCCTAGGCATCAACAAAACTTAATATCGTAAAATTACAGAAAACAGAACTCTCAAATCCAATGACTGAGATTCATACAAATAATCATCACATTTCAGATCTGGCTGTCTAGATTGTTCCTCTTTAAGATCATAGAAAAATCCTATCTTCCAAGAGAACTTTAGATTTCAAAATCAATAAAATAGAACACAGCATCCAATGGCTAATATTTAACTATCCAGTTCTGGTTGGAACAGATTACTCCAATTTAAGCCCTGAGCAACACGAATTAAAGCTTGACAATTTCGAACAAGAGAAGAAAGAATGGTGGAAATGGTACCTTGAGACAATGAAGAAGATAGATTTGTTGGAGTCACAACAATGAGACCAAAGGCATCACATCAATGGTATTCATAGGGCACCACACCGTAGGTCGGTTGGGCATCACATCACAATCTCTGGGGAAGAATTTTCTTCATGGAAAAAACTTGTTCTCATAAACATAACATCATTGAAAAGTTTATAATATAGATATATTTATATATAAGAAAATAACCTAGAAAGTTCTAAAACCCTAACCTAAAGAAACCATAAAGACTAAAATACCCTCTTGAGGAAACTCTCCCCTCAAAGTTCACGAAAATGAGCTACCCCTTTTACAATCTTGTAATGCATGGGTGGGGTCCATTCTAAACACACTTAATATCAAATAACTTGAGTGATTTATATGGAAAAAGACCCTATGACCCATATGACTTAAAACCTTCATAAGACATTCTCTATTCACTCATTTGACTCCCCAATGGGACACATTTCATCAGTGAAATCCAGTAAAGATTAGGTTTGACTTCTTTGACCTTGGGTGTCTTAGATCCATTAGAAATGCACGTACGCTCAAGGATAAATTTTCTTCAACGGCCACAGTTTTCACAGCGGATAAAGCTCTCCATTGTTAGTTGGATGATATTGAGGGAGGAGTTCGGGGGCAGTTACTCTTTTGATGCGACCTACGAAATTAGCATGACATCATGATGGGAAGTGTTTATATATAGACTTCTTTAGCTTGCAAATAAAAATTAAAAACTTCCGAATTGATATGATTTTGTAAAAAAACCATTCAAAAAAATCATGATGGGAAGAGTTTCGAAATTGAAGTCTACAGCTAGGTGGGCTCCTAGGTGGGCTCCTACTTCACCAATGTCATTAAGCTCAACTTCGACGGTTGCCCCCTTGGCAATCCAGACCAACTAGAATGGGTGGGGGTCTACCGCGATGATGGTAAAGCAATGTGTCATGTTTCTATTCACAGCTGATTAGTCATGTCGAGTTGTCGAAGAAGAAGTGTGTACCTTCTTACCAGCTTGTGAACCATTGTTTGAAAAATGAATGGGATCTTGAGGATGGAGAAGGATTCATCTAATGTAATTTCATGGACTCATAGAACCAATTGGGGTCATGGAGACTTGCCCCTTTTATCGATGAGGTGCCGAAGTATTGTATAGGTTGAGAATGTGTTATCTCATGTTCCATGACGTGCAAATAATGTAGCCAATAAGCTTGATAAGCCAAATATTTCTAGGCATGAGTTGTACATAGTTCCTTCCCATTGAAGTTGTTTTGTAATTTCTCTTGCTCTCTTTAATAAATTTAGTGCATCATCCTCATCATCATCATCGTAAAAAACATAGAGAAAGCATCCTTCATGAATTGCCAACCTACATGGAAAAGGCCAGAAAGAATCCATCTAATCCTGAAGCTCAATTTCCTTTTATAGGAAAGATGGCTACCACAATTTCCTTCTTTGCGAATTCTCCCACTCCTTGCACCTGCTATCACTACTTCCAAATTCTACTCCACCCAACCTTGACCTAAATCTAATAGGCTAGAAAGAATCCTCTCTTCTTCTTTTTCTCGTTAACAACAATAGTAGCAAAAGGGAACCCTAGGTTTTGGGTGTCCCAAACTTAATTTTCATTGTAGCTCAAAGGGAAATCCAAGTCCTATCAGCATCAGAGGAGTGTGGAGAAATAGTAGGAGAGTGATAATCCAAGCTTACGTCCCATTGGTTTCGAATATTCCAATGAAGCAAAGATCTCAACAATGTCAATGAGCAAATGCATGTTTAAAGGATACTGCGATGAATTGTGTGGGCACTACAAAAAAGTCCGGTTCCATAGATATTGTAGAACATTTTTTCTTATGGCAGAAAGTTTTATTAAAGTGGAAAAGGGGAGAACCCCAAGACTGAGATGGTCAAACAAAGACAATAGGCAAAGTAGAAGACCAAAAAACTCAATCCCAACCCTCGCTATTCCATCTCTAGCCAACCAGTCTGCCTCTCTAGATATTGGAGAACACTATTTTGGAAATCACGCATGACATGAGATGGATGTATCCTCGGTGCACATTTGAATAAGTGCAAATGAAGTGGCAGACCTTAATGCAATGGAGGTTTTATATGTGGGTCAAGATACTCCACTATAGAACTGTTTTATGATTTTCAAGGGTGCTAAAAATTTATTTCTCTTGTCCTGACCATCTCGGTATTTTTCTGTGAATAAAATTAGCAGCCATTTAAATATTTCTCTTGTACTGCCTTGGCTAGTTGAATCCATATCGTCCCTGATGTTGTATACTTCATAACCACAAAATTACTATATCTTGCTCACACACCTTGAAAAAAAAAGAGTTAGAATAAGAAAGGAAAGAAAGTTATATTGAGGCAGTGGTCATAAATGGCCTCAATCTGTCATTTAGTTATAAATGAAGAAGAGCCAACCTCTCCAACACTTGCAAGCATAGAAGAGAAAGAATAGTGAATACAAGTCATATCAAAAGCAATAGCCCCCGATATAACTTAATCATGATATGATTATTTTTGAAATGCAAACCTCTTAAAAAATAGTCTTACCTCTGAAGCTTTCTCTTTGGGTTCATCAACAGATCTTGATCCTTGAAAAGTTCACTTTACATTAAATGTATGCGCACTTGAAACAAAGTGGTAGAGAACACGTAACAAAAATAGTTGAACTCATATATGACATTCAGAATGAGAAAACTCTAATGATGAGAAATACTGACAGCATCAAAGACGGAGGCATTTGTGTTTCCATTGTCTAGTACAGAAGCCCTCGGCGAATTTCCTTCTTCTGATCCTTCGGGGACTGGCGAGGGGGGATTAGCAGGAATATAGACCACTCTCAATTTAAACTCTTCAACAACCTTTCTAGCTTCTTTGCTGAACTGAAAAACCAATTTATGTCAGATAAGAGGTTGGCAACAAATATCATAACAACATTTAATACTAAAAGCTAAGAGACAAGACCATCCAACCATTTCCGGGGTAAAATGGTTGCGCCAGGATTTGCAACAACACTCTGGAGAAGAAACTTATCCTTGCATTGCAAATCAGGTGGAGCTTCTTTGTGGGCTTGCATTGTCACATGAAAAATGAAGAGAGGGGAAAACCCAAAGCAATTAATCAAAGATTTATGACCAAAGCAATGCAACCCTGGGTAAAAGTGATCCACTTACGCTAGAGTTGAGAATCAGTAATGTCTAGAGTTCCACGTCCATGGACTTTGTCAGACTACTTATGGAAATAATCCAATCAACTTAGGGGAGCAGGGTTAGTCGTACCAGATTTTTAAGGTAGTGTGAACCCTCATGTAAACTGTCTGTGACACTTGGGGACTTGGTCTTTGAATAAACTTACATCTAAGCTCTCGTGGAGTTATGTGAACAGCGACGAGAACTTTGGAGTCACGCGGGAATTGGATGTGTTTTTTAGAGAGAGATAATGAGAGGAATTTTAAGTTTAAGTTTCTCCAATTTTGGATGAACTTAAGGCTGCCAATTTTAATTTATATTCGAGAACTTTAAGTACCAAAGTGCATGAAGTCGTCATTTTTTTGGGACTCTACACCAATGACCCATTTTATAATTCTTGAAAAAAAATACACCACTAACAATTTATTCATCGAGTCTGCCAAAAGCCACCCAAATCCACTGCCACTAAACTCCGTAAGTATTCTTGGATTGAAATCCGTACGTTGATGAGCCACATGTTTCTTGTCCTAACTCCTAACTATAGTTTACCTCATTAAGAGTTTAAGTAGCATCAGAAAATGGGAATTATGCATTAGTAACTAGGTAAGTTAACAATGTAACATACTATTGAGTGAAAGATAATTATATTTAAAGAGATAAAAGACTACAAGTGCAAGTCAGCAGGCAAAGATTGCCTAACATACAAGGAATCCATCCAGGCCCCCTGATTTGGCCAATTGATGTGCACTCCTAGGAATATGGACAAAAGAAAGAAATCTTTAATTTCATCATACATTGAAGAAATTTCTTCTAAAAACCTAGCTAATCTCTGATGATCTACACTCTGAGCCCAAGAAATAACATTAGAGGAATTACCTTCCACCTCGAACTTACCTTCCATTTGCTTCCTGAATATGCGCATGCTGAGGTGGATAGCAAGAACCTCAATAATACTTGTACAGGCATATCTAAAATACTCCTAAAGCTAAAAGTGCAAAGAAAAAAATCTAATCAAACGATGTCATATCAACAATAAAGTATGCCAGGATATTTGATGTCGATTAAATAGTCCCGATAGGATGCTTCATCTCAAGCAGCCCTAAATTGATATTTTTTAGATTCGACACTCTTTTTTTTATTTTTTTGATCAGTAAGCTAGGTTTAGGCGGACCCCTACCAGAATATTAATTAAATAAAAATGATTCAAGAAAAGGAACAAGGACACACCACAATCCTTAGGACAAAGTCTAAGGAAGGGGCAGGACAACTAAGGACATGCTTCCCTTAAAATATGTCACGCCCCAAACCCCACCTTGGGCATAAGACATGACAGAGCCGTACACCTGCAAGATGAATCACACAAATGTACAAGGCTACAAAGCAATAACAAAATAACCTGGCAATTCATAACTAAAATATCAATGTTCAATTAATGCGGACCCATCAGAGTCAAATCAAATCTCATCTCTCCCCAAAGAGTCAAAGCGGAAATAAATAATATGGTCTTTACATCTTATTCAAAGTACTCACTTCGTAATGAACTGAAAACAAATAAGCTAATCTCTGAGTCAAAATTCAAATTCCAAAACTAAGCGTCTTGTTCCTTGTTAACCTCACGAGGGTCAAAACCTGAAAATATTTTATAACCACAGTCAGTTGAAAAGCTCAGTACATAATAAAATACTACTCTAAGTACAGTCTAAGCATGCGAAGGTTTAATATGGTTCGGATATTAGAGTCAAAGCAGAAGACTGAGTTCACAGCTGAATAATAGGTACAAGGTAAATATGTGTGCATGTCAAATATGGTTCTGAATTAAAGTGCAATAGGCAATTCAATGTCTAAGTTCTGATCAAAGTCAAAAGTTTTCAGAATTCAAATGCTATGGTCAAACCCATATGGTGTTCAGAGTTCAAATACACTTCAGAATCATCGGCATGGCCAGAAGACATGTTATTGTTTATCCACCGACAGTCCACAGTGTCAGAAGACATGTTATTGCTTATCCACCGACAGTCCACGGTATCAGAATTAGTTCCTCAAGTTCAGATACAAGTCGACAGGGCCAGCGTTTTATCCCATTGACGGGCCAGAAGTTCCAGTGTACTACCCCCATGGTGGGTCCAGAGTTGCCAAATGTTTTACCCCATATGGCAGGGTCTAGAAATCATCCAAGCCTCCACAGAAGTGGTCAGAAGGTATCAAGGGTTCATGTTCAGATAATTTTAATTATTCAAATGGTTCCAATGATTCAAAGTTCTAAACAGTAGTTTTGAAGGTTCAAAATTCAGAACATATATTCATAACGGTTATTTCAAATATTCAGGGTTCAGAACAGTTATTCCAAAGGTTAAGAGTTCAGAACAATTATTTCAGAGGTTCAGAGGTCAGAACAGTTATTCCAAAGGTTCAGAGTTCAGAACAGTTATTTCAGAGGTTCAGAGGTCAGAACAGTTATTCCAAAGGTTCAGAGTTCAGAACATTTATTTCAGAGGTTCAGAGGTCAGAACAGTTATTCCAAGGTTCAGAGTTCAGAATAGTTATTTTAGAGGTTCAGAGGTCAGAACAGTTATTCCAAAGGTTCAGAGTTCAGAATAGATATTTCAGAGTTTCAGATACTTCTAAAGATTCAAAATTCAAAACGATGGTTCCAAAGGTCTAAAGTCCAGACAAATATTCATACAGTTGTTTCAAAGTTTCTAAAGTAGCAGTGGGTAAAACAAAACGGCATGCTAGACTAAAAGCAAATTCTGAGGTTCAAAGGCATCAATACAGGTTTTTCCAAAGTTAATACATATTCAAATGAGAAGGGTTTATAATGCCCAAAGTAGTACGTTATTATGTACGTCAATGACGAAAACTTTGTCTTTTTCTTAATCATTTTAGTTTCCTGCAATTAAGAATATGGATATCCTCCATGAGTTTCATTATTAATTTATCTCCTATCGGACATATATGTCCTTATATTGACATAAGACACCCTTTGGTGTCTCTTCGGAAACGAATCGGTAAATAATCCTAGGGTTCTTTTAGTATTTTTGAGATTTTCATTATTGTAAAGTTTTCAATACTTATTGAAACTATTGTTAACAGAAAGCTGACGTTTTCGGCATATCCGTAGAGTATAAGAACGTCGAAAAAGGATAAGAAAGGAATAAGTTTTGAATTTCTGAAGTTTTGAAAAAATTATCGCGCCGGACGTCTGGAATTCTGAAACGCGATTTTTCACCCTTTTTGCACTAAAACGGCCATAACTTCTTCGTTTGACATCCGATTCATGCTTGGTTGGATCCGTTGGACTCATATCGACGAGAGAAATCCATCTAATCCAATTCCAAGCTTGAGAATCCTCAAATAACAAGGTTTCTATGGATACAAACAACTTGATCTTGAGTTCTTTGGGGGGTTCAACACGAAACGAATCCCAAGGAATCCAAGATCTATCATGGACTTTGCCATAGACTAAAACCAAGGCTCTAATCACACCTCTTTTCACATCAAATCCCTAGTTTAGGGTTCTTTCATTCGTTTAACCATTAAAGATTAATAATCTTACCTTGGTTTGCGATATCTTTTCTTGAATCACACTCTTCCTCTTTTTCTCCACGAAGATCTCTTCTTAGGGCTGCAAAGATGGTTTAAGGTTTCTTAATCTCTCATAAGATGTATTTATAGGCTTTATTAGGAAGCCCTAATTTGAGTCAACTTCAAACGGACAAAAACGCCCCTCTTTAAAAGAGGGGGACGAAAATTTAACATTGGGGTATTTTGGGTATTTACAAAATCAAAACTCAAAAACAAGCAAGAGAACAGAGAGTACACATGATCTCAAGAGACGGTCTCCAAATTAAGACCCTATTGAAAGGTGTCTTTCATCTTTTGGCCAAACTTTCTTGCTCTCTGACTCTTCCTCAACTTCTGAAGCTTTTGGAATTTTGTTTTTCTTTGATGGAGTAGAAAAACAGAAGTTTCCCACGTATAAGTGCCTCAATGTCACAAAATCGTCACTTCAGCATGCCTTGCTCCTCCGAGATTGTTTCTTAAGGTCAAGTCCATCTATATAAATCATCTGCTATGACCTACATTCCCACAAATGCTGTGAAGATAGGGATATGTGCCGTATGCTAGGGTTGATTGCATTCACTAAATTATCCATGTTTTACTCATGGTTATGTGCCCATTTGCTAGGGTTGGTGACTGCGGTTATGCATTCACATGTTACACTCCTCTCTCTCTCTCTCTCTCACATATATATTTGTATTGTGGTTATGTTTGGCGAGTTATGGTTTTTTGAATTTGTGGGTTTGGCTTAATAATGCTAATCCCTCTAATGTTGTAGTCTATTGATTTGGTGGCTAGTGGGATGGCTCCTCTCCACGTGCTTAAGTAATGTTATTAATCCCTCTTGGTCTAATCTAGCGATTTGGTAGTGGAAAGTCTCCTCTGCAAACCTTGTCTTTTTCAATGATAGTAAGTGCATCAACCAATATGCTCATAAAGAAGAAACATCTGTTTTTATTCATGCATTTATTGGGGATGTTTATTGGCTACTTAAATTCATTACAATACAGCTTCCTGATGGAATGGTACAGTTTCTTACAAGAGAAAATTATGTGATATATTTTGTACTTGGGATTTGGTAGGCAATTTCGCGAAAGCCATTTTGCGGCTGGCTTTTGCATGTAAGAACAGCCCCACAGATTGACTTTTTGGCAGTTTTTGTCTTATTCAATTAATTCATCTGAGGTGGCTGCTGTCTCATGCAACAGCCAGCCGTGAATTGGCTTTCCGCAAAATTCCCTAGCAAATCCCTTTGTACTTAATTGTTTTTTGTATTTTGTGACATGTGATGTGGTTGAGGTGTTTGCTATAGGATGGTATTGCTAAATGGTTATTTTAGTGTTTTTATGGTAAGAAAAGTAGCCACAAAAAATCAATCAGTGGAAGAATACTTTGTCGGAGATGAGCCCTCAACTCATATAATTATTTCCTTTCACCTTCAAGATTGTGAGAAAAAGGTTGACGGCATCTTCCCCTAAATCTGCATGCTAAATCTTAACGTGCAAAGTGCATGTCCCATGAACAATTTTCCATCTTTGGCTGGAAGACCAGGTGCTTCACAGATTATTATATAACTATGTAGAGTTCTAAACACACCTTCTAACTTCAAGACAAGGCTTTAATGTCTTCAAACTCTCTTTGGTCGCACCTAGTTGACTTGGAACAGTAGTCAACAAGTGTAATGGCAATGAAGTACTCTCCTCATAGAGTAGTGGTAAGCTGTACAGTTTGGTTGCCAAATGAAGAAGTTCCATGTCGACTACCAAAATAAAAGGGTGGTAAGCTGTCATTACCAAGGAGATAGAGAAAGAGAGAAGATTGCTAAATCCCAAGACTCTACTACTAAAATCCTCCTTTTTCCAAGTTGTTTGGTAGGAGACGAAAGTCCTGCTTGTGACATGAGCAGACAGACAAGGCAAGTAGTCTCCTAGTAGTTTGTAAACCCCATAAACTACTAGTAGATGAAGTGGCACTCCAAAACCAGCCAAAACACCTTGTAAACCCCATAAACTGTGCAACCAAAGAGACCATTATAAAAACATCCATAAACTACTACAACCATACTTTTCAAATAATATTTGTACTAAATTGCCACATGTAACTTGAGAATTCAACTATAGAGCCAACTCATATAACAAAAGTAGCCTTTATTTCCAAGTAAATAAGCACATCAACGCTGCTCTCTTCCCCACCTTAAGAAACACCCACTCACCTATAAATTTTTTTTAAAAAAAAGTACAAGAAGCATCAAAATACTGAAAGACCAGATATGCCACAATCTTTTCATCACAGTGAAAGAAAATATTGCACCAAGCTCCACCCCTTATTACATTCTATAACTATATTCGCTGTGTTTGGACTGTTCAAAGCCTTATTCAAGAGCACCCAACAAAATACAAGGACAAGATAAAAAAAGGAAGAAGATAAAGACAACGAGATAAGGAAGTGCTTATTCGCATTTGAAGCCAGATGGGACCCGTTTCCCGCATGCATTCACTATCACACTAAGGGAAATAGGAACGTTGAGATTTATGCCCAACACATTGGCTTTGATGGCAGTGCAAAGACAGAGAGCCACGTCAAGATCGGTCAAACCTTCAAGTAAAGAGCAACATGGGAGAGTTTGAGAAGAACCCACGACCACGTTCACCAGCCCAAGCAAATTGGCACATGCCCCTAACTTTAGGGCATCCCTAGGGCACTTACCCCCGGAAGGAGGTGTAGGGGTAGGTGTGGGAGGTGTAGGGGTAGTGGTGGGAGGTGTAGGAGTGGGAGGTTTAGGGGTAGGTGTGGGAGGTGATGGGGTAGGGGTGGGTTTGGTCTTGGGAGGTGAAGGCGTAGGGATATATGGTGAGGGATGAGGGGTTGGTTTTGGCGTAGGCTTAGGCTTTGGCTTGGGTTTAGGTGTAGGTGTAGGGTTGCACCCGCACTCGGTGGCAGTGACAAGGGAAAAGAAGAGAAGGTTGAGGGCTAGGAAAAGAGCAATGGATGCATAGCTCTTTGAGGCCATCTTCAAACACTTGGTGTTAAGAGATATGCAGTGGGAAGTGGGTATTTATAGAGTAGGGAGAAGGGTTTGGTTGCGTGGTGAGTAGCACTCTATTATCTCTCTAGTTTGAGGAAAATGGTAGTGAAGATATGGGGCCTCATTGGATGCAACCAAAATAGGTCCTTACTTGGAAAGTGCTTATTTTAAGTTAAATTTTATTTGAAAATTGAATAGTAGGGCCTCTTGTAAAGCCATTAATTATAGGCCGTTTTTGGATACTTCTAACAAGGCCACTTATATTGGCACTACCATGTTTTTATAATTGCACTAACTGATCTTGTCTTTTCTTCTTTAATTGGCTTTTGGGGAGCTTTTTTTGGAATCGTAATAACCTTTGATGGCTGGTAAAATAGTAAAAGACAAGGTGAGTTAGTGTAAGTATAAAAACATGGTAGCGCGAATAGTACCCTTCTACTGATTATGTGTAAATAAACTTGGCTACTGGTTCTGACACCACCACGTTTTACACAAACTCTGCTTGTCTTTTCTTTGTTTAATTGGCTTCATAGAGTTTTTTGGGAAGTGTCATAACCTTTGACAGCTGTTTAAAAAGAATAGACAAGCGGAGTTTGTGCAATTATTAAAACATGGTAGTGCCAAAATCAGGCACTCGTCCATTTCCTGTGACACTAGATGCAAAGGTCGCCATAATCAAATATGCAATTGTTTTTGGTAGATGATATCCTCCCCCCCCCCCCCGGAAAGACAAAAACACCCATATGATTTCAAATTATATGGACCTTTCATGTGGTGGGGCCTAAGTGCTGTAACTATTTCATATCCTAGAAACACTCATTCTGAATGAGTCTAACCATCTAGTCTAATCGATGTTCTTAAAAAAGATAAATTGGGCAACAATATGCATTCAAGTGGTCTCTCTGGAGCATGAAACCAAACTTCTCCTCAGGATGATAGATGGAGCGATTCAAGTAAGATCCAATGTAGTTCTAACTTTTTATTCACTCGTGGAATTCGGGCGGTCCTGCGAAAAGGAGTGATAGAGCAGTCATGCAAGTTCTCCAATTTCTCCAGTCACAATGTGATTCATTCCAAGTCATTCATGCATGAAGTTCCCATATCATTTTCCAAAATAAAATATACTAAAATCATCTTGTTCTTATTAATTAATGAAACTTTCAGTAATCACAAAATAAGAAATGACAATGTGTAGATAGGGCACCCCTAGCAATTTATAAAAGAAAATATAGATAAGATGATAAACCCATCTAAAAGAGACATTGGCCTAAATTAGTCAATGGCTACATGGTAAAAAGAGAATGTTACACCAAAAAAGAATGTAGAACCAAGAGTTAACAGGGTCTACTCTTTTCCTAATAATGCCATTGACTTTAGAGGCTAATTTACACCATTTGTTTTCATGATAGAGAGAAGCCATTGACGATGCCTCCATGTTTGATTCCAGAGATTTTTTTTTATGTCGGCAATGAATTATCAGAAAATTTCTTGAGTTGTGCACATTTTCAATTGATACCAACCGATAATTCGATGTTGACACGAGCAGAACGATGGTATATTTTGGCATTAGGGATATGGATTGGACATTGAGAGAACGCGAATTCGTCTAATGTTATTTCTTGGGCCCGATTCTTCAGGGCCCCAAAGACTTGTCCTTTGAGGAAGGGAATTCATCTAGCCCTATTTCTTAGGCCTACTTGATTCATCGGGTCCACGAAGACTCGCCCCTTTCATTGACGAGGAGATGATCTGTATAGAAGTAGGGAGATTTCGGGAAATGCTAACAATTCACCAAACCTTGTTAGATCGGGAGTTTACTGGAACAGTTTGTTCATTGGAATTTTGCTGCCCACTTGATTATTGTCCTTTTTCTCCATTTCCTTCAGGCCCTGTTCGTTTTAGACAAGGACACCCAATAATAGGTGTTGGAGTGACAATCGGTTGTCATAATCTAAAAACAAACAGGGCCTTAATAAAGCTGCTTACCTACTTCATAAGGGTAAAACGAGGAAAATGATAAATGCGCTCCTTTTCATTACTCGGGACACCCAACTGCATTTTATCTATGACTGCAAGAGGCTGGTGTACATCACATGCGATGGATATAAGGTACCTGATTGACATCGTACACTGCAGCTGGGTGTCACAAGTAATGAAAAGGGGGGCATTTATCATTCCCCCTGACCCCCCCCCCCCCCAAAAAAAAAAAAAAAAGGTATTTTTGCACAAGTAAATGTCATTTTCACCCACTTCTATTTCTAGGGGTTTGCTAGGGACCATTGCGGAAGGGCATTTCGCAGCTGCTGTCGCAGGTGAGAGCAGCCAAACAGGCTAACTCGTCAGGAGCTTTTGTCTTATTCATTTAATTCATCTGAGATGGTTGCTCTCACATGCAACAGCCTCCATAACCTTAGTTTTAGGACAAGAGAAACAAGAGGCAATGAAAATGTAGTCATTCATAGGAAAAGACAATGGGGGGAGTGGAAAAGGGGGTGAAAATATCATTCTCCTTGCACGTAACACCCAAAGGGACTGGATATATAATTATGTCTTAAACTGGAAACATATTATTAGGACTACTACTCTGTATAGGACTGCGACAGGATCGGGTTGGGTTGGGTTTTTCAAAACCCTAGCCCAACCCTGGATCCCATTATCTCGGCCCTGACCCACTCTGATCCTGAGTCAGGGCCGAAAAACCTCAGCCCATTGCCTGCCCTACAGGGCTCAGCGCGGCCCTGGCCCTACCGACACCCTTCGTTACTCTGTAGTAGGAAATTAAGTAGCTGTCTCCATCGGTCTTACTCATTAATTAATTTATGCATCCAGTTGCATTTATCTGGCGTACAACTTCAGTTAAATTTAGTGGCTTAGACTGAAATGAAATTTCGATATATGTGGATGATTATTCTGATAATTTAGGCCCTGTTTGGATTGCAAGAAAATTATTTCTGATGGGATTTTTTTTCTTGGGAAATTTTTTTCTTCCCAAGGAAGAAATTGAAAAGGGTTGGTTCGAGTCATTTTTTTTTCGTGTGTAAAAAAGTAGCAACTTTTAAAAATATTTATCCTTTCCAAACTTTTCCACAATCCAAACAGGGATAATGAAAATTGAATGTTGGATGATTAAGTTTATCTGCCAACGAATATGATGTGTGTGTGTGTGTGTGTGTATTCCAGTGTAATGCGGTTCCAATAGATAATATTGGGAAAATCTGATAAGATATTTCCATGTAAACAGATACATGCAAATATACTTGACGTTAAACTTATATTTTTCCGAGTTATTGTTGTTAGTTGTAACTAGGGGTGCAAGTTGGGCCCTGTCAGCCCTGACCCCGAACAGGGTCAGGGCTGGATTTTCCAACCTTGAGGGTGGGCCAGGATTCATTTTTTTAGACTCTGACTGAGGTCGGGTTGGGTTATGGGTTAATGCGTTGGGTACCATGACCCGGTCCGACCCTAAGTTTTCTATTTTAGAATTGAACCATCTGTGCATGTTTCTTTTGCTAATGTTTTCTATTATCTTGGATTGATGTTTCTTTAGATTATAATTATTAATTGTCTCTGTTGGCCATCATGTTGTTGAATTCATATTGTCTTATTTTGTTCCCTTTTTCTGTTTATTGATCATTTTGTTCTGTATGATAAGTGGTTGCTTTATTTTTGGCACTCTTAACATGTATTTGCACTAGGGTCAATTAGGGCCAGCCCGGCCCGGCCCTGCCCAATCAGGGCCAATCAGGGCGGGGCAGGGCCAGCACTGAGCCCTGTAGGGCGGGCAATGGGTTGAGGTTTTTCGGCCTTGCCTTAGGGTCAGGGCGGGTCAGGGCCGAGATAATGGGATCCAGTGTTGGGCTAGGGTTTTGGAAAACCCGACCCAACCCGACCCTGTTGCAGCGCTAGTTGTAACTGCTGAGTTCATAGAGATGGGCTGGCATGAATTGTAAAAGAGCTCCCATCATGAGTTCTTCGCCAACAAAGTGAAAGTAAAACTCGATATGTTTCGTTCCAACGTGATGAACAATATTATGAGTGAGAAATAGGTAGTGTTTTTGTTGTGACACTGGAAAAAATGGAGCACAAGGAAAAAAGATGCAGGTGGTCCAATTCAATTTCATTTTTGTCTATGCCAAAGCACAATATTCTACTTCCATGCTTGATCTGGCAACGGTGGATTGCTTTTTGGTACTCTGACATGGGTGCAGCTAGAGATGATATAGAAGAGACACAATGAATAAATCCCAAATTTATATGTATTGATTGATATGAATATAGCTGCAACTCATCTTGAATTTGGATTTAAAATTTGAATTTGAAATTTGAATAATATTCCAAATACTCTCCCCCAAGGCAGAGCATGTATGTTAATAATGCCCAACTCGGATGCCAAAAATATGATCTGTTCACGACCCAATGCCTTGATGAATATATCAGCCAATTGTTGAGATGTATGAATGTAGCTCGTATGGAGGAGGCCAAACAAGATCTTCTCACTGTAGACACCCCATTTTGACCGTGCCCTAAACCCTCCATGTTTGAGCAAAATCCTACCAAATCAGTTATTCAGGACTTCAAATTATTCCCTAGGGTAGCTTTGGGTCCCCGTAAAATTTCATCTAAATCCGAGCTAAATCGTCAAATACGACGAGTCGGGAGAGTGTGCAGTGCAAATGCAGAAAGGGGGGTGAATTATCCTGAGGAGGCCCTGTCATGGGCGAATGGGACACGATCAACCGTGCGCCTCATCATATTTTCGCGCAACCACGCTTATCAAAAGTAGTAGTGCCAATATCCACACTCTTGTTTTGCTATAAAAGAGCTGATAATCTTATTTTAAGGGGGGATCTCATTCATTTCAGATATAGGGTCTTTCCCAAAGAAAAAAAAACAAACAGGGGCATATATCTGTTGTTCTCAAGTTTTTTCTTTTAGATCAAAGATAATCGCATGACTCTATTCTTATCATTGACCTAGTATATGCTTCTATTTTTCTTATGGATTAATTTTATTTTGGCCATAAGGTAATACAATTTTCATTGGAAATGTTGGCATCCAGATTGTGTATCTTTAAATAACATTAGGCATGCTTGTGTAATATTATTAATACCGTCTAACCTCGTTGTTGGCATAAGGACTGTTCTGATAAAAGTCATAAACTGTTTAGATTGTCATATGCATCATTTTAGCATTCGACTAATTGATATTGCTTTAATTCTAATGACCAAGTGATATAAAAGGTTTAAGACTGTTAGTTATATTTTGCATTAAGTATTGTCCTGAACCTGGTCATTATGGGTATGGAGTTGAATTTGGTTTTACACTTCTCTGATTTAGATTGCCTTACACTTAAATTTGGCTGTTCTGATAGTATAGTCATTACCTGTTGATGGCACAAATTCATATTTTATTGTGAGAATAACATTTTACTGGATTTTGACAGTTCTTTAAACTTAGCTAATTCATAATTGGAAATTTAACATTTGGAATGTTGTAGAAACTCCAAAGATTTTTTAGATGACATGAACTGAGAAGGGTACTTTAAATTGGTATTAATGTTAACAAGCTGTAGCAATTAAAAATATGGTTAATAGTAAGCTAGTGTTTTAAATTTATTATGTTCAGTATAATTATATTGACTTGTAGAAGTAGAGCTGTCATGTTCTAAAGAAATACCATTTGTTACAAGTATTTATTTGAACAACATGAATCATTGTGATTTACCTGTATAAGGTTTACTTTTTAGGAATAACCCAAGACAGCTATGATCATTTGGAAAGGAAATTATTGTGAAAGGGCGATGAAGGCGATAGCCCAAGCCCATCCTTAGGGGACTTGCTCAGTCCAAATAGCACTCCCCTCATTAATTTGGAAGACTTGCCTAGTCTTTTAGATACCTTTAAATAATTAGATTCTCCTTCTCATTACTAGGGCAATGAAAGAGTTATCTAGAGCCCACCATTTAGAGAGATAAGCTATGTCTTAACAGAAAAATCAAACCCCTTTTAGGAGACAAGCTGTCTTGTGTAAAAATGTCACTCCCTTCAGAGAGACATGCTTTGTCTCATAGAAAGCTTACCATTTGGAGACATGCCCTGTCTCATTAGTGAGTCTGCCCATAGGAGACTGTCCAAGTCTCAAATAGAACATATTCTACTAGTTGAAGACCAACTTGGTCTATTAATTGCCAATTCTATTTATCGTTGCAAGGGCAATGATAAGGCTACTTGGAGCCCTCTGTAAGAGACATTTAGTGTCTCATTAGAGTTAGTTGTTCTTCCTATAGGAGACATGCTTTGTCTCATTGGTTACAATTGTCCTCTCTTTTATAAGACTTGCCTAATCTCACAAACATTCTTTTTTGTCTCTCCTTCTTCCAGAAGACAAGTTTTGTCTCATTAGATGGTCATTCTTATTTAGGGAGACTCGCCAAGTCTCATTCTCTTGTCGATTCTTCTCTTTTAGGAGACAGGCTATGTCTCATTGATCCTAATTGCCATTTTCATTTGAGAGACAAGGCTTCAGAGAAGAGCAGTGCAAGACTTCATATTGATTTAGTTCTTCTCCATTCTCTTAGGGTCTAACTCGATCTTCTTAGGTTTTCACACCTTCTCAGGATTTCATCCATTTTATCATCTATTTGAGACACCGATTTGATTGTTTAGGACAACCCTTAGGCTAAAAGGATTTCGTCTTTTCATCTGACACTTTTCCAGGCTATGAATCGCATGAGTGTTCTTTTCTTTCTGGTTGTCTCCTTGTTTCCCTTTGGTTAAAAGGGTTAAAACTCTTGAAAATTCAAAAAAACATCAGAAATTCGAAATATAAAAAAAACATTAGAAACTTGAAATAATTCAAAACATATCAAAATTTCAAAAACATTTTAAAAAATATTGAAACATCTGAAAAGTCGAGTCTTAAGAGGAAGTTACGTATCCGAACTACGCTGGCTTGATCCCTTTCCACAGGGTACGTAGGCAGCTTGGGATCCTTATCCCAAGTTCAGTCAAACCTTTAAAAATAAACATTTCAAACCTTCCAAAAATACAAAAATTATTCAAAATCTTTTCAAAAAGATATTCCCCTGGAGTTAGGAGTCTGTCCTAGATGTTTGGGATGTCTTAAAGTTAGGAGTCTGTCCTGATTGTGTTTTGTTCTAGAGTTAAGAGTCTGTCCTAGGTAGGAGTAGGTTACGCCTCTGTCCGGTCAGTTGGCGATCCACATCGCCGATTGATGACTAAACTAGGATGCGCTAGTGAACCCATTGTTTTCCTAGGGACACAACCTAGTCATACATAGGATGTAAGGTCCACCTGCATTAGACTATCTTAACTTGCATCTAGTTAGAGCATATAGGGAGTCCTAAAAATCCACAATTTACTTGAACTTAAATAATCACAAAAGAAGCTATTAACAACAGGTGAAGTCTTCTAGATCGAGTCTAGGATAGCAGTCCTAGATGGGTTAGGAATCATAGTTTAGAATAGAGCGAATAACTACGTTGCCTTGATTCCTGTAAGAGGCGGGGATACGTAGGCTTCTTTGGACGAACATCATATCATCTAAAGACTCGGGTTTAGGCCTTAGAGTCTTAGGGTTTGTTGTTAGTACTTTAAGGCTTGTTTTTGTATATTGATTATGATAACTTGCGTATGATTATGATAGTGTGTGATCATTTCTTTACTTACTCACATGCTTAGCTGTAGCATTTACCTGCTAATTTACCTTGATCATATGCTTAGCTGTAGCTCATTTATTTTTCTAGTTTATCATATTTGTTATATCTGGTGCAGACCTTATACCTTTAGTTGTAGCATGCATGTGTTTGCACATAAGAACTTAGACATCATTTAGGCATGACACTCATAACCTAGCTACTCTGAGGTGACACTTCTTTCATTTATTTTGTGTGTGCTTATTATTCATCTCCTAGACATGCATAATTAGGTAGACGTCTTCTTGGAGATATATGTTTCCATTTCGCATGATTTTCATCCGAAACTCTTCAAAATCAATAAGTAAATGGCATAAGAGACCAAGTGCACTTGGGCAGATGAGGTGCTCTTCGGACCTTCCAAATTTGTAACCAGACACGAACCTTTTATATCTCTGGTTAACCATTGCAACAGAGCATAATAGGTTTCTTCAAGGGAACCTACTCCCCAATAACATGCATGTGTGATAAATTCAGAATTTGATGCTTTACTGATATTTCCTTCCCTCTTTATACATTAAGAGCCACCACAATTGTATATCATGCACACTTGCATAAAAGTAGGAGAAAAAATAGAAAACCCCTACTAAATGGACTCTTAACTCCTAACTAATTTCTCTTGATAACCCCTAACTTAATGGACTCTAACTGATTACTCTTAAAACTTAATGGACTCTAATTAATTACTCTTGATTCACACAAATAACATCATAATTAATAGGAAAAATCTGCATCAATAGCTATAAAGAAATAAAAGACTCTTTGGCACGTAACATTCCACTCACCTTGAAATCAACCTTGTCCTCAAGGTTGGAGATTAAGCCAACGTATGAAAAATGAAATCTTCTTGTACAGGTCCTATCTCATTTTCTTTTCCCTTCTCTCTCCTTTTCTTTTTCTCTTTGGCTTGCGATTATTAACCATTTCGTTTGTCGTCGTCAAAGGTTGGGGCAGCTCCATTTTCAAATTGATTTCATTATGTCGTTCATCAAAGCTCCTTCGCTGTATTTTTTTAAATGAATGGGATGTTGATGCATGGATGGTTGTTGGTGAGTATATTTTCGATGGCACTGACAATTTTGAGCAAAATGATAATTTTTTAGACTACGACCTTGTCGAAACTAACAATGCTAATAAACACATTTCTTTTATAGATTTTTCTCTTTTTTTCTTCTTTGAGCTTAGGAAGATATGAATTCATTGAACTTGGAACACCCGTCCTAGAGGGGACATAAGCTCTGCGTCCACCATTACAGTTTTGGTTGTTGGAACTTTCCTCCTAGGCGTACATGTGGGCTCCATCTCATCAAACCGAGCCTCCTGGCCGCCCGTATGTGTAGCTGTCATCTTGTCAAACCGAGCGTTCATAGGAGAAAATATCTTCTGCATCTCTTTATCATTATGTATTGTCCCACAGCAAGAGAACGCTTCCAACCATCTGATCCTTGGATCATCCATCCCTACCTCCGATACCAAATATTACATTCGAAGATTTACTTTTCTGATTTCTGTTGGAACCTATTGTGACGAGGAAGAAGCA
Source organism: Tasmannia lanceolata (assembly GCF_043159265.1). NCBI lineage: Eukaryota > Viridiplantae > Streptophyta > Magnoliopsida > Canellales > Winteraceae > Tasmannia > Tasmannia lanceolata. Next base: position 51,658,921 of record NW_027518679.1, on the reverse strand, counting down.
AGGGTTCAGAGATTAATAATTTAGGTTTCTTGGAGGGAGCCTACTCCAATAACACACATTATTGATATTTTCTTCCCTCTTTATGCATTAAGAGCCACAATTGTATCTCAGGTACACTTGCATAAAAGTAGGAGAAAGAATAGAAAACCCCTACTAAATGGACTTTTAACTCCTAACTAATTGCTCTTGATAACCCCTAATTTAATGGACTATCTAATTACTCTTGATTCACACGACTAACATCCTAACTAATAGGAAAAATCTGCACCAATAATTATGAAGATAAAAGAGACTCTTCGGCACGTAACAGCTCGATTCATACAAAATGAGACAAACTGCGTATATTTTTCATGGGGACAACGCTTTGGGAAAAATCAAAACTATCCTCACTCCCACTTGATGAGAGAGAGGGAGAGATATTCATGCAAAAATTCTTTTCATTTTCATATCAGACATGCTCAGAAAAGAGTTGATTAGAGATGGTAAATGCGTTGGCAAGTTTTGAGATAGATTGTTAATTTGAACAATTTAATATATGTTATTTTTTATGTTTTCATAATCAGTGTTTACACACAGTAAAATGTTTTTGTTTTTTTTGAATGGTACACTTAGTAAAATGCATAACAGAAAAAAAAACCTGACCGGGTTTAAACGCCACTAGCTCGAAAAAAAAAAACAGGTCCTTCCAGAAAAAGTATAGAAGAATGTAGAGAGAGAGAGAGAGAGAGAGAGAGAGAGAGAGAAGAGAAAGGTGGGTGAAAATGGGTTAATATGACGCTGCTATGATTACAATTTGTGCTACATAAACTTGATTCATCCATATCATCAAATCCTTGATTCATCCATTCTCTCTAAAATCTAAAATACTTGCTAATACATATCATCAAATCCTAAAATTTAAAATAATAACCCATGATTCATCCATTCCTAATAATTTTTCTAAAGGCACAAAATTAATTATTAATAATATTTTACTAACGAAACATAAATATGTAAAATGTTTTAAGACTTATGAAAGTGCTGTGTAGTGTTCAAATTGACAGAAGTGTCCTAAAGAAGATTATGCATTTAGAGAAGAAAACAAAAACATCAGATGTAAATTTCCAAAAAACCTTATTGCATAGAAATCCAATAATCTGTATAAGACAGGCATTCATCGGAAAATGTATAATCAGGGCATGCAACTCGGGTCGATTTTTGGGGATTCGGGTTGAACTTTTAACATAAAATATAGATGGGTCCGGGCTGATTCCAATCCATCTTTTAGCAAGAGGCTATGGAAGTAACATTGGAACTAATACGACAAAATTATTATTTGAATGCAACTAAATGACTCAAAAGTGTTTAAACATTCAAGCCATACCAGCTCTTGTCGAAGCTTCTGCCTTTGTTGAATGGCAGAGGTTTTCTCCTCAGTCAATTTGGAAATAATATCTCATGCCTGAAGAAAAAAAATATCAGCAACACTGCATGATAGGTATCTGAATTTGAATAATAGAGTATCACAAATTCAAAGAACCATTAAATTTAATATATGCCAATTTTCTGAATTCAAATAATAATTCAATCAGCTATCCAAAGAAATTTAACTCTATAATTGAAGCTAAAGCATAATTTGGAGGAAAAAATAATATAGTAGAGGATATACAAAAGTAGAAAATCAACTATAACAGATCAGAAACAAACAAGAAACAACAATGCTAGAAACTAAAGCACAATCATCACGCATCCATAGTATGCATGCATTTTTGTAGTATGCATGCATTTTATGGTGTTGCGCAGCATTAATAGAGTTCAAAAACCCACCAATGGAAGTATAAGTGTTTCCTTCTTTGAACACATAAATTTACAACGGAATAAGTCACAAGATATATTCACAGACAACAATTTAATGGACAAACATACAATAAATGCTGCTCATTAGAAATGTCATGCAAAAAAGCAGAGGACTGAGTGCAGTTTTTTTTTTCTTTTTTTGAAAGTTACAAAAGTGCAGATTAAGTACCACACTAAATGGAACCAATGTACTCTTTGTTAATGAATCATATTATACACCCAGGAACAGAAATGCCTGGTCGACAGCTTGAAGGCATTCAGAAATTTACCTAACAGCAATTACCATCTGTCCGCTGATCCAACATTACAAAAGATATCGTCAAAATCAACTCGAAAACTTCAAACACCCTTCTCTAAATTCATAGAGTAGGAAAAGGGGGAGAAACAAAAACTCCATATTGTAGCCTATAGCCAATTCAGCGTCTCTGACTCGTCAAGTCAATGTTTCGTGTTTTAAACGGTGAAGTTTTATTGATAATGAAAAAGAAAGGAGGCCCTTAGACCAAGCTGGTCAATGGAAACATTAAAAACTCGACAAAAATACAAGTGCCCATGAGGGGAAATATGATCAAAAGGCTTTGATGCATCTCTATCAACCCCACTCCGAGCAAGCAAATCCACAAAACTGTTTGCAGAGTGAAGGACGTGATGGAAAGAAGTTGCATGCCTCTCCACCATGTCCAAGAACTCATCGATAGCATCTGCAAACCTCTACCATCTTGGTCAAAGGGCCTACTTCCAATCTCATCATCCTCCTTAAGATAACATTAACTCTCTTGTTGGTACTCCCGAAAAACTTTTTTCTGTAACTAGTCATTCATATCTCCCTGTGATCGGCATTGTACCGACTCTTTGAATGTCCAGTTCAAAATGCATTATTCTTTCCATTAAACTTTGGCACTTCCATGTTAATACTTCTTTTGGTAGATCACACACAATAAATAGGTTCAGATCTTTCCAGTTCACATGGTGTACGGTCCATGAGAAGTCTACTCTCATATGACAACATCTTGTATCAATAGTTAACCTCCCCTCATTAATTCCACTACTTTTAACAATACCCCGAACGTGCTCTATTACTGAACTGATGCTCGGCTCTTCAAAACTTTCACCCTAAAGTCAGCTTGGTGAGTAAAGCAATCCTTAATAATTTTAATCGGATCCAACCGTTGGATATTGAAATCTAACCACTATAAATTTGATGGCTAATATTAATCTAACTACATATCAAATCTTTGATCAAATCCGTTCAAAACATTTTCACAATGGTCATAATAAACCCTAGGCATCAACAAAACTTAATATCGTAAAATTACAGAAAACAGAACTCTCAAATCCAATGACTGAGATTCATACAAATAATCATCATATTTCAGATCTGGCTGTCTAGATTGTTCCTCTTTAAGATCATAGAAAAATCCTATCTTCCAAGAGAACTTTAGATTTCAAAATCAATAAAATAGAACACAGCATCCAATGGCTAATATTTAACTATCCAGTTCTGGTTGGAACAGATTACTCCAATTTAAGCCCTGAGCAACACGAATTAAAGCTTGACAATTTCGAACAAGAGAAGAAAGAATGGTGGAAATGGTACCTTGAGACAATGAAGAAGATAGATTTGTTGGAGTCACAACAATGAGACCAAAGGCATCACATCAATGGTATTCATAGGGCACCACACCGTAGGTCGGTTGGGCATCACATCACAATCTCTGGGGAAGAATTTTCTTCATGGAAAAAACTTGTTCTCATAAACATAACATCATTGAAAAGTTTATAATATAGATATATTTGTATATAAGAAAATAACCTAGAAAGTTCTAAAACCCTAACCTAAAGAAACCATAAACACTAAAATACCCTCTTGAGGAAACTCTCCCCTCAAAGTTCATGAAAATGAGCTACCCCTTTTACAATCTTGTAATGCATGGGTGGGGTCCATTCTAAACACACTTAATATCAAATAACTTGAGTGATTTATATGGAAAAAGACCCTATGACCCATATGACTTAAAACCTTCATAAGACATTCTCTATTCACTCATTTGACTCCCCAATGGGACACATTTCATCAGTGAAATCCAGTAAAGATTAGGTTTGACTTCTTTGACCTTGGGTGCCTTAGATCCATCAGAAATGCACGTACGCTCAAGGATAAATTTTCTTCAACGGCCACAGTTTTCACAGCGGATCAAGCTCTCCATTGTTAGTTGGATGATATTGAGGGAGGAGTTCGGGGGCAGTTACTCTTTTGATGCGACCTCCGAAATTAGCATGACATCATGATGGGAAGTGTTTATATATAGACTTCTTTAGCTTGCAAATAAAAATTAAAAAACTTCCGAATTGATATGATTTTGTAAAATAACCATTCAAAAAAATCATGATGGGAAGAGTTTCGAAATTGAAGTCTACAGCTAGGTGGGCTCCTAGGTGGGCTCCTACTTCACCAATGTCATTAAGCTCAACTTCGACGGTTGCCCCCTTGGCAATCCAGACCAACTAGAATGGGTGGGGGTCTACCGTGATGATGGTAAAGCAATGTGTCATGTTTCTATTCACAGCTGATTAGTCATGTCGAGTTGTCGAAGAAGAAGTGTGTACCTTCTTACCAGCTTGTGAACCATTGTTTGAAAAATGAATGGGATCTTGAGGATGGAGAAGGATTCATCTAATGTAATTTCATGGACTCATAGAACCAATTGGGGTCATGGAGACTTGCCCCTTTTATCGATGAGGTGCCGAAGTATTGTATAGGTTGAGAATGTGTTATCTCATGTTCCATGACGTGCAAATAATGTAGCCAATAAGCTTGATAAGCCAAATATTTCTAGGCATGAGTTGTACATAGTTCCTTCCCATTGAAGTTGTTTTGTAATTTCTCTTGCTCTCTTTAATAAATTTAGTGCATCATCCTCATCATCATCATCGTAAAAAACATAGAGAAAGCATCCTTCATGAATTGCCAACCTACATGGAAAAGGCCAGAAAGAATCCATCTAATCCTGAAGCTCAATTTCCTTTCATAGGAAAGATGGCTACCACAATTTCCTTCTTTGCGAATTCTCCCACTCCTTGCACCTGCTATCACTACTTCCAAATTCTACTCCACCCAACCTTGACCTAAATCTAATAGGCTAGAAAGAATCCTCTCTTCTTCTTTTTCTCGTTAACAACAATAGTAGCAAAAGGGAACCCTAGGTTTTGGGTGTCCCAAACTTAATTTTAATTGTAGCTCAAAGGGAAATCCAAGTCCTATCAGCATCAGAGGAGTGTGGAGAAATAGTAGGAGAGTGATAATCCAAGCTTACGTCCCATTGGTTTCGAATATTCCAATGAAGCAAAGATCTCAACAATGTCAATGAGCAAATGCATGTTTAAAGGATACTGCGATGAATTGTGTGGGCACTAAAAAAAAGTCCGGTTCCATAGATATTGTAGAACACTTTTTCTTATGGCAGAAAGTTTTATTAAAGTGGAAAAGGGGAGAACCCCAAGACTGAGATGGTCAAACAAAGACAATAGGCAAAGTAGAAGACCAAAAAACTCAATCCCAACCCTCGCTATTCCATCTCTAGCCAACCAGTCTGCCTCTCTAGATATTGGAGAACACTATTTTGGAAATCACGCATGACATGAGATGGATGTATCCTCGGTGCACATTTGAATAAGTGCAAATGAAGTGGCAGACCTTAATGCAATGGAGGTTTTATATGTGGGTCAAGATACTCCACTATAGAACTGTTTTATGATTTTCAAGGGTGCTAAAAATTTATTTCTCTTGTCCTGACCATCTCGGTCTTTTTCTGTGAATAAAATTAGCAGCCATTCAAATATTTCTCTCGTACTGCCTTGGCTAGTTGAATCCATATCGTCCCTGATGTTGTATACTTCATAACCACAAAATTACTATATCTTGCTCACACACCTTGAAAAAAAAAGAAGAGTTAGAATAAGAAAGGAAAGAAGGTTATATTGAGGCAGTGGTCATAAATGGCCTCAATCTGTCATTTAGTTATAAATGAAGAAGAGCCAACCTCTCCAACACTTGCAAGCATAGAAGAGAAAGAATAGTGAATACAAGTAATATCAAAAGCAATAGCCCCCGATATAACTTAATCATGATATGATTATTTTTGAAATACAAACCTCTTAAAAAATAGTCTTATCTCTGAAGCTTTCTCTTTGGGTTCATCAACAGATCTTGATCCTTGAAAAAGTTCACTTTACATTAAATGTATGCGCACTTGAAACAAAGTGGTAGAGAACACGTAACAAAAATAGTTGAACTCATATATGACATTCAGAATGAGAAAACTCTAATGATGAGAAATACTGACAGCATCAAAGACGGAGGCATTTGTGTTTCCATTGTCTAGTACAGAAGCCCTCGGCGAATTTCCTTCATCTGATCCTTCGGGGACTGGCGAGGGGGGATTAGCAGGAATATAGACCACTCTCAATTTAAACTCCTCAACAACCTTTCCAGCTTGTTTGCTGAACTGAAAAACCAATTTATGTCAGATCAGAGCTTGGCAACAAATATCATAACAACATTTAATACTAAAAGCTAAGAGACAAGACCATCCAACCATTTCCGGGGTAAAATGGTTGCGCCAGGATTTGCAACAACACTCTGGAGAAGAAACTTATCCTTGCATTGCAAATCAGGTGGAGCTTCTTTGTGGGCTTGCATTGTCACATGAAAAACGAAGAGAGGGGAAAACCCAAAGCAATTAATCAAAGATTTATGACCAAAGCAATGGAACCCTGGGTAAAAGTGATCCACTTACGCTAGAGTTGAGAATCAGTAATGTCTAGAGTTCCACGTCCATGGACTTTGTCAGACTACTTATGGAAACAATCCAATCAACTTAGGGGAGCAGGGTTAGTCTGACCAGATTTTTAAGGTAGTGTGAACCCTCGTGTAAACTGTCTGTGACACTTGGGGACTTGGTCTTTGAATAAACTTACATCTAAGCTCTCGTGGAGTTATGTGAACAACGACGAGAACTTTGGAGTCACGCGGGAATTGGATGTGTTTTTTAGAGAGAGATGATGAGAGGAATTTTAAGTTTAAGTTTCTCCAATTTTGGATGAACTTAAGGCTGCCAATTTTAATTTATATTCGAGAACTTTAAGTACCAAAGTGCATGAAGTCGTCATTTTTTTGGGACTCTACACCAATGACCCATTTTATAATTCTTGAAAAAAAATACACCACTAACAATTTATTCATCGAGTCTGCCAAAAGCCACCCAAATCCACTGCCACTAAACTCCGTAAGTATTCTTGGATTGAAATCCGTACGTTGATGAGCCACATGTTTCTTGTCCTAACTCCTAACTATAGTTTACCTCATTAAGAGTTTAAGTAGCACCAGAAAATGGGAATTATGCATTAGTAATTAGGTAAGTTAACAATGTAACATACTATTGAGTGAAAGATAATTATATTTAAAGAGATAAAAGACTACAAGTGCAAGTCAGCAGGCAAAGATTGCCTAACCTACAAGGAATCCATCCAGACCCCCTGATTTGGCCAATTGATGTGCACTCCTAGGAATATGGACAAAAGAAAGAAATCTTTAATTTCATCATACATTGCAGAAATTTCTTCTAAAAACCTAGCTAATCTCTAATGATCTACACTCTGAGCCCAAGAAATAACATTAGAGGAATTACCTTCCACCTCGAACTTACCTTCCATTTGCTTCCTGAATATGCGCATGCTGAGGTGGATAGCAAGAACTCAATAATACCTGTACGGACATATCTAAAATACTCCTAAAGCTAAAAGTGCAAAGAAAAAAAATCTAATCAAACGATGTCATATCAACAATAAAGTATGCCAGGATATTTGATGTCGATTAAATAGTCCTGATAGGATGCTTCATCTCAAGCAGCCCTAAATTGATATTTTTTAGATTCGACGCTCATTTTTTTTGTTTTTGATCGGTAAGCTAGGGTTAGGCGGACCCCTACTAGAATATTAATTAAAGACAAATGATTCAAGAAAAGGAACAAGGACACACCACAATCCTTAGGACAAAGTCTAAGGAAGGGGCAGGACAACTAAGGACATGCTTCCCTTAAAATCTAAACTAAAAAACAAGCAAGTGAAGAGAGAGCACACATGATCTCAAGAGACAGTCTCCAAATTATGATCTCAAGAGACAGTCTAAGGAAGGGGCAGGACAACTAAGGACATGCTTCCCTTAAAATATGTCACGCCCCAAACCCCACCCTGGGCATAAGACATGACAGAGCCGTACACCTGCAAGATGAATCACACAAATGTACAAGGCTACAAAGCAATAACAAAATAACATGGCAATTCATAACTGAAATATCAATGTTCAATTAATGCGGACCCATCAGAGTCAAATCAAATCTCATCTCTCCCCAAAGAGTCAAAGCGGAAATAAATAATATGGTCTTTACATCTTATTCAAAGTACTCACTTCCTAATGAACTGAAAACAAATAAGCTAATCTCTGAGTCAAAATTCAAATTCCAAAACTAAGCGTCCTGTTCCTCGTTAACCTCACGAGGGTCAAAACCTGAAAATATTTTATAACCACAGTCAGTTGAAAAGCTCAGTACATAATAAAATACTACTCTAAGTACAGTCTAAGCATGCCAAGGTTTAATATGGTTCGGATATTAGAGTCAAAGCAGAAGACTGAGTTCACAGCTGAATAATAGGTACAAGGTAAATATGTGTGCATGTCAAATATGGTTCTGAATTAAAGTGCAATACGCAATTCAATGTCTAAGTTCTGATCAAAGTCAAAAGTTTTCAGAATTCAAATGCTATGGTCAAACCCATATGGTGTTCAGAGTTCAAATACACTTCAGAATCATCGGCATGGCCAGAAGACATGTTATTGTTTATCCACCGACAGTCCACGGTGTCAGAAGACATGTTATTGCTTATCCACCGACAGTCCACGGTATCAGAATTAGTTCCTCAAGTTCAGATACAAGTCGACAGGGCCAGCGTTTTATCCCATTGACGGGCCAGAAGTTCCAGTGTACTACCCCCATGGTGGGTCTAGAGTTGCCAAATGTTTTACCCCATATGGCAGGGTCTAGAAATCATCCAAGCCTCCACAGAAGTGTTCAGAAGGTATCAAGGGTTCATGTTCATATAATTTTAATTATTCAAATGGTTCCAATGATTCAAAGTTCTAAACAATAGTTTTGAAGGTTCAAAATTCAGAACATATATTCATAACGGTTATTTCAAATATTCAGGGTTCAGAACAGTTATTCCAAAGGTTAAGAGTTCAGAACAATTATTTCAGAGGTTCAGAGGTCAGAACAGTTATTCCAAAGGTTCAGAGTTCAGAACAGTTATTTCAGAGGTTCAGAGGTCAGAACAGTTATTCCAAAGGTTCAGAGTTCAGAACATTTATTTCAGAGGTTCAGAGGTCAGAACAGTTATTCCAAGGTTCAGAGTTCAGAATAGTTATTTCAGAGGTTCAGAGGTCAGAACAGTTATTCCAAAGGTTCAGAGTTCAGAATAGATATTTCAGAGGTTCAGATACTTCTAAATATTCAAATAGTTCTAAAGACTCAAAATTCAAAACGATGGTTCCAAAGGTCTAAAGTCCAGACAAATATTCATATAGTTGTTTCAAAGTTTCTAAAGTAGCAGTGGGTAAAACAAAACGTCATGCTAGACTTAAAGCAAATTCCGAGGTTCAAAGGCATCAATACAGGTTTTTCCAAAGTCAATACATATTCAAATGAGAAGGGTTTATAATGCCCAAAGTAGTACGTTATTATGTACGTCAATGACGAAAAATTTTCCTTTTTCTTAATCATTTTAGTTTCCTGCAATTAAGAATATGGATATCCTCCATGAGTTTCATTATTAATTTATCTCCTATCGGACATATTGTGGATCCCTTCCCGAGGGGGGTGGTCCCACTAGGGTGTGTGTTTTTATGATGATAGCGCCTTTGTCCATTGGATTTGAATATGATTGTTTTTTTTTCATAAATTTAAGATAAAAGTCCTAACTTCACGAAAGAAGCAACTGACCAGAGTCGCCACCTAGATTAGGGATCTAGGACCCATGATTAACTCTGTTAATTTGGTCTACGTTTTGAGTTCTGGGTAAGTTACCTGGTTACGAAGTCGGAAGGTGTACCGCACGAGGTGTACAGCACCGACCTTGCCTAACTTTTGAAAGCTTTAATTATTCAGGTTTAACTAAGGGGGTGAATGTGAATTTTATTTTAGAAATCTAAACATTACTAATGATTTAGCCGTTCACAGTTTAGACTCATGCGGGCCAGGAGTGCATCATACATGCAACTACATGCCTATGTGCCTATGTGAATGTTTTTGACATTTTATGAGATTGGTGAGATTCGGTTTGAGTTGAATTAGATTGGTTGATTTGAGGTGAAGTGACCTATGCTATATGAACCTAGATCTAATGCAATGGACCTAAGTTGCATCCTAGTATTTCTGTGAGAATTTGGATCCAAGAATTCTATTGGGGAACCTAGAGTGCCATTTCTAAGTTTTTCAAGCCTAGAACCTAAAACTTAAGAATTTGGAGGTTTAGATTTTGAATTGAAGTTTTCCAATTTGATATAAGTTCTTAGATTCTTTTAAGATTCTTTTTTTTTATTCCAAAGAGTTCCAAATTTAACAAAGTAATTAAGCATGCAAAAACCAAAGCAACACAACTAGCAAGATGGCTAAACATGTGATTTCTAAGCATATGATGAGGACAAATAATAAATAAAGAAATCTAAACATGCAATTAATCATGCGACTAAACAGAAGGAAACATCTAACATGCAAAACGGTTTAAGGAAAAGGAAAGGGTGAGAAGAGAATGGAAGAGATGAAGAAGGGTGTTGAAAATGAAAGAGACGGAAGAAAGGAGAGGAAAGGTACAGAAAGGTGCGGAAAGGTACGGAAAGGTGCGACTGAACTTGGGAGTGCCAAGTTGCCTACGTACCCCATGGTGAGGATCAAGCCACACGTAGTTCCGATGGAGTTTGGATCATGACTGGGATTGGGAATTGGGAATCAGGTTCAGGAATGAGATTTTTGAAAGAGATTTTTGAATTGGGAACGAGCCTCGAAGGAGCTAATCGCAGAGGAATCATCAATGAGTCAATAAAAAGGGATGAAGTTTTGGCTAATGGGTTTGGACATAAGGATGCAACTCGGTTGGGTTAAAGAAGAGGTAACTCAGTTAGGAAGGGTTGATTGGGTTAATGGTTAGGCTCAAGTGAGTTGGGGTTGAACAGGTTTAGGGGTTTAAGGCTGAACCGGGTTGGGCTGGGTTGAACCGATTCGTGGCTGAACTGGGTTGGGGTCGGGTTGCGGGTCCGAGTTGGGGCCGAACCGGGTTGGGTTTGGGTAAGCTTGGATTAGGCTGAATCGGGTAGTTCGGGTTGAGTGCGGATTGGGGTGCGGGTTGAGGCTTGGGTGAGGCGAACTAGATTGGGCGTGTCAACTTAGTTAAAGAGCTGCACCTTGATTGGATAGAGGATTGACTCACTTAAGTTGACTCAGTTGAGTTTGAGGGTTGGGTTTGCGGTTGAAATGGGTTTGGGTTCTGTTGGATAAAAAAATTAAGTGGAGATGGGATGGGGTATGTGCTGTATGGGCGGGAATGTGAATGTGAAGTCAAATGTGGTAACCGAATGGATTGTTAGGAGGATGGATTAGATGAATGCTTTTCTATGTAGGCTAAGGGTATGATAGCTATGAGACGTGAGATGGAGTAAATAACATGGATGGGGGAAGAGGTATATTATAGTCTATTGGGGATGGAATCATGTGAATGGGCATGGCACATGGTTAGCGGCTATGGGCATGATAACAAGGGTAGTGACTGTGTGTTAAAAGTATATGAGATGTGAGAGGATGGTATATGGGGTCTGATGCATGTAGAAATGGGGTGAGATGTGATGATGTAATGGATGGGGAAGGGATTGGGTTTAGCTAGCTGAGTGGACTATTAAGGCTTTGGGTCAGGGCCAAGTAGGCCATGGGTTTGGATCAAGGCCGATTTGTCCGTGGGTTTGGGTTAAGGATTGGGCTAGAGCTGGGCAGCTTGGGGATGCGACCTTGGGTTACCGGATCCGGGTTGGATTGAGTTGGGTCCGGGTAAGGGCTGAACCTGGTCGGGTTGGGTTGAACCGGGTGAGTTGGGGCTGAACCGGATTGGGTTGAGTCGAACCGGGTAAAGGCTGATCCGGGTGGGTCGGAGCTGACCCTGGTTGAGTCGGGTGGGGTCCGGGCTGAACCAGAATGAGTCGGATTAGGTTTGGGTTAGATCCAGGTTGGGCCGGTTGGAGTGGAATCCGGTTTGGGTTGAATGAACCGTATGGGTTAAGGTCATGAGTTTGGGTCGGGTTGAGTTGGGTTGGACCGGGCTGGTCCGGGTTGGGGTTCGGGTGGTACGGTTCGGGTTGGATTGGTTAGGGGTGAACCCAAGTTGTGCTTGGGAGTGGGGCTGTTGGGCGATGAGGGAGGGGTAGAGCGCTGTTTGTGTGGGTGGGAGAGGGTGCGAGGGCTGTAGGTGTGAGGGTATAGGTAGGGGTAAGGGTTGGGCTGCGTGGGTAAGGGTCCAACTTGGGTTGTAAATTGGGGTGCGGCTTTGAGATATGGGTGCCGATATGGGTTGGGCAACATGGGTTTAAGCATTTATGGTTTGGACATGGCTGTTTCGGTGGGATAGGCTGGGATTGATTGACATGGCTGAATGAGCCATGAGTTAGGGAAGAGCACATAAGGCCGAGCGGGTCCTGGGAATCGAATGGGCCATAGGATGGTTGGAGGCAGAATCGGAAATTAGGCTATTGATCCGATTAGCTATGGGATGGTGGTGGGGTCGGGTTGTGGGTTTTGGGTTCGACTCAAGTTGCGCGTGGGTGAGTTGGGTTCGGGTTGGATTGGTTAGGGGTGAACCCAAGTTGTGTTTGGGAGTGGGGCTGTTGGGCGGTGAGGGAGGGGTAGAGCGCTGTTCGTATGGGTGGGAGAGGGTGAAAGGGCTGTAGGTGTGAGGGTATAGGTGGGGGTAAGGGTTGGGCTGCATGGGTAAGGGTCCAACTTGGGTTGTAAATTGGGGTGCGGCTTTGAGATATGGGTGCCGATTTGGGTTGGGATAGCTAGGAGTACAAGTTGGGTTGGGTTTGATTAGGTTGGGTGGGGTTGGGTTGGGTTGAGTTGATTCGGTTGAGCCGGGTGTGGCTGGGTTTGACCAGACAAGTCTAGATGTGCTACATAGCACATGGGGCCTTTGGAGGGATACACACAGGGAACCGAATTGATATGTGCAGCAGCATGGTATGCATTTTGAAATAGATTTGGGTGACTCATAACCATGCCAAGCACATAGTTCAATTAATCATATATGCATCAGGGGTTTAGATCTTTCGGTTTTTAGCTGAGAGTGAGGATAAAAAAAGAATGACACTTTGATAAATGCTCCAAGTTCACCTTTTAATTACTTATGCTAATCTCTTCTTTTCCAATCAAATCTAGCAAGTCTTTTCAATTTTTCAATTATGAAAGTTTCGATTTTGGTTTTATAATCCAATATCGAAAATTCCAATATTGAAATCTAAGAGAAGGGCATGATTATCTTTTCTTCTTTTTTTAGGGACGAGACAAAAAACTAAATTTGGCCTACCTCTTCCGAAGTTTGATGGCGATCGTTTCTTTATTGGATTCCTTTGAAGACGATGATTCCTTGCTTTCGAAGTACTGTTCCGAAAATGAAGAAATGGAGAGATGGGGGCGGAGGTTTGGATGAATTTTAAGAGAGAGGGGGTATTGAGTTGAGGGAGAGGAGGGCGAATTTCTTAGGGAGAAAGAGAGAGGGAGTCTTGAGTTGTCTTGAGATGGAACAATGGAGGGGTATTTATAGGTGAATGGGTGACCAAGGTTACTAAGTTAGGAGGAGAGGGAAAGGTAGGGTGGAGATTAGAACTTGAAGGTGAGAGACAATTTGATGGTATGGATGAAAAGCTCCTAGAATATTCCAACCCAATCTTTTGGAAACACCCATATATGAAGGAAAGAACGTCCAATTTTGGTGGGCTTGTGAATAATAGAAAGAGTTTTAAATAGTGAAGATTGATTGCATTATTAAAGAAACAATTCATTGCATGCCATGTGTCATTGCAAATTTAGAATGAGAAAAGAAACGTCCAAATTTTAGAATATTTGGCAATTACTTGAACTAGTAATATTATGACACTTGTTCTATTCCTAATTTGCAAAGATTTTCACCAAATCTTAAGGTATCCACACAATATTCAAAAATAGGGGAGAGGAAAATAATATACGTTTTCCCAAGCTTGGGAAAACGTGTGGTGAGAGGAGAGAGAATGTGAGGAGAGAGAACACTCGCGGAAACAGAAAAATATCGTTTTCCGGAGATTTTGGCATCCGATTTCGATAATTTTTTCACCTTTTGAATCCTTGATTTTTACTCTTTCGTTTAAGCCCAATATTGCCATACAAATTACAAATTTAAAATTTTCATCCAATGAGAGCCGTCGGTTTTTAACGGCGGACCATTTTTCCACCGTTTGATCAAATTGTCGATTCGATTGGACCAACCAACTCGATCAGCTTTGGATCGATGATCCCAGCCGTTAAACCACCAATTAATGAGTTTAAAATCTGTTGTTGATCATAGGATTGAATAATTTCTACGGCTCTCATTTTTTCGTATTGATCCGTGGGTTTTCGTATGTTTTTCCTCAATTGAGCTACTTAATGTCCGATCGGGATTGGGGCTGACCCCGATTAATTTAATTTTGACCAAATGATCTTAATTTATTGAGAAAACACCTAAATTAATCTCAACCCTTGATTTGATGACTCGATAAAAATCGGATCTCGGAGCAGAATTAGGGTTCGGCCTGTGAAGCGACCCTACCTAATTTAACCCCGATTGACGATCCATTGGGTTGGATTAGGGTTTCGGCAACTTCAAGTATATAAATACATAAGAGAGGGTCTCTTACAATATTCACTATACTCGGGCCACTAAACAAGGTATTTTTCTAATTTTTCGGGCCATATTTTGGACATTTCGGACATTTCGGACATTAGGAGGGAGATTGAGAGATTTAGAGAGAAAATTCCACGGATCAATATTTTAGACTATTGTTGGTTAATGTGTAGCAAAATGAGGGTGTCTACACATATATGTCCTTATATTAACATAAGACACCCTTTGGTGTCTCTTTGGAAACGAATCGGTAAATAATCCTAGGATTCTTTTAGTATTTTTGAGATTTTCATTATTGTAAAGTTTCCAAAACTTATTGAAACTATTGTTAACAGAAAGCTGACGTTTTCGGCATATCCGTAGAGTATAAGAACGTCGAAAACGGATAAGAAATGAATAAGTTATGAATTTCTGAAGTTTTGAAAAAATTATCGCGCCGGACGTCCGGAATTCTGAAACGCGATTTTTCACCCTTTTTGCACTAAAACGGCCATAACTTCTTCGTTTGACATCCGATTCACTCGTGGTTGGATCCGTTGGACTCATATCGACGAGAGAAATCCATCTAATCCAATTCCAAGCTCGAAAATCCTCAAATAACAAGGTTTCTATGGATACAAACAAATTGATCTTGAGTTCTTTGGGGGTTCAACACGAAACGAATCCCAAGGAATCCAAGATCTATCATGGACTTTGCCATAGACTAAGACCAAGGCTCTAATCACACATCTTTTCACATCAAATCCCTAGTTTAGGGTTCTTTCATTCGTTTAACCATTAAAGATTAATAATCTTACATTGGTTTGCGATATCTTTTCTTGAATCACACTCTTCCTCTTTTTCTCCGCGAAGATCTCTTCTTAGGGCTGCAAAGATGGTTTAGGGTTTCTTAATCTCTCATAAGATGTATTTATAGGCTTTATTAGGAAGCCCTAATTTGAGTCAACTTCAAACGGACAAAAACGACCCTCTTTAAAAGAGGGGGACGAAAATTTAACATTGGGGTATTTTGGGTATTTACAAAATCAAAACTCAAAAACAAGCAAGAGAACAGAGAGTACACATGATCTCAAGAGACAGTCTCCAAATTAAGACCCTATTGAAAGGTGTCTTTCATCTTTTGGCCAAACTTTCTTGCTCTCGACTCTTCCTCAACTTCTGAAGCTTTTGGGATTTTGTTTTTCTTTGATGGAGGAGAAAAACAGAAGTTGCCCACGTATAAGTGCCTCAATGTCACAAAATCGTCACTTCAGCATGCCAGTGCCTACATTCCCACAAATGCTGTGAAGATAGGGATATGTGCCGTATGCTAGGGTTGATTGCATTCACTAAATTACCCATGTTTTACTCATGGTTATGTGCCCATTTGCTAGGGTTGGTGACTGCGGTTATGCATTCACATGTTACACTCCTCTCTCTCTCTCTCTCATATATATATTTGTATTGTGGTTATGTTTGGCGAGTTATGGTTTTTTGAATTTGTGGGTTTGGCTTAATAATGCTAATCGCTCTAATGTTGTAGTCTATTGATTTGGTGGCTAGTGGGATGGCTCCTCTCCACGTGCTTAAGTAATGTTATTAATCCCTCTTGGTCTAATCTAGCGATTTGGTAGTGGAAAGTCTCCTCTGCAAACCTTGTCTTTTTCAATGATAGTAAGTGCATCAACCAATATACTCATAAAGAAGAAACATCTGTTTTTATTCATGCATTTATTGGGGATGTTTATTGGCTACTTAAATTCATTACAAATACAGCTTCCTGATGGAATGGTACAGTTTCTTACAAGAGAAAATTATGTGATATATTTTGTACTTGGGATTTGGTAGGCAATTTCGCGAAAGCCATTTTGCGGCTGGCTTTTGCATGTGAGAACAGCCCCACAGATTGACTTTTTGGCAGATTTTGTCTTATTCAATTAATTCATCTGAGGTGGCTGCTGTCTCATGCAACAGCCAGCCGTGAAATGGCTTTCCGCAAAATTCCCTAGCAAACTTAAGTGTTTTTTGTATTTTGTGACATGTGATGTGGTTGAGGTGTTTGCTATAGGATGGTATTGCTAAATGGTTATTTTAGTGTTTTTATGGTAAGAAAAGTAGCCACAAAAAATCAATCAGTGGAAGAATACTTTGTCGGAGATGAGCCCTCAACTAATATAATTATTTCCTTTCACCTTCAAGATTGTGAGAAAAAGGTTGACGGCATCTTCCCCTATGAACAGTCATGCTAAATCTTAACGTACAAAGTGCTAAATCAATCATGCTAAATCTTAACGTACAAAGTGCATGTCCCATGAACAGTTTTCCATCTTTGGCTGGAAGACCAGGTGCTTCACAGATTATTATATAACTATTTAGAGTTGTAAACACACCTTCTAACTTCAAGACAAGGCTTTAATGTCTTCAAACTCTCTTTGGTCGCACCTAGTTGAATTAGAACAGTAGTCAACAAGTGTAATGGCAATGAAGTACTCTCCTCATAGAGTAGTGGTAAGTTGTACAGTTTGGTTGCCAAATGAAGAAGTTCCATGTCGCCTACCAAAATAAAGGGGTGGTAAGGGTGTCATTAGCAAGGAGATAGAGAAAGAGAGAAGATTGCTAAATCCCAAGACTCTACCACTAAAATCCTCCTTTTTCCAAGTTGTTTGGTAGGAGACGAAAGTCATGCTTGTCACATGAGCAGACAGACAAGGCAAGTAGTCTCCTAGTAGTTCGTTACTAAACATGCAACCGAACACTACTAGTAGATGAAGTGGCACTCCAAAACCAGCCAAAACACCTTGTAAACCCCATAAACTGTGCAACCAAAGAGACCATTATAAAAACATCCATAAACTACTACAACCATACTTTTCAAATAATATTTGTACTAAATTGCCACATGTAACTTGAGAATTCAACTATAGAGCCAACTCATATAACAAAAGTAGCCTTTATTTCCAAGTAAATAAGCACATCAACGCTGCTCTCTTCCCCACCTTAAGAAACACCCACTCACCTATAATTTTTTTTTTAGAAAGTACAAGAAGCATCAAAATACTGAAAGACCAGATATGCCACAATCTTTTCATCACAGTGAAAGAAAATATTGCACCAAGCTCCACCCCTTATTACATTCTATAACTATATTCGCTGTGTTGGGACTGTTCAAATCCTTATTCAAGAGCACCCAACAAAATACAAGGGCAAGATAAAAAAAGGAAGAAGATAAAGACAACGAGATAAGGCCGGAAGTGCTTATTCGCATTTGAATCCAGATGGGACCTGTTTCCCGCATGCATTCACTATCAAACTAAGGGAAATAGGAACGTTGAGATTTATGCCCAACACATTGGCTTTGATGGCAGTGCAAAGACAGAGAGCCACGTCAAGATCAGTCAAACCTTCAAGTAAAGAGCAACATGGGAGAGTTTGAGAAGAACCCACGACCACGTTCACCAGCCCAAGCAAATTGGCACATGCCCCTAACTTTAGGGCATCCCTAGGGCACTTACCCCCGGAAGGAGGTGTAGGGGTAGGTGTGGGAGGTGTAGGAGTGGGAGGTTTAGGGGTAGGTGTGGGAGGTGATGGGATAGGGGTGGGTTTTGTCTTGGGAGGTGAAGGCGTAGGGATATAAGGTGAGGGATGAGGGGTTGGTTTTGGCTTAGGCTTAGGCTTTGGCTTGGGTTTAGGTGTAGGTGTAGGGTTGCACCCGCACTCGGTGGCAGTGACAAGGGAAAAGAAGAGAAGGTTGAGGGCTAGGAAAAGAGCAATGGATGCATAGCTCTTTGAGGCCATCTTCAAACACTTGGTGTGAAGAGATATGCAGTGGGAAGTGGGTATTTATAGAGTAGGGAGAAGGGTTTGGTTGCGTGGTGAGTAGCACTCTATTATCTCTTTAGTTTTGAGGAAAATGGGAGTGAAGATATGGGGCCTCCTTGGATGCAACCAAAATAGGTCCTTATTTGGAAAGTGCTTATTTTAAGTTAAATTTTATTTGAAAATTGAATATTAGGGCCTCTTGTAAAGCCATTAATTATAGGCCTTTTTGGATACTTCTAAGAAGGCCACTTATATTGGCACTACCATGTTTTGATAATTGTGGTAACTGATCTTGTCTTTTCTTCTTTAATTGGCTTTGGAGAGCTTTTTTTGGAATCGTAATAACCTTTGATGGCTGGTAAAATAGTAAAAGACAAGGTGAGTTAGTGTAAGTATAAAAACATGGTAGCGCGAATAGTACCCTTCTACTGATTATGTGTAAATAAACTTGGCTACTGGTTCTGACACCACCACGTTTTACACAAACTCTGCTTGTCTTTTCTTTGTTTAATTGGCTTCATAGAGTTTTTTGGGAAGTGTCATAACCTTTGACAGCTGTTTAAAAAGAATAGACAAGCGGAGTTTGTGCAATTATTAAAACATGGTAGTGCCAAAATCAGGCACTCGTCCATTTCCTGTGACACTAGATGCAAAGGTCGCCATAATCAAATATGCAATTGTTTTTGGTAGATGATATCCTCCCCCCCCCCCCCCGGAAAGACAAAAACACCCATATGATTTCAAATTATATGGACCTTTCATGTGGTGGGGCCTAAGTGCTGTAACTATTTCATATCCTAGAAACACTCATTCTGAATGAGTCTAACCATCTAGTCTAATCGATGTTCTTAAAAAAGATAAATTGGGCAACAATATGCATTCAAGTGGTCTCTCTGGAGCATGAAACCAAACTTCTCCTCAGGATGATAGATGGAGCGATTCAAGTAAGATCCAATGTAGTTCTAACTTTTTATTCACTCGTGGAATTCGGGCGGTCCTGCGAAAAGGAGTGATAGAGCAGTCATGCAAGTTCTCCAATTTCTCCAGTCACAATGTGATTCATTCCAAGTCATTCATGCATGAAGTTCCCATATCATTTTCCAAAATAAAATATACTAAAATCATCTTGTTCTTATTAATTAATGAAACTTTCAGTAATCACAAAATAAGAAATGACAATGTGTAGATAGGGCACCCCTAGCAATTTATAAAAGAAAATATAGATAAGATGATAAACCCATCTAAAAGAGACATTGGCCTAAATTAGTCAATGGCTACATGGTAAAAAGAGAATGTTACACCAAAAAAGAATGTAGAACCAAGAGTTAACAGGGTCTACTCTTTTCCTAATAATGCCATTGACTTTAGAGGCTAATTTACACCATTTGTTTTCATGATAGAGAGAAGCCATTGACGATGCCTCCATGTTTGATTCCAGAGATTTTTTTTTATGTCGGCAATGAATTATCAGAAAATTTCTTGAGTTGTGCACATTTTCAATTGATACCAACCGATAATTCGATGTTGACACGAGCAGAACGATGGTATATTTTGGCATTAGGGATATGGATTGGACATTGAGAGAACGCGAATTCGTCTAATGTTATTTCTTGGGCCCGATTCTTCAGGGCCCCAAAGACTTGTCCTTTGAGGAAGGGAATTCATCTAGCCCTATTTCTTAGGCCTACTTGATTCATCGGGTCCACGAAGACTCGCCCCTTTCATTGACGAGGAGATGATCTGTATAGAAGTAGGGAGATTTCGGGAAATGCTAACAATTCACCAAACCTTGTTAGATCGGGAGTTTACTGGAACAGTTTGTTCATTGGAATTTTGCTGCCCACTTGATTATTGTCCTTTTTCTCCATTTCCTTCAGGCCCTGTTCGTTTTAGACAAGGACACCCAATAATAGGTGTTGGAGTGACAATCGGTTGTCATAATCTAAAAACAAACAGGGCCTTAATAAAGCTGCTTACCTACTTCATAAGGGTAAAACGAGGAAAATGATAAATGCGCTCCTTTTCATTACTCGGGACACCCAACTGCATTTTATCTATGACTGCAAGAGGCTGGTGTACATCACATGCGATGGATATAAGGTACCTGATTGACATCGTACACTGCAGCTGGGTGTCACAAGTAATGAAAAGGGGGGCATTTATCATTCCCCCTGACCGCCCCCCCCCCCCCCCCCCCTCCCAAAAAAAAGGTATTTTTGCACAAGTAAATGTCATTTTCACCCACTTCTATTTCTAGGGGTTTGCTAGGGACCATTGCGGAAGGGCATTTCGCAGCTGCTGTCGCAGGTGAGAGCAGCCAAACAGGCTAACTCGTCAGGAGATTTTGTCTTATTCATTTAATTCATCTGAGGTGGTTGCTCTCACATGCAACAGCCTCCATAACCTTAGTTTTAGGACAAGAGAAATAAGAGGCAATGAAAATGTAGTCATTCATAGGAAAAGACAATGGGGGGAGTGGAAAAGGGGGTGAAAATATCATTCTCCTTGCACGTAACACCCAAAGGTACTGGATATATAATTATGTCTTAAACTGGAAACATATTATTAGGACTACTACTCTGTATAGGACTGCGACAGGATCGGGTTGGGTTGGGTTTTTCAAAACCCTAGCCCAACCCTGGATCCCATTATCTCGGCCCTGACCCACTCTGATCCTGAGTCAGGGCCGAAAAACCTCAGCCCATTGCCTGCCCTACAGGGCTCAGCGCGGCCCTGGCCCTACCGACACCCTTCGTTACTCTGTAGTAGGAAGTTAAGTAGCTGTCTCCATCGGTCTTACTCATTAATTAATTTATGCATCCAGTTGCATTTATCTGGCGTACAACTTCAGTTAAATTTAGTGGCTTAGACTGAAATGAAATTTCGATATATGTGGATGATTATTCTGATAATTTAGGCCCTGTTTGGATTGCAAGAAAAATATTTCTGATGGGATTTTTTTTCTTGGGAAATTTTTTTCTTCCCAAGGAAGAAATTGAAAAGGGTTGGTTCGAGTCTTTTTTTTTTCGTGTGTAAAAAAGTAGCAACTTTTAAAAATATTTATCCTTTCCAAACTTTTCCACAATCCAAACAGGGATAATGAAAATTGAATGTTGGATGATTAAGTTAATCTGCCAACGAATATGATGTGTGTGTGTGTGTATTCCAGTGTAATGCGGTTCCAATAGATAATATTGGGAAAATCTGATAAGATATTTCCATGTAAACAGATACATGCAAATATACTTGACATTAAACTTATATTTTTCCGAGTTATTGTTGTTAGTTGTAACTAGGGGTGCAAGTTGGGCCCTGTCAGCCCTGACCCGCCCTGAGCCCGAACAGGGTCAGGGCTGGATTTTCCAACCCTGAGGGTGGGCCAGGATTCATTTTTTTAGACTATGACTGAGGTCGGGTTGGGTTATGGGTTAATGCGTTGGGTACCATGACCCGGTCCGACCCTAAGTTTTCTATTTTAGAATTGAACCATCTGTGCATGCTTCTTTTGCTAATGTTTTCTATTATCTTGGATTGGTGTTTCTTTAGATTATAATTATTAATTGTCTCTGTTGGCCATCATGTTGTTGAATTCATATTGTCTTATTTTGTTCCCTTTTTCTGTTTATTGATCATTTTGTTCTGTATGATAAGTGGTTGCTTTATTTTTGGCACTCTTAACATGTATTTGCACTAGGGTCAATTAGGGCCGGCCCGGCACAGGGCGGGGCAGGGCCAGCACTGAGCCCTGTAGAGCGGGCAATGGGTTGAGGTTTTTCGGCCCTGCCTTAGGGTCAGGGCGGGTCAGGGCCGAGATAATGGGATCCAGTGTTGGGCTAGGGTTTTGGAAAACCCGACCCAACCCGACCCTGTTGCAGCGCTAGTTGTAACTGCTGAGTTCGTAGAGATGGGCTGGCATGAATTGTAAAGAGCTCCCATCATGAGTTCTTCGCCAACAAAGTGAAAGTAAAACTCGATATGTTTCGTTCCAACGTGATGAACGATATTATGAGTGAGAAATAGGTAGTGTTTTTGTTGTGACACTGGAAAAAATGGAGCACAAGGAAAAAAGATGCAGGTGGTCCAATTCAATTTCATTTTTGTCTATGCCAAAGCACAATATTCTACTTCCATGCTTGATCTGGCAACGGTGGATTGCTTTTTGGTACTCTATGACATGGGTGCAGCTAGAGATGATATAGAAGAGACACAATGAATAAATCCCAAATTTATATGTATTGATTTATATGAATATAGCTGCAACTCTTCTTGAATTTGGATTTAAAATTTGAATTTGAAATTTGAATAATATTCCAAATACTCTCCCCCAAGGCGGAGCATGTATGTTAATAATGCCCAACTCGGATGCCAAAAATATGATCTGTTCACGACCCAATGCCTTGATGAATATATCAGCCAATTGTTGAGATGTATGAATGTAGCTCGTATGGAGGAGGCCAAACAAGATCTTCTCACTGTAGACACCCCATTTTGACCGTGCCCTAAACCCTCCATGTTTGAGCAAAATCCTACCAAATCAGTTATTCAGGACTTCAAATTATTCCCTACGGTAGCTTTGGGTCCCCGTAAAATTTCATCTAAATCCGAGCTAAATCGTCAAATACGACGAGTCGGGAGAGTATGCAGTGCAAATGCAGAAAGGGGGGTGAATTATCCTGAGGAGGCCCTGTCATGGGCGAATGGGACACGATCAACCGTGCGCCTCATCATATTTTCGCGCAACCGCGCTTATCAAAAGTAGTAGTGCCAATATCCACACTCTTGTTTTGCTATAAAAGAGCTGATAATCTTATTTTAAGGGGGGATCTCATTCATTTCAGATATAGGGTCTTTCCCAAAGAAAAAAAACAAACAGGGGCATATATCTGTTGTTCTCAAGTTTTTTCTTTTAGATCAAAGATAATCGCATGACTCTTGTCTGATTCTTATCATTGACCTAGTATATGCTTCTATTTTTCTTATGGATTAATTTTATTTTGGCCATAAGGTAATACAATTTTCATTGGAAATGTTGGCATCCAGATTGTGTATCTTTAAATAACATTAGGCATGCTTGTGTAATATTATTAATACCATCTAACCTCGTTGTTGGCATAAGGACTGTTCTGATAAAAGTCATAAACTGTTTAGATTGTCATATGCATCATTTTAGCATTCGACTAATTGATATTGCTTTAATTCTAATGACCAAGTGATATAAAAGGTTTAAGACTGTTAGTTATATTTTGCATTAAGTATTGTCCTGAACCTGGTCATTATGGGTATGGAGTTGAATTTGGTTTTACACTTCTCTGATTTAGATTGCCTTACACTTAAATTTGGCTGTTCTGATAGTATAGTCATTACCTGTTGATGGCACAAATTCATATTTTATTGTGAGAATAACATTTTACTGGATTTTGACAGTTCTTTAAACTTAGCTAATTCATAATTGGAAATTTAACATTTGGAATGTTGTAGAAACTCCAAAGATTTTTTAGATGACATGAACTGAGAAGGGTACTTTAAATTGGTATTAATGTTAACAAGCTGTAGCAATTAAAAATATGGTTAATAGTAAGCTAGTGTTTTAAATTTATTATGTTCAGTATAATTATATTGACTTGTAGAAGTAGAGCTGTCATGTTCTAAAGAAATACCATTTGTTACAAGTATTTATTTGAACAACATGAATCATTGTGATTTACCTGTATAAGGTTTACTTTTTAGGAATAACCCAAGACAGCTATGATCATTTGGAAAGGAAATTATTGTGAAAGGGCGATGAAGGCGATAGCCCAAGCGCATCCTTAGGGGACTTGCTCAGTCCAAATAGCACTCCCCTCATTATTTTGGAAGACTTGCCTAGTCTTTTAGATACCTTTAAATAATTAGATTCTCCTTCTCATTGCTAGGGCAATGAAAGAGTTATCTAGAGCCCACCATTTAGAGAGATAAGCTATGTCTTAACAGAAAAATCAAACCCCTTTTAGGAGACAAGCTGTCTTGTGTAAAAATGTCACTCCCTTCAGAGAGACATGCTTTGTCTCATAGAAAGCTTACCCTTTGGAGACATGCCCTGTCTCATTAGTGAGTCTGCCCATAGGAGACTGTCCAAGTCTCAAATAGAACATATTCTACTAGTTGAAGACCAACTTGGTCTATTAATTGCCAATTCTATTTATCGTTGCAAGGGCAATGATAAGGCTACTTGGAGCCCTCTGTAAGAGACATTTAGTGTCTCATTAGAGTTAGTTGTTCTTCCTATAGGAGACATGCTTTGTCTCATTGGTTACAAGTGTCCTCTCTTTTAGAAGACTTGCCTAATCTCACAAACATCCTTTTTTGTCTCTCCTTCTTCCAGAAGACATGTTTTGTCTCATTAGATGGTCATTCTTATTTAGGGAGACTCGCCCAGTCTCATTCTCTTGTCGATTCTTCTCTTTTAGGAGACAGGCTATGTCTCATTGATCCTAATTGCCATTTTCATTTGAGAGACAAGGCTTCAGAGAAGAGCAGTGCAAGACTTCATATTGATTTAGTTCTTCTCCATTCTCTTAGGGTCTAACTCGATCTTCTTAGGTTTTCACACCTTCTCGGGATTTCATCCATTTTATCATCTATTTGAGACACCGATTTGATTGTTTAGGACAACCCTTAGGCTAAAAGGATTTCGTCTTTTCATCTGACACTTTTCCAGGCTATGAATCGCATGAGTGTTCTTTTCTTTCTGGTTGTCTCCTTGTTTCCCTTTGGTTAAAAGGGTTAAAACTCTTGAAAATTCAAAAAACATCAGAAATTCGAAATATAAAAAAAAACATTAGAAACTTGAAATAATTCAAAACATATCAAAATTTCAAAAACATTTTAAAAAATATTGAAACATCTGAAAAGTCGAGTCTTAAGAGGAAGTTACGTATCCGAACTACGCTGGCTTGATCCCTTTCCACAGGGTACGTAGGCAGCTTGGGATCCTTATCCCAAGTTCAGTCAAACCTTCAAAAATAAACATTTCAAACCTTCCAAAAATACAAAAATTATTCAAAATCTTTTCAAAAAGATATTCCCCTGGAGTTAGGAGTCTGTCCTAGATGTTTGGGATGTCTTAAAGTTAGGAGTCTGTCCTGATTGTGTTTTGTTCTAGAGTTAAGAGTCTGTCCTAGGTAGGAGTAGGTTACGCCTCTGTCCGGTCAGTTGGCGATCCACATCGCCGATTGATGACTAAACTAGGATGCGCTGGTGAACCCATTGTTTTCCTAGGGACACAGCCTAGTCATACATAGGATGTAAGGTCCACCTGCATTAGACTAGGTTAACTTGCATCTAGTTAGAGCATATAGGGAGTCCTAAAAATCCACAATTTACTTGAACTTAAATAATCACAAAAGAAGCTATTAACAACAGGTGAAGTCTTCTAGATCGAGTCTAGGATAGCAGTCCTAGATGGGTTAGGAATCATAGTTTAGAATAGAGCGAATAACTACGTTGCCTTGATTCCTGTAAGAGGCGGGGATACGTAGGCTTCTTTGGACGAACATCATATCATCTAAAGACTCGGGTTTAGGCCTTAGAGTCTTAGGGTTTGTTGTTAGTACTTTAAGGCTTGTTTTTGTATATTGATTATGATTACTTGCATATGATTATGATAGTGTGTGATCATTTCTTTACTTACTCACATGCTTAGCTGTAGCATTTACCTGCTAATTTACCTTGATCATATGCTTAGCTATAGCTCATTTATTTTTCTAGTTTATCGTATTTGTTATATCTGGTGCAAACCTTATACCTTTAGTTGTAGCATGCATGTGTTTGCACATCAGAACTTAGACATCATTTAGGCATGACACTCATAACCTAGCTACTCTGAGGTGACACTTCTTTCATTTATTTTGTGTGTGCTTATTATTCATCTCCTAGACATGCATAATTAGGTAGACGTCTTCTTGGAGATATATGTTTCCATTTCGCATGATTTTCATCCGAAACTCTTCAAAATCAATAAGTAAATGGAATAAGAGACCAAGTGCACTTGGGCAGATGAGGTGCTCTTCGGACCTTCCAAATTTGTAACCAGACACGAACCTTTTGTATCTCTGGTTAACCATTGCAACAGAGCATAATAGGTTTCTTCAAGGGAACCTACTCCCCAATAACATGCATGTGTGATAAATTCAGAATTTGATGCTTTACTGATATTTCCTTCCCTCTTTATACATTAAGAGCCACCACAATTGTATATCATGCACACTTGCATAAAAGTAGGAGAAAAAATAGAAAACCCCTACTAAATGGACTCTTAACTCCTAACTAATTTCTCTTGATAACCCCTAACTTAATGGACTCTAACTGATTACTCTTGAAACTTAATGGACTCTAATTAATTTCTCTTGATTCACACAAATAACATCATAATTAATAGGAAAAATCTGCATCAATAGCTATAAAGAAATAAAAGACTCTTTGGCACGTAACATTCCACTCACCTTGAAATCAACCTTGTCCTCAAGGTTGGAGATTAAGCCAACGTATGAAAAATGAAATCTTCTTGTACAGGTCCTATCTCATTTTCTTTTCCCTTCTCTCTCCTTTTCTTTTTCTCTTTGGCTTGCGATTATTAACCATTTCGTTTGTCGTCGTCAAAGGTTGGGGCAGCTCCATTTTCAAATTGATTTCATTATGTCGTTCATCAAAGCTCCTTCGCTGTATTTTTTTAAATGAATGGGATGTTGATGCATGGATGGTTGTTGGTGAGTATATTTTCGATGGCACTGACAATTTTGAGCAAAATGATAATTTTTTAGACTACGACCTTGTCGAAACTAACAATGCTAATAAACACATTTCTTTTATAGATTTTTCTCTTTTTTTCTTCTTTGAGCTTAGGAAGATATGAATTCATTGAACTTGGAACACCCGTCCTAGAGGGGACATAAGCTCTGCGTCCACCATTACAGTTTTGGTTGTTGGAGCTTTCCTCCTAGGCGTACATGTGGGCTCCATCTCATCAAACCGAGCCTCCTGGCCGCCCGTATGTGTAGCTGTCATCTTGTCAAACCGAGCGTTCATAGGAGAAAATATCTTCTGCATCTCTTTATCATTATGTATTGTCCCACAGCAAGAGAACGCTTCCAACCATCTGATCCTTGGATCATCCATCCCTACCTCCGATACCAAATATTACATTCGAAGATTTACTTTTCTGAAATCTGTTGGAACCTATTGTGACGAGGAAGAAGCAAGGGTTCAGAGATTAAGAATTTAGGTTTCTTGGAGGGAGCCTACTCCAATAACACACATTATTGATATTTTCTTCCCTCTTTATGCATTAAGAGCCACAATTGTATCTCAGGTACACTTGCATAAAAGTAGGAGAAAGAATAGAAAACCCCTACTAAATGGACTTTTAACTCCTAACTAATTGCTCTTGATA
Organism: Tasmannia lanceolata; assembly: GCF_043159265.1. Taxonomy (NCBI): domain Eukaryota; kingdom Viridiplantae; phylum Streptophyta; class Magnoliopsida; order Canellales; family Winteraceae; genus Tasmannia; species Tasmannia lanceolata. Next base: position 51,630,852 of record NW_027518679.1, on the reverse strand, counting down.
ACCCCTAATTTAATGGACTATCTAATTACTCTTGATTCACACGACTAACATCCTAACTAATAGGAAAAATCTGCACCAATAATTATGAAGATAAAAGAGACTCTTCGGCACGTAACAGCTCGATTCATACAAAATGAGACAAACTGCGTATATTTTTCATGGGGACAACGCTTTGGGAAAAATCAAAACTATCCTCACTCCCACTTGATGAGAGAGAGGGAGAGATATTCATGCAAAAATTCTTTTCATTTTCATATCAGACAGGCTCAGAAAAGAGTTGATTAGAGATGGTAAATGCGTTGGCAAGTTTTGAGATAGATTGTTAATTTGAACAATTTAATATATGTTATTTTTTATGTTTTCATAATCAGTGTTTACACACAGTAAAATGTTTTTGTTTTTTTTGAATGGTACACTTAGTAAAATGCATAACAGAAAAAAAAACCTGACCGGGTTTAAACGCCACTAGCTCAAAAAAAAAAAAAAAAAACAGGTCCTTCCAGAAAAAGTATAGAAGAATGTAGAGAGAGAGAGAGAGAGAGAGAGAGAGAGAGAAGAGAAAGGTGGGTGAAAATGGGTTAATATGACGCTGCTATGATTACAATTTGTGCTACATAAACTTGATTCATCCATATCATCAAATCCTTGATTCATCCATTCTCTCTAAAATCTAAAATACTTGCTAATACATATCATCAAATCCTAAAATTTAAAATAATAACCCATGATTCATCCATTCCTAATAATTTTTCTAAAGGCACAAAATTAATTATTAATAATATTTTACTAACGAACCATAAATATGTAAAATGTTTTAAGACTTATGAAAGTGCTGTGTAGTGTTCAAATTGACAAAAGTGTCCTAAAGAAGATTATGCATTTAGAGAAGAAAACAAAAACATCAGATGTAAATTTCCAAAAAACCTTATTGCATAGAAATCCAATAATCTGTATAAGACAGGCATTCATCGGAAAATGTATAATCAGGGCATGCAACTCGGGTCGATTTTTGGGGATTCGGGTTGAACTTTTAACATAAAATATAGATGGGTCCGGGCTGATTCCAATCCATCTTTTAGCAAGAGGCTATGGAAGTAACATTGGAACTAATACGACAAAATTATTATTTGAATGCAACTAAATGACTCAAAAGTGTTTAAACATTCAAGCCATACCAGCTCTTGTCGAAGCTTCTGCCTTTGTTGAATGGCAGAGGTTTTCTCCTCAGTCAATTTGGAAATAATATCCCATGCCTGAAGAAAAAAAATATCAGCAACACTGCATGATAGGTATCTGAATTTGAATAATAGAGTATCACAAATTCAATGAACCATTAAATTTAATATATGCCAATTTTCTGAATTCAAATAATAATTCAATCAGCTATCCAAAGAAATTTAACTTTATAATTGAAGCTAAAGCATAATTTGGAGGAAAAAAATAATATAGTAGAGGATATACAAAAGTAGAAAATCAACTATAACAGATCAGAAAACAAACAAGAAACAACAATGCTAGAAACTAAAGCACAATCATCACGCATCCATAGTATGCATGCATTTTTGTAGTATGCATGCATTTTATGGTGTTGCGCAGCATTAATAGAGTTCAAAAACCCACCAATGGAAGTATAAGTGTTTTCTTCTCTGAACACATAAATTTACAACGGAATAAGTCACAAGATATATTCACAGACAACAATTTAATGGACAAACATACAATAAATGCTTCTCATTAGAAATGTCATGCAAAAAAGCAGAGGACTGAGTGCAGTTTTTTTTTTTTTTTTTTGGAAAGTTACAAAAGTGCAGATTAAGTACCACACTAAATGGAACCAATGTACTCTTTGTTAATGAATCATATACACCCAGGAACAGAAATGCCTGGTCGACAGCTTGAAGGCATTCAGAAATTTACCTAACAGCAATTACCATCTGTCCACTGATCCAACATTACAAAAGATATCGTCAAAATCAACTCGAAAACTTCAAACACCCTTCTCTAAATTCATAGCTAGAGTAGGAAAAGGGGGAGAAACAAAAACTCCATATTGTAGCCTATAGCCAATTCAGCGTTTCTGACTCGTCAAGTCAATGTTTCGTGTTTTAAACGGTGAAGTTTTATTGATAATGAAAAAGAAAGGAGGCCCTTAGACCAAGCTGGTCAATGGAAACATTAAAAACTGGACAAAAATACAAGTGCCCATGAGGGGAAATATGATCAAAAGGCTTTGATGCATCTCTATCAACCCCACTCCGAGCAAATCCACAAAACTGTTTGCAGAGTGAAGGACGTGATGGAAAGAAGTTGCATGCCTCTCCACCATGTCCAAGAACTCATCGATAGCATCTGCAAACCTCTACCATCTTGGTCAAAGGGCCTACTTCCAATCTCATCATCCTCCTTAAGATAACATTAACTCTCTTGTTGGTACTCCCGAAAAACTTTTTTCTGTAACTAGTCATTCATATCTCCCTGTGATCGGCATTGTACCGACTCTTTGAATGTCCAGTTCAAAATGCATCATTCTTTCCATTAAACTTTGGCACTTCCATGTTAATACTTCTTTTGGTAGATCACACACAATAAATAGGTTCAGATCTTTCCAGTTCACATGGTGTACGGTCCACGAGAAGTCTACTCTCATATGACAACATCTTGTATCAATAGTTAACCTCCCCTCATTAATTCCACTACTTTTAACAATACCCCGAACGTGCTCTATTACTGAACTGATGCTCGGCTCTTCAAAACTTTCACCCTAAAGTCAGCTTGGTGAGTAAAGCAATCCTTAATAATTTTAATCGGATCCAACCGTTGGATATTGAAATCTGACCACTATAAGTTTGATGGCTAATATTAATCTAACTACATATCAAATCTTGATCAAATCCGTTCAAAACATTTTCACAATGGTCATAATAAACCCTAGGCATCAACAAAACTTAATATCGTAAAATTACAGAAAACAGAACTCTCAAATCCAATGACTGAGATTCATACAAATAATCATCACATTTCAGATCTGGCTGTCTAGATTGTTCCTCTTTAAGATCATAGAAAAATCCTATCTTCCAAGAGAACTTTAGATTTCAAAATCAATAAAATAGAACACAGCATCCAATGGCTAATATTTAACTATCCAGTTCTGGTTGGAACAGATTACTCCAATTTAAGCCCTGAGCAACACGAATTAAAGCTTGACAATTTCGAACAAGAGAAGAAAGAATGGTGGAAATGGTACCTTGAGACAATGAAGAAGATAGATTTGTTGGAGTCACAACAATGAGACCAAAGGCATCACATCAATGGTATTCATAGGGCACCACACCGTAGGTCGGTTGGGCATCACATCACAATCTCTGGGGAAGAATTTTCTTCATGGAAAAAACTTGTTCTCATAAACATAACATCATTGAAAAGTTTATAATATAGATATATTTATATATAAGAAAATAACCTAGAAAGTTCTAAAACCCTAACCTAAAGAAACCATAAAGACTAAAATACCCTCTTGAGGAAACTCTCCCCTCAAAGTTCATGAAAATGAGCTACCCCTTTTACAATCTTGTAATGCATGGGTGGGGTCCATTCTAAACACACTTAATATCAAATAACTTGAGTGATTTATATGGAAAAAGACCCTATGACCCATATGACTTAAAACCTTCATAAGACATTCTCTATTCACTCATTTGACTCCCCAATGGGACACATTTCATCAGTGAAATCCAGTAAAGATTAGGTTTGACTTCTTTGACCTTGGGTGTCTTAGATCCATCAGAAATGCACGTACGCTCAAGGATAAATTTTCTTCAACGGCCACAGTTTTCACAGCGGATCAAGCTCTCCATTGTTAGTTGGATGATATTGAGGGAGGAGTTCGGGGGCAGTTACTCTTTTGATGCGACCTACGAAATTAGCATGACATCATGATGGGAAGTGTTTATATATAGACTTCTTTAGCTTGCAAATAAAAATTAAAAAACTTCCGAATTGATATGATTTTGTAAAAAAACCATTCAAAAAAATCATGATGGGAAGAGTTTCGAAATTGAAGTCTGCAGCTAGGTGGGCTCCTACTTCACCAATGTCGTTAAGCTCAACTTCGACGGTTGCCCCCTTGGCAATCCAGACCAACTAGAATGGGTGGGGGTCTACCGCGATGATGGTAAAGCAATGTGTCATGTTTCTATTCACAGCTGACTAGTCATGTCGAGTTGTCGAAGAAGAAGTGTGTACCTTCTTACCAGCTTGTGAACCATTGTTTGAAAAATGAATGGGATCTTGAGGATGGAGAAGGATTCATCTAATGTAATTTCATGGACTCATAGAACCAATTGGGGTCATGGAGACTTGCCCCTTTTATCGATGAGGTGCCGAAGTATTGTATAGGTTGAGAATGTGTTATCTCATGTTCCATGACGTGCAAATAATGTAGCCAATAAGCTTGATAAGCCAAATATTTCTAGGCATGAGTTGTACATAGTTCCTTCCCATTGAAGTTGTTTTGTAATTTCTCTTGCTCTCTTTAATAAATTTAGTGCATCATCCTCATCATCATCATCGTAAAAAACATAGAGAAAGCATCCTTCATGAATTGCCAACCTACATGGAAAAGGCCAGAAAGAATCCATCTAATCCTGAAGCTCAATTTCCTTTCATAGGAAAGATGGCTACCACAATTTCCTTCTTTGCGAATTCTCCCACTCCTTGCACCTGCTATCACTACTTCCAAATTCTACTCCACCCAACCTTGACCTAAATCTAATAGGCTAGAAAGAATCCTCTCTTCTTCTTTTTCTCGTTAACAACAATAGTAGCAAAAGGGAACCCTAGGTTTTGGGTGTCCCAAACTTAATTTTAATTGTAGCTCAAAGGGAAATCCAAGTCCTATCAGCATCAGAGGAGTGTGGAGAAATAGTAGGACAGTGATAATCCAAGCTTACGTCCCATTGGTTTCGAATATTCCAATGAAGCAAAGATCTCAACAATGTCAATGAGCAAATGCATGTTTAAAGGATACTGCGATGAATTGTGTGGGCACTAAAAAAAAGTCCGGTTCCATAGATATTGTAGAACATTTTTTCTTATGGCAGAAAGTTTTATTAAAGTGGAAAAGGGGAGAACCCCAAGACTGAGATGGTCAAACAAAGACAATAGGCAAAGTAGAAGACCAAAAAACTCAATCCCAACCCTCGCTATTCCATCTCTAGCCAACCAGTCTGCCTCTCTAGATATTGGAGAACACTATTTTGGAAATCACGCATGACATGAGATGGATGTATCCTCGGTGCACATTTGAATAAGTGCAAATGAAGTGGCAGACCTTAATGCAATGGAGGTTTTAATGTGGGTCAAGATACTCCACTATAGAACTGTTTTATGATTTTCAAGGGTGCTAAAAATTTATTTCTCTTGTCCTGACCATCGCGGTATTTTTCTGTGAATAAAATTAGCAGCCATTCAAATATTTCTCTCGTACTGCCTTGGCTAGTTGAATCCATATCGTCCCTGATGTTGTATACTTCATAACCACAAAATTATTATATCTTGCTCACACACCTTGAAAAAAAAAGGAGTTAGAATAAGAAAGGAAAGAAAGTTATATTGAGGCAGTGGTCATAAATGGCCTCAATCTGTCATTTAGTTATAAATGAAGAAGAGCCAACCTCTCCAACACTTGCAAGCATAGAAGAGAAAGAATAGTGAATACAAGTCATATCAAAAGCAATAGCCCCCGATATAACTTAATCATGATATGATTATTTTTGAAATGCACACCTCTTAAAAAATAGTCTTACCTCTGAAGCTTTCTCTTTGGGTTCATCAACAGATCTTGATCCTTGAAAAAGTTCACTTTACATTAAATGTATGCGCACTTGAAACAAAGTGGTAGAGAGCACGTAACAAAAATAGTTGAACTCATATATGACATTCAGAATGAGAAAACTCTAATGATGAGAAATACTGACAGCATCAAAGACGGAGGCATTTGTGTTTCCATTGTCTAGTACAGAAGCCCTCGGCGAATTTCCTTCTTCTGATCCTTCGGGGACTGGCGAGGGGGGATTAGCAGGAATATAGACCACTCTCAATTTAAACTCCTCAACAACCTTTCTAGCTTCTTTGCTGAACTGAAAAACCAATTTATGTCAGATAAGAGGTTGGCAACAAATATCATAACAACATTTAATACTAAAAGCTAAGAGACAAGACCATCCAACCATTTCCGGGGTAAAATGGTTGTGCCAGGATTTGCAACAACACTCTGGAGAAGAAACTTATCCTTGCATTGCAAATCAGGTGGAGCTTCTTTGTGGGCTTGCATTGTCACATGAAAAACGAAGAGAGGGGAAAACCCAAAGCAATTAATCAAAGATTTATGACCAAAGCAATGCAACCCTGGGTAAAAGTGATCCACTTACGCTAGAGTTGAGAATCAGTAATGTCTAGAGTTCCACGTCCATGGACTTTGTCAGACTACTTATGGAAACAATCCAATCAACTTAGGGGAGCAGGGTTAGTCGTACCAGATTTTTAAGGTAGTGTGAACCCTCGTGTAAACTGTCTGTGACACTTGGGGACTTGGTCTTTGAATAAACTTACATCTAAGCTCTCGTGGAGTTATGTGAACAGCGACGAGAACTTTGGAGTCACGCGGGAATTGGATGTGTTTTTTAGAGAGAGATGATGAGAGGAATTTTAAGTTTAAGTTTCTCCAATTTTGGATGAACTTAAGGCTGCCAATTTTAATTTATATTCGAGAACTTTAAGTACCAAAGTGCATGAAGTCGTCATTTTTTTGGGACTCTACACCAATGACCCATTTTATAATTCTTGAAAAAAAATACACCACTAACAATTTATTCATCTAGTCTGCCAAAAGCCACCCAAATCCACTGCCACTAAACTCCGTAAGTATTCTTGGATTGAAATCCGTACGTTGATGAGCCACATGTTTCTTGCCCTAACTCCTAACTATAGTTTACCTCATTAAGAGTTTAAGTAGCACCAGAAAATGGGAATTATGCATTAGTAATTAGGTAAGTTAACAATGTAACATACTATTGAGTGAAAGATAATTATATTTAAAGAGATAAAAGACTACAAGTGCAAGTCAGCAGGCAAAGATTGCCTAACATACAAGGAATCCATCCAGGCCCCCTGATTTGGCCAATTGATGTGCACTCCTAGGAATATGGACAAAAGAAAGAAATCTTTAATTTCATCACACATTGCAGAAATTTCTTCTAAAAACCTAGCTAATCTCTGATGATCTACACTCTGAGCCCCAAGAAATAAGATTAGAGGAATTACCTTCCACCTCGAACTTACCTTCCATTTGCTTCCTGAATATGCGCATGCTGAGGTGGATAGCAAGAACCTCAATAATACCTGTACGGGCATATCTAAAATACTCCTAAAGCTAAAAGTGCAAAGAAAAAAAATCTAATCAAACGATGTCATATCAACAATAAAGTATGCCAGGATATTTGATGTCGATTAAATAGTCCCGATAGGATGCTTCATCTCAAGCAGCCCTAAATTGATATTTTTTAGATTCGACGCTCTTTTTTTTATTTTTTTGATCAGTAAGCTAGGTTTAGGCGGACCCCTACCAGAATATTAATTAAATAAAAATGATTCAAGAAAAGGAACAAGGACACACCACAATCCTTAGGACAAAGTCTAAGGAAGGGGCAGGACAACTAAGGACATGCTTCCCTTAAAATATGTCACGCCCCAAACCCCACCCTGGGCATAAGACATGACAGAGCCGTACACCTGCAAGATGAATCACACAAATGTACAAGGCTACAAAGCAATAACAAAATAACCTGGCAATTCATAACTGAAATATCAATGTTCAATTAATGCGGACCCATCAGAGTCAAATCAAATCTCATCTCTCCCCAAAGAGTCAAAGCGGAAATAAATAATATGGTCTTTACATCTTATTCAAAGTACTCACTTCGTAATGAACTGAAAACAAATAAGCTAATCTCTGAGTCAAAATTCAAATTCCAAAACTAAGCGTCCTGTTCCTCGTTAACCTCACGAGGGTCAAAACCTGAAAATATTTTATAACCACAGTCAGTTGAAAAGCTCAGTACATAATAAAATACTACTCTAAGTACAGTCTAAGCATGCCAAGGTTTAATATGGTTCGGATATTAGAGTCAAAGCAGAAGACTGAGTTCACAGCTGAATAATAGGTACAAGGTAAATATGTGTGCATGTCAAATATGGTTCTGAATTAAAGTGCAATAGGCAATTCAATGTCTAAGTTCTGATCAAAGTCAAAAGTTTTCAGAATTCAAATGCTATGGTCAAACTCATATGGTGTTCAGAGTTCAAATACACTTCAGAATCATCAGCATGGCCAGACGACATGTTATTGTTTATCCACCGACAGTCCACGGTGTCAGAAGATATGTTATTGCTTATCCACCGACAGTCCACGGTATCAGAATTAGTTCCTCAAGTTCAGATACAAGTCGACAGGGCCAGCGTTTTATCCCATTGACGGGCCAGAAGTTCAGTGTACTACCCCCATGGTGGGTCCAGAGTTGCCAAATGTTTTACCCCATATGGCAGGGTCTAGAAATCATCCAAGCCTCCACAGAGGTGTTCAGAAGGTATCAAGGGTTCATGTTCAGATAATTTTAATTATTCAAATGGTTCCAATGATTCAAAGTTCCAAACAGTAGTTTTGAAGGTTCAAAATTCAGAACATATATTTATAACGGTTATTTCAAATATTGAGGGTTCAGAACAGTTATTCCAAAGGTTCAGAGTTCAGAACAATTATTTCAGAGGTTCAGAGGTCAGAACAGTTATTCCAAAGGTTCAGAGTTCAGAACAATTATTTCAGAGGTTCAGAGGTCAGAACAGTTATTCCAAAGGTTCAGAGTTCAGAACAGTTATTTCAGAGGTTCAGAGGTCAGAACAGTTATTCCAAAGGTTCAGAGTTCAGAACATTTATTTCAGAGGTTCAGAGGTCAGAACAGTTATTCCAAGGTTCAAAGTTCAGAATAGTTATTTTAGAGGTTCAGAGGTCAGAACAGTTATTCCAAAGGTTCAGAGTTCAGAATAGATATTTCAGAAGTTCAGATACTTCTAAATATTCAAATAGTTCTAAAGATTCAAAATTCAAAACGATGGTTCCAAAGGTCTAAAGTCCAGACAAATATTCATACAGTTGTTTCAAAGTTTCTAAAGTAGCAGTGGGTAAAACAAAACGGCATGCTAGACTAAAAGCAAATTCTGAGGTTCAAAGGCATCAATACAGGTTTTTCCAAAGTTAATACATATTCAAATGAGAAGGGTTTATAATGCCCAAAGTAGTACGTTATTATATACGTCAATGACGAAAACTTTTCCTTTTTCTTAATCATTTTAGTTTCCTGCAATTAAGAATATGGATATCCTCCATGAGTTTCATTATTAATTTATCTCCTATCGGACATATATGTCCTTATATTGACATAAGACACCCTTTGGTGTCTCTTCGGAAACGAATCGGTAAATAATCCTAGGGTTCTTTTAGTATTTTTGAGATTTTCATTATTGTAAAGTTTTCAAAACTTATTGAAACTATTGTTAACAGAAAGCTGGCATTTTTGGCATATCCGTAGAGTACAAGAACGTCGAAAACGGATAAGAAAGGAATAAGTTATGAATTTCTGAAGTTTTGGAAAAATTATCGCGTCGGACGTCTGGAATTCCGAAACCCAATTTTTCACCCTTTTTGCACTAAAACGGCCATAACTTCTTCGTTTGACATCCGATTCACGCGTGGTTGGATCCGTTGGACTCATATCGACGAGAGAAATCCATCTAATCCAATTCCAAGCTCGAAAATCCTCAAATAACAAGGTTTCTATGGATACAAACAAATTGATCTTGAGTTCTTTGGGGGGTTCAACACGAAACGAATCCCAAGGAATCCAAGATCTATCATGGACTTTGCCATAGACTAAAACCAAGGCTCTAATCACACCTCTTTTCACATCAAATCCCTAGTTTAGGGTTCTTTCATTCGTTTAACCATTAAAGATTAATAATCTTACCTTGGTTTGCGATATCTTTTCTTGAATCACACTCTTCCTCTTTTTCTCCACGAAGATCTCTTCTTAGGGCTGCAAAGATGGTTTAAGGTTTCTAATCTCTCATAAGATGTATTTATAGGCTTTATTTAGGAAGCCCTAATTTGAGTCAACTTCAAACGGACAAAAACGCCCCTCTTTAAAAGAGGGGGACGAAAATTTAACATTGGGGTATTTTGGGTATTTACAAAATCAAAACTCAAAAACAAGCAAGAGAACAGAGAATACACATGATCTCCAAATTAAGACCCTATTGAAAGGTGTCTTTCATCTTTTGGCCAAACTTTCTTGCTCTCTGACTCTTCCTCAACTTCTGAAGCTTTTGGGATTTTATTTTTCTTTGATGGAGGAGAAAAACAGAAGTTGCCCACGTATAAGTGCCTCAATGTCACAAAATCGTCACTTCAGCATGCCTTGCTCCTCCGAGATTGTTTCTTAAGGTCAAGTCCATCTATATAAATCATCTGCTATGACCTACATTCCCACAAATGCTGTGAAGATAGGGATATGTGCCGTATGCTAGGGTTGATTGCATTCACTAAATTATCCATGTTTTACTCATGGTTATGTGCCCATTTGCTAGGGTTGGTGACTGCGGTTATGCATTCACATGTTACACTCCTCTCTCTCTCTCACACACATATATATCTGTATTGTGGTTATGTTTGGCGAGTTATGGTTTTTTGAATTTGGTTTGGCTTAATAATGCTAATCCCTCTAATGTTGTAGTCTATTGATTTGGTGGCTAGTGGGATGGCTCCTCTCCACGTGCTTAAGTAATGTTATTAATCCCTCTTGGTCTAATCTAGCGATTTGGTAGTGGAAAGTCTCCTCTGCAAACCTTGTCTTTTTCAATGATAGTAAGTGCATCAACCAATATACTCATAAAGAAGAAACATCTGTTTTTATTCATGCATTTATTGGGGATGTTTATTGGCTACTTAAATTCATTACAATACAGCTTCCTGATGGAATGGTACAGTTTCTTACAAGAGAAAATTATGTGATATATTTTGTACTTGGGATTTGGTAGGCAATTTCGCGAAAGCCATTTTGCGGCTGGCTTTTGCATGTGAGAACAGCCCCACAGATTGACTTTTTGGCAGATTTTGCCTTATTCAATTAATTCATCTGAGGTGGCTGCTGTCTCATGCAACAGCCAGCCGTGAAATGGCTTTCCGCAAAATTCCCTAGCAAACTTAAGTGTTTTTTGTATTTTGTGACATGTGATGTGGTTGAGGTGTTTGCTATAGGATGGTATTGCTAAATGGTTATTTTAGTGTTTTTATGGTAAGAAAAGTAGCCACAAAAAATCAATCAGTGGAAGAATACTTTGTCGGAGATGAGCCCTCAACTCATATAATTATTTCCTTTCACCTTCAAGATTGTGAGAAAAAGGTTGACGGCATCTTCCCCTAAATCTGCATGCTAAATCTTAACGTACAAAGTGCATGTCCCATGAACAATTTTCCATCTTTGGCTGGAAGACCAGGTGCTTCACAGATTATTATATAACTATGTAGAGTTCTAAACACACCTTCTAACTTCAAGACAAGGCTTTAATGTCTTCAAACTCTCTTTGGTCGCACCTAGTTGACTTGGAACAGTAGTCAACAAGTGTAATGGCAATGAAGTACTCTCCTCATAGAGTAGTGGTAAGTTGTACAGTTTGGTTGCCAAATGAAGAAGTTCCATGTCGCCTACCAAAATAAAAGGGTGGTAAGCTGTCATTACCAAGGAGATAGAGAAAGAGAGAAGATTGCTAAATCCCAAGACTCTACTACTAAAATCCTCCTTTTTCCAAGTTGTTTGGTAGGAGACGAAAGTCATGCTTGTGACATGAGCAGACAGACAAGGCAAGTAGTCTCCCTAGTAGTTTGTTACTAAACATGCAACCGAACACTACTAGTAGATGAAGTGGCACTCCAAAACCAGCCAAAACACCTTGTAAACCCCATAAACTGTGCAACCAAAGAGACCATTATAAAAACATCCATAAACTACTACAACCATACTTTTCAAATAATATTTGTACTAAATTGCCACATGTAACTTGAGAATTCAACTATAGAGCCAACTCATATAACAAAAGTAGCCTTTATTTCCAAGTAAATAAGCACATCAACGCTGCTCTCTTCCCCACCTTAAGAAACACCCACTCACCTATAAATTTTTTTAAAAAAAAGTACAAGAAGCATCAAAATACTGAAAGACCAGATATGCCACAATCTTTTCATCACAGTGAAAGAAAATATTGCACCAAGCTCCACCCCTTATTACATTCTATAACTATATTCGCTGTGTTTGGACTGTTCAAAGCCTTATTCAAGAGCACCCAACAAAATACAAGGACAAGATAAAAAAAGGAAGAAGATAAAGACAACGAGATAAGGAAGTGCTTATTCGCATTTGAAGCCAGATGGGACCTGTTTCCCGCATGCATTCACTATCACACTAAGGGAAATAGGAACGTTGAGATATATGCCCAACACATTGGCTTTGATGGCAGTGCAAAGACAGAGAGCCACGTCAAGATCGGTCAAACCTTCAAGTAAAGAGCAACATGGGAGAGTTTGAGAAGAACCCACGACCACGTTCACCAGCCCAAGCAAATTGGCACATGCCCCTAACTTTAGGGCATCCCTAGGGCACTTACCCCCGGAAGGAGGTGTAGGGGTAGGTGTGGGAGGTGTAGGGGTAGTGGTGGGAGGTGTAGGAGTGGGAGGTTTAGGGGTAGGTGTGGGAGGTGATGGGGTAGGGGTGGGTTTGGTCTTGGGAGGTGAAGGCGTAGGGATATATGGTGAGGGATGAGGGGTTGGTTTTGGCGTAGGCTTAGGCTTTGGCTTGGGTTTAGGTGTAGGTGTAGGGTTGCACCCGCACTCGGTGGCAGTGACAAGGGAAAAGAAGAGAAGGTTGACGGCTAGGAAAAGAGCAATGGATGCATAGCTCTTTGAGGCCATCTTCAAACACTTGGTGTGAAGAGATATGCAGTGGGAAGTGGGTATTTATAGAGTAGGGAGAAGGGTTTGGTTGCGTGGTGAGTAGCACTCTATTATCTCTCTAGTTTGAGGAAAATGGAAGTGAAGATATGGGGCCTCCTTGGATGCAACCAAAATAGGTCCTTACTTGGAAAGTGCTTATTTTAAGTTAAATTTTATTTGAAAATTGAATAGTAGGGCCTCTTGTAAAGCCATTAATTATAGGCCGTTTTTGGATACTTCTAACAAGGCCACTTATATTGGCACTACAATGTTTTGATAATTGCACTAACTGATCTTGTCTTTTCTTCTTTAATTGGCTTTTGGGGAGCTTTTTTTGGAATCGTAATAACCTTTGATGGCTAGTAAAATAGTAAAAGACAAGGTGAGTTAGTGTAAGTATAAAAACATGGTAGCGCGAATAGTACCCTTCTACTGATTATGTGTAAATAAACTTGGCTACTGGTTCTGACACCACCACGTTTTACACAAACTCTGCTTGTCTTTTCTTTGTTTAATTGGCTTCATAGAGTTTTTTGGGAAGTGTCATAACCTTTGACAGCTGTTTAAAAAGAATAGACAAGCGGAGTTTGTGCAATTATTAAAACATGGTAGTGCCAAAATCAGGCACTTGTCCATTTCCTGTGACACTAGATGCAAAGGTCGCCAGAATCAAATATGCAATTGTTTTTGGTAGATGATATCCTCCCCCCCCCCCCCCCCCCCCCCCCCCCCCCCCCTTCCCCCCCGGAAAGACAAAAACACCCATATGATTTCAAATTATATGGACCTTTCATCGGGCGGTCCTGCGAAAAGGAGTGATAGAGCAGTCATGCAAGTTCTCCAATTTCTCCAGTCACAATGTGATTCATTCCAAGTCATTCATGCATGAAGTTCCCATATCATTTTCCAAAATAAAATATACTAAAATCATCTTGTTCTTATTAATTAATGAAACTTTCAGTAATCACGGAAGAAGTGGCAACAGAAATTAATGAAACTTTCAGTAATCACAAAATAAGAAATGACAATGTGTAGATAGGGCACCCCTAGCAATTTATAAAAGAAAATATAGATAAGATGATAAACCCATCTAAAAGAGACATTGGCCTAAATTAGTCAATGGCTACATGGTAAAAAGAGAATGTTACACCAAAAAAGAATGTAGAACCAAGAGTTAACAGGGTCTACTCTTTTCCTAATAATGCCATTGACTTTAGAGGCTAATTTACACCATTTGTTTTCATGATAGAGAGAAGCCATTGACGATGCCTCCATGTTTGATTCCAGAGATTTTTTTTTATGTCGGCAATGAATTATCAGAAAATTTCTTGAGTTGTGCACATTTTCAATTGATACCAACCGATAATTCGATGTTGACACGAGCAGAACGTTGGTATATTTTGGCACTAGGGATATGGATTGGACATTGAGAGAACGCGAATTCGTCTAATGTTATTTCTTGGGCCCGATTCTTCAGGGCCCCAAAGACTTGTCCTTTGAGGAAGCGAATTCATCTAGCCCTATTTCTTAGGCCTACTTGATTCATCGGGTCCACGAAGACTCGCCCCTTTCATTGACGAGGAGATGATCTGTATAGAAGTAGGGAGATTTCGGGAAATGCTAACAATTCACCAAACCTTGTTAGATCGGGAGTTTACTGGAACAGTTTGTTCATTGGAATTTTGCTGCCCACTTGATTATTGTCCTTTTTCTCCATTTCCTTCAGGCCCTGTTCGTTTTAGACAAGGACACCCAATAATAGGTGTTGGAGTGACAATCGGTTGTCATAATCTAAAAACAAACAGGGCCTAAATAAAGCTGCTTACCTACTTCATAAGGGTAAAACGAGGAAAATGATAAATGCGCTCCTTTTCATTACTCGGGACACCCAACTGCATTTTATCTATGACTGCAAGAGGCTGGTGTACATCACATGCGATGGATATAAGGTACCTGATTGACATCGTACACTGCAGCTGGGTGTCACAAGTAATGAAAAGGGGGGCATTTATCATTCCCCCCCCCCCCCCCCAAAAAAAAAAAAAAAAAAAACGGTATTTTTGCACAAGGAAATGTCATTTTCACCCACTTCTATTTCTAGGGGTTTGCTAGGGACCATTGCGGAAGGGCATTTCGCAGCTGCTGTCGCAGGTGAGAACAGCCAAACAGGCTAACTCGTCAGGAGATTTTGTCTTATTCATTTAATTCATCTGAGGTGGTTGCTCTCACATGCAACAGCCTGCAGGAAAATGCCTTTCTACGATGGTCTCTAGCAAATCCCTAATTTGGTGTAAGCCCGTACAGTATTTTTTGAAAAATATTGGATCATCCTATGGTGTGCCCATACAGTACTTTTGAAAAAATGATGGACTATACGAGCTCCCACCATATAGTTTGTGTAAGCCTTTAGATTTTATATGGAGTCCAGTATTTTTCAAAAAAAAAGTATTATACAGGTACACCGTAGGAACTCTTTAGATTTGAGGGGAAATGAACTTTTTTTAGCACAATCTATTTTCGTTGTCACCCATCAAATGGACATTTTGGATCATCCTATGGTGTGCCCGTACATTACTAAAAATAATGGACCATACGGGCTTAAAAAACTTTTATTGTCAGCCTCTTTCATAATCTAAAAGGAAGAGTTTGCATCAGTATCTCAGTTTCAATTCAAACATGGGTTTGATACGCACTCCATAACCTTAGTTTTAGGACAAGAGAAACAAGAGGCAATGAAAATGTAGTCATACATAGGAAAAGACAATGGGGGAAGTGGAAAAGAGGGTGAAAATATTGTTCTCCTTGCACGTAACACCCCAAAGGGACTGGGTATATAATTATGTCTTAAACTGGAAACATATTATTAGGAGTACTACTCTGTAGTAGGAAATTAAGTAGCTGTCTCTTTTTCCATTTTTAGAAATCTTGTGATAAAAATCGAAGATTGATGAGAGACTGATGATGGTATGACTCCAGTTCATTGCTAGTCATTGCTCCATCAGTCTTACTCATTAATTAATTTATGCATCCAGTTGCATTTATCTGGCGTACAACTTCAGTTAAATTTAGTGGCTTAGACTGGAATGAAATTTCGATATATGCAGATGATTATTCTGATAATTTAGGCCCTATTTGGATTGCAAGAAAAATATTTCTGATGGGATTTTTTTTCTTGGGAAATTTTTTTCTTCCCAAGTTTTAAAGGGAAGAAATTGAAAAGGGTTGGTTCGAGTCATCTTTTTTTCATGTGTAAAAAAGTAGCTACTTTTAAAAATATTTATCCTTTCCAAACTTTTCCTCAATCCAAACAGGGATAATGAAAATTGAATACAAAGAAAGTTCTCTATGATTTTTCCATCAATCTTCATAGAGATTGATCTGGTCCGTCCTAAATGTGTTTTA
Source organism: Tasmannia lanceolata (assembly GCF_043159265.1). Taxonomy (NCBI): domain Eukaryota; kingdom Viridiplantae; phylum Streptophyta; class Magnoliopsida; order Canellales; family Winteraceae; genus Tasmannia; species Tasmannia lanceolata. Next base: position 51,614,357 of record NW_027518679.1, on the reverse strand, counting down.
TTGTGTTGGATGATTAATTTAATCAGCCAACAAATATGATGTGTGTATGTGTGTATTCCAGTGTAATGCGGTTCCAGTAGATAATATTGGGAATATCTGAACTATAGCATGAGGGAGAAATAGGTAGTGTTTTTGTTTCGTTCCAACGTGATGAACGATATTATGAGTGAGAAATAGGTAGTGTTTTTGTTGTCACACTGGAAAAAATGGAGCACAAGAAAAAAAGATGCAGGTGGTCCAATTCAAATTCATTTTTGTCTATGCCAAAGCACAATATTCTACTTCCATGCTTGATCTAGCAACGGTGGACTGCTTTTTGGTACTCTATGACATGGGTGCAGCTAGAGGTGATATAGAAGAGATACAATGAATAAATCCCAAATTTATATGTATTGATTGATATGAATATAGCTACAACTCATCTTGAATTTGGATTTAAAATTTGAATTTGAAATTTGAATAATATTCCAAATATTCTCCCCCAAGGCGGAGCGTGTATGTTAATAATGCCCAGCTCGGATGCCGGAAATATGATCTGTTCACGACCCAATGCCTTGATGAAAATATCACCAATTGTTGAGATGTATGAATGTAGCTCGTAGGGAAGAGGCCAAACAAGATCTTCTCACAAATTAATATGATGGTAGTCAAGTTCAATATGTTTAGTCTGTTCGTGGAAAACCGGGTTAGCTAATTGTGATCAATGGGTATAAGTTAATTATGAGATATCCCCAAATTATGGAACAATTACTTGAGCTATTGTAATTCACAACAGGAATGGACAAAGAAAAGATGTGAGGCAGAAGAAATAGAAGATCCATGTCAGTATCAATGATCCATGTACGAGAAATGAGAATTTTGACTTCCCAATAACCAATTTGGTGAGAGAAATAACAAAGGTTATTACCTACAAGATTGGTCTTAGACAGTCCACTACTTGCTTGAAATAAGTAGAAATAACAAAGGTTTTTAGACAGCGAATGAAGCAGAGATAAATTTTGGTGTGGATGGCGCCCCATAAGGTGAAGGTGTTGAATGAGTAGAAGTACAAATAAATTAATAGTCTGACTCTAAGACTTTTTCATCATCTCAAATACTCCGATGCAACATTGGAACAATTTGCAAAGAGCTGTTATTTCCATTCTTGGAGTTTTCTTCTTCACACTTAAAGAGTAAGATCAAAAGGTTTGAACTTCTCATTTATGAAGAGAAAAAGGGTCCTTGAAATCATGAAGTAATGTCATCAAACTCTGCTGCTAAGGATGCTTTTCTTTCACCATGAAGGAATATGCAATTTTCAAAATTTCAAGGACTGGATCCCAAGGACTCCCTATCCAAATTCCAAAAACAATCCGTCCTGACATGGTGAACGTGTGATGTTTGGCTTCTCAACGGCTGTTTAGAAGTTCATATTTATACATTTTTATTCCCAAATTGCCCCATCGGTGATTCCCAAAATAACCATACGATTGTGTTAGAAATTACCCCTTCACGATATTTCATTACTCTCAAAATACCCACGCCAATTGGATAGCAACTCGGAATACCCCTACAAAATTAGATTGCAAATTTGAACCATATTTAACCAGAGTTCTTATATGGTGTGAGACATAAAATTTGGAGATTTTATACTATAAGCTCTTATAGTCCCTTATTTTTCAAAAAGTACTGTACGGACCACACTATAGGATGATCCAAACCGTTCGTAGGATGATCCAGAATTGTAAGGCCATAACGTATATAGGTTGTGCCCAAAATAGTATTTCCATCGGATGATCCCATCCCTTCGATCTATAGACGAACTGCATATTATGGAAGCCTCTATAGATCGGAGGCCTCTATCGATCATCCTATGGAAATGATTTTTTGGGCACAACCTAATTACGTTATGTCCCATCATACGGACGGTTTGGATCATCATATAGTGCGGTCCGTACAGTACTTTTTGAAAAAATAAGGGACTATAAGGGATTGCACCGTATAAAATCTCTAAAATTTGAACCCTGTTAAACCAATATTTTTCAAAGACTGCTGTACGGCCTAGACCATAGGATGATCCACACCGTCCATTTGATGGGCCACAATGTAAATAGGTTGTGCCTCAAAAATCATTTCCATAGGATGATCCAAACCTTCCAATCTATGGAGGTTTCCATAATATGCGGTTCCTCTATTGATCGGAGGGCTAGAATAACCCTATGGAAATGATTTTTTGGCCACAGCCTATTTACGTTGTGGCCCATCAAATGGACGGTTTGGATCATCCTATGGTGTGGGCCTCTTTGAAAATTACTAAACTATACGGGCCTACACCATTTAAAATTATCAAAAGTAACGCACCATTTAAAATTATCAAAAGTAACGATAGCAGCATTACAATATTATGGAGAAAATCCAAAAATGAAGCCAACTCATATAACATGATAAGATTCATTTAACTCCATAAGCATTTTGAATACAAATATCAACCCCACTTAACTTCAGCAACACTAAGCCATCCCCACTATTATCACTCTTTATCTCAAAAGAGTAAGACCATCATCCTTGTATGCCACTCAATGTTACAAACGGGAGCTTTGCACTCACTGTAAGAACTATTGAAGGCTTATTTACTACCACCAAACTGAACATAAGACTTGCTAAAAGGAAGAAGAAGCGAAGAGTGCAAAGATGAAGAGATGAGAGGGATTAGGCACACTGGAAGCCAGATGGCGTCTTTTTCCCACATATATTTAGTAGGAGACTAAGGGAGATAGGGACGTTGAGATTTAAGCCCAAGACGTTGGTTTGATGGCAGTGCAGAGGCAGACCGCCGCTTCAAGATCAGACAGACCTTGTATCAGACTGCAACATGGGAGAGTTGGTGGTGAGCCCACCACCACATTCACTAACCCCAGCAAATTGGCACACACTCCCAACTTTAGGGCATCCCTAGGGCACTTACCGACTCCCGAAGAAGGCGTAGGAGTCGGATTAGGGTTAGGGGTAGGTTTTGGCTTTGGCTTTGGGCTAGGGAGTGGTGGGCAAGGAGGGGGTATGTGTAGAAGTGGCAAGGACAAAGAAGAGAAGGTTGAGGGAGAGGAAAAGAGAGCACTTTGAGACCATCTTGAAACACTTGGTATAGTAAGTTGTAGCTGAGGGGTTGGCTGTGGATGGTGGGTATTTATAGGGCGAGAAGATGGAAGTAAAATCGTTTGGAAAAATATTTAAGACAAAAAGGAACCCTTGTGGCCAGAGTGACTCTTCCAAAAAAGGAACCCGTTGTACACGGATGTTTGGATGCTTGAGTGGTGTCGATTTGATAAACCTCCTTCTCATTCTCACCATCGATATAGTTCAGTTCTATTTTATTCAAAATTTTAAAAAATGGGAGTCCCAAAGGTTAAGGAATTTGGATAACCACGATTAAAATTAACTAGTCTGGATCCAAGGTGAACTAATAATGAATATATATATATATATATATATATATATATATATATGAGAAAACGGTTCCTAGACACAAGTGTAGATAAGTTATCTACACACTAGCTTAAAATACAGTGGAGGTCCACATTGTTTGGGTGATCCAAACCATTCATTTGATTGGCCCTCACATAGATAGGGTGTCCACAAAAAATCAGCTCTATAGGATCATCCTAACCATTCGAACCGTGGAGGCAAAAAATGGACAAATTTGGGATGGTTTATAGACATCCATTTTACCTCCACAAATCGTAGGGCTGGTATGGTCCTATGGAGTTGATTTATTGTGGACACCCTATCTATGTGAGGGCCAATCAAATGAATGGTTTGGATCACCCAACAATATGCCCTCCACTGTATTTTAAGCTAGTGTGTAGATATCTTATCTACACTTGTATTTAGAAACCTCTCTCTCTCTCTCTCTCTCTCTCTCTCTCTCTCTCTCTCTCTCTCTCTCTTTATATATATATATATATATATATATATATATATATATATATATATATATATATATATATATATATATATATATAAACATTTTTTAAATAAAAAAAACCCGGAAAAGAGTGATGCCCCGGGGATGACCTCAAAATTTTATATATTGTTACAGTTGTGAGTGTGGCCCGCCTAGGTATGGGACCACCTAGGGACTTGGTGGGATCCAGCTGCCTGGTATGGGACAGGTTTAAAGGGCCTTGCCTAACAAGTTACATCGGCTCAGGAGCTTTTGGCGTATTGGAAAATTACCTAACATTTGGTATCAGAGCAGCCACCGTGTTCTGAGTCACGGAAGGGGGGACCTGTGGAGAGGACTATGTAGGGGTTTCAATGGATCTAGATGGTCCGATGGATCGTCTGAATCTGAACGTTAATGAACGGGATCTAAACATATGAATAGGATCCATGGGCATATTTCGGATCATCAAATCTGGGATCCGAAAAATTTTGGATTGGGTATGGGCACCCCACATATGCCCATTGGATAGTTACGATCCGAAATGTTTTGCAAAAATACCCTCCAAATTTTGTTAATGCTAACCGTTCTATGAAGGGTATTTTGGTCAAAACCTCTCTTATCACATACTAGTTAGAAATGATTTAGAAGAGCAATACTATTTTTGGATGGTTCCGTGTCATGTTGATGAGGATTATCATGGTGAGTCTTTTTTTATATTCATTTTCTCAGTTTTTACTTTCATTATGCTATATGTTGTCATGAATATATTATTAGTTCATCTTTTTTTTATTACTGAGTGTTATTGTTATGCATCATATTCTTTGATATACAAGCATTACTTTACACATAGATTAAACATAGTTAAAATTTTAATTTAGTTGAAGAAAATGCATAGAGACACACTAAAAGTGGACTGCCATTCTAACTCTTTTTTTTAAAAAAAAATTGTTTACTTAGCTTAGTGGGACATAATAGGACACTCCGATGGACGGTCCGAATTAAAATGGATTGTGATCATGACGTGGAAACTAGGATCCGAAGAACAATCCGAGTCCGACCCGACCGATAAGGAATTTGAATGGATCGTGACTGTGACATAGGTGGATCCGACCCAAAATGGATCCGTTGACACCTCTAGGACTACCTAGTAAAAAAAACCAGAGTGAAGTTGCCACAAAGTGGGCCGTCGCAGAAGGGCGACCTAGAAAAAAAGGCCAGAGTGAAAGCTTTCACATAGTGCGACAACAAGGACAGTGGATTCGACAACGTAGTGGTATGTTACGGTCCTGAGTGGGAGCCTGCCTAGGTATGGGACTGTGTGGGACCTAGCCTGGTATGGGATAGGTTTAAAGGGCCTTGCCTAAGGTGTTCCATCAGTTCCGAAGCTTTTGGCGTATTGGTAACATACCTATAATGCGAGAAAAACAAAAGGAGGACAAACCACCTAGCATCGAAACAAAATAGGGGGGAAATCCTAGAGGGAACCCAGAAGCCTAAGGCGAGCCACCAGCCTATGTAGTCTTAATAACTGGACTAGAGGTCTCATGTACTCATAATAAGTAGATGGAAGAGGCATGAAATCAAGGACACTTACCAGCTCATTCGCTCTTTGTAATTCGTTCTACATATACAAATAGATGTTGATCTTTGGTCCGACAAGAAACTGCATGTTCATGTGATCGAATGATTCACTAATTGAACTAAACAATTCAAATGGTTTCAATAAGTTCGGGGTGAGTGGACTTGTTGAAGTATAAATGATTAAATAACACGAACTCTAAAAGCTTAAGCTTTTGGACTAATTGGTTGTTCCACATGGTGTAAGAGCTATTGACTCAAAGAGGGTCCTGGGTTCAAAACCTGGCTAACCCAAAAGAGGGGGCTCATGTGCCAAGTGTACGGCCAAACCAAAAAAAGAGGGGCCACATGTGAGGGGGAATTTTAAAGTAAAAATGATTAAATAACACCACGCTAACAACTAAAGCTTTTGGAGTACTTGGTTGTTTCACAGGTCTCAATTGAACTGAAATGCTAGCGGTGCAACTTGGGCCGGGCTCAAACCGAACGCAATAGGTTCAACCCAATTTCGGCTCAGGTTGGGTTCGGTAAACCTAACTAAACTTTGGGTTGGGTTAGAGTAGAGGCCTTAGGCAAGCTGCCCCAACCCAAACCCTTACCCCAACCCTTAGTTTTATCGCGATCAATCTCAATTTGCAAATACTTAGGGCACGTTTGGCTGTAAGGAATCTTTTGTCATCATAAATCAGCGACTCAAGTGGAGATGAGGGTGAAAGTTCCTAAAAATAAGGAAAAAAATCCCCGAAACTAAGGTATGGCAATGAGAAGTTGCTAAAAAACTGGAAATGGTTGATCCGGTTTCGAGTAGAGTTTTTTGTTTCTGGATTTTTAGCAACTTCTCATCATCATACACCGATTTCCGAGATTTTGTTTCCTGATTTTTAGACGAGTTCGATTTATCATGAAAAAAAAAAAAAAAAAAAACTGGCAGCCAAACGTGCCCTTACTGTAAAGTATTTTTTTTGTAGAGGGTTGCTATCAAAACAGGGATGAGAGATTTAGAGGCGGGTTGGGTAGGGTTAGGGTTAAGAGATTTAAAGCGGGTTGGGTTGGATTGGGTTTGGGTTGACTCTACCGACCCGAGGCTTGGGTTGGGTCGGTTACGGTTGAGATAACACTAGCTCGGGTTGGCTAGGGTCGGCCTTAACTCATCCAACCCAGCCCAAGTTGCACCCCTAGAAAATACAAATAACCTCTTACTTTTTCTCCTTGACTAGACTTACGGAAGCCCCTAGAAGTTGTCAACTAAGACTGCTAGTAAGATTCTCAGCAACTGCCTAAAATGAATTACTATTTCTAGAAGATCAATCTCTGCATCTACCCATTTTCTTCCTATTATTTCAGCTAACTCTATGGAAAGGGAAACTACAATAGATAAGGTCTTGCATTCCCAAAGAGGAAAAGGATCAATCACTTCAAAAAAATCCATCAAGTGGACAAAAAGTGAAGACAATCGTGTAACTGAAAGAGATATGTATGGTGTCAATTAGCCTTTTGATGTCCATGGCTGAATCAAGAAGAAAGATTGCATCAAAGAGAATGTAAGGCGCCTAACAGAAGAAAAAAAGTAATGGCGTCTTCTGGGTGATGCCATTGACTTAGAAAGTTAATTTACACCATTTGTATATACTTGGTGGAGAGAGCTCGTAAATAGTGTGGATATTAAGATTTGACTGATATTTGATTTCGAAATTGAATTATTGCTATATTTCACAAAGTGGGTTCGAGCAAAATGCTATTAACTACTTCTTAGACTTTGAGAGCTGAACAAATGGATCGAAATTGCACCTTTACTATTGAAATAAAGAATAACCGGTAGTAATTAGTAAGGCCCTGTTCGTTTTGGATTTTGAGAATTGATTTTGAGTCCAAAACTGATTATTGGACTCGAAATTGTGTTTTATTTTAAGTCAACTAATTAATCAGTTTTGGACTCAGAATCAATTCTCAAAATCCATGACAAAAAAGTCATTGTTGAAGTATAAATGATTAAATAACACCAACTCTAACAGCTTAAGCTTTTGGAGTAATTGGTTGTTTCACATGCCTTTCGTTTCAGATTGCAACTATTGGGACCCGGGTAGAACTCACCCTTAAAACCCTTAAAAGCTAGCCAGTAAGAGTAGGGTGCCCAAGTCCATCCACATCCATTCACTTTTCACCATCTTTGTTGTTGCGTGGAACCCCCAACAATCTCCCCCTCCACGCGGAAGCAACGTGGACAGTCTCGCCCCTCCATGCAGGTGCAACGTCGGAACTACGAGATCTTCCTTGAGGGATTTTCTCTAACCTTGAAGGTACATTGTGGTTACTGAGATATTCTTAGGCTCTGTTTGGTTGCAAAAAGTAGGGAAGACGGCTAAGCATTTCTAGGAATATGAAATACCAAATGTTGTTTGGTTGTCATTTTTTAGCTCAAATCCCATTGGACTTCTAGACATGGAAGAGACATAATTATTAGCTTTTGGCTTAGGTGGCGCCTATGTGGCGGGATTGTCCCCTCCCCTACTTTTCCAATGCCAAATCTTGTTTTTGGTAAATTTTGGAGGGGAGAAGAGTAGAATATGAAATGCCATGTGTAATCATTACTTTTTTCTCTCTTTCTCTCTCCTCTTTTTCTCTTTTACTATTTATTTTGTTAATGACACCCCTCCATTCTCCTACATGCTTTGACATCTAACCAAATACACTACCAAAATTCCCTCTAATCTTCTCAGACAAGTCTACACATATCCCACCCTTGTCACCTCCTTGTTGACTACTACTTCCACTAAAATCTCATCTAACCAAACAGAGCCTAGGGAATTTGGCCATCCTCATAGGTACACCGGATTACCACGCCCCAGCTCTGATACCACTTGTTTGGACCCGTATTACGTTTGAAAATTTACTCCTCTGATTTCTGTTAGAACTGATTTCTGTTAGAACTTATTGTGACGAGGAAGAAAAAAGGGTTTAGTGATTAAGAATTTAGGTTTCTTCAAGGGAACCTACTACCCAATAACATGCATGTGTGATAAATTCATAATTTGATGCCTTTATTGATATTTCCTTCCCTCTTTATACATTAAGAGCCACCACAATTGTATATCATGCACACTTGCATAAAAGTAGGAGAAAAAATAGAAAACCCCTACTAAATGGATTCTTAACTCCTAACCAATTTCTCTCGATAACCCCTAACTTAATGGACTCTAACTGATTAATCTTGAAACTTAATGGACTCTAATTAATTACTCTTGATTCACACAAATAACATCCTAATTAATAGGAAAAATCTGCATCAATAGCTATAAAGAATTGATTTTGTGTGAAAAATGAAAATTTCTTGTACAGGTCCTATCTCATTTTCTTTTCCCTTCTATCTCCATTTCTTTTTCTCTTCGGCTTGCGATTATTAACCATTTCGTTTGTCGTCATCAAAGGTTGGGGCATCTCCATTTTCAAATTGATTTCATTATGTCGTTCATCAAGGCTCCTTCGCTGTGTTTTTTGGAAATGAATGGGATGTTATGCATGGATGGTTGTTGGTGAGTATCTTCGATGGAACTGACCATTTTGAGCAAAATGATAATTTTTTAGACCACGACGTTGTCGAAACTGACAACACTGATAAACACATTTCTTTTATTGATTTTTCTCTCTTTTTCTTCTGTGAGCTTGGGAAGATATGAATTCATTGAACTTGGAACACCCATCCTAGAGGGGACATAAGCTCTGCGTCCACCATTACAGTTTTGGCTGTTGGAGCTTTCCTCCTGGGCGTACATGTAGGCTCCATCTCATCAAACCGAGCCTCCTGGCCACCCGTATGTGTAGCTGTCATCTTGTAAAACCGAGCATTTATAGGAGAAAATATCTCCTGCATCTCTTTATCATTCTCTATTGTCCCACAGCAAGAGAACGCTTCCAACCATCTAATCCTTGGATCATCCATCCCTGCCTCCGATACCAAATATTACATTCGAAGATTTACTTTTCTGATTTCTGTTAGAACCTATTGTGACGAGGAAGAAGCAAGGGTTCAGAGATTAAGAATTTAGGTTTCTTGGAGGGAACCTACTCCAATAACACGCATTATTGATATGTTCTTCCCTCTTTATGCATTAAGAGCCACAATTGCATCTCAGGTACACCTGCATAAAAGTAGGAGAAAGAATAGAAAACCCCTACTAAATGGACTCTTAACTCCTAACTAATTGCTCTTGATAACCCCTAATTTAATGGACTATCTAATTACTCTTGATTCACACGACTAACATCCTAACTAATAGGAAAAATCTGCACCAATAGTTATCAAGATATAAGAGACTCTTTGGCACGTAACAGCCCGATTCATGCAAAATGAGACAAACTGCGTATTTTTTTCATGGGGACAAAGCTTTGGGAAAAATCAAAACTATCCTCACTCCCACTTGATGAGAGAGAGGGAGAGATATTCATACAAAAATTCTTTTCATTTTCATATCCGACATGCTCAGAAAAGAGTTGATTGGAGATGGTAAATGCTAGTGTTGAGATAGATTGTTAGGTTATACCGATTTGAAAATTATTTAAATTTCATATTCTCTTTGGTATTGATAGTTTTGATATTCTTCTCTAATTGCTGCCATAACGATAAATCCTTTTAAGGGTCTGTTTGGTGATGTGAACTTGAAATTAGAGTCGTTTCTGAGTGGTTTTTGTTGTTATCACGTTCATACCCAGATGGGGCACAGCCACACTGCCCTCTAATCGAGAATACACCTCTCAAAACCAAGATTGCTAGAGCGGGAATCGAAAGCGGGAATCGAAGGCTCTTAGGGAAGAATCCTGCTCAAGGTTACCAGAGCGGGAATCGAAGGCTCCGAGGGAAGAATCTTACTTCCTTGCTCAAAACACTAGGAAGGGCTCTAAAAACTCTCTTACAGGCCCTGTTCATGGAAAACACAACAGATCTAATTCAATGATCAAACCGTCCAAATATCATGGGAGCTGTAGATCGAATCCCTTTACTACAAACAGTTAAGAATGCGTTTGGATTGCAGGAATCAGACATCAGCATCCTATTTTGATTTGGCTTGACTCCAACATTTGATTCAAAAATGATTGCAATCAGAGAGTGGAAAATGACATGGGGGTGGGATTAAAGGGGGGGAATTGCCGGAACCTGTTTCCCATCCCAGGAGTGGTATTTTGATTCTGCACGGTTGGAATGACAATTTTATTATTATTTTTTGAAATATTTTTTTATTTTTTTTATATTTTTCACTCCAATTATAGGGGAATCAAAATATGATGCCACTTCCAATTTCTGATCCGGGCAATCCAATCGCAGCCTTTTGGGTGTATTCAACCTGAAAAAAATAGAAAAATGTGAAGAATTTCCGTGTTTGGGGAGAATTTATGTGTTATGTGGCCATGTATTTCCATGGAAATTCACGCTTAGAAAGAAATACAGCGGGACTCGCCTAAATTTAGAAGATATAAACTATTCATCTGTTGTTCCCCAACATAGATAGGCCATGCCCCAAAAAACTTCTCAATAGGATGATCCTAGCCCTCCGATATATTTGGTTCAAAAAAATATAGTTGGCGTAAAATCGACGGTTCATAAAGTTCAGAAAACAGCGATGCAAAAACCGTCACGTATCATATAAAATCTCATGTTTAGGAAATGCCGCGGACCTTAATCCACAAATATCGAATGAATCGCCACTGGAAATGAAATATAAATGAGAGCACATACATAAAAAGATGGATTATAATTTTCCCTGTTTTTTTACACTAGCAGTAAGAAATGGTTCTCCTACATCCGAGTACAACAAAACACAAGTGCTAATAGCAGACAACAAATAGAGGCATGGAATGGATGACTTGCGGACTCTTTGAATGCAGGCAAACCCTTTCCTCACTCTCCTTAATTCTTTTTAAGAAAGAACCCAAACAGGATGCCAAGGATACCAATCGCCACCACAAACATGAAGGAGAAGCCGTTCCCACGGCTTTTGCTGATTTGTTTTCTTAGCAGCTCCTGGTCCTAAAGAGTAAAGAAGATTATGCATTTAGAGAAGAAAACAAAAACATCATGTAAATTTCCAAAAAACCTTATTGCATAGAAATCCAATAATCTGTATAAGAGGCATTCATCGGAAAATGTATAATCAGCATGCAACTCGGGTCGATTTTTGGGGATTCGGGTTGAACTTTTAACATAAAATAAAGGATGGGTCCGGGCTGATTCCAACCCCTCTTTTAGCAAGAGGCTATGGAAGTAACATTGGAACTAATACCACAAAATTATTAATTGAATGCAGCTAAATGACTCAAGAGTGTTTAAACATTCAAGCCATACCAGCTCTTGTCGAAGCTTCTGCCTTTGTTGAATGGCAGAGGTTTTCTCGTCAGTCAATTTGGAAATAATACCCCATGCCTGAAGAAAAAAATTATTAGCAAATTGATATCCACAAAAATAAACTGATAAAAGAACAGCAACACTGCATGAGAGGTATTTGAATAACAGAGTATCACAAATTCAAAGAACCATTAAATTTAATACATGAACCACCATATTGAGTATTGTCACATAACCCTTTTTCAACTTTTTAATTGAGTGGCCTTCTCAAAAAAAAAAAAAAACTTTTTAATTGTGTGACAGTTATAGTCAAACCACAAATATATATATATATATATATATATATATATATATATATATATATATATATATATAGAGAGAGAGAGAGAGAGGAATGGAAACTAAGGGAATTATTTCAATTTCTCCCAAAAATCTGTGGGAATTACACATCACTTTTTTTGACTTTTTTTAACAAAGGCACCCATTCAACCCACATATTTACAATCCTACGCCCTCCTTTATGCTTTCTAACAAAGGCACCCATTAAAGCCACTTAATTTCAAACCTACCCCCTCCTTTATGCTTTTTAACAAAGGCACCCATGAAAGCCACATAATTTCAATCTTACCCCCCTCCTTTATGCTTTTGTAATAAAAAATCTATAGGGTGATCTTAACCATCCGATGTAAGAGGAGCAACATATTATGGAAACCTCTATCGATTGGACGGATAGGATCAGCGTATGGAAATGATTTCTGGGGCACAACCTGTTGATGTTGTGTTCCATCACATGGACGGTTTGGATCAACCTGTGATGTGGTCCGTACAGTTCTTGGGCCGGGTACGGGTCCAAGATTCGTGGCCCGTAAATTTCCCCTGGTCATTTTGACCTGGCCCGTGTCACCCGGACCCTTACGGGTCGGGTCAAACCCTCCCATATTTTTCAAAATCTTTTTGATGGGCCCAGAAATTAATCTCTTCAAATCTTTGCACTTGTCCCCCACAGTTGGTGGGCCCAAAAAATAATTTCTTCAAATCTTTGAACGAGGTAGGCCCCACCTGTATTTTTCAAAGTGCATTGTACGCACCGCCCCATGATCCAAACCCTCCATTTGATAATCATAGCCCTCCGATCTAAAGAAAAACTGCATATTACAGAAACCTCTATAGATTGGAGAGTTGTGATCATCCAATGGAAATGATTTTTGGGGCACGACCTATTTACATTCTGGCCCATCAAATGAATGGTTTCGATCATCCTATGGTGTGGGTCATGGATTAACATTAAGGCCAAATTGTAGGCCCCACCAAGATTTTTCAAATGAAGTTTGCGGTCAACGCCATAGGATGATCCAACCCGTCCATTTGATGGGCCGCGACGCAAATAGGTTGTGCCCCCAAAATCATTTCGATGGGATGATCGCAACCCTCCGATCTATAAGGTTTTCGTAATATGCAGTTTCTCTATTGTCTATCATGAGAAGCTAAATATAATGTTTTCCTACTCCCTGTGCATCGCACAGGTGTCCCACTAAATATAGTGTTTTCCTACCCCCTCCTTCATGCTTTCTAACAAAGGCACCTGTTAAAGCCACATAATTTCAATCCTACCCCTTCCTTTATGCTTTTTAACAAAGGCACCCATGAAAGCCACATAATTTCAATCTTACCCCCCTCCTTTATGCTTTTGTAATAAAAAATCTATAGAGTGATCTTAACCATCCGATGTAAGAGGAACAGCATATTATGGAAACCTCTATCAATTGGACGGCTAGGATCAGCGTATGGAAATGATTTTTGGGGCACAACCTGTTGATGTTGTGTTCCATCACATGGACGGTTTGGATCAACCTGTGATGTGGTCCGTACAATTCTTGGGCAGGGTACGGATCCAAGATTCGTGACCCGTAAATTATCCCGGGTCATTTCTTTAAATCTTTGAACTAGTATATCCCCCACAGTTGGCGGGCCCAAAAATTAATTTCTTCAAATCTTTGAACAAGGTAGGCCCCACCTGTATTTTTCAAAATGAATTGTACGCACCAACCCATGATCCAAACCCTCCATTTGATAATCATAGCCCTCCGATCTAAAGAAAAACTGCATATTACGGAAACCTCTATAGATTGAAGAGTTGTGATCATCCAATGGAAATGATTTTTGGAGCACAACCTATTTACATTGTGGCCCATCAAATGAATGGTTTCGATCATCCTATGGTGTGGGTCGTGCATTAACATTAAGGCCAAATTGTAGCCCCCCCCCAGATTTTTCAAATTAAGTTTGTGGTCAACGCCATTGGATGATCCAAGCCGTCTATTTGATGGGCCACGACGCAAATAGGTTGTGCCCCCAATATCATTTCGATGGGATGATCGCAACCCTCCAATCTATAAGGTTTCCGTAATATGCAGTTTCTCTATTGCCTATCATGAGAAGCTAAATATAATGTTTTCCCACTCCCCGTGCATCGCACGGGGTGTCCCACTAGTATATATATATATGCTAATTTTATGAATTCAAATAATAATTCAATCAGCTATCCAAAGAAATTTAACTTTATAATTGAAGCTAAAGCATAATTTGGAGGAAAAAAAAATATAGTAGAGGATATACAAAAGTAGAAAAACTATAACAGATCAGAAAACAAACAAGAAACAACAATGCTAGAAACTAAAGCACAATCATCAAGCATCCATAGGACGCACGCTGGACCACATGTGAAGTGCGTCAGAACCCTTAACTATGCAAAAATGAACTCCAATGAGGCCCATTGCAGGCCCAATGATCATGGAAAGATGGTTTGTCTTCCGACGATTGTGGCTAGTTGCCCAATGAGAAAATATAGCGAGAAGAAAGTTTTACGCCTTAAAAATACGTATTTCAAAAGCTTCGTAGCTTACGGCTTTACACAGCAGATCATAGCTGCTTAAGCTAAAGACTACAACATTTTTTTTTCTTAATTTTGGATTGTTTTGATTTTATTTCTTTTCTCAGTTCTTTTTGTTAGCCCTTGAATTGTTGGTATGCTAAATTTAGACATTCACATCTCTACGGCTGATGAACATATCAAACTACATCTGTCCATCAGAGTCTTATTGAGAGAGGAAGCATGAAAGCTAATGCAGTTTTGTAGTATGCATGCATTTTATGGTGTTGCTCAGCATTAATAGAGTTCAAAAACCCACCAATGGAAGTACAAGTGTTTTCTTCTTTGAACACATAAATTTACAATGGAATAAGTCACAAAATATATTCACAGACAACAATTTAATGGTGAACTGTATCTTCATAATTGCTTGACTAATTAGTTGGACACATTATCAACCCCCATATCACATAATGAACAAACATACAATAAATGCTGCTCATTAGAAATGTCATGCAAAGAAGCTGAGGACTGAGTGCAGTTTTGTTTTTCTTTTTTTTAAAGTTACAAAAGTGCAGATTAAGTACCACACTAAATGGAACCAATGTACTCTTTGTTAATGAATCATATACACCCAGGAACAGAAATGCCTGGGCGACAGCTTGAAGGCATTCAGAAATTTACCTAACAGCAATTACCATCTGTCCACTGATCCAACATTACAAAAGATATCGTCAAAATCAACTCGAAAACTTCAAACACCCTTCTCTAAATTCATAGTAGGAAAAGGGGGAGAAACAAAAACTCCATACTGTAGCCTATAGCCAAGTCAGCGTCGCTGACTCGTCAAGTCAATGTTTCGTGTTTTAAACAGTGAAGTTTTATTGATAATGAAAAAGAAAGGACGCCCTTAGACCAAGCTGGTCAATGGAAACATTAAAAACTCAACAAAAATACAAGTGCCCATGAGGGGAAAGATGATCAAAAGGCTTTGATGTATCTCTATCAACCCCACTCCGAGCAAGCAAATCCACAAAACCGTTTGACCGTTTGCAGAGTAAAGGACGTGATGGAAAGAAGTTGCATGCCTCTGCACCATGTCCAAGAACTCAGCGATAGCATCTGCAAACCTCCACATAGAACCTCTACCATCTTGGTCAAAGGGCCTACTTCCAAATCTCATCATCCTCCTTAAGATAACATTAACTCTTGTTGGTACTCCCAGAAAACTTTTGTCTGTAACTAGTCATTCATATCTCCCTGTGATCGGCATTGTACCGACTCTTTGAATGTCCAGTTCAAAATGCCTCCACCAAACCTTTGCATGATCAGTCAATTTCCATTTTGCGACTTAATTTTTCAACTATTGATCATGTCGTACCAATCAAAATATTCCTCTACAGCATATATTCATTCAATACATTCTTGTGCATCATTATTTCGATTAAACTTTGGCACTTCCATGTTAATACTTCTTTTGGTAGATCACACACAATAAATAGGTTCAGATCTTTCCAGTTCACATGGCGTACGGTCCACGAGAAGTCTGCTCTCATATGACAACATCTTGTATCAATAGTTAACCTCCTCTCATTAATTCCACTACTTTTAACAATACCCCGAACGTGCTCTATTACAAAACTGATGCAAGACCTATGAAGGATGGAATGATGCTTGGCTCCTCAAAACTTTCACCCTAAATTAGTCAGCTTGGTAAGTAGAGCAATCCTTAATAATTTTAATCGGATCCAACCGTTGGATATTGAAATCTAACCACTATAAATTTGATGGCTAATATTAATCTAACTACATATCAAATCTTTGCTCAGATCCGTTCAAAACATTTTCACAATGGTCATAATAAACCCTAGGCATCCACAAAACTTAATATCGTAAAATTACAGAAAACAGAACTCTCAAATCCAATGACTGAGATTCATACAAATAATCATCATATTTCAGATCTGGCCGTCTAGATTGTTCCTCTTTAAGATCATAGAAAAATCCTACCTTACAAGAGAACTTTAGATTTCAAAATCAATAAAATAGAAGGGTTCACAGCGTCCAGTGGCTAATATTTAACTATCCAGTTCTGGTTAGAACAGATTACTCCAATTTAAGCCCTTAGCAACACGAATTAAAGCTTGACAATTTCGAACAAGAGAAGAAAGAATGGTAGAAATGGTACCTTGAGACAATGAAGAAGATAGATTTGTTGGAGTCACAACAATGAGACCAAAGGCATCACATCGATGGTATTCATATGGCACCACACCGTAGGTCGGTTGGGCATCACATCACAATCTCTGGGGAAGAATTTTCTTCATTGAAAAAACTTGTTCTCATAAACATATCATTGAAAAGTTTATAATATAGATATATTTATATATAAGAAAATAACCTAGAAACTTCTGAAACCCTAACCTAAAGAAACCATAAAGACCATTTAAAAAATAAAAAAATAATAAAAAACCATAAAGACTAAAATACCCTCTTGAGGAAACTCTCCCCTCAAAGTTCACGAAAATGAGCTACCCCTTTTACAATCTTGTAATGCATGGGTGGGGTCCATTCTAAACACACTTAATATCAAATAACTTGAGTGATTTATATGGAAAAAAGACCCTATGACCCATATGACTTAAAACCTTCATAAAACATTCTCTATTCACTCATTTGACTCCCCAATGGGACACATTCCATCAGTGAAATCCAGTAAAGATTAGGTTTGACGTCTTTGACCTTGGGTGTCTTAGATCCATCAGAAATGCACATACGCTCAAGGATAAATTTTCTTCTATGGCCACAGTTTTCACAGCGGATCAAGCTCTCCATTGTGAGTTGGATGATATTGAGGGAGGAGTTCGGGGGCAGTTACTCTTTCGATGCGATCCTACGAAATTAGCATGACATCATGATGGGAAGAGTTTATATATAGACTTCTTTAGCTTGCAAATAAAAATTAAAAAACTTCCGAATTGATATGATTTCGTAAAAGAAACCATTCAAAAAAATCATGATGGGAAGTTTTCGAAATTGAAGTCTACAGCTAGGTGGGCTCCCACTTCACCAATGTCATTAAGCTCAACTTCGACGGTTGCCCCCTTGGCAATCCAGACCATCTAGAATGGGTGGGGGTCTACCGCGATGATGGTAAAGCAATGTGTCATGTTTCTATTCACAGCTGATTAGTCATGTCGAGTTGTCGAAGAAGAAGTGTGTACCTTCTTACCAGCTTGTGAACCATTGTTTGAAAAATGAATGGGATCTTGAGGATGGAGAAGGATTCATCTAATGTAATTTCATGGACTCATAGAATATGTTATCTCATGTTCCATGAAGTGCAAATAATGTAGCCAATAAGATTGATAAGCCGGATATTTCTAGGCATGAATTGTACATAGGGCATTTCCTTCCCATTGAAGTTGTTTTGTAATTTCTCTTGCTCTCTTTAATAAATTTGGTGCATCATCCTCATCATCATCATCATAAATAAATAAAAAGACCTTTCAATGCAACCACCACAATGGACTTCCTTAAAGAACATAGAGAAAACATCCTTCATGAATTGGCAACCCACATGTAAAAGGCCAAAAAGAATCCATCTAATCCTGAAGCTCAATTTCCTTTCATAGGAAAGATAGCTACCACAATTTCCTTCTTTGCGAATTCTCCCACTCCTTGCACCTGCTGTCACTACTTCCAAATTCTACTGCACCTAACATTGGCCTAAATCTAATAGGCTAGAAAGAATCCTATCTTCTTCTTTTTCTCGTTAACAACAATAGTAGCAAAAGGGAACCCTAGGTTTTGGGGGTCCCAAACTTAATTTTAATTGTAGCTCAAAGGGAAATCCAAGTCCTATCAGCATCAGAGGAGTGTGGAGAAATAGTAGGAGAGTGATAATCCAAGCTTACGTCTTATTGGATTCGAATATTCCAATGAAGCAAAGATTTCAACAATGTCAATGAGCAAATGCATGTTTAAAGGAAAAAAGTGGAGGTCACTCATGAGTGGAAAACGATACTGCGATGAATTGTGTGGGCACAAAAAAGCAAGTCCGGTTCCATAGATATTGTAGAACACTTTTTTTTATGGCATAAAGTTTTATTAAAGTGGAAAAGGGGAGAACCCCAAGACTGAGATGGTCAAACAAATACAGTAGGCAAAGTAGAAGACCAAAAAACTCAATCCCAACCCTCGCTACTCCATCTCTAGCCAACCAGTCCACCTCTCTAGATATTGGAGAACATTATTTTGGAAATCACATATGACATGAGACGGATGTATCCTCGGTGCACATTTGAATAAGCGCAAATGAAGTGGCAGACCTTAATGCAATGGAGGTTTTATATGTGGGTCAAGATACTCCACTATATAACTGTTTTGTGATTTTCAAGGGTGCTAAAATTTTATTTCTCTTGTCCTGACCATCTCGGTCTTTTTCTGTGAATAAAATTAGCAGCCATTCAAATATTTCTCTTGTACTGTCTTGGCTAGTTGAATCCATATCGTCCCTGATGTTGTATACTTCATTACGACTAAATTACTATATCTTGCTCACACACCTTGAAAAAAAAAGAGTAAGAATAAGAAAAGAAAGAAAGTTATATTGAGACAATGGTCATAAATGGCTTCAATCTGCCATTTAGTAATAAATGAAGAATAGCCAACCTCTCCAACACTTGCAAGCATAGAAGAGAAAGAATAGTGAATACATGTCATATCAAAAGCAATAGACCCCGATACAACTTAATCATGATATGATTATTTTTGAAATGCAAACTTCTTAAAAAATAGTCTTACCTCTGAAGCTTTCTCTTTGGGTTCATCAACAGATCTTGATACCTGAAAAAGTTCACTTTACATTAAATGTATGCGCATTTGAAACAAATTGGTAGAGAACACGTAACAAAAATAGTTGAACTCATAAATGACATTCAGAAGGAGAAAACTCCAATGATGAGAAATACTTACAGCATCAAAGAGGGAGGCATTTGTGTTTCCATTGTCTAGTACAGAAGCCCTCGGCGAATTTCCTTCATCTGATCCTTCGGGGACTGGCGAGGGGGGATTAGCAGGAATATAGACCACTCTCAATTTAAACTCCTCAACAACCTTTCCAGCTTGTTTGCTGAACTGAAAAACCAATTTATGTCAGATCAGAGCTTGGCAACAAATATCATAACAACATTTAATACTAAAAGCTAAGAGACAAGACCATCCAACCATTTCCGGGGTAATGTCCTTAATGGTTGCGCCAGGATTTGCAGCAACACTCTGGAGAAGAAACTTATCCTTGCATTGCAAATCAGGTGGAGCTTCTTTGTGGGCTTGCATTGTCACTAGAAAAACGAAGAGAGGGTAAAACCCAAAGCAATTAATCAAAGATTTATGACCGACACAATGCAACCCTGGGTAAAAGTGATCCATCTGTTATCAAACCAATAGCAACTAACAGCAATGAGAAAGAGAAAATAACAGCGGGGAATCACCTGTAACATCGCATGTCATCCCAGGCAAAACAATTCCCGAGTTGGGGCGTACACAGTATTTCTTTGGGTTAGTTGTTTTAACCTAGAGTCCCATCAGCAAGAACCATAACTATCTCAAAAGAATGGAAATTCAGGCAACAACAACCACAAAAAAAAAAAAAAAAGTGTCCATTTGGATACAAAGATTGTAAAATCCTGGATTTTACAAGCAAAAGCCAGGATTTTATAAGCTAAAACCATGGATTGAAAATTTTAAGGATTGTAAAATCCAGATTTTAGCTTATAAAGTCCAGGTTTTCGCTTATGAAATCTGGGTTTTAGCTTGTAAAATCCATGTATCCAAACAGCCTAATATGTTTCTTGAAGGTGAAATCAAATATAGCGAAAAGGGTTTACCTTAAAGGCCACATACTGCTCTGTCTTGTTAGTCAGTTGCAGAGAACATGAGCTCTGCTTCTTCAATTCAACTTTTCATGAAATAAAATTCATGCAAAATCACAATAAAGAAATTAAAATCACCCACAACAAAATTACTCAAATGGCAAAACAAAACCCACAAAAATCTTGCATGGATATCACCAGTATTATGTCCAATAACACTAAAGTACATGCCCAAAACTAACCTAGCTCACAATAAAACAATAAAAAAACCTGAACTTCTAGGGCAAAATACCAACATATGTTATTGGGATTTCACAGTAAAAGGAACAAATTTTTGTTAATATATTAAAGGATAAGTGAAGATTTTGAAATCAGAGAGAGAGAGAGAGGGGGGGAGAGGACTCACATGGAAATTTGAGTTCTGTAGGATGGATGCTAAGAAGATCTCCGCTACTCATACTGAAATTACCAAATTTAACGAAAGAAAAACAGGATTTTATTTTTTTCCAAAGAGTGTCAAATCAAATGGGAGAAGAAATCCAAGACGAAAAGGTAGAAAAATAGGGATCTGAAGAAGGGGGAGAGAAAAAGGTAAGAGCTTTCCTCTTGTTTTTTCTTCTTTTTGTCGTTTTCTTTTGGGTTCGAGAATCAACCGCGGATCGAACGCGCGAGAGAAATATATCTTCTGCGAAACGGACAATTAGTGAAATTGAAGATGATGTTTTCGCCCCTCTGTAGGATAACACGCCTCCCTGTTAACGTGAATTGTGGGCAGACTTTATTGTCAAAATGGGGTGCATTATCCTACACAGGGGGTGAAAAAAATAATTGACCTAAGAAAAGTACTAGAACACGGAGGGAAATGTTGAGAAAGGTAGCCGTTTTTAAATGACGAAACTACCCCTTCGCCGTTTCGTTCTTGTCACATAGACACTTGTAAGGAGTGAGGACAAAAGAGGAATGCGTGCAAACCACATGTAGAGTTTAAGGTGGTGCTACTAGTGATGCTAAGCAGTCTCAAATTGTATAATAGTTTGCCATTTGGTCATTATTAATAGACACTGTGAATACTGATAATGGCACTATCATGTTTGAATAATTGCACTAGCCCGACTTGTTTAGATCGTTGAGAAGATGGCTTTCTTCATGTTTGTTGCGTCATCCCCATATGATCAAATAACTTTTCTGCTTCGGTCATTGCAGTGGTAAGGTTATGAACTCCTCTTCTTCGGAGCTCTGTCTGAGACCAAGGCTTTAGTCCCTCCATAAATTGGAATAGCTTATCCTCCTAATAGCCGGATCGCAAACCCATCTTGGAGAAATATTTGGCCCCTTAGGACTCTTAGACCCGTTGCCAGTGCCGAAGGGACCTTGGGAGAGTATCTCTCTTAACTTTATTGTGAGCTTACCCAAAGTTGGAGAGTTTGGCTCATCATAGCGGTCGTGGACAGATTTTCAAAGTATGCAACCTTCATACCAGCGCTATTATATTGCAGTACAGAGGAATATTTTTACTCTATGAAATTACGTCGATACTTCCACATATTACGGGTAACGTAGGAGACATCTCTATTTTTCCCCGAGGGATCTTTAGAATTGCCACTGCTTAGCTTTCAATTCGCCTCTGACCATCAAATGAAATGTGAATAACCCGTCCTCCTCTCTTTGAAATAAGGGGCGCTTCCGGTTTCCAATATCCAAACCATTCATTTGTTGGGTCCCCAACATAAAGAGGCCTCGCCAATAAAAGCGTCTCCATAGAATGATCCAAACTCTCTGGTCAACCTTTACGAATCAATGAGAGAGTTAGGATCATCATACGGAGATGACTTTCAGGAAAGGCCTATTTACAATGGAGCTCCTCAAATTAACTGTCTGGATATTGGAATAGTGTGAGCCACAGTGAATTGTTGCAAACAGTACGCGTGCACATTTTTTTGTAAAAATAGAGTGAACACCTTGTTCAAAGATCTAAAGACCCCAACGTAAATACGTTGTACCGCAAAAAAATCAACTCCATTTGATGATCCCAACCCTACAATCAATAAAGGTTGATTTTTACGGTGCGACGAATTGTTGCGGTTTCTATAGATCGATGATCCTAACTCATCGAATGAAGTTGATTTTTGCAATACAACGAATTTACGTTGGGGTCTAACAACTGCATGGTTGAGATCTTTGAACAAGGTGGGTCCACTCTATTTTTACAAGAATACGTCCACGCCTATTTATTAGAAACTTCATCGCAGCCCGCATTATTCCAATATCCAGACCGTTGCTCTGATGGTCCCATATAAGCACCACCGGTTCATAACTCAATACTGTTTTCTTGGTAGGTAAGCTGGGACTGAACCTCAGACCTCATGGCTGAAAAACAAAGCATTAAACAGTTGAGCTTCGGCGGAGCCCCAAACTCATTACCTGTACCCAATGGTTTTTGGGCATTACTTATTTTGCCAGTAGGCCCTTGGCCATACTAATATGTAACTCATTAGTACATATGTAGGCTCCACTACCACAGAATATCATTATAAGTCCAGTGTTTCCTTTCCAAGTGACAAGCATTCAAGTAAGAGGGGAAAAAAATTCCCTTTTCCACATTTGTTGAACCCAATGGCTAAAACAATTTTTCAGATAAGTAATGAAAAGGAGAAGGCTTGCCAAGGTAAGCTCTGTGTGGAAAGGCCTTTGCCAACAACTAAAAAGAAGCTATAGGTATACCCCTTTAATCCAGGTTTACAATAAATATCCCAGATATGATAATGGAACAGTACAATTGTGATATTTAACAGAATTGAACTGCTGAAAGAAGGGATGATACAAATAACTGTCACAATCGGTAATAGAACAGTCATGTGAAGGAACTTTGCCACTGTGATCTAATCATACAATTAGAAGATTGATCCCTGTCGTACATTAGAGAATTTCCTATCGAGGACAAATGATACCAATAGTTGGGTAAACTTACAGATGAGCACAACTGACTCCACAGCACTTTTTATTCCTTCCTAAATCATCTGCATGAGGTATTAAAATTGTAAGTAAAACACACAGTCAGTAAGAAAAGATGCACACAAAAAAAAAAAAAAAATAGCAGTAAGCTGTCACCTGCATTACAAGCTTGATTGTTCAGAAGTATTGACAGTTAGGTCTTCTGAAAAATCATCAAATATATGTGGGCATTCATTCCATTTCTTCTGCTCTCTTGCTTCCCAATACCCACCCACATAGTGATATGAACCATCGTCGTCCTTACGAAACCATCTCGGCTTCCACCCACTTTCTTGTAATTTCCTTGACTGCAAAAAAGATTGACCATGATTGAAGAAAATGTCCCAGTACCCTTAACGTGGGTTTGTGCACAAGCAACAGTAGATTTATTAATGCATCCATAGATGTAATAGTAAGTATGCGTTCATGCTATCATCATATGGTTTGACAGATACCCTGATCCGTACTTGGGACTTTTTTTAATAACCTAGTTAATGAGGAGGAATAAGAACCCACATGAGATCTACGAAAATTGTGTTTCATCGCCGCTAATAACTTTCTTTCATGGACAGGAAGACTGGAAGTCAAATTACCATCATCTTATAGCTTCTCATTTATCTAGGTTAGTGCCTACTCTTTTCTATTTAGAAGAGTCCATTAGTACATCATATAGTATTAATATGAAGGAAAAGTTATCTTTTAACAGTGGTTATCCTAGGCTACAAAAGAAAACCCAAGGCTAAGCAAAAGTAATCCTTCAACAATAGTTATAGTCAATCACAAAAGAAAACCCGAGGCACCAATCCATTAACATTCTATTTCTAGTGGTTTGTCGTGTAGCTTCAGAGTTAAAGTAGGATCAGCAAGGCAAGAACTAATTGCAGTCGATGTTTTGGGCAAGTATTCATCCAAGTTCATGATGTATTTCTTGGGCAGTATTGAAATGGAATGTTTTATCATATTCTGTGTCCCAGAATATGATAAACTTGCCGGTTTCGAAGCAAAACTCAATGCTACTTTAACACAAGGGCCGGTGTTCATCATTGAAAGTGGCATCTCTGTTTGCGCACATTGGAGAAAGTGCTCTGCTAGTGAAATCGGTCCATTGACACCTACAATTGTTTCAACCAAGGCCGAGCACTCTTCTCGAATTTGTGGATGCACTCTTTTTAAGTAGCTGAAACCTCTATGTGGAAAAGTTTCTTATTGCGAAATGAATGGCATTCTAGAAGCTCTCACTCAAACAAGGACTTCCTATACTGTACTAAAGCAGAATCAGTGGACATAGAGCATGTCCCCCTCCTGACGCTCTCTTGAGAGCTTTTTATAATTGATTCGGACCAGCTATATAGCAACTTAGATACAAATATCTGACAAATTCAACCGAACTATGCTCGTATAATTTCACATTTAAGCATTCTTGATTAAACAAAACAAGATATGATGCCCGACTATATGTTAGAGAGAGAGAGAGAGAGAGTACCATCCGTTGCCTTCTCTCTAATCTCAGCTTCTCCGCATTTGCCTTTTCGTATTCTCCATTCTCTAGATGCCGCTGGTCCGGTCGAAGTCTTGAATCCGTAGGCGGAAGTTTCTCCTTAATCCGGGATCAAACACTCGGGATCAGACGGCTAGAACAGAAAATCAAAGATGAATAAGGAGAAAAGGGATCAGAATATACAACCAATCGACTTAATATGTCATCTCTACCTGCAATCCTCGTGTTAGCTCGTTCAGTGTAATTGCAAACGATGATAAATTGTACCGAGTAAGACTAGTGGGAGGTTTACTCCTTTTCCATAACAAGGAGGCATCTGATAATGGATTACAACCCTTTTGCTTGGCAGCACCATCTCCAGCAATGTAATACATGCTCTCATTCCATTTTCCTAATAAGGTGGCAACTTTATTTCCCAAGACATCTTCAACAAATCCCTGCACCTGTTTGATGTTAATAAAGGTTTGTAAGATTGTGACAATATACACTGAAGAGAGCTGCTAGGAAGACACACCTGTGTCAGGGAGCTTCCTAACAGCCCTCCCTATAACACATGTTACCCAAAAACACATTAATGACAATATTTTATGAGAAAAGTAGCCCTATATGTCTGAAAAAATGACAAGAATGCCCCTATTTAGATATGCATGACAATGATATGTGGGCTATATGGGAGAACCCCAACACGAGCCTGTCTTTGTCTCTACCTGGTGAGGGTTGCGGCTAAGGATGGATGGCTCTTTAAACTTGAGCTTGCATGAATATTGGCGGTTACCCTGTATGTTCATTGTTCCATGATGATCGCAGTACACTTTGCCAAGGATGAGATTATATATAGTTGTTGTCACCTGATATTGGGATGAATGTGCACAAATTATTTGCATAACACAAGGGAAAAAAAGAAAGAACGAGCAATTAATGAATGCAATGTGAGCATGTGCATTCTAGCAATAGGATGCTTACGGTTGCATACCTTGCTCCACTGGAATATTTCACCATCATCAAATTCTAGCGTCAGAACACCAACTGGGTCAAGCTGAATTGATTGCCCCCAAAATTTGGACCTGATATTGCTGTCACCCCAGAATTTCCATCCTCTGCCTTCACAGTGACAGGCGATAAGCATGGGGTGGTGGCTGACCTATTAAGGGAAATGATGAACAAGCTTATATCCAAATACTAAATCCTCTCACACATCTGATGCTTAATAATGAATAGATATAGCCGCCACAAGATGGACACTAAGATTAAAATTTCAATGATAATTAATTTTCTCTGTAACCATGATTTTTAATAAGCATAAGCGCACCTCAACTCTCAACTATTCAAACAAACAAAAAAAACCACCTCAACTTTCAAGAGTTAAATAAGACATTTGTTAGAACTTTGACCATAAATCACATGCCATGATACTGTAAACAACATTGACCATAAATCACATGCAATGATACTGTAAACACTCTGTAAAGATTAAATAACAAATCTGCCTCAGACATTTCCCACACTGATCAAAGTACAATTTATGTTTTGAACAAGAGATTGCATTTTTACCACTTGCTTTGATGCTCACAAGGAGACTAGGTGGTCCGCTGAAACATGTTTTTTTCCCTTTTTTTTTGGGACAGAATCAACAGAAGCTTGTTCAGGGAAAGTAAATCTAGAAAACCATTAGGGCCCGTTTGGATACCTCATATACTGTATTTGGAATTGGACTTGAGTTTTGAATACAAAATGAAAAGATCCACCAGCTCATGTTGAAGGAGAGAGAGGGAAGGGGGTATTTCCTACTAGAGGGGAGATGTTGAGGAGCAAAGAGGGTTAAGGAAACTGCCAGATCTGTTGATTTCCAATTACTTATTTCCACAGCATATTTGAAAATCTGATTTTTTTCACCGTTAGTCGCTGATTTGGAAATCCAAGGATTTGATCCGGATCCAAATCACAACTCAAAATCGGCTGCAAATGTGAGAAATCCAAATCAAAATCTTTTCGGCATCCAAACGGGCCCTTAGTTCCAAAACAAACATGATGTAGTGCATTCCCCCGTAAGCATTGAAGACCCAATAGAAGAACCAAGAGAGGAGCCAAGAAAGAGAGGACTGTCGTGATTTCAAGTTGGATGTTCGTAGGGCCCACTTCACTAGTGGACTATTGTATGCCAGATGGGGGTCGACTCAAATGTGCCACAGACATGAAGGGAACACTGCAAGGTGCGTTTTCTTTTTCTTTTTCTTTTTTTTTTAGTGAACGACAAAGATAGTCGATAAGAAAAGGGAAGGGGCCCTGCGGCCGAGATGGTCGATACAAGGAAGAACTACTAACTCGGTACAAAAAGCATGGTTTAGGGTCAAGGAGGAAGATAGTCGAATAACTCTAGCCTATCCCTAAGGATCCTTGATCCGGCCACCATATCCGCATCACTATTTGCCGATCTTATGACATGCTGGAATCAGATTGCAGAGTGCCAGTCGATCTTGGATCTCATCAAACCAGTGAGCGAATCGCCACGGGACAGCTCCAAAGTGTTATATGCCCAATAAAAGTCTAATCTAAGTAGGACTTTCCATTTTTATCAGTTTCTCTATGTAATTCAGTGTCTATTAAATAAATTGGGGGTCACGGGCAAGGTTTCAAGCTTCTATTTCAGTATGTCAATCATGATGGAAATGAAAACATGTCAGTTTTGAATGAAAATTTTGATGGCAAACCTATAAATAAGGAAACATGTGGAAAACTATGCAAATGATGGACATTTAAGATGAAACTTCAGGAATTGCTAGAATGAGCACAAATACACGCAAAAAAATAGCAAAATAAACGCCCATAAAGGTTTAACAACATCGAACACCTAGTGACGTGTGGTTGCACATGTTTGATATTTGATAGGTTTTTTTTTTTTGAATGGTAATTTGATATTTGATATTTTAGTACAAATCACATCTTTTTTTAAATGATGAGTACATATCACATTTCTGATTTCACGAATAAATTCAGTTTTCGTTTTGCTATGCATTTTGGCTACTGTATGTTTTTCAGTGGGGATGGAAACATAAACATTTTGGTCGTTTCTTGTCGGTTTTTGTGAAAAATTAAAAACTACGGTCACAGATTCAATATGAAGATACCTAAAAAACTACTATTAATTTATAAATGACAATCTGGTTATACTATTTGCAACACGCAATATGAACACCTAAGCAAGGTTTAAAATTTCGGTTTCAGCAAAATTTCAGCCGAAATTCGGTAAAAAAATGGCCAAATATGTAATTTTTGCCCAAAATTTCACCAAAAAAAGTAAATTTCATAAAAAAAATTAAAAAATATAATATTTTCCTTAAATTTCAGCTGAAATCTGGACCGACACCAAAATTGGTACTTTCAGTGTTGGTCCGGACTGACATCCAAAATTTCAGTGTGTCGGCCGAAATTTAAAACCATCCCCAAGGGCCCTGCCATATACAACATGATTTGAACAATGATATATCAGAATTCAGAAGTTCCTTGAAAAGAGAACCATACTGAATCACTATTATACCATCACAATACTGTCTCCCCAAGCGCTCCCAAAACTCAAGAAACCGAAACAGAGTAAGTGAACTATATCCCCACACGAGCTATGTTTGCAGACATTTACTCAATCACAATGCAACTAAACTGTTTCACTTTTCATTTATAATACCATTACCAAGAAGTGTGCTGGTTCAGCTGAGAAGCAACACCACTATATGATATCCATTCCATTTGAGAGTCAAACAACCTCAGTTATGACCTGATCTATTCCAAAAAGTAACATTTTGAATAAAAATGATAAAAATAGAGTATATTTGATGTATTTTGTGAATTATTTAATGGCAAATAGTAATAATCGTTCATATACGGACCTTCTCAGAGAAGAAGTGGATCCCTTTCTCAGGGTAGTCAGCTTCATAAGTTTCCCCTAACAATGGATTGAACGGTTTGCAATGTCGACCTTCAGACGAAGCATATCCTGAGACTGCAAAGGCAGCTACATTCATAATTCTCATGAGACTGTTCCCCTATATACACATCCGCCCCATTCAAAATGAATAGATGTCAATAAATGATCATGTTATACACAAATTTTTCAAACAGTAGCAAATGTTGTACAAGTAATAACTACCAAGCCCATACTAATTCATGAGATGAATTTGTTGTAGTTCCAAAGGCATGTTGGTTAGTCCAATAATTACCATACAAGGTTTGTTGATTAATTTAATGCATTTCATACTAATAAGAACTTGTTATGCATAGCCTCATTTAAAGCAGGAATGTTGAGTATGGAATTCATTTTGTGACCTATTGTGTTGCGTCCTTTCTGATTTTATGAATGGATGCGTTGAGTTCTATGTGTTCAATCAACACTCAATTAGGAAGAAAAATAAACAGAAAACTAGGGGACTTCTTCTATATAGGCACTTTTGGGGGTTTTCTCGAATAAAAGAAAAAGAATAACCATTGAGTTTGTTGGAGCCTTCTCTAGTAAAACAGAGAAGGCATGCTTTAAGGTATTATAGCTGTTGATGCATTAGGGCACAAGGCATACAGGGCTCTTAATGGGCTCCATCTGTAGATTGGCATGAGGTGGCAAGATTTCAGTTGACCTCCCTAAAAATCGTATAACACCATATGAAGCAGGAACACAGACAAAAAAACATGTACATTCTAATAGAGTAAACTGTGAATCAGCATAGCCTCAACATCTATGATACTCACATTTCCCATCACACTCAGAAACTGTAGATCATGCCCAGCTTTCTCTATGATATGCCTAAAGGAAAGCAAAGAAACAAAACCAGTTGCCACAGAATTTTATATAAAGTCGCACTCAGAAACTGTATACCATGCCCAGCTTTCCCTATGATATGCCTAAAGGTAAGCAAATAAACAAAACCAGCTGCCAGAGAACTTTATATAAACTGACTGGCAACACTTCTGTGGAATGAGATTTGCTCTAATAAAGTCATGCGGGGAAGCTTTTCACTACAAAGAAAACAGGACAGAAGTTCTATATAATCATTAGGTTCTCTTGTAAAAAATCTCACTTGAGTAAGGTTTGGAAACAGATCAATTTGGAAAAGGCATGAAATCAATTCAATGAAAAACAAAAGAAACACGGGCATGGTCATTAAACCAAACTATATGAAAAATAAAAAATCAATGCTGTGTTCACAGATTAACATAATCCCTGAAAAATAGACTTCAATGGCACAAACTTCTGTAAATTTTGAGAAACATAGTCATTACAGTGCTTTGTGACAATGCTTTGTCCCAATGCTATGAAAATTTTGAGATGACAAAGTGGCATTGCTCAGAGCTTGCAAAATACAAGGGCAGGCTAGAAAAATCTTTCCTCAAGATCAAAGAAAATAAAACTGAATGTCATCACTAGAGAACAATACGGAATTTCAAATTCAAATGGGGAAATAAAATATAATAAGTAAGAGCTCACCATTTTTCCACATTCATATGCTCGATCCAAAAGATAAGAATACTCCATCTCCTCAAAGCACTTCTGAAGGGATGATATCGGTTCATTGAAGTAAACAGGAAGACAAACTCGAGTGAGATCCTTACCAACATTATCTTTGATCATCGACCAAAGGTTGACACCTTTCTCCTTCTCAATAGGGTCAGGCAATTTATTCCGCCTTTCAATGAGTGGATATTTACGATCAATTAGTTCTGGTCCTACATGCATCTTGTCCACATTATCACAGTGATTCCCAATTTTTAAACTCTTGTCCACACTGTTTGCGATGACTATTAAAGATGCACCTGTAACCATAGAATCACTAAAATAATCGTTTGTATCAAAGAATGAGGGCTCATCTTCATCTGACACTTCCTCAAGTTCTTGTTTTCCAATATCATCAGATGATTCCGTTGTGCTGTATTCTAAACATCAGAAAAGAAGGCATCAGAGAGAACAACTTATTTCATAATAACAA
Organism: Tasmannia lanceolata; assembly: GCF_043159265.1. NCBI lineage: Eukaryota > Viridiplantae > Streptophyta > Magnoliopsida > Canellales > Winteraceae > Tasmannia > Tasmannia lanceolata. The sequence goes on along the minus strand of NW_027518679.1, from coordinate 51,583,320 downwards.
ATAAAATAATTCAAGTGGGCCCAGCAGGTATTATAGATGAAAGTATGGTAACAGATTTAAAATTGACCAATCCCACCCAACTAGTGAACTCCAGATAGGAGACTCTGTTAATTAAAATACTAAATGATAGCAAAACAAATTTCATGCATTTTATAAATGACTGGTATTATAGATGAAAGTATGGTGAAGGATTTAACATGGACCAATGCCAACTAATTAGCTCCAGATAGGAGACTCGGTTAATTAAATAAAAAATGATAGCAAAATTTTTTTAGGCATTTGATAAATGAGACTTCTGCATAAGGAAAACACCTAGCAGAATCGTTGTCTCCGGTAACTATAAGCATATCTGTAAATCATTTCAAATATGTAACATGGAGAGAAGAAGAAACATTTCAACAGATTAAAATTCACACATAGGGCCACACATCTGAATGAATTGATGAGAAAAGTATGAACAATATCACCAGAATTTATGGGAGGTGGTGAAAGATTTTTCTAGGCAGTAAGACGTCCTCCTAACCCCCAAGACAAACAGAGGATGATTCCCTTCCAGATATGCATTGTTCAGGGGTACACTAGGCACAGAACCACATTCACTGATGGAATTACAGAAGTTCCACCCACACTCTGCTCTTAAGACTTGACACACTCACCAGGTGACTGCACAGCGGAAAGACATTATTGACTTACCCTGGCAATATAGTAAGGCAACACTCCATTAGATGCCACGCCATTTTATGACCACACTCAGGAGTGTAAAGACTTGTGCTTCATGCCATTGGTGGAATCCTTCACGAAGCTTCCAAGACAAGTGTTCCACGCATGCTACGAATAAGTTGGTGCAACTCTTACTGCTTTGGACAAGTTGAGAGTACAGGAGGACAACCAATCACAAGAGATGAGCTGCACACCTTAAATGGCAGGGATAGCATAGATGATTTCCATGGTCAAGAGATGAGTTTCACGCCGTACATGGAAGGGATAGCATCGACAATTTCCACTGTAAGCAGATGCCAACATCCACATTTCTAGCACCAATAACAAGAAAGGGGTTGATCTGGCTTTGCTAAAAGAGGAAGAAGATTGTCTGCCCCTGATTCTCGAATTCCCCTTTCAATCCTCATTGAGTCATTGTTCTTTGTTCTTCATCACTCATCTCCCCCACATACCCCAATTCCTGCAACTCTTGCTGAGTTTCTCTCTGGGGATCCCCAGCTTGTAAGAGAGACAAATGGCATTCTAGACAGATCATTCAGGTACACATTGAACCATTTTCTCCTTTGTTTGTGTATGGATTAGCTACTTACCTTAATCCTCTAGTCCCAGACATTAGGATAACCCAAAAAAAAACTAGATAAATACAAACATCTTCAGTAAAGAAATAAATGAAACAATATTTTAAATCACAGGTGGCAGATTCCAACCACCTGTAATCATGTTTCTTTAGAAAAACTTTATCAGAAGAGCAAAACTGCAACTTAGTCTTTGGGTTAACTAAACAACTTCTCTGAAAAAAATTTCATGTTCTTAATTTCGGACTAAATGCTTATAAATTCTTACCTAATCCTAACTACATAACCATATGACAAGAATTTTTGCGCAATAGGGAAAGAGTTTTCATTATGACCCAACACTGGCAGACCTGTGCAAGAAAAAATATTTTATGGAGTGGCCATTAAACAGAAGAGCCAAATACCTTGAGTAGCACGAGGCTTAAATAGAATTTCACATAAGACTAGTAATACCACTATATCTCCATCCTTGACATTATTGTCAACATTCGCTTTCCACTTATATTATCAATTTCTTTTTGGGGAGAATGATTATAAAAGAAAATTAAAAAATTAGGAGCAAGAAATTCTGGGAAATGTGTAGAATTTCCATATAAATCCCAATTGAGCAAGAAATTCTGGGCAACGTGTGGAATTTCTCACATAAATCCCAATTTCCATGTGGAATGGAAATTAAAATTTCAACCCATTAGACTTGTTAAATTTTGATGAAAAGTGAGTAAAATTTAATACGGTATCTTATGGACAGACAAACTTCCCGTGATGTTGAAGAAATCGCGAGAATATTGGGAAATTTTCCACGGAAAATTTTGCTTTAACAATTGATCATTCTTAAATTTTATTAGTGGGAATTACTGATTCCATCGAATTGTGGAAATTAGAAGAATATGATGGGAATATTGAAATTTGGCTTTAACATTTGATCATTCTTAAATTTTATTAATGGGAATTACTGATTCCATGGAATTGTGGAAATTAGAAGAATATGATGGGAATATTCTCGGCCACTTGTAAGTTTGAAAATGTCCATGTAGTATGCTTGGAAGGGATCTGTAAACGGATATTTCAAAATTTCCGTTGGACATTCTAAACATGGTTCTAATAATCATTCGGTGAGAATATAGTACGAAAAAAATCTTCAAAAAGGAAACTGCAAATCTCTGAAGATTGAAGAAACATAATGAAGGAGGTAAAAGCTAAGAAAAAAAAAGGCAATAAGTTACCAAAGATTACATTTGATGGGTTCGTCACATATATTGATGCAAGAAACATACAGGAATAAAATAGAAGCGAATATATCAAATACCACTATATTTTCCATGTCCAGGACTTGAAATTTCATGCTTCAACACATGGAAGTGGCCATCATGAATTCCAGAGGTTACAACATCAGTATTTGCCACCTGAATATCAAAGAACAAAATTCCTTTTAATATCCAACAAGCAATTCAGTTTCAAAAACCATATCAGAAAGACAAGATTCAATTAAGAATAAAGTATCCAATATAACACAATTTTCATAAATGTAATCATGTTTCAGAGTAATAGTGCAATGAAATTAAATGCTCATCGAGAGAAATCATACTCTAAAATTATTAACTACCACTAGAAGAGGAGGAGCAATCATATAGACTATAATCATAATCGGATGCTGATTTGGCCTGAATTCTTGCCAATAACAAATCAACAATTAGTTTCAAAATCTTCTTAAGAAGCAACAAAATGTCATGGAGAAGCAAGAAAACAGATCAACGAGGGTAACTTATACCACAAGTTTAAACTGGAGAAAGACTTTTATTACTAGTAAGGAGTGATAAGTCCTTTATGAAACCAGACAATGTAGGTAACTCATATTCTATGGTTCCTTTTTTTCTTTTTTTTGGTGTATATTCTATGGTTCCTTATCCAGATACATGCATCTTTCCCTCAGTGCTCACTTTCTCTAGAACCTAATTCAATGGGTTTCTTTGAAAGCTAGCAAGAATAAATTGAATCTACACTGGAGTCCCAACAAACAAAATATTGCTCCTCAAAGTGCGAAGAAAGAGTACGTGAGCAATCACTGACACCCAAGATAACTCACATAGATGGAGTATGTGAAATATTTGCATAGCTGCGGATAATTGACTGTATAACATAATAAAAAGTACTGGGCAACTGTCTCCAGCAAGTCACTGAACAGTAATATAGAATATCAAGGCATATCTGTAGAGAACCACGAATTCCAACATATTTTCTGATCCAGATCATAAGATAAGTAGCATCACTTGAAGGGTGCAAGAACTGATGAAGAAAACATGCAAAAATTAAATGGACATCTAGTCACACTTTACAGCTCGGGGTATCTACAGAGCGCCGAGTGTCTCCATCCACCCATCCCCATTTTTGTACGTGATAATCCCTATAATAAAATTTAAATAGATAGAATTTTGCAGCACTTTGGCTGTCAATTGATTTTTGTAAGACATTTTCAAAGCAAGCCATCAATATTATTAATATATGCATTATACACATTATAAGTCATACGATAATATTCCTTTGTTGGCAAATTTATGAGGGGTGAACCATTGATTTTTTTTATGAAAAAGAATTATGTGCGGATCATAAATGTTCAAAGCATATGATTTTTCTATGTGAGATCATTATAATGTGTGAACTCCGGACAAGATTTGAGCTAAGCAGCTAATTATTCCATGGGAGCATGCAAAGCGTTATTTGTGACCTCCAAGCAAATGCATCTGGTAACAAAATACGAAGGAGGGTGTGGACCTCTATGTTACTACTGCTCTGATGACTACTAGACTAAGATTTCAAGATTAAGATAAGACAGTACTAACCGTTTCCAACATCCCTACGACCTTTGGCTTAACAGAATCTTTTCATACCACCAAATTATTACAAGTATTAGCCAGGCCTAATGTAAAAGCATTCAATAAGGAACACAATAAATCTTTATCAATCAATTGCCAAACATACGAGGTGATCTATCCCTTGAAGAAGAAAGAATATTCTTCATAAAGAAATCTGCAATCACAGTCCAACACTAAATACAGCTTGCCCTTCACTATTAGATTGTGAACTTTTGACATACAGATTCTCCTGCTTCATAGGCAAATTACATTCTACTAATTCAAATTATGACATAGTATAGTACACTTTTGAATTTTCTTTAGCAACTATTACATCCACATGCTGCTGTTATGCATTCCATTCTACCACATTCACTATTGGTGCATCAACCACATCAAGAACCCACCACTACTTTCTCTAATAACTGGGTCTTCACAAAAGATGAAATTGCAAAGCACTTCCCACTTCAATTAAACAGTTGACATTGAAAGACACAAGGAAAGATGTGCTAGTCCAAAGAGAGAACATATGTGAGAATATCGGCATTTTCGGCTTTCCAAAATAAACGGTGTATTTACAATTAGGTCTAGAAACCACAGAATATAACACCAAACTATTCTCCGCATAACTTCAGAACAACTTAATAACATATAATCATACAAGAAATTAGAAATGAATGAAGACTCCTAAGACAAAAAATTGCAACTAAAAAAACCAACAGACCAGTTTTCCCTTAATTTGTATCCCTAATCAGTGAATCATGAGCCATGTTTGAGGCATGAAACAGAAAATCTTCAAAAATATATAAGTATAGTAGTTATACATTCAAATACATCTTCAGAAAAATACAAATTGCATAAAATGGATTTTGGCCAAAAATTAAATCCATGGAAGAACAAGTGTCTAGATTGCTTGAGCTGATATTTGGAATGCATCGTGTAATGAAGAGTTATGAATTTTTTATGTATCCGTTTGAGGGTCCTTTGAAATTCTATTGTTGTTTATCTCTTAGTAGTTTTTTTTTTTTTTTTTGGCCTGACTGAAGAAAAGAGGATCCCAAGGATTTGGACTCTCTTTTTAGTATTGTTTGCAAAGATAGATGTTTTTTTTTCTTGCAAAGATTGATGGGTTCGTTCATGGATTCGATCTATTTATTCACGAGCTTTCCACTCTAGGTGGTTCCTGATAACTATATCGAATAAAAAATTTAGGAAAAATTTAAAAGATATGCATGTAACCAAGTTCACTTCCATTCATTTGTTGGTAAATTGGTAAATCTGTTCTGTTTGAAAATATTAATTATCTCACCAGTAATTCTATTGATACATAATCATGTAAGATATTATGTCCAAACATTAGGTGTCCATAATCATGTCTCAGTTTGCTGCACTAAATACAGTTTATTCCTACCATTTTTTTGTTCCTAACTAATGTAAGACTAGTAGCTTTTAGCATTAAACATATTTAATTTCTCCAAATAAGCATAGTTATTTTGCAGAGAAATACCTCAAACTGCCTCAATGTGTCAATCAAGTTGAATCGTTCTTCATAAAGAAGTTTCAATTGTCCTTGTAACTCTGCAAATTCTGATAGCATTATCCGTTCACAGTCATTGATAAGGACCTCACCAATTCCATCTTCAATCAAGCGGTCTCTAAGCTTTTTGGTCGAAATAGAGAGATGATTTTCGACATGGGAAACCTTACCACTCGATGGTCTCAAAGAAATAAGGCTACGTGCAGATACCAAAGCCTCTATCCATGCCACACGATCTTTTCCTGAATCAGTTCTCAGATGAAGTGTTTTTGTGGCAGTGAATATATAGAATCGTCTATCATCAGATTTGCTTTCACGAAAAGATGAAACCTAGAACAAAAGAAAGAATATACTTAGCTACCAAGAACTACAGAAGACATACTATAAATCTGGCAATAAAAAGTATTTATTCTCCATGAAAATCATACAATAAATCAGGTAAATGGCAACCATCATGTACATATTCAACCGAAAATAACTAATATCTCAAAGAATCACTCGTAAATCTACAGCCATGTACCTCATAAAGAAAGCACTCTCTTTGAATCTTTAAGAAAAATGAAAAAGGTGGCAGTTATGATAACATAATCAAGCTAACATTTGCTTCTCACAGCCCTAAAAATGTAATTAGTTCACAAAGGCAGAACCGGGTATATGAGGATTTTCAACAGATGAATCTACAGAACTACAAACTCCCACGTAAGCACTAAGATCATACCAATTGATATAATAATGCAAAGGAATAAAAAGAGCCCACAAATGTAATACAATCTCAGAGGCTATTACAGGTCATCAGTGTTAGAGTATATCAGATCTTGTAATATATGACCGTTGGATCTATATGGTAAGATTAGATTAGGGAGTTGGTTGGATGTGGTAATCACAATAGATTAGGATAGGATTATCACTTTTAATCTTGCCGTTTACCATGCTTATCCTTATCTTATTTGTAACTGCTTATTTAAGCACAGTTTGGTGTTAATGAAAATCAATAGAGATGAGTAGAAATCTTTGATTCTATAATCAGGGAATAATCTGAAAAAATGAAAAAAAAAGAACAAAAAAAAAACAGCCGAGAAAAAAAGCTAGAAGAAAATTAGAAAGTAAAATATAAAAAAAAAATTCCTCCAACCTAGACAAGCAAACGGCAAGCCACTTATAAAATTTCTAAGAGACCCAACTTGATAAATCCTGATAAATCACAGCGGAATGGAAAGTAAAAGAAAAAAGAGATCTACTACGCAGATGCCCCGGACTCAGATCTTTGTCATTTCTTTGCGTAACTTCAAAAATAAGAACCCACCTAAAGTGTTCTTTCTCCTAAATTTTTCTCACAGAAGCCCTACTCTACAAGCTAGGCATAATCAAAATGATGAATGAATCCCTAGCGTCTAAGAAACACCAACATCCAAAACACGCAATACGTCTGAAAGACCAACGGTTCAACGGCAAACAAACAATACAAGAAAGCCCACCAACCACAGCGAGAAAATATGCAGCCAATACCTCTATTTTTCAGGGGGAGAAATGGATCCCTAACCCCAGGGTCCCCATCCCTCTCTCTCTCTCTCTCTCTCTCTCTCTCTCAGGTGAATGACAGCAGGAAAAGCGTGAAATAAGATAAAAGGAGGGGCAATGATATTCCCCCCCTCCTAAATGGATAAAATCCGATGTGTTATTTGGAGGGTGATGTGACGGGTAGCCCTAATAATAATACCCGTAGAAATACCATGTAGCCTATCGTGGTAGCCCACCAGAACCTGCTGATTTGACCCAGTCCAGACTCCAGACTAACCACAAGTGAAACAATAGAAAGGGATAAAAAGGTAAATAAAAAAATTAAACTATTGTATGTCCATCTATCGAAGATTATTCAGGGAATATGCAGAAAAGTCAAGTAGAAAGAAAGACAGAGAGAGACGGTGAACAGTGAAATATACAGCTTTTTCCGATTCTTCATCAGAGTTTTCGAGGAATATCCTGAAACTCTGAAAGACTAGAAAAAAACCTCCGGTTGTTGAAAGTTTTCTCTGCTGCAGGCAGGTGAAAAGACAGATCGAAGGAAATAGTAAAAATCTTTTGAAATTCATTATTTCCCAAAGTAGAAACTGTTCAGAGATCGAAATAGGGAGGGAAAAAAAAAAGCTTGGAATTACAGTGTTTTGATAATTACACTAAAACATCCAGTTTCTTTTATGATTAAACAGTCCTCAAAGGTTATTCCAGGCCCCAAACCACTTTCAAAGAAAATTAAAAAAAGAAAAGACAAGCTGAATTCGTGTAATTATTAAAACATGGTAGTGCGAATATCAGTAACAAAAAAAAACCGTATTCGTTCGTATCTCGCACCTTGAGATGGATGAGGCCAACCATTTTATGTTGCTTTCTCCTCCTACTACTACTTTCTCGCTCTAGACGAGAAAGCCGATTCGAGGCGTTTCCGATCACACGGACTTCCTCTCTCGCCGAGAAATTCTCAGATTCTTGGATCTTTGAGTAAGAAAGAAGGCCATTTTTCAACAAAAACCACCGCGATCTCCATCCCTTGCCGTAATTCGTCCATTTGTACAGAACTCCGGCCACATTGAGGTGAGATCCCGTCTCTGTTCTTATATTCTCAGATCCGGCCATTCCCGCCGGAAAACGAGCTCTTTCCGACGGATCCAACGGTGATTGATCTCCAATTCCAGGACTCTCCAACGATATGCAGCACAACGGATGCATTTCTTTTACTCTCATCCCGATCTAGATTCCAAAATCAAGAAAATCAAATGCCAATCTCTACGTCAAAGCTAAAGCTACGCTCCGCTCCAACTACAGACAGACAAAAACGAAGATCTAGGAATTTCATTACCTTCTATTCTATTCTTGTGCAAATTAAAAGAAATACTTCTAGGAGCTAAAGAAGGAAACCTTAGAAGTCTGCAACTTTGGAGCTTTTACATCTCGCCAGAGAGAGAGAGAGAGAGAGAGAGAGAGAGTTATTAATTAATAGGGCAACCTTTTTGCAGAAATGTGACTAACATTCCACAAATGGGGAGACCTTCGTTTCTCTTTTCTCTGATGCAGACATAAAATAAGGGGCAGGGATGATGTGTTGTGTAACTTGTGTTATAACGTTTATGATTCTGTTTCTGACCGTTACGTCCGATACTCTTGTTTCGGATCATATACCAATGATGACAACCGATAAGATAAGTGTCGCTGTCGCATTTACTATTTTATTTTCTTCTTTTTGGGGAATTTCCTTTCCAGATTCTCTTGCCATTCTTTGATCACGGCCTGTTGCAATCGACTGCCGAAACTGAAAAGCGCGAGATCCGAAATTGCCGAAATGTACCAAATTTTGGTCGAAACAAATTTCGGTCGTTCATCAAATTTGGCGAAATTTAATAACTTGACCAAAATTTCAGCCCAAAAAATCAGCATTTCGTATGATTTTACTGAATTTCGGGATTTCAGCTGAAATTTCGGTTTTGGCTGGGTCCGAAATTTATGAATAGCTGCTGAGATGGCAAGATTAACCTTATCAGATGCCGATCGTGATCACACATCGTGCACTCGGGGTGTCTATGGATCGACTTCTGATCAGATCCATCCGTCCTTCAGACCCGATCCATTTAAATATCTTATTTGTGTGCCCATCGTGTCCGCTAAGTAGGTCCTATTTAAATTGTACATACATAGAAAAAGAAATTCTCAAAACATGGTGAGTTGCAACTAGATTGAGGATAGGTAGATTAGAGGTGAATGGTTAGAAAAGGAAGAGAGGAGGGTGACTCACACTGAAATTGCAAAATACTTATGTGTGTTCTTAAAATTTATTATAAGGGAATTGAAATCAGACCGGCCGCGAAATGCCTTTTGTGATGGACCCTAGCAAATCCCTTATTATTATTATTATTATTATTATATAACAGGATGTAATATGATAAAATCGGTTTTGATAGATATCTGTATCGAATCAGTCATCTTTCATATCCTACAATTGGGATCAGAAATATGTCCATAGATCCGGGTAGCGTGTTTAGATCCGGCCCGTTGAAGTTCCCATGCTCTGTTTGGTTGCTTGTTTTGGGGGGTTGTAGGAGTTTCAAATGCATGAGATCTCCCGGAGATCTCCCCAAAGCATGTTTGGTTGTCATTTACACATTTGACCACTAGACAACTTCTAGACATCATTATTGGTTTTTATCCTAGGTGGCGCCTACGTGGCGGAGATGTTCCCCCCGTAATCTTCTCCCCTTTTTTCACCTATATTTAGGAGAAATTCTTGTCTTATTCTTATTCTTTCTCTCTCTCTCTTACTTTTCTCTCTCCTCACCTATATTTTGATAATGATACCCTACATTTTCCGCTAATTTCCTTGCACAACCAAACACTACTCGCAAATCTCCCTCATAATATTCTCCCCATCTTCCATTCTTGTCTAATTCTCTTTGACTTATTTTTCTCCTATTCTCGCAGCCATCACAAGCAACCAAACATAGCAATAAGGATGCTCCATTGGTGGGTCCTACGAACCACTGGTCGTCACTTTATTTACAGAAAAAGCCCCTGCGCCTTAGATTTTTTAGTCGGCACAAGATAGCAAGATCACGTAGGTTGAGTGAGTACGTGTGGGGCCCAGCATAGGGTGGAAAGCGTCCTTTTTCTTTGAATTTTGCCAACACGTGTCAGCGACAAAGGGATCAGGGGTATTGCTGGTGAGCACGTTGCGCAGTAATCGACTGCCCACGCTTCGGAGATGTCCTTGCTTCTTTTTTCTGGCTTTAAGAAATCCACGCTCTCTGTAGCGTCACCATCGAGTTCCCCACACATGGCTTCTTTTCTTGGATCATACGCCTCCAATTCCTTAAATACCCCTCACGACCTCCTAAATCCCATCATCTTCCCCTTTTTTTCACGCCTAAAAACTAGTCAAAACTAAGAACCACCCTCCTGCATCGTTGTAAGCTGAAGACTCCATCAGAAAATGTCTGCAGAACGCTAAAAGATAGAGGTCCTCTCTCTCTCTCTCTCTCTCTCTCTCTCTCCCTCTCTCTCTCTCTCTCTCTCATACAAACACAGCTCACACGCGGACCCACCACGATGCTCTCATTTGGACGTGAAGATAAGTTACCTACTATGCCACAAACACCTAGGGGTGTCAATGGACCCAGACGTCCCGGTTCGGGTTGAGGCCAACCCGACCCCGACCTGAACCAATTTCCAACCCGACAGTGTTCAACTCCACCCAAACCGAGGAACACTCTTTTCCAACTCGTACCCAAGCCGACCCGAGTTCAACCTGCCCCAACCAGAGTTTTCAAGCTTACCAAAAAAAATTCATAAAATCGCCATGTTTCAGTCGCGTTGGGTTGCCCAAACCTTCAACCCGAACCTGACCCGTCTTTTTTTTGGGTTGGTTGAACCTGTCAGGTTCAGATTGAACCCGAACCGAGTTGCACCCTTAGACAACTAGTAAATGGTTGAGGGACAGTCCTAAATCCAATTTTATTATACTAATTTACAAAAATACACTCTAATTTTCTATAAATGTAAGTACTATTTGTGGGGAATTTTAAAAAAAATAAGCCTAAGCCTTACGGATTTTTTTTTGAATTATTCATACTTTTCATGCATCTCTCTCAAAGTCTTCAGTCACCTTGCTCTTCCTTCTCTAACTATTGACCCTACGTCCATTGCCCATTGCGTCGATGTTGCTTCGCCTCACCCTCCCCCTACAGCTCTCACTCACACTGAGAAATTTAACTGCGTAAAATATAAGTAGGACTTACTAGGACACTCTGATGGACGATCCAATTTGAAATGGATTGTGACCGAGACACAGGAAATAGTATCCAAAGAACACTCCGACTCCGATCCGACCGATAAGATATTTAAATCGACCGTGACTAGAACATTGTTGGATCCGACCTGAGGTTGATCCATTGACACCCCTACAAACCCCAAACCCAAAAAGCAAATGACAAAAATACCATAATTTTAATGTTAAATTTTCAATTATTACCCAGCCATCTCAAACAGCCTCATGCAACCAACTTAGATGGAGCAAGATTCGCCTGAAGTACTTTCCTCCAATGCTGTAATAGCCGAACCGAGAGACCCCACTCGGCGTTTATCGAATGTAGGCGCCAGTAGTGGCATTTATTTGAAAATTTAACTTCACAAGTGACGCAGGGGCATATAGCGGATTCAAGGGGCAAAGAAACATGAGCAACAAATGCCTCAATTGAAGAGCAACAGATGGCTCTATAGGCCATTGATCTTTGTCATCGAGCGAGATGCACCTGCATCATCAAGGGGATATTTTAGTCATTTTACAAATGTAATTTCATTTGAAAAAAAATTTAAAAAAAAAAAAAAAACCCGTTTTTAAAGTCTGTTTCCTTCTCTTATTTTGAGCAAATTTAGTGGGACAGGTATTTCCTGCCATTTTAAGCCACAAAATGATACTTGAATGCCAGCTAAAAAAGTGTACTTGTAGCAGTGTCATATGAGTTTCATTATACAGAAAATAAGAGCCAAATCTGCCCTGTTAAAGATAACGGGGTCGTCCTTTCCGAGACAAAAACTATCTCCCTGCTCTATGCAAACTAGGGCTGGCAATTTCACCCGGGAAAGCGAGGATCCGCCCTGCCCCACCCCACTTGGGAGGGGATTCCTCAATTTGAGCGGGGAAGGGGAAGAGGATTTAAAAAATTCCCCGGTGCGGGGACGGGGAGAGGAAGGGATGGAGTTGGCCCCGTCCCGCCCCGCACGGCATTAATGCCATTTTTTTGTATTTTTTAAGTGTTTTTTTTTTTGAAAAACTACTAGAAACCCCTTGGATCGAAACATATCTATAAGATTCCCACAAAATTTTCATAATTACCATTAGTACAGTTTTGTCCCTGAAATAGCATTTTATATTTTCTTTTACCCATAACCCATTGGGCATTGGCCCTCATTATATTAGTATGTTACGAGAAATCCTTAAAATCTCTCCATCGAACCATCACTGAAAGGCAATATTAAATCCTTTGAAAATCTCCTTCCCTCAAGTAAAGGCAACATCTTTATGATGAGTGATGAGATTTTATATGGTGTACGCTCGTATAGTCCATTATTTTTCAAAAAGTAATGTATGGGCTACTCCATAAGATGATCCAAACCTCACTGGGGATGGGATGGGGATTAGATATTCCCCGCGGGGAGGGGAGGGGGATTCCCCACCATCCCTGCAGAGGGGAAGGAGTAGGGGACCCAACATCCAGCCCTGACCCGCCCCTTTGCCGGTCGTAATCCAAACCCTCTTTTTATCAAGAGCCATAACACTCACAAACAGCCTAAAAGCTGAGTTAGTCTCTATCATACATCAGTTACTCTACCCACCAAACGCAAACCAACATCTAATGTCGCCACGAAAAACCCTAAACCTCTATTATTTCCAAACATGCACTGTTAAAGATAACGGTGGTGTTGCCCTTTCTTTCTGAGACAATAACTATCTTTCTGCTCTCCAAACCCTCTTTTTATTATTCGAAACACTCACAAACAGCTAAATGCTTACTTAAGTCTCCATCACACGTCACTTCCCCAACCTTCCAAACCCAAACCTTCATATAATGTCACCACGAAAAACCCTAAACCCCTAAATATGCACTGTTAAAGATAACGGAGTGTCGCCCTTTGTGAGACAAAAACTATCTCCAAACCCTCTTTTTATTTAGAGCCACAACAGTCACAAACATTCTCCATCACACGTCACTTTGCCTACCTTCCAAACCCAAACCTTTATCTAATTAAATTTGGCTAAGAAAACTCCTAGATTATTTTTTGCTTTTATTAATGGATGGAATATGTCTTTATATTAGTCTCGCTCGCCTTAGTTTTCAAACCCATTGCAGATGTAGATGTAAAGTAGTTCTCAAACTTAGTTTGAAAATGTGAAGCCTTTATTTTCTTGGTTGGAGCTTGAGATGGCCCATGTGATAAAGGAGGAAAGGACGCCTTGACAGAAGGAATGATGTTACTGGCCTTGTTAAGAGGACTTCCAAAGGCTTATTGGATGGAAGTTAGTATTAAGATGGCATTAAAACTTAGTAAAATTTTTTAATGGTGAGGCCAACCCCGTCACCAAAATAAAGTACATGAGAGAAATTTACTTAGGGAAATGTTATCAGCACTACTGTATTTTGATGCAGGCACTCCTCACTTTATTAAAAGTATAGTATGGTATGGCCCGCACTACAGGATGATCCAAACCGTCCATTAGATGGGCCACAACCTAAATAGGTTGGGCCCCAAAAATCATTTCCATAGGTTGATGCTAACCCTCCGATCTGAATTTTTGAGAGTTGATCCTAACCCTCTATAGATCGGAGGGTTAGAATTAACCTATGGAAATGATTTTTGGGGCACAACCTTTTTAGGCTATGGCCCATCTAATGGACGGTTTGGATTATCGTGTGGTGCGGGCCATGCCATACTTTTAATAAAGTGAGGAGTGCCTAACATTACCCTTTATTTATTGTGGGGATTTGGGTATCTCCTACAGAGATTCACCTTGCTAGTTTGTAGCGTGGAGTGAAGAAAGCAGCATTCCCAAGGGTCATGGGATGGAATATTTATACATTTTTATAGGTTTATTTCATGGGTGGAATAAAATTATGCAACAGGTATAATGTGATGCACGTGAGTTGCAATACAACTTGGCTGACATCATGATATTGATGTGTGTATACAATCTCTTTTATGGAAAGAAACTGAAATACTTAGTTATGAGTGTTTAGTGTCGACGGGTTTGATGATTATGGTCACCAAATTATAATTAAGAATTGGGATTTGCTAGGTAATTTTATGGAAAGCCATTTCACGGCTTACTTTTGCAACTTTTGCAGGAGAGAACAGCAACCGGATCAGATGAATTAAATGAATAAGACAATATGCTAAAAAGTGAGCACGAGTAGTGGCTGTTCCGTACTGCAAAAGTGAGCCGTGAAATGCTTTTCCGCGAAATGGCTTATTGTGAGACACGCAGAGAGTAGTGGATTAATAAGTTGTTTGACTAAGAGGAGACAAGCACTGGATTTGCCTGGAACTTTCCTCAGAGAATGGTTGTAGAGGGTGTCATTAGAATAACAGAGCGAAAAAAGAGTGAGGAATCGTCATTTCCAAGAAATTCAAGTAAAATTCCTATTTTTTTTAATTTTTTTTTTGTAGTTTTGGGCTTGGATATTATAGTGAGGGGACAAGGGTGACACATCAGTACACATGCAATAATTAACCAGAATACATCAAATGACTAACCGTGAGACATCCATGGGAGTCTCCAGAGGTTTTAATGCTATATTGGCAACCAAACAAGGTGTTTCGCAAACGTGGCACCCAAATGCCAAGCGAAACCCTTGAACCATGGCGGCTTTTGTGCGGCCTTTTATGCTAAGAATTATATATGTTTATTCTCATGCCAATGTTATTGATTCTCCAACAGTTATTAATACTTGTTAATTCATATTGTGGCTATTAGCGAAAAACATTCAACTGATGGATTGGTAGTTAAGAGAAAAAAATAGAAAAGAGGTCGCCGTGCTTGAGGGGAATTCAAGATTTTCTGTTGTTTGACAGCATGAAGAGATTTCAATGCAGAATCGTTTTCGTCAACTAACATTGGTCTAAACATCTATCTTGAGAGACAGTAAAAGATCTAACTTCAGCTCCAAAATCCGTCAAATGCTACGAAGGATCTTCATTCGCCAATGAAGGTACCCAATATATATATATAGTGAAGCTACACCGCCGGCTTAAAATACAATGGGCCCACATTGTTTTGGTGATCAAAAGAATTCATTTGATTGGCCCTCACATAGATAGGGTGTCCGCCAAAAATCAGCTCCATAGGATCATCCCAACCCTTCAAAATGTGGAGGCAAAAATGGACAAATTTGTGAAAGTTTTTACACGTTCATTTTTGCCTCCACAAATCGTAGGGTTCGGATGATCCTATGGAGCTGATTTTTGGTGGACACCCTATCTATGTGAGGGCCAATCAAATGAATTCTTTGGATCACCAAAACAATGTGGGCCCATTGTTTTTTAAGCCGGCGGTGTAGCTTCACTTTCCTCATATATATATATATATATATATATATATATATATATATATATATATATATACTTTTTTTTTTTTTTTTCCTTTTTATGATTTTATTTTAGATATCTGTATAATGGGAATTACTATATAGACCATCGCAGAAGGCATTTTGCAGGCCGGCTGTTGCATGAGAGAGCAGCCACATGAGATGAATTAAATGAATAAGACAAAATCTGAGCCTTTATGGTTTCTTTCTCATGCAACAGCCGGTCCATGAAATGCCTTTTGCGAGGGTCCCTAGCAAATCCCTGTAGAGCTTTACAATTGATCTTAATCATATAATACCTCTCAAATAAAAAAAAATGATAACTAGACATGAAACCCTTCAGACAGCCGTCTAATATTTAGAAGGTGATTTAAATGAACAGCCAAATTTTAAAAATAAATTATATAAAGATTCGTGATTCTAGAATTTGTCTTGGGCTATTTATTTTGGTCTCTTGCCTGAAGACATCACCAACATTATATATCTTTAGGAGGAAACAAGATTCAGATAGAGCAGTTTGAACGCTATTTCGGTAGTTGGCTGTTAATTATTAAACCAGTTATCAACATCTTTTTCCCTGTGTTATATGGCCACAACACCATTTCTTTCTTTCTAACCTCGGTTGAGATTTCCTTAAGAAGAGATGATTGACATCTTTAATATCATTAGGCTGAGGCTAAGAAAACAATTAATTAGGTGTTTGGATTTAAATAAATGACAATTTCGGCGTTTAAGGGTTCGGAGAGAGATGGGATTTGAATCACTGTCGTGGGTATTTTGGTAATTTCAAAAAGTGCTTTTGTGGTATAAATGGCTACCTTCTTTAGCCTGTTTTGTGGGGTGAAAATGGGTGTCTGCAGAATTAAAAGGGGTGTAAATATCAGCTCACTTATAGAAAATAAATTTTGCATAGAAAAAATATTTCATGGAAAATAAAATTCCAGGGTCAAACGAAGTTTTCAATTTTCTTGAAAAAACATGAAAAATTTACAATTTATAAAAAATATCCATGAAAAATGAGTTCTCGAAATGCTGGAGAAATTCTCTAGGGCCATGTTCGGCAACCATGAATTTTTTCACGATAAATTAGTTTGTCAAATGGTGAGAGGGGTAGGGCACATAATGAGTAGAGGGTGATAAGTAGGGAAAAAGTGGAAAAGATCAATTATATTTGTTGAGATCCAGGTAGATCTCACCCCTAAAAGCTAGCCCCCACCC
Source organism: Tasmannia lanceolata (assembly GCF_043159265.1). Taxonomy (NCBI): domain Eukaryota; kingdom Viridiplantae; phylum Streptophyta; class Magnoliopsida; order Canellales; family Winteraceae; genus Tasmannia; species Tasmannia lanceolata. Next base: position 51,566,297 of record NW_027518679.1, on the reverse strand, counting down.
TAAAAAAAGAAAGAAAAGGCTAACCGTTAAGGGGAGCAGCCCGAGTCTTTGTAAGCCCATCCCCATCTCTTTACTTTTCTAATGTGGGATCTTTGCTTTTGCGTGGAACACCCAATAATCCCCCTCCAGATAGGAGCAACATGGGAACTAGGAGATCTTGCACAAGGGATTTTCTCCATCCTCAAAGGTACACTAGGGTTACCGAGATCGGCGTTCCGGGGAGGAAAATGAGGTGCAAAATGACCTTCCTGTCCCCAGTCAATCCTTGCTTCTTGGTGCCATGTGTTTGGCCCTGATTGGGTGCTGATTTTTTTATCCTAACAAGGAGCAACGTGAGATCAATTTCCAACGAAATTGTGACTACTGCCCGACCAATACAACCCCAGGAAAATAGTTTGGTCGGTGGAAAGGTTGTCTAGCGGCAAAAACCTAATAAATATGTAGGTTTTATTTTGGACCTGTTTTCCCACAGCCTGGAATACCACTTTTTGGTCGGTGGAAGGTCTTTTGGTCATCCTGAGTGGACAAAACGAGCAAGGCCCAGTTTTAATCAAGGGCCTTCATGTCATTTTCCACGATTGGTACTTCTCCGGGCCATTTTTCCTAGGGTCCATTTGGATGCTCCAAAAAAATGGAGAAAACCGTGATTTTTTTGGCTATCATGATTTTTATTTTATTTTTTTCCAATGATAAATCGGTGTCTTCTAATTAGAAGATGGGATAAAATGGCTAAAAATCAGGAAACAAAAAAATTCAGAATTTTGAACACAATTTTTTGTTTCCTGTTTTTTAGTCCCTTCTCCCCACTTCGAGATGCTAGTTTTCTGTATTTTGTTTCTTGATTTTTAGCCACTTCGCCTGCACAACCTCTCTCTCACCACTTGGAGGCGCTAGTTTATCATGAAAAAAAATTCATGGTAGTCAAACGTGCCCTAAGGACCGAAGAAAAAAAGGGCCCGGTGACACCTTGTCGAGTGTAAAGCTTCCAAATGCAAGCACCCTTTGACTTTCCTCTAATATCAAGGATCCGTTTGGATGGACGGGAAAGGAATGAAAATGGAAAGAGATAAAGGAAAGTAAAGAAATGAGAATATCCAATCCTTTCCTTCTACTTCTCTATTACACATCCAAACGGACCCTTAAGGAAGACGGGTTTCTGTCTTCCTAGCACCTCTCAAATGTAAAAGAAAATATTAAGAAAGATGAGGAATTCTAGAGTGAAGGGAGCCCTTGCAAAAAAGAGGTGAAAGGGCTCTCCCATTAGCAACACATCATCATCATGCATTAATAACTGCCGAAAAGTCAAACATGTTGATTTGCAGCCAATGGACGAGCCCTTTCGTCTTTTTTGCAAGGGCTCCCTTCAGTTTAGACTTCCTCTAAGAAGATTATATTAAGGGCTCTCCCATTAGCTGCACATCACCATCATGCATTAATAACTGCCGAAAAGTCAAACATGTTGATTTGCAGCCAATGGACGAGCCCTTTCACGTCTTTTTTGCAAGGGCTCCCTTCAGTTTAGACTTCCTCTAAGAAGATTATATTAAGGGTTCTCCCATTAGCTGCACATCACCATCATGCATTAATAACTGCTGAAAAGTCAAACATGTTGATTTGCAGCCAATGGACAAGCCCTTTCATGTCTTTTTTGCAAGGGCTCCCTTCAGTTTAGACTTCCTCTAAGAAGATTATATTATATTTACGAACTAGATTGTGACCTGACATCAATCTCAATAGGATGAATCTTTAATATAGCGTTAAGTATCAATCTCAATAGGATGAATCTTTAATATAGCGTTAAGTATCAATCTACGCTAGCTTTCCTACCTATAGTTTCACAAACTATGGTGTCAAAGCTGAAAACTTTCAAGTAATCAATTTATCAAAATTGTGTCTTATTTATTAGAAGAAACTGGTTTAAAAAAATTCATATCCCATGTAATGTCGTTGAAAATTTTGATGGAGGACGGTTGATTTATTGGAGAAGAGGAAAGATTTAAAGCAAGTTATTTCAGTCATTTTCCTTAAGACAACATATTGGCGGGAACAAGGTTTTCACGAATTTGCCTCTTAGATACAATGAAACTCAGTTTATGTATTGATATAGGTCGACATTATGCACAAGCGGAAACATGCCTAAACAACTTTGAAAATTGCAAGTCAAGAAATATTGGTTTCTATTTCGGCAGAAAACAAAATACTAGAGAAAAACAAATAAAGGGAGAAAAAGAGCCATGCAGAAAGTCTTTAACAATACTAGAAACTTCTAATCTCCATCTTCGTATTTTTGTAGTGTATCCATGGTTTTAAATTTCAACCGAAATCCGAAATTTCGGGTTTCGGTCGGGACCAACACCGAAACACCACATACCCAAAATGGTATTTTATTTCGTCCGAAATTTTGTTTTTTTTCTGAAATTTCAACCGAAATTACTGAAATTTCGGCCGAAATTTGGAATCGAATAAAATAATGTTTTTATCGTTTCGCCGGATTTCTGCCGAAATTTCAAAATTTTGGTTTTGGTGAGATCCGAAACTGAAATTTATAACCGTGAGTGTATCTCAAAGACATAGTTGTATCAATGCAAGTGTTATCTTCGCCTCTCCAACATTTCCACTCTCTTTTATGTCTTTCCCTAGAATAATTGTACTTCTGCCTTCCTTTCATTTTGTTTTGTCTTAAAAATAGCGAAAAAATAGGAAAGCAACCATGAGAGAGAGTTGGTTAAGGATTGCGAACAGCTGTGGTTGTCATGGCTGACAATGAATTGGGACTATACATGGTTGTGAGTTGCGATGTTGATTAAGGAGCTGATGTTTAGTCGCCATTCCATAGATACATTCCCTCACTTTCATCTTAAGTTCTAGACATAAAATCATTCCCTCACTTTCATTTTAAGTTCTTGATATAAAATCCTTGGATAAGCTGTTCCAGGTTTTGGCTATCTTGCTTGGATAATTTTATCTTGAAAGTGTCATTTCTGCTGTTCACCAATTTAATTCTTGTAACATTTTATCCAAAAACAAAGGTTGATTTGAAGGGAGTATATCAAGTCTATCCAAGGATAAAATAAATCCTAGCTTGCAATCCCCATATAGAACAGCCTCAAGAAGAAGCAACCTGTTTGTGCCCTATGATATGGCCATTTCAATCTGGGCATGACTCAGAAGCTGAGTTGTTGGGCAACTACCCCTAGCATTCTCAATCATAAAGAGGGCAAGTTATCTTCCCACGTCCCATGTAAACAAGACCCAACCATGTGGAAGGACCTAAAAGAAATTTGAGAGTAATTGAACAGAAAATGATTATTCATTGCTGATTACTAGTTACATAAACTCAAAACCCATCCATATTCAGCAATTCCATTGCCAACTCACTGCAACAGTAATATGAATTGCAACTTGAAACCCTTCAGAACCTCCGATTTCATCGGTCAATGCAATAAAGCCTCCGCCAGCTTCTCGTCGGCATACACCAATTTCTTGGGCGTGTTTTCCTCGATCCATTCTTCCTAAGCCCATTCAATTGAATCACTCCCCCTATCATGTTTATATCTTCACAAATTTCGTGCCTCGATAGAGATACAAGACTGGGCAGCACGTCTTTCTGGAAATCTCTTAGTCTACTTCCCCTCCTCAATCTCACACTACAAGAGTCCATCCCTGTTACCTTCTCCTCAGCTGGCCATGCTGCTGTGGAGCACTCTTCATCGTTGCTTTCTTTTAGCATCAAGGCAATTGATTCATAAGATTCAGAAGAATACTGAGGCTGCTCACTCTTTTTCCCAGTCGCCAAATTTTTCGGTCCAGCATTTTCAGACCGATTTAGAGAATTTTCTGACTTTTCTAAAGAAATGTAGATAAGAGACACAGCTGCATTCAGAATTGTAATGTCCGTTGTTGCCATATTTTCTTGCCGGTGCTCATTTTGCTCCTGGGATTTTGGAGATTCCTCTTGTAAGGAAGGAAAAACATCAGTTTCAGCAATTGGGTCTTGCTTATCAGAGCAAGTTACTGTCATAGGTGATTCTAATCGACTAGTTCCAGAGTCCTCAGAGAGACAGAGGTTTGAGTGACGCAGTATGTTTTTTTCATAGTGTGACAATTCCAAGTCTTTTATACTGCCTTTTTCCTTCTCAGTTGAGTTATTGTCCTCAGGAAGTTCTTTAGAATATTCAACTGGCTTATCCTCAATAGGACATGATATAACACCTTGAATAGCAGAATGACTTTCAGGTCGGCTCGAAGATACAGTATCTTCTTCACTCTTCTCAGAGTTTACTTGACGGGCTTCTAATTCTCCATCTGTTTGGGGCAACTGTGTACTACCTAATGATGAATATATATGACTTTCTTCTTTTTTGGAGCTCATTGTTGCGATCGAAGGATCCCTTCCACCATCATCACGTGGAAAGCCATCTAGATGCCCAAGTGACAAGTCCACATTTTCATTTGTTGCTTTCCATAAGCCAGTGGATGAGAGAGATAAAGCGCTATTGCAATTCAGTTCTCCAACACCATTATGCGAAAACTCTTTCTTTGAGTTTAGATGAAGTTCTGTTGGATCCTTGACTGAATATGCCAGAGATATAGGGTCAGCTCCATTTCCGTCACAATTCCAACTATTTTCTGTAAGCCTACTATTTTGTGAAGATGCCTGTGCACTACCTGATTGTGAATACTGGCAGGCATCAGAAAGCAAATTAGCATCCTTGTTAAGGTCAACATTTTCAAATTCATATGAAGTACATTGTTGCTTTGGGGAGATCATATCGACTATGGAACCACCATTGCCTTCACTAGTTCCTGCAAAAGGAATCCCAATCAAACAAGAAAACCAATCAAGAACCCAGACTACTTTCATTTCAAAAAAAAAAGAATCCAGACTACTTTATTTTTCTAGTCACACTTCTATCAATACAATGAAAGAACCATCCCTCCCTATTTGTTGTCCTGTCAGATAGAAAGAAAATGAAACCCCAAAGAGCCCTTCTTTACCACTTTAGGGGGTGGGGGTGAAGGGCTTTAAGTTGTTCTTGACTAAGGATTTAATTTATAGTAGGGGAGGATGTGATTTCTGTCAACTGATGCCATGAGATAAAGACAATCCTTCAATTCCTGAAAGGCTCTGTTTGGCTGCAGGTAGTTTGGTGGTTCCACCTTGTAGTTTGGTGGTTAAAGTAGTCAATAGGGAGGAGACAAACATTTGATTTACCTAGAATTTACCTGATAGAATAGTGATAAGTAATGTTTGGTTGACAACCTCATAGAATAGTGGGAGGGCATAATGAGGGGACAGGGATGCCACGTCACAAGACATGCAATATTTACCTATGGAACTTATCTGGTACTCTCCAGGGATTTCAATGCTAGATTGGCAGCCAAACAAGATATTTTGCCAATGTGGGAGATGCTCCTGCATCAGCATGCAAAGCAAAACCCCTAAACTATCCTCGCTTCTGTGCAACCAAACACACCCTGTGGTGTTTCAGTGAAAAGCTCATCGAGATCATCACAGTTGGAAAAGAAAGCCCAAAAGATACAATGTCATAGGGTGATCAAATCTGCAGTTAAAACTAGGATTGAATTTCAGGTCTGAGAATATTGTGATTCAACACTCCAAGAAATTTACACTTTCTCATGTCACTCCTGAGTTTGACTTAGCAAATTTCATCCACTGCAAAAAATTTACACCCTCCCGTTTATAGGTAAGTGAATTACACTGCTCTTGGGATAACCTTGAGGTCTACTCTTTTAAATGGGAGGGTGACAAAGAAGTAAATTTCCATGTGTTTTGCATGCTAAAAGGCACACTGAAAAATGAGACGTCAAGGCAGTCAAAAGCGGTCTCTCGCTATTTCACCCCATTGAAGCCCCACTTCAATAAAGCTTACACGAATGGATAGTCAGTAGAATGGTCATAATTTAGAAAGAAATATTTGGAGACTAGATACAAGATGAGCACATGTGAGGAAAGCGTGCTGAAAGACTAAAGGGACATCATCCTAATTCAGTTACTTGGGGTTGCATCTGCAAGGAAAGCTTTAAGATCAAGCCACATAGCTTGGAACACTATTTTGCACATTGGGGTTCTTTTTTCTGAAGCTTTACTCCAAAAACAGCTGAGGTCTACGCCTCATGCTTCTATAAAAAAATTGTGGGAATATTCAAGCAAGCAAATGATGTATGCTGTCAGCTGTCGAACTGATTGCATATGTATTATGCAAGCATGCATAGGGAAAATGCAAACTACGTCAAGCCTAAAAGATATTTTGTTTAAAAACTCACCGGCATTAAGATCGAAGCGTTTCCATTCTTGCCAACTTTCACTGTGCTCAGCAAATGTACAATTCAAGGCAGGCACGCAAGCTGGGCCTTTCCTTGTTCGTCCTAAGAAGCTTGGATTGATCAGTTGGGCGGCCACATGCTTGTATCCAACATAGGTAGTTGGAGCTTCAAAATCAATCAAAGAAATTGTGTTTGCTTCCTTATCAGATACTCTTTCCACAGATTCTTCCAAATCAATAACATGTTGGGCATACAAGCAGGTATCCTTATCGGACAAGTCTCTCCACACCCCACCCTTTTTATTTGTGTCCTCTCCAGTTTCAGAGTCGCGTCTCAACTCAGGTGGATCGATGACACTTTTGCCACCAAGAAAATCCTTTACTTCCAAACGTTCATTGATACATGGATGTAGATTGCTTTCCTTAATTATTGCTGTGCCCATAATACAAATGTATTCGTCAGCAGGAAGTTGAAGGTTGAATGTTCTTTCCTTATGATCCTTATGATGCTTAGGATAGAAGCCTTCATAGTCATTGGACATATCCCCATTTTCTGCCTGTGTTGAGGTCACCTGCATACCATTTTGTCTCAGTCAAACAAAATGTGATTACATACAGCTAATATTTGAACTAAATTTTTTAACTCAGAACGATTTATTTGCCTTTGGTGAGAATGGAATGGGGAAACTACTCACTTCTTCTGATTGTATATATCTATTTGCCTTTTGGAGTGAGATTGGGGTTGTTTGTGGGCTTGCTGTCCGTGCAGTATATGTTTCAAATTCTTTCCAACGGAGGTCATTCACAATGTTCTGTTGTATTCTATATAAACGATGAAGTTCACTGACCTGGACCATGTAAGAGAATTTCAGCTCCACAATCTATAAAATGAGTTGTATGATTTATCTAAAGAAGTTCCTAAGAGACTAATAATAACTAGGCTGTTGATAAATAAGAATTCCAAAAAAATTAAAAAAAAATGCCCATTGATTGTAAAATAGATATCTGGTCTCAGAGAATCTGTACAGAGACAAATCATCCTACCTGCCTCCTGAATATTTCCTCATGGTTGAGCATTGTCTGCTTTACAAATTCCTTCAGAGAATCAGTATATCTCTGGTTGGAATTTAGATGAAATTCCCCAGCCATCAACATTATATCCTCATTTAAGTTGAACCAATTAGAACTTCTCAAATTAGATTGTGCATCCTTTATAGGGATAAAGGAAGGATAGTCTCCTTCACAAAGCACTTTAAGCCCCATTCCTGCATAACTTCCATAAAGCAACAAAAGTTAGATGGAAGCCAAAAGTTATTTAGAAAAGTTGAGAAGCTAGCCATAAAAAGAGTGTACACATAGCAACACTTGTAGTGTATGAGTTATAGAAGAAATATCAAATCAGCTAAAAGTTACAAGTTTTTCGACTTTCAACCATTTGATGGACCTTTGCATTAATAATTAAATATAAATGTACTGGCATGCATCAACTTTGATCACAATGGAACATAGTAGCTGTGTGAATAAGAGAATGTCTACAAATATTACTAGTAGGGTGGTGTGTCATAACTAACCATGTTGAATCCTACACTCTTCACTCATGATTAATAGCTATGCTCCCTTCACCCTTTCATGAAAAAGAGCTTAAAGCCATGTTTTCTCCATATATTAAGAGGGAGATCTACCCATTGCAATTCTACAAGAAAAGGCCTTGCCAATAGTTATCAAAAAATTAATACTCATTTTAATACAATTCAAAGAATTAATAAAACTAGCTGTACAATAGGAGCCTTGCCAATAGTTATCAAAGTTTTTTCCGAGGAAAAGAAGAAATGGTCATAAAAAAGAAGTTAGCCAGAAGATTATTTCTTGCTTCTTTCTCTCGTCATTAGTAAATGAAAATTTTGCAAAGCTAACATGCTTATTTGAACTTTGAAACTGACGAGAGATAATTTATGATGAGAAGAATCTGAGAAGAATGAGGATAGATATTTTTGCTAACTAAAACCTTTGTTTTTTTGAATGGCATTGCTAACTAAAACCTACTTACGAACAAAACTTTGACAGCAACATTGTCTAGAAGGGTTACACTAATGCTACAAAGTACTGGTCTTCTAAACAGACCGCTTCAAATTGACCTTGTATCAAGACAGTTTGGCAACAATGAATTCACAGCAATCTCTAGTCATGGATTTAATTAGAAACTTACTTACATATATGCGCGCGCGTGTGTGTGGTGGTGGTGAGGGGGTTGTTTGCCAAAGAGTGCTGCTTTGGAAAAGAGATTTTACAAGCAAAACATGTGTACAAAAAATTTCCCACTTGTTAGCAAAACCCTATGGGTGTGTGTGTGTGTGTGTGATTTCAATTCAAAATAGGGAAGATAAATATTCCAAAACTAGTAGTATTATCTTTGTGTTTAATAACATTCTTGTGTCTAAATGGCAATCAACTTTGATGTATTTTTTTTCTCATGAAATTGATTAAGAGTTGCAGAAAGAGCAGAGTACAGAGAAACAATAATAAACTTGAAAAATCTTGTAATGAAAGATTTCATTTAATCCAACTTACAATTTCTGAGGAAAAGGAGTAAAAATGGCAATAAATTCCAACAATAAAAAAAAGAAGGTTGGCAATGAAAGGCTGGTACTCGGAATCAACATTGAAGTTTAAAAATCTCTCTTATTGCTTGCCCTTCTTGGAGATGACTAGGCTTATCATTAAGAGAGAAACCCCATTAATTTATGAGACATTCAACCCTAGCTCTTTCCAATCAGAACTCTTCAAAAAGTATAAAAAGGGAATAATAAAGAAACCCATAAAAATAAGCTACTGATATTGGCACTACCATGTTTTTATAATTACACTAACTCACCTTGCATTTACTATTTAACCAGCTGTCAAAACCCATCACAATTTCCCAAAAAAAGGCTCTCAGAAGCAAATTAAGATATAAAAGACAAGGCCAGTTAGTGCAATTATCAAAACATGGTAGTGCCAATATCAGTAGCGTAAATCTTCTTTCTCGATCTATATTCACATTTCTGCCACAGAGAAAAACACATTCATAAACAATGGGCGAATTCGTGCAATCAACATTTATTTTGTTGCATTGCGTCTGAAAAATGAAAAGTTCTTCACAATTCCTTTTCGACGAAACTCAGAAAATAATCACAAGACTATTAAGAAAAATAAACTAGTTCAAGACAAGAAAAATCAATTGATAGCAGATCAAAACTATGAAATTATCCATAATCAACTTTAAAAAATCAAAACATTCAGTAATTTGTCCCTAAATGCATCGAAAGGGGGAAAAAAAAAAAAAAAAAACACACGTGGTATCAGAACTCCCGATCTCGTAGTGAAATTCTCGTGTTGGGAGTGCCACGTGGCAGCGAGAAATGGAAATCTCCATCTAGTATCATTCCCTCGTCGGCTGAGAGAGAAAACAAAAAGGATTTTCCGAGGAAAGGGAGAAGAAAACAAGAAGTAGAGAGAAAGAAAGGTTTCCGTTGGACTGAACTTTCAGAAAACAGATACTTGAGAGAGAGAGAGAGAGTGCGTTTAAAGGCAGATAAAGATCGCATCCAGTAAAAATTTATATGACGTGAGGCCGTATGAACACGTATTTTCCAAAAAGTACGGTATGATCCACACCGTCCATTTGTGGGGCCACGACTGTTTGATGTACGGTCTGGGAAATACAATGTTCATACAGCATGCGCGTGCAGATCAAAAGAATGTGGGGCAACCATTCATTTGTTGGGACCTAATGCAGTCGGTTGGGGTGTGCCCACCTTTCCATGGGATGAACCAGGTTTTTATACTGTGCCGTTCATTTTTAAACCTGTACAAATTGGAGGGTTAGGATCATCCTATGAAAGAAGATTGTCCAGGCGCGCACACACACATGACACACCCTATGTATGATCACCCAAATAAATGGACCCCACTGTTATTTTGGACTGCACGTGCGTACGCGGCCGTGCACCATATAATTTCTAACTTTTTATTATATAAAAGCTGTACTGGAAAAGCAACTCGTGGGATTCTTTCCGTGAAAATCAGTCTATTTCGGGGCAGGCGAATAGTCCTCGGTGAAGAGACGGGCTTCCACTGCAAAAAGGCCTACCTATGTCTATACCCGTCAAATTACTTTAACTACCCCTATAACTTACCACTTAAATGACCAAGACTCTCCTTTTCCTCACGCGTTTTTCACGAAATGGATGGGGGCTGTTTGGGAGATGGACACCAGGGTTATTTTCGTAAATATAAATGGTCCCCACTATAGACGTGACCGTTATCTTGTCGGCCACTATCAGATCGCACATGACAGTTCGGTTCCAGTTTCTTTCACTCTTTTTGTATCCTTCTTTTATTTACGCATGTTAGTCTAAGATTATGACAACCGATTGCGAGTGCCTAACCGATTATTGAACTCCACTTGAAGGGAATTTATATCAGCACCTCCCTGTTTTAATAATGACACACCTTAGTCTCACATCATTAAACACTTTTGGGGTTTTTGCAAAAGAAGTCGACTACTTTATTTTAAGGAATCTGGTCTGCACAGTTGTTTTAATAGTGTCTCCACGGTCATTGAATTTTGCAAATTAGGTCATGCCATCAATTAGTGATCAAATACACATGGTAGATTTTTTTTTGCTGAGCCATAAAAATACCTACATATCCTTATGGGAAATGATAGATGTGCCCCTTTTCATCACATGGGACACCCAACTCCAGTGTACGTGGCAATCAAATCCGTTGAATCATTCTGACATGAAGTATATCAGCCCCTCTGCAATGATACACTGTTGGTGGGTGTCCCAAGTGATGAAGAGAGGCACATTTATCATTTCCCATCCTTAATTTATGAAATTCATGAAAAGATGGAAAATACATTAGAAAAAGACCAAAATGCACTTGATGCTCGATGCCATGTTTTGGGTCACTCCAACTCAATTCAAACTCATGTATCGGGTGGGGTCCAGGTCCCACAATATTCATCCGAGCCCATATGTAGGGTCCCACCTTTTTACACCTACATTTTTATGGGGTGGGGCCCATTTTCTACAATCATGCATAGAATGGGCCAAGAATGCTAGCATATAAAGAAACTAGCTTTCTGAGCCCATGCATGTGTGTAGCATGGTGTGTCCCACACCGTTAAAACATGAGGTGTAAAATGGTCAAAACATGAGGTGCAAAATGGTCGACCCCAACCTAAAGCAGTAAAGCATAAGGTTCGGTTGAGATGGTAGGCCCATGCTATGCATGGACATAAAATGGTGGGTCCCACACCATCAAAGTATGAGGTGTAAAACGGTCAACTTGACCCTAATGCATAAGGTTCGCTAGAGATTGTGGGCCCCACCTCATCAAACAACATTAGGGGTACAATGGTGAGCCTCACCCTACGCATAGAGGTTTGAGTAGAGATGGTGGCCCACACCTTATGCTTGGGTTTCAATAGTAGCCCTACTACATTAAAACATGAGGTGTAAAATGGTTGGACCCGCCCGTTCTAGACATGGCCATGAAATGATGGGCCCCACCATATGCATGTGTTTGGGTAGAGGGTTTGGGCCACCATATCAAGTGTAAAAGCGTGGCTGCCGCTCATGCTACATTTGGGTATAAAATGTTAGGCCCCACACTATCAAAACAAAACATGAGGTATAAAGAAAAAGTTTTTCAATAATAGTTTCTCTTGGAAAAAACGAATGACAATGAAAAGAAACATCCTCAGTAAATAGGGAAATGATATTTACGCCCCTTTTGATCACCAGGACACCCTTTGACAGTGTACGTTGCAATGAAAGTCCCTAGATTTTTCTGACACTGGGTGTCCCTGGTGATCAAAAGGGGCGTAAATATCACTTCCCAGTAAATATTATAGGAGAAATTATATGGTGTAAGGCCTTACAAAAATAAGGCCTTTGTACGGTAGAAGTACCACCCTTGACATTTGATCCAACAGCAGCTCCTCAAAAAGCTCAAAAAGTGAGCTGCTGTTGGATCAAATATCATTGGAAAAAAAAAAACCATGCTAGCCTAAATTTAAGAATTAAACACTAAGAAGGAAACAAATAAGAAAGAACAATAATTTAACAATTTCATGTCAAGACAAATGGAAAAACAAGCAAATATCAAAGAATATAAGTACGCACATATAGCATGTCTTTGGAAGAGCCAACCCACCGAGGCGTTGGCTCTTCGGCATAAAGTCACGGGTTTGCTCCCTGTTGACGGGTGTTCGAATCCCGCCCCCGACTTACCTGATACACGTGGTGAGTGGATCGTTGCGTGTATATGTAGGGACTAGTCCTGCTCCCGAAGGGGGTGGGGACATCCTACGTCATCAAAAAAAAAGAAGAAGAAGCATGTCTTTGCTGAACAGAATCATCTGACTTCTTCTTTCTTATCCTCCAATGCACTAAAAAACGTAAACAGATTCTCAGCGCAACATTCCAGAAGAGGTAATAAACAAACAAGAGTAAAAGAACCAAACCACCTTGTCTTAGAAATCTCCGATGCAAAACATCATTGATTTGAAGATTGTCATCAGTATCCCCGAAATGCAATTGCCTGGGGCTCAATTTACTGCAATTATCAAAGAAATAGCACTTAGAACAAGCTGTTTCCAGGAGCGGCTTGGATTACTTTCCATTTAAAATAGGGTCAAATTGCTTTTAAAGGCAACTTGCAGAGAAGATCATTGAATCCCTTGAACTGATGCTCCAAAAACGTCGGCAAGGTCGCTTTGTTACCTATTCCATTAGGAACCGCCAGTCAGGGTTGAAAATGGAACCAATTTTTCTTGTGCATCCTTTTCAATATAGCTTATTGATAAAATGCAAAATATAATTAGTTGGAAAGTTGAAAAAGAATGTCCCTTCTAAACAGCTACACTAAGAAGCTTTGAAACATAAAGTTTTCTAGCTGGAATCTAGTGGAAATCAATTGTACTAATGATGGTGCAACAATAAAATTTAGCTCAATGGATGAAGGAGAGGACAACAAAGAAACACTCAGAGACACGCTTATTAGATATAGCTCATAACATATTTTATAGTAATTTAAAAGAAAAAAAAAACAATGCAGCCTAACTACAAGAAAGCAAGCTATACATAGCTAATCCCATACACCATGACAACAGTACAGTTCTATCTAATACATCAAAAGAGAATGAGAGACGGAAAATAAAAAATCCTGATCGTAAACAACTTTTACCTGCTTTTGTAATAGTTGTTAATGAATTAGAGAAAAACCACCAAGAAATCCTGCAAAAAAAATGAGATTCAGCCTTTGTGATTTCTTACATCAATGAAAATCCATAAAAACACCCATATGTCCTCCCACACCAGGAATCAGAAGAAGTACATTCACCCTTCTGTCTCCCAATGTTTTGGTAATGAGTCACTTTTTCTAAGATGGCAAATGAAATATCAGGGTGAAACCTAACACCATATTATTATAGAAGAAGAAAAAAATCCTAACACCATATTATTATAGAAAAAGAAAGTGTTGGGAGAATATCAATCCTTAAATGGTAAACAACATTTGTAAACTAATCTTCCAGACCTTCAAATGATCCAACAAGATTTGGGAACCCAGGAATTAAAGTTTATTTGAACTGTAGGAAAATCATACAGCAGAAAACCGATTAAGAATTACAACTTAAACGAAATCAAAGTAAAACCAAAACAAAAACAGAATCTTCTCCGAAAATGGCAACAACTCACCAATCAAATATAACCAAATCACAGAAGCCCTAGCTAAATGCTTGCAGGGCCCATAGGTAGCAGACTACATAAAAACCATGTGTTCAAATGGGACAGGAATCAGAATCTGTCAACTGTTGGTTTAAGGACTTTATCAAGTGACACACAATGGGCCATTGATCATCCCACTATTGTTGTCTTTCCAGCTCCGAGGATGGAGGCTAAGAGCCTCAAGCTCAAACCATAAGACATTATGCTCGGAAGCTAAATTCAGTCTGCATACCCAAAAGAAAACCCACAGAGATCTGTCTATCACTTCAACAAAATCGAGTGTTTTGACCAGATCAAAATCCAAGGGCAGGGTGATTTGCCACCTAACTCTTGAGATTTTGACGGTCGGTCACCATATAAAAACTCATTATTTATTACTATAAAAAAGCAAAATATGGCATGCGCCTTTAGACTTATTCAACAAGAAGTAATTCAGGTATCATGCCCTAAGAAGAAGAAAATTCAATCCAATTTCAGAAAAAAAAAAAAAAAAAAAAACTATAAAAAAAACTATAAAAAATTACAGCAAAAGGGGCATCATATAAATTCTCATAAATAATAATTAAAATATCATTGCCATATTTTGCTTTTTTTAATAAGAAAAAGATTCTACCGCCACTATTTTGGTCACAAGTTGATTGCAATGGCATGACCAGATTTACAAAGGGAGATGATACGTTCACCCCTCTGAAGTACGCATTCGCCCCCTTATAACGTGAACGGTGGGCAACTTTAACTCTTTTTGACGTCAAATCCCGTTAAAAGTCGTCGAATGCGTACTGCAGAGCAGGTTGATGATCCTATTTGTTAATTTGTTTTTGTTTTTTTTTTTTTTTGGGTAGGTAAGCAGTCGTTTGGCGGGGATCCCTACAGGTTTATTAAAAGAAAATTAAGATTAACAAGGGATTTGCTAGGGACCATCGCATATAACGATTTTACTGTTGGCTGTTGCATGTGAGAGCAGCCACATAGCCTCACTTTACACTCCATTTTGTCCTCTTCATTTCCCAAAAAAATCGAGATGCAATAAAGCAGAGCCTAATATCTGGTACGGGACCAAAACCACGTGAACGACATCAATAAATCATAATCTTATACAAGATCAACGGTCTTGATTTACGTACATAATCTTCTATAAGACCAACGATCCTGATTCCACATACACGCGCCCCTCTGCAAAAAACAAAGTCTTCTTCTACTTTCAATGGGTGCTCCGTCTCGGCAAAGCCTGGCCGTAGCCGTGATCGGAGCAGGCCCCGCCGGCATCGTCGCCGGCAGAGAGCTCCGGCGAGAAGGCCACAAAGTCGTCGTATTCGAAACCGGAGACCAGATCGGAGGGACTTGGATTTATAACCCTGACGTAGAATCAGATCCTCTAGGGTTAGATCCTTCTCGGAAGAAAGTCCACAGCAGTCTCTACGAGTCCCTCCGCACGAATCTTCCGAGGGAGTCCATGGGATTTCGTGATTATCCTTTCGTGATCAGAGAGGGGAGGGACAATAGGCGGTTTCCCGGTCACCGAGAGGTTTTTCACTATCTGAATGATTTTGCTCGTGATTTTGAGTTGAGGGATTTGGTTCGGTTTAAGACGGAGGTGTTTGAGGTGGAGCGAATGAAGAATGGGAGATGGATGGTTAGATCGAGGAAGGTTGGAATGGACGGTGATGATGATCCCGTCATTATGAACGAGGTCTATGATGGAGTGGTTGTGTGTAAGGGGCATTACACGGAGCCTCGAATTGCAGAGATTTCAGGTCCTCCTTACTTCTTCTATGTAAACAACACGCCTTTTTTTTTAAAAAATATTTTGTCGTTTTCCTCATTTTAAAATTCGTAAAAATGCCCTGATTTCTAAGCTTATTTACAGTCTCGGCCCATGCTCCCATATTAAATAGGGATTTGCTAGGGACCATCGCGGACCCGCTGTTGCATGAGAGCACTAGCCATATATGATTAATTAAATTAATAAGACAAAATCTGTTGAGAAGTGAGCCTGTGTGGTTGCTCTCTCATGCAAAATCCTGTCAGCGAAAGGCCTTCCGCGATGGTACCTAGCAAATCCCTATTAAGTACTAGAATTACCCCAAACCTATTCAAATTTACAAATCCCTGCCACTAAGTCCTCAAACATGATTTTCCTCTTCCCAAAAATCCCCTTCTAACATATGTGGGATCCAACGGTTGGATTGGGTTAAGATCTCACCGTTGGATCATCTTGGAGGTAGATTGGGTAAGTTGGCTAGATGAGGAGACTAGATAAATTACAAGAAAGATTAGGAAAGTCGATTTGATTAGGATTCATTCCCTTCCATAATTACCTTGATTTCCCTTCTATGCTTATCATGTAAGTGCTTTATATAAGCACCCTTTGATCACTGTAATTGCATCTAAGACTTAGTGAAATTTCTGAAGTTTATCGTGTCCTTAAAAATTTTACCTGTTTGGACTGCAAGATAAAAACATTTTTCATGAAAGTTTTTTTCTTTCCGCAATTTAGAGGGAAATAATATATGATCATGATACTGGCCAGACAACATCCATCTGTATTTGTGAATGGGATTTGAGGGATTGAGCATGGAAAAGAAAATGCTGATATCTTAGTTTCAAAACACTTGCAAGAGTCAAAGTTGTGATCATTCTAGAATCATGAATGCTAAAGGAGTGCTCATACAATTCAATGTTTGATTGAAAGCTTTATGATGTAACTGAAAAGTCCTTATTTTCTCTTTCCACCCTTTTAATTTTAGATGTGTTCTTTTCAGGTATTGATACATGGCCTGGGAAGCAAATACACAGCCACAATTATCGTGTTCCTGAGCCATTTCGAGATCAAGTATGGATTCAGTAATGATTCAATCATATTTTATTACTTTGTTTGCTACTTAAATTATAGAATATGATCAGAATATAGGACTTGAAAAATACTTGTTTTCTCAGTGTATCTAGCACATCAGTTCATTCGCGGCAGTCTGTTTTCCATAGTCCTTAATGTCTTTTACTTGGGTCTTTCAGTCTGTTTCCTTTACAAGCCCACCTTTAATCTATAATGATATCCCTTTAATTTATCAGTTCCCCTAAATCAGGGAAGCAAAGAGGCCAAGAAAAACTTTTCCTTACGAAATGTTTTTCTTGGAATCCAAACAGGGCCTAAATTCTCTTGATTTTCGTCATATAGCTTTCTATTGAGTTTTCCTATGCTAGCATGTGTAGTGAATCATTGCAATTGCTGGATGAAACCTTTACATTTCTTTTTTCCATTTTGAAGATCAAAACAACCTATTCAGCGTCCAAAACATCTCCAGACTCTAATTAAGTAATGACCAATATGGGTTACAATATAAATCTGTCATACATAATCATAGGCTGTATTCCTTTAAGATGTCCCTGGAACACAAACTGGAAAACATTGTCCCTCACTTCAATCTTGCCTAGGTTATCTTTGAGTCACAAATGCTTAGTGCATTATCTCTGTCTCTTCCATTCTTTTTGCTTTGAGCAGGTCGTTGTCTTGATAGGGAGTTCAGCTAGTTCTGTTGACATCTCGAGGGACATTTCCAAAGCTGCCAAGGAGGTTCATATATCATCAAGATCTGCACCCAATGGACCTACAACAAGGCAGCCTGGCTATGATAACATGTGGCTTCATTCTGCGGTAAAGTCATTCCCACCTTGGGACTTGAAGTCGAGCAGTTCTCATAACAAACCCATTAAGGCAAAATCCGAATCTTTGGTGTTGCGACTGGATCAGTTATAAATGCTAATTTTCAGATAAATCATGCAGATAGAAAGTGCCCATGAAGATGGCACAGTGGTATTTCATGATGGAAGTTCTGTCGTTGTTGACATCATTCTACATTGCACGGGGTATGTGCCGATGCAGAACGCATGGCGTTATCAGATCTTTTATTTTTTATTTCCTATTTTTGTCACTTTATTTTTAGTATTTTTTTAGGGCGTCAGTACTTGTCTATTTAGCTTGATTCTGGTGTTTTTAGAAAGGTTTTTCGAGTACATATCTAACGAGCTCAAGATTTCACGATTTGGACTTGATTTGGCTAAGTTATAGGCATTTTACGGATATGGTATAGGTAGATTACGGGATTACTTTTTTAGGATTATCTTAGTCATATTTCTTACTTTTATTTTTGTTTCTTTATATAGAAGATGAAGAATAATTATTAGGAAAGTATTTAGGGTTGCTATTCATAGATTTTGGCTCTTTATATTATGTAATAGCATGAGGAAAGAAAGGAGATTGAATAAAGTTTATTTTTGGGATGCCATTTGTGAAGAGAACATTGGCTCTTTCGCGTGGGTGAAGGAGATTGGCTCCTTTCACGTGTTATATTGGAGTTTTTCTCCAAACCGTGGGATGGGTTTTCAAACCCCCACGAGATTATTTTAGTTGCTGCTTGTCTTGATCTCCATTTTGGTGTTGCTGCTCTCACGCTCCCTACGTCATGTGCCTCAAATAAATCTTCAAGTATGTGAAACTCATGGTCCGAACTCCTAAATGTCCGTCAAAACCAGCACTATACGGCCGACATGTTTATGTTATCATCTACGTTGTAACAAAATCCTTTGGTCGACATAGTTTCGTTAATGTTTCAGTCATGTCGACGGAAATACTACCACTTTAGTATGTAAATTACAAAACTTTGGACACCCTAAATTGCGATCAAAGTGTATAGAAAAAGCAAAAGTTTTACATTTGCACATATAGTGTATGAATTTGCATTTTTCATAGATTTATGGTTGAAAATTTGAAAAAAGTATATTTTCTAATAAAAACTAATCATGTATACATGTCAGCTTTTCATTTTATTACATGCGAGTTCTTCCCTGATCTATCGATTGGCAGACTCAAATTTTTTTAATTTTAAAGACTAATTATTTTATTTTATTTAGTCAGTTTTTTTAAATAAAAAACTATCTTTATGAAGTAAATCTATCTCATATGCATGTTAGCTTCTATTTTTTTTACATTTGATCTAGCCTTATGAGTGACTTTAGTTATGAAATTAATGAGTGAAGTTACTATGTCTTATATTTTGTGTTTACTTGAAGCATATGTATATGTGGTTATATACATTGTTCGTTTAGAATGAAACTTCCTGTTCGAGGCATGCACGACAACAAATGTTTTTAGGTCTTTAATCTTATTAAACTATTGTAGATGCTTGTCTTGCTTATTTGATAGGGGCTTAAGTGTGCATTTGTGCTTATTGTAGCATTTTCTGAAGTTTCATTTTAAATTTCTGCATTTTTATAAAGTTCCATGGTTTTACTGGATTTCCATCTAAATCAATGACAAAAAATTATATGTTTTCATTTCTGTGGAAATCGACATGCATACCAAAACTGACATTTAAAACCTTGGCGAAACTAAAGGTCTATCCACGACTTAATTTGGCATAAACTTCATATGAGCAGGGTCAGCATCAGAGTGTTAGAAAGTAATGAAGCTTCCAGGATTTATATCTTTTGGCATGCATGTTTTAAAAATTAAGGAATAGAAAGTATGTATGTATGTATGTCTATCAAGCAGTTTAATATTTATTGGTTTACTCCCATCAAAATTTATGAACTAATTTGGTGGGATATTATCAAAATTGTTGATATTTTTATTGGGTTTTCAGGTACCAGTATCATTTTCCCTTTCTCAAAATCGATGACATTGTGACTGTGGATGACAACCGTGTAGGGCCGCTATACAAACACATTTTCCCACCATTACTAGGGCCAGGGCTTTCTTTTATTGGAATACCTTGGAAGGTTTATCACCAATTACATAAACATCCTTTTCCTTTACAGAGTTTTCTTATTACATGATTGTTAGCAACAAACTAACAATATATGTCTTTCCAGGCTATTCCTTTCCCTATGTTTGAATTACAGAGCAAGTGGGTAGCATGTGTTTTATCCGGACGGGTTGCACTTCCATCACAAGAGGAGATGATGGAGGACGTGAAATCTTTTTACAGAAAACTTGAAGCTGATGGCTGCCCCAAACGCTACACGCATGACATTTGGGATAATAAGGTGACCTCAGTATACCAAAGCATCTTTTGGGGAAAAAAAAAAGTTTGCCAAAAATGCCATTGTATTATAGATATTCTTAATGCAGGCATCCGAACTTTGAAACTAGAAGGCCACTCTTACACTATAATATGACCAATAGGTGAGTTATGGTGACTTGGATCAAAACCCTATGCCTCTTTGGGTCCGCACCCAAAGAGTAGAACTGCATAAGAACCCAGAGGTTAATCTAAATGGCCGAACATAGAAACTACCCAATCTTTTTTTTTTGAAAAGGTGAAAACTACCCAATCTTATACTGTGAATGTGCAACATGCGACATTAAATTGTACGAGGAACATCAAATACCATTTATTTTCTATAAAAGGAATGATTATATTAGATATAAGATTGAATAAGATTTGTATTGCTAGCACGTCCATATCTGGATTAGTCGACCTCCACCTATGTTTGAACTGTGGATTATCAACTCTGAATGGATCAGCAAGTTCCATAATAATCTGCGCCAACTTCCAGGGGCTCTCCGAGCTTCTTACTAGTGATATATACCTGATTGTATAGTGCTTTTTGTTTGGTTGAGTGATTGCTCCCCTCTCTGGACATCTCGTCCGTCCTTTTTGTTTCCTTTTTCATTACTTGCATTGGAATTATCCCTTCCAAAAAAAATATTGAATGAGATTTCTGTTAGAGATCCCGCTTCTATTGTAAAATTATTCAAGGGCATTTGAAACAGATCTGGTGGGTATCCATTGTCTTAGGAATCGTCGTCATTTCCTAATTGTTGCAGCAAATATTCTCCATCAACTTGCTTTCTCAGATAGTAACCATACATGTACTGCAGTTTGATTACAGTGACTGGCTTGCTGCGGAGTGTGGGTATCCACCTGTGGAGGAGTGGCGAAAGCAGATGATTCTAGCGACCTGGAAGAACTATGCATCTCGTCCAGAAAATTATCGCAATGAATGGGAAGATCATCACTTGGTCTTACAAGCCCACAAAGATTTCCAGCAATGTTGAATGAATCAAAATATACATCCAGCAATGTTGAAAGAGTATTTATGCTCCTAAACAGACTTTTAGTCTAGGGATCATTTGTTTCCCCCTCCCTTATATGTTAGTAATTGTTTCTAGGGATGGTTCCAAGAATTTGGATCATCTGGGATCCTTTGTATCCCCCTTTCTTTTAGATATTGTTTCTAGGGATGGGGTTGGTGCTTTGTACTCTCCACTGTAATATCTTTTTATCTTAATATATCCCGGTTGGGGTCCTGCCTAACCCCAGCTTATCTAGTAAAAAAGGCAATGTTGATGAAAGAGTATGTATGCTCCTAAACAGACTTTCAGTGAATAAAAGTTCTGTTCATTTTAGTTCATTCATTTTGTATCAGAGGCCATGCTAAATTATTGAAGTGGAATCCATAATCTTTTCAATGGTCTAAGCATGCCTTTGAGCACTGTTACGGATATATGCATACCTTTCATTTTTTTGCTTGCACGGCTCATTTATGCTCATTTTTCCTGGCTGGTTATACACTATTCCAATAGTGCATAACCACATGGATAAGCTCACAGCAAAGTGTTTTTGGACACAGCAAGATAACATGTTTGGATTGTACTAGGGATGCAACTCGGGTCAGGTTCAACCCGAAAAAAAGTCTGATTGAGTTCGGTTCAGGTTGAGGGCTTGGGCAACCCGACCTGAGTGAAATGTTTTTTTTTTTTTTTAGTAAGCTTAAAACCTCGGGTTGAACTTGGGTCGGGTTCGGTTTGGAAAAAAGGGTTCCTCGGGTATGGTCGGGTCGGATTTGGGTTGAGTAAATGGTTCCTCGGGTTGGGTCGGTTGGGTTCGGGTTGGCCTCAATCAGACCCAACCCCACCCGAGTTGCACCCGTAGTTTGTAGGATCTTTTTGGAAAAATTTAAGGAAAAATATTCTAAAAGTTCTATCCTTTTTACACGTGAAAAAGGGTATTTGCTAGGGACCATCGCAGAAGGCATTTTGCGGCCAGGCGGTTGCACGAGAGAGCAGCCACCTCAGATGTCATCTCTGATGATAATATCCCTTTAAATTAACTATAATGGGATTTGCTAGGAGCTTTTGAGGAAAGCCATTTCCCCATTCACTCTTGCAGGAAAGAACAACCCGAGAGGCTCACTTTTTAGCATATTTTGTCTTATTCATTTAATGCATCTGAGGTGGCTCTTATCTCCTGCAAATGTGAGCCACAAAATTATTTTCCGTGGAACTGCCTAGCAAATCCCATGATATCATTTCGCTCAAAAGAAATTTTTTCCCATCATAGTTATTTTTCTTGCAATCCAAACATGGCCAAATGGAAGAATAGAAGAGACGTGGAAAATGCAAATTTGTTAAGTTTTAAAGGCAAAGAAAAACATTAAAGGGGGTGAATTTATCTTCAAGCAGTGAACCAATCTCACAGAAAACGTTGGGGGCATCATTCCCCTTCCAGAAAAGGATCTTGCATTCTCGCTTTCTTTGTGCTTTTTTTTTTTTTTTTCATGTTGATAATTTTCGTCACTCGCGGCTAGTTGTCGCTTATCTTATTTTCCTTTTCTCCCAAATTCTTCTTTTCAAATCTTTATTTTCTATTTTAGTTGAGGTGACTTTCTAAGTTGCACGCATAAAATAATTCATCTACTTAGTTGAGGTGCCTCATGAGATGCGTGCCTGAGGGAATAGTTTCAAATCCTACGAGGATCGGTACCCGGTACTCAAAATCGCCCATGATGTCTTGCCAATTCCTGCTTTCTTTTGTCCGGTCCATTGTGACTCATTTTCAAGAGGTTCGGCGTTCAAAACCAGCTTGTAAAAGCTCGACCATCGATGTTTTAGTTTCATCTAGCCCATTGATGGTATGATCCATTGGCTTTAAGCCCTCTCCACGACATATCAACAAAGCGGCATCTTCGGCATTCAACACGTGTCATCATCATTGGCAACATCGATCGTCATCTTCAAGGGATCTTTGTCATCAACTTTCAACTTTTGCTAATGTGAATTGAATTTGGTAGATTTTGATTATATTTGTAATTTGGGGATATTCTATTGTAATCAAATGTATGTAGATTGTCAATCAACATGGTTTGAGGAGGCATCTTAGAGTAGATTTATTGGATATTGGGTTTGCAGATTAGGTATTATTAGGGGTGTAAACGAGCCGAGCCGAGCCGAGTTAAGCTCAAAAGCTCGGCTCGGGCTCGAACCGGGCTCGGCTCGGTCAGGCTCGGCCAGGCTCGCGAGCCTTACCGAGCTCGGGTTATATTAAGTTCACACCCCTCATCTTCCCTGGACAGCCCTACTAGTGTAATTTGACTACTTTTTTTACACTATGGGGGGTGGTCCTAGTAACAAATGGGGTTCCAAAAATGAAGTGACATATTTTGCCCCCCCCCCTCCCCCCTTCACTCCCTGGACAACCCTTTTAATGTATATATTAATATATAATATATATATTTAAATATATTAAATTCTTAACGAGCCGAGCCTGGCCTAAATCGGGCTCGGCTCGGCTCGTTAAGGATTCGAGCCGAGCTTTTTTGCCAAGCTCGAGCGAGGAGCTTCCGAGCCCGAGCCAAAATTGACACCCTTAGGTATTATTGAATAGATTAGGCAAGTTGGTTAGTAGGGGTAACCTAGATATATTAGTAAACTAGATACAAATAGTAATTTCTATTTCCATAGTTGTCTTAGATTTCATTTTATTTTATGTTCATCATCTAAGTGCTCTGTATAATCACACCTTGAGATTGATTGTAATCAAGCAAAGCATTAGTGGATTCTCTAATTTTGTCAGCCCTCCTTTTCATTAGATGGCCACTCAAGCATCAAAAACCCCATGCAAAGTGGCCGTGATCGGTGCCGGTGCCGCCGGCCTAGTCGCCGCCCGAGAGCTCCGGCGAGAAGGCCACAAAGTCGTCGTATTCGAAACCGGAGACCAGATCGGAGGGACTTGGATATATAATCCTAACATAGACTCCGATCCTCTAGGGTTTGATCCTTCTCGAAAGAAAGTCCACAGCAGTCTCTACGAGTCACTCCGCACGAATCTTCCGAGAGAATGCATGGGATTTCGCGATTATCCTTTCGTGGTTAGGGAGGGAAGGGACAATAGGAGGTTTCCTAGTCACACACAGGTTTATCTCTATCTTAATGATTTTGCTAGTGATTTTGAGTTGCGTAATTTGGTTCGGTTCGAGACCGAGGTGTTTGAGGTGGAGCGAGTGGAGAATGGGAGATGGATGGTGAGATCGAGGAAGGTTGGAATGGACGGTGGTGATGCTCCGTTGGATATGAATGAGGTTTATGATGGAGTCGTTATCTGTAACGGGCACTTCACGGAGCCGCGAATTGCTGAGATTCCAGGTACTATGTTTCTTTAAGTGCTTATATAAAGTACTTAAAGAGAAAACATTGATAAGATAATATAAGATCAATATAATTCTAATCTAAGTTAGTTGCCTTATCTATCCTAGTGAGATTTTATATGGTGTAACTTGTAAGCTCCCTTATTTTTAAAAAGGGTACTTTACGGACCACACTATAGGATGATCCAAACCGTCCATGTGATGGGCCATAACGTAAATAGGTTGTGCCCAAAAACTCATTTTCATACGATGATCCTAGCTCTCCGATCTATAGAAGTTTCTACAATATGCAGTTCATCAATAGGTTGGAGGGTTGGGGTCATCCTACAGAAATGATTTTTGGGCACAACCTATTTACGTTATGGCCCATCACATGGACGGTTTCGATCATCCTATAGCGTGGTCTGTATAGTACTTTTTTGAAAAATAAGGAACTATAAGGGCTTACACCGTGTAAAATCTCCTCTATTCTAACTACCTCTCATCTCACTCTCATCTAATACTTATGATCTAACGGCCAGATCTCATCTGCCATTCAAAAAAAAAAAAAAAAAAACAGTCAGATCTCATCAGGTCTGATCTACTCTAACATGCCCCCTGAAACGTATGTGTATTGAAAATCAACAGAAAGTTGGTTATACTTATGATCTAACTGTCAGATCTCATCTCATCGATCCCAAAAAAAAGAAAAAGAAGGTGAGATCTGATCTACTCTAACATGCCCCCTCAAACGTATGTGTATTGAAAATCGATATAAAGTTAATTGGTTACATTACAATTAGCCCTAAACAGTGCTTATATAAATATGGAGTTTGACTTTGGACGTTCCATTGTTTTTTTTTTGTTTTTTTTTTTTCGTTTATTTTAGTTGTTTTGATGTTTTTCATTGGTTCCTACCACATAGTTTACTGATCAGGATACAATTAGCCCTAAACAATGCTTATGTAGATATGGAGTTTGAATCTGGACGTTGCACAATTTTTTGTTTGTTTTTTTTAGTTGTTTTGATGTTTTCATTGGTTCCTGCTGAATATTTTACTGATCAGGAAAATGGTAGATACCTAAACATTTATCTAACCTCACTTGTTAATGGGATATAAAATTTCTCCTAAATTGCTGTGATTTAATTCAAATTTCAATCACATCTCCCAGATGTGGAAGTAGATGACTAGTGTTTTTTTTCGTGATCGTAAGTTATCATCCACTTACTCTTTTTATTATTGGAAATCCATTTGTCGAAGAATGAATGGATTGAGAGCAATCTATGGGGAACATGAGAAGTTTAATAACCCGTTAGAAAGACCGAAAATGAACTTTGAAAGAATTTATGGCTAATTTTAAGTCTTTCCATATGCACTGTTTTGGTTGCTTTCGACTTGGAATATATAATCTAGATTCTTGGGGGCAGCATGGATATGTTGAATTTGCTGTTAATTTTATTTATGATCTTCAATATCGTGATTTTGATGCCCTTCTAATAGAACAAATAAATGAAATGATACCAGCCACACAAAACCCTCCTATCTTTGTGAACAAATAAATCAATATCGTGATTTTGATTGGAAGCTCTATGATGTAATTGAAGAGTCCTGGCTCTTCGGCATAAGGTCACGGGTTTGCTCCCTGTTGACGAGTGTTCGAATCCCACCCCCGACTTACCTGATACACGTGGTGAGTGGGTCGTTGCGTGTATCCGTAGGGACTAGTCCTACTCTCGAAGGGGGTGGGGACATCCTACGTCATCACACAAAAAAAAAAGTCCTTACTTTCTCTATCTTCCCTTTTAATTTTAGATGTGTTCTTTTTCAGGTATTGATACATGGCCTGGGAAGCAACTACACAGCCACAATTATCGTGTTCCTGAGCCATTTCGTGATCAAGTATGGATTCAATAATGATTCGATCATATTTTGTTACTGTGTTTGCTACATTATAATTAGAGAATACAGTCAGATTAGAAGATTTGAATCTTCTTGTTGTTTTCTCAGTGTATCTATCACATCGGTTAGCTCTGGGCAGTCTGTTTTCCGTGGTCCTTGGTGTCTTATACTTGGGTCCTTAAGCCTGCTTGTCTTTACAAGCCCATCTTCTTTATGCAATGGAGTAAATCCTCAACCATTATTGTTTTAGGTATTATTGGAGTGCAATTGGCATTAAATCAATAAGTTTTTACTGGGTCCGATACCCTCCTTGATGCATCAAGGTTGCGTCCAGTATCCTCCATTATGGTCTAAGATAGTTTCCTTAACGTCAAAGTCGAGTCCTTTGACATCCGGCCATTATGGTCTGAGATAGTTTCCTTAACATTATAGGCTGGAGTGCTGGACTGATTGAGCAAATTTTCTCTTTGCGTTATTACTTTGGCCTAACGTGATGTTCCATAATACAATTCGAAAAAGAAAAACTTGATTTTCCATAATTAAAAGGTCTCCCATGTGACATGAAGGTAAATGAGGTAAAATTCTTTCCATAACTGATTGCTAAGCTATTTCTGAGCCGCTAGGTCCTCTTTGATTGATTACACGAGCAATGAGATTATACTCCCATTCCATAGAGTTGATAGAGACTATAGTTACCGAATAAATCATTTCCTCTCCTCACACAAAATACCTAGCTTCTCATTTCCCTCATCAGCTTCACAGACTAGGTAACTAATGACCCATGTGGGTTGCAATAAAAATCTGACATAAATAATCGTAGGCTTCATTTCTTTAAGATGTTCCTTAAACATAACAGAACTAGTGGAAGACATTGATTCTCACTTCAATCTTGCAAATGTTATCTTCGAGTCTCAAATGCAGGTTGTTGTCTTGATAGGGAGTTCATTTAGTTCTGTTGACATCTCGAGGGACATTTCCAGAGTTGCCAAGGAGGTTCATATATCATCAAGATCTGCACCCAATGGACCTACAACAACGCAGCCTGGCTATGATAACATGTGGCTTCATTCTACGGTAAATTAATTCCCACCTAGGGACTGGAAGTCTGGCAGTTCTCATAAAAAGTCCATTAAGTCAGAGTCAGAATTTTTTGTGGTGAAAATTGAGTCAGTTATAATTGCTAATTTTTAAATAAAATCATGCAGATAGAAAGTGCATGTGAAGATGGTACAGTGGTTTTCAAGGATGGAAGTTCCGTAGTTGTTGACATCATTCTACATTGCACGGGGTATGTGTCCATGGTTTTAAATGTCAACCGACTTCCACACGAAATGGCTGACATGTTTCTATTTTTATCTCCAACGAAACAAAATCTTTCCATCAACAGTAATGTTTCAGTCATATCGACCGAAATGCTACCACTTCAGTATGTAAATTACAAAACTTCAGTTGAAATTTCAAATTTTTGACATTTTTGCTTGGATATTCACATTTTTGTTTGATATGTGCTTATTTTTTGTTTTTTTATTTCTTCAATTAGTTGATGCACTAAATGAAGAAGGTGTTTTTTTAATTTCCCCAGACCCTGAAATGGCGGGAGCCTCGTGCACTGGGCCGTCCTTTTTTTTCAATTAGTTGATGCAATTTGCATATGGCTTAGTGCATGAATTTGTATTTTTCATATATTTATGATTTAAAAATTGGTAAAAGTATATTTACTGTTCGTAGATTTATGATTTGAAAATTGGCAAAAGTATATTTTCGAATAAAAACTAATCATATATGCATGTTAGCTTCTAATCTTTTTATATGCGAGTTCTTACTTGATCAATTGATGGAGTTAATTTTTTTTTTTTAAATAACTATTTATTTATTTATTTTAATTTTTTAAATAGGAAAAAAATATACTTGGATAGGATAGAATGGAATAAAATGATTCACGGACGAACCCAACTAGAGCTAGGATTATAGCCGGGTAGATTCCTTTCAACTTCTTCATGAATTCACCTTCTTCATGAAATTTTTCTAAAAGATTCATTTAGCCGACGCCAACTAGTCTGGGACAAAGGCTTTGTTGAGAGAAAAAAATATTTTTCTAAAATATTCTTATGACGTATGCATGTTATGTTCTATTTTTATATCTAAGTTACTCTTGACGGATCAATCGATTAACGGATTCAATTTTTTATTTCAAAAATTAATTATTTTATTTATTTTTATTAGAAAATCTTTTAAATTTCTATCATTATATTGTACTGCTTCTATATACTATCCCTTTTTTATGAAATTATTGAATCAAATGACTCTCTTTTTTGTATTTTTGTTTGCTGGAAACACATGCATACGTTGTTGTATACATTGTGAGTTTAGAATGGACCTTACTGTTCCACTCTATCGTGGATGTAATGTAATGATTTTTTAAGTGTATATTTATGCTTATTCTAGCATTTCCTAAAGTTTAATCTTAAATTTTCATAATTTGCATGTATTTTTTAATCTTCCATAAATTTACAGGTTTTATATCTAAATTTATGACCAAAACCAATATGTCTTTTTTTCTGTGGCAATCTACATGCATACTGAATCTGACATTCAAAATTTGGTGAAACTAAGGGCCCGTTTGGATACCTCATATTTTTTGTATTTGGATTTGGAATGGAGTTTTGAATACAAAATGAATAGATCCACCAACTCATACTGAGGGAGACAGAGAGGGAAGGAGGTACTTCCTACTGGAGGGGAGAGGTTTAGGAGCAAAGAGGGTGAAGGAAACTGTCACATCTGTGGATTTCTAATTACTTATTTCCACAGCATATTTGGAAATCTGATATTTTTCACTTTCAGTTGTTGATTTGGAAATCCAAGGATTTGATCCGGATCCAAATCACGACACAAAATGGGTTGAAAGTGTGAGAAATCCAAATCAAAATCTTCTCGGCATCCAAACGTGTCTATCCATGACTTTATTTGGCATTTGTCTTCATATGAGCATTGTCAGCATCAACATGTTAGAAAGTAATGAGTCTTTCAGGATTTATATTTTTGAGCATGCACATTTTAAAAATTATGGAATAGAAAGTATGTATATATAATTAAGTGGTTTAATATTCCTAGCATAAATTCTCAGCAGCACTGCAGAAATTTGTTGCACTTCTTAGTGTTCAGCACTTTGCAGTATTGTGTTCCTTTGCAAGACGAATTGGCCATGCAAAAATTTTCACCATCCAACTGAGTAGTGGTTAGTGTCTAAACTAGAAGTAATTGACACTAAATGCTAAATCAAGGATGTGGATTGATGTTATTGTTCAGCAAATGTAAGATATGCATGTTTACTCCTATCAATAATTATGAAGTAATTTCGTGGGAAATAACCAAATTGCTGATCTTTGTTTTTTTTTTTTTCAGGTACAAGTATCAATTTCCTTTTCTCAAAACTGATGATATTGTGACCGTGGATGACAACTGTGTAGGGCCGCTATATAAACACATTTTCCCACCATTACTAGGGCCGGGGCTTTCTTTTATTGGATTACCTTGGAAGGTTTATTGTCTCTTACATAAACACACCCTTTTCCTTTCACAGAGTTTTCTCTTTAAATGATTATTATGAACGATATCTGTGGTTCCAGGTTATTCCTTTCCCTCAGTTTGAATTACAAAGCAAGTGGGTAGCATGCGTTTTATCCGGACGGATTGCACTTCCATCACAAGAAGAGATGATGGAGGATGTGAAATCTTTTTACAGAGAACTTGAAGTCGCGGGGTGCCCCAAACGCTACACTCATAACATGCTTGATTATCAGGTAACCTTAGTCTACCAAAGCATCCTTTGGGAAAAAATTTCCAAAAATCCCCTTGTATTTTAGATATTGTTAATGTAGCGTCTGGCCTCCGGAAATGTGGATAGAAAGCCACTCTTGCACTATAATACAAATGTGGCTAGAACTTCTTAAGAACCAAGGGTAAAAATCGCACTTCCAGAGGTTAATCTAAATGCCTGAACACAGAAACTATCCATCTTATTTTGTGAGTGTGCTACATGTTACATCAGATTGTACAAGAAACATTGATTAACAATTAGTTTCTAACAAAAAGATTGATTATATTAGATAAAAGGTTGAATGAGACTTGTTTTGCCAGCACGTCCGCCTCCAAATTAGCCGACCTCCATCTCTATTTGAATTGTTGGATTAATAACTCTGCAACGATCATCAATTTTCATAATAATGTGCGCCAACTTGTAGGGGACGCCAACCGTAGCGAGGTTCTTATGGGTGATATATATATATATATAGCTGATTGTGTAGTGCTGTTTTTCACTATTTTTTAGTACTTTTTGTTTGGTTTAGTGATTGCTCCCCTCTTTGGAAATCTCATCCGTTTTTGTTCTATTGTTCATTCCTTGCAATGGAATTATCCTCCTCGGAAAAAAAATTGAGTGAGGCTTCTGTTAGAGATCCTTCTTCCAGCATAAAATTATTCAAAGTCAAATGAAACAGATTTGGTGGATGTCTTTCAATCCATTGTCTTGGGGAATCAACATAAGTTCCTAATTGTTGTAGCAAACATTCTCCATCAACTTGCTTTCTCAAATATTCTCCATCTATTGCAGTTTGGTTACAATGACTGGCTTGCTGCGGAGTGTGGGTATCCGGCTGTGGAGGAGTGGCGGAAGCAGATGCTTGCAGCTACAGGGAAGAACATTTTAGCTCGGCCAGAAAATTTCCGCGATGAATGGGAAGATCATCACTTGGTCCTACAAGCCCAGGAAGATTTCCAAAAATGTTGAATGCTTCGAAATAGACATCCAGCAATGCTGAATGTGTATTTATGTTCCTAAAGTGACTTCTAGGGGATCAAAGGTTCTCTCTATCATTTTATTTCATTTATTTTACAGTAGTGTTAATGGTGAATAATTCAAGTGTAGTCAACAATCTTTTCAATGATAAATGTAAACCAAGTATCGTGGTATTCAATGAACATACATCTAGAATAAAACCATGATCGTGGTATTCAATGAACATACATCTTTTCAATGCTAGAAGACTTCACAACAAAGGTTCCCGCCACAAACAGCTTCTCCTTCAGACCATCCTTCAGGTGATTCGGCTAAAGTTGATCCATCTCCAACTCCCGGATGCAAACCACAACTGTAACCTCTGCCTTGCAAATCACCTTACCATCCCCTGTTTTCAAAAAGCAAATCCTCAACAAGTCTGCGCTTGCAAAAACCTGATGAAGGCTGGGTCAAAATCAACACAGACGACTCCCTCTCTGAGGAGCAAGCTGCACTAGGGGAGCTCCTTCGTGACTCATCCCGCACAGTAAGTATGGATTGGATCAGACCCCCTCATGGCAGTCAACATTACCATCAGGAGCTTCATATGGCTGTGGAAAGTGATACCACTCCTCCTGACTAAGATTCATTTCCTCGCGGAATTCACTTCTTGAAAAATTGCTCACACTCTTATTCAAGACTGGTTGTATATGTAAAGGGGAGGACATTCCCCCCTCAGACACTCCCCCTCGGAAATATGGGATGATCTGCTACTCTCTTGTTGTCGGAAAGAAGGGCAATAAGTCAAAAACGAGTGCTAGTCTGCTTCTTCTCTTTTGAAGAAATCCTGGATTCTAAACTCCATGTATCCAAACGGCCCCTTAGATTTGGATTTCTCACATCTGTAGTTGAGATTTGGAACTCGATCAGATCCTTAGATGTCCAAATCAGCTACATCAGTGAAAAGAAAATTCCAACTTGCAAATCTGTTCTTCAAGACCTTATTTGGAAATCAATATTTGTGGCAATTACGTTCACCCTCGCTGCTCCTCGACC
This sequence comes from Tasmannia lanceolata, assembly GCF_043159265.1. NCBI lineage: Eukaryota > Viridiplantae > Streptophyta > Magnoliopsida > Canellales > Winteraceae > Tasmannia > Tasmannia lanceolata. The sequence continues at coordinate 51,534,094 of NW_027518679.1, read as the reverse complement.
TTGCTGCAGCAGAAGTTAGACATCTCTCCCTCTCTCCCTCTCTCCCTCTCTCGTACAACATATGCATGAAGATGATTGATGTATTTTGTATCTAAAGCTCAAATCCAAACCCAAATACAAAATCACTAGGTATCCAAACGTGGCCTAAATGGATGAGACAAAATCTAAGCCTCTGTGGCTGCTTTCAAATGCAACAGTCCAAGCGCGAAATGCCTTCTGCGACAAACTGTAGCAAATCTCAATTAACTAAAATCATGGTTTTAAATTTCGACTGAAATTCGAAATTTCCCGAAATTTGATATTTTGCGAAATACCAAATTTCTGCCGAAATTTTGGAATTTCAGTCCTAAATTTCGGTTTCAAAAATTCGAGAAAATGGCATTTAAAAAACAAAATGTTACAAAATTTCGGAAATTTCAGTCCCAAATTTTGAAGTTTAATACGAAATTTCGGATTTCGGTAGGGTACGAAATAGGTACCGAAACCGAAATTTAAAACCTTGCTATAATGACATCATTTTCCACCACAAAAACTTCTCTTGCAATCCAAAGCCAAACATAGCCAAAATGGAAGAGAATATAAGACGTGGACGGACAAAAGGAAATGAGGACATGCATATTGTATTATCGCAGCGACGAAAATGCAGACGAAAAGTTTTCGGCCTCCCTTTTTAAGATCCAGATTCTCCAACCTCCCTCCTTCCATTAAACCCTCAAAAACCTCATGCCACGTTGCCGTGATCGGCGCCGGTGCCGCCGGCCTAGTCGCCGCTCGTGAGCTCCGGCGAGAAGGCCACAAAGTCGTAGTATTCGAAACCGGAGACCAGATCGGAGGGACTTGGATATATAACCCTAACATAGATTCCGATCCTCTAGGGTTAGATCCTTCTCGTAAGATAGTCCAAAGCAGTCTCTACGACTCACTCCGCACAAATCTTCCCAGAGAATCCATGGGATTTCGCGATTATCCTTTCGTGGTTAGAGAGGGGAGGGACAATAGGCGGTTTCCCGGTCACAAAGAGGTTTTTCTCTATCTTAATGATTTTGCTCGTGATTTTGAGTTGAGTGATTTGATTCGGTTCGAGACGGAGGTGTTTGAGGTGGAGCGAGTGGAGGAAGAGAGATGGATGGTCAGATCGAGGAAGGTTGGAATGGACGGTGGTGATTCTTCGTTGGATGTGAATGAGGTTTATGATGGAGTCGTTGTCTGTAACGGGCACTTCACGGAACCGCAAATTGCTGAAATTCCAGGTACTATTAATCTTATTTGATTACATTAGTCATAAGGAGTTGCCTTACCTATTCTAACTAACTCTCATCTCACTCTCATCTAATACTTATGATCTAACGGTCAGATCTCATCAGGTCTGATCTACTCTAACACGCCCCCCTCAAACGTCTGTGTATTAAAAAATCGACATAATGGTTATATTACAATTAGCCCTTAACAGTGCTTATATAGATATGGAGTTTGAATTTGGACGTTCCTGTAACGAGCAGGTCATGAGGGGAGAAATAATAGGGGTATTGAGAGTAGTAGATTGAGTTGAGTAGGATTCCTATCACTCGGGATAAGGATTCGCCAATAAAGATTAGCTAATTAGTAGGTTGAATTGTGTTGGGTTGTTGAGATTTGGAGGAGAACGTGGAAATGCAGCATATATATCCTGTAATCGTTTGAAATATGGATTATGAAAAAAATATCATTGTCTGGTTTTCTTATTTGGAGGTTAGCCCCCTCGAAGTGGCCTTTTCTCTGTCCTTTTATTTCTTTAAAAAAAAAGCACATTTCAATTGGTATCAAAGCCAGACGTTCCTGCTATGGCAGATGGAACAAGAATTTCTCAGCTAGCTGACTTGGTAAATAAAATCAAGGAAGGCCAAGAGTCCCAACAGAAAACATTGGATGAGTTGATCAACCGGATGGGGATCTTAGCTGCCTAACTATAATCATCTCACCCGCAATCAGCAGCGAGAAATCGGAGATCACTCAGCCGACCAATCAGCACAACCTGACCACTCAGTCAATCGGCAATCAAACAACTTACATTTTGACGCCATGGGAGGCATACAAACGAGGTTAGTATGGTTAGATTTCCCAAGGTTCGATGGAAGTGACCCATCTGGGTGGTTATACCGGGCTCAACAATTTTTCGCGTATCATAATACACCACCACAACACTGATTGTTAATTGCCTCTTTCCACATGGAAGGTAGAGCTCTTCCTTGGTATAAATACCTGGAAAATTCTGGATCATTAACCAGTTGGGATGCTTTTGCAAAGGCCCTCGAGACCCGGTTTGGTCTGACCGAGTATGACGATCCTGTTGAAGCCTTCACCAAACTTCGTCAAGAAACCACAGTGGAAGATTATCAAACAAGATTTGAAATGCATGCCAATCGAACTGAAGGGCTGACAGAATCCTTTATGATTAGCTGCTTCGTGAGTGGTCTTAAGGACGATATTCGTCTCAATGTAAAAATGTCCAAACCCACAACCTTGGCAGCAGCTTTTGGGTTAGCACGAATCCAAGAAGAGAAGATTAATTACAGGCGCAGACCAATCAGAAATGAATGGAGCTGCCCCAATTCCTTCCCCAATTCTGGAATTGTAGTGGCCAAAAAGCCCACTTTGCCTGTTCAACGAATCACCCAAGCTTAGATGAAGGAGCGTCGTGATCGAGGATTGTGTTACAACGGTGATGACAAATGGTCCCCAGGACATCGATGCAAGAGGCAGCAACTCTATCTCCTTGATGGGGTAGAAACAGATGACCTATTGGAAGAAGAAAATGAGATTGATGTGGTTGAGGAGGTCAACAATGAGGCAGAACATGGGGTGACACCGGAAATATCGGTACATGCCATTGCGGGTGCCTCAACTCCTCAAACCATGCGGCTACAAGGTAACCTAAAGAAACAAAAAGTTGTGGTGCTAATAGATTCTGGTAGCACCCACAACTTCCTCGATCCGGCAATAGTTAAGAAGGTTGGATTGTCTGTTCTCCCTGGTGGACGATTTGAGGTGACCGTGGCCAATGGGGAAAAGCTAGCCAGTCAAGGTAAATGCGATGGGGTCACGTTATTACTGCAAAACCAACCCATTACTACTGACTTTTGTCTACTGACGTTGGGCGGTTGTGATGTGGTACTCGGGGCTCATTGGTTGAGAACTTTAGGCCCCATTTTGTGGGACTTCTCTCACCTCTCCATGCAGTTTGTCCTAGATGGAAGGCCTGTCAACTTACGAGGAGAATCAGCATCTGACATGGCTGTTATGGGTGAGAACGAGATAAGGAAGACAACATTGTCAAATAAAAAGGGTGTTCTAGTACAACTCTTCAATATAGTCGGGGCCCAACCTCAATCGGACATGGATCCACAAGTGCAAAGGGTCCTAGGCGAGTTCAAGGATGTGTTCCGTGAACCACAAAGGTTACCTCCTCCTTGCACTCAAGACCATCGAATTCCTCTTGTTGAGGGAACTCGACCAATCAGTGTAAGGCCCTATCGCTACCCACACTACCAGAAAGGTGAGATAGAAAGGATCGTGAGGGAGATGCTCCAGGCTGGAATTGTACGGCCTAGTCAAAGTCCTTTCTCATCACCGGTTTTATTGGTACGAAAGGCAGACGGAAGTTGGCGCATGTGTGTGGACTATCGATCATTAAACAAGGAGACAGTGAAAGACAAATTCCCAATAACGGTGGTGGATGAATTGCTCAATGAACTCCATGGTGCCACGATTTTCTGAAAGTTAGATCTCCGCTCAGGTTACCACCAGATAAGAGTGCATCCACCGACATTCCAAAAACAGCATTCCGAACTCATGAGGGTCACTACGAATTCCTAGCAATGCCATTTGGTCTTACTAATGCCCCATCTACATTCCAAGGCTTAATGAACGAGGTATTCCATCCCTTCTTACGTAAATTTATTTTGGTATTTTTCGATGACATACTAATATACAGTAGGGACAAAGTTGAACATTTGAATCACCTAAGGACTGCATTGGAAGTAATAAGGACCCACCAGCTATTTGCAAAAGATTCCAAGTGCAGGTTTGGTTGTGACAGCATTGATTTTCTTGGGCATATTATTTCTAAGAGGGGTGTGGCTGCTGACCCTGCCAAGATTTTTAGCATGATGAACTGGCCAATGCCCTCAACAATCAAATCCCTACGTGGATTTTTGGGTTTAACCGCCTAGTACCACAAATTCATCAAAGATTATGGGGAGATAGCAGGTCCTCTCACGTCAATGCTAAAAAAGAATTCATTCTATTGGACGAACGCGGCACAAGAAGCATTCAACAGCCTCAAGGATGCCATGGCCAAGCCTGCTGTTTTAGCATTGCCTGATTTTTCCAAGCCCTTCACCATTGAATGTGATGTGGCAGGCAATGGAATAGGGGCGGTTCTTATGCAAGACGATCAACCACTCGCTTTCCTCAGCCATGCTTTGAAAGGAAAATCCCTATTCCTGTCTACCTATGAAAAGGAACTACTAGCATTGGTGATGGCAATAAAAAAGTGGCGACCATATTTGCTAGGACAAAAATTTAAAATCAGAACCGATCAACAAAGTCTCAAGTACTTGTTAGAGCAGCGTATTGGTACACCCCAATTCAACAACAGTGCATCCCCAAGTTGTTTGGTTATGATTTTACGGTAGAATATAAAAGTGGAAAAGAAAATAAAGTAGCAGATGCAATCTCATGTCGAGAAGAGGATGGGGTTTTACTTGCCATTTTGAGACCCGTAGCTTCTTGGGTTGATGAGGTTCAAGCCTTGTAATGACTGCAATTCTTCTTCTTTCAAAACTCTAAGATTTAGGCCATTGGATCAGTGAATCTATTTTCAAGGGTGGGGATCAACGATCCATCAATGATCAACCCTAGATCTTAGTTTTAATGACTCTTTTCCCTATAATTTGTTTTGATCCATAGATCTTAGAATCTATGGCTATTGAAAGTTATATCTAAATTCTCTAATTGAGAGAAGAAAATAAGTCTTGTTGTAAAAATAATTTCCGTGGAAAATATCACTTAAAACGTGGAAAAAAATTTGTATTGAGAGTGATGGGAAGAAACCCACGTTTTTCCTTGTATGGGAAAACGTGCATATGGTGTGGGACCACCCTCAATAATATATATATATATATATATATATGGTATGATGATAGTAAATTTAAAGATGCCTTTGTAGGATTATTAATTATAAGTAATTATTTAGGGAAATATATGTGATTGCTTTTAATTAGCAATCAATGATATGGTGTGATGATAGTAAATTTAAAAATGCCTTTTAGATTTACTAATTATAAGTAATCTTAAAAGGAAATTCTTAGATTTTGGATATCTTAGTTTCTCTAATTAAAAATCCAAAAACTCTTAACAATAGTGGGAACTTTACATTAATATAAGTAGTGGGATTACCTGGAGATTAAGTAATCTTATGGATGATGTAAAGTGAGAAACTTTAGGGATATAATATTTTCATTAGTAGATTATCCAAAATAGCAATCAAACCAAAAATTAGGGAATATATGTAATCCCCTCTTTTGGTTGTTTTCCTTTTCTTTAAAATTTAAAACCCATAAAAAGTGGCTATCATGCCTTATAAATAAGACCAAGGTGTTGGGTTTTTGGTAACTTACAATAGCCCTCTTATGATTCATCTTAATTTACCAATCATAAAACAAGGAAAATAGAATTAAAAATATATATATATATATATATATATATATATATATATATATAGTGACGTACACCTCTCCCATTCTCGCCCAAAATTTTTAGAGAAAGAGAGAGAGGAGGAAGAAAGAAAGAAAAGAAAGAAGAAAAAGAAGAGCTTTACACTTGATTCTCCTTATACCCTAAATCCATCCAAGTAAGTACCCTTATTACTTTCCTTGTCTTATAGTATTTCTTTGTCCCAAAACAGACCAGATTTGTACCCTGTTGACATGTGTTTCCTTGGTCCCAACACGGACCAGATTTGTGTACGGTTGAAAGGTGTTTTTACGTATCAAAACTAGACAGATTTAAGATCAGTTATATGTTATTATATATTAAAATTGGACGGATTTAAAGACCGTTATATGTGTGTTTCTATGTATCAAAATTGGAAAGATTTAGAGTCAGATATATGCATGTTTTCGTGTGTTAAAACTGGACAGGTTCTACGTCATTCATATGCGTATTTTATATTCTAAAAACGGGACAGCAGTGGTCTATGTTTGTGTGCAATTTTTATGCCCTCAAAACAGGGCAGCAGTCATGTGTTTTTGTGTGCGTGTTTTATGCCCTCAAACAGGGCAGCAATGATGTTTTTCCGTGTGTGAGTTTTATGCCTTCAAACAGGGCAGCAGTCGTGTTTCTCTGTGTAAATTCATGCCCTCAAACAGGGCAGTAGTAGGCTTTTCTGTGCATAAGTTTTACGCCCCAGAACAGGGCAGCAATAGTGTCCTTCATGTGTCTTCTTGCTGGCCGCCCAAAAGATAGGGCAGCAAGAGTCTTCTCCGGGTATATATCCTTCATGTCCAAAGATAAGACAGCAATGGTATGTCTATGTGCATGGGTTTCACCTAAGATAGGGCCTCAATGTAGTACCTGTACGTATTTTTGAAAACTTAAACATAAGGAAAAAAAATTGATACTGTTATGTTCTATCACCTGACTCCAGGACTATCACACTCCACTACCTATCAGAAACCGTCCATTCTTCCCCATTCGTAAGTTAAGGCAGGTAACAGCTAGACCTTGTGTTGTAATGGTTTCAATATAACTTGTTTCATGCAAAGTAATCTTACGTATACTATTTTCTTTGTGATAACTGTATAGCTCATTATACTTGTTTACTTGAAATGAAATAAATAATAAACTGTTTCTAACCTTTATGTTAAAGGATGCAGGAAAAGAAGGCAAAGGTAACGTACCTTAAAGTCCCTAATTGCATATCCTATATGGGGGAGAGTGAAGGGGAAATTAAGGGTGTGGTAGTATCATCCTGGGACCTAAGGTCCAAAGGCCAACGCGAGAAGCGTGTACAGCCTTTCGTTGGCAAACCATCCAAAGGGATAGTATCCTCGAAACGGCTCGGCATTAAATGCGAGACTGAAATCTGAGTCTATAACGCCACTACCATTGGACAGGGGTAGTAGGTAGTCGTGCGGCAAGGACACCGGCAAAAAGGAGAAAGTCAGAAAAGAACTGACATAAAAGTAAACTGGGAAAAAGCCGGATGTACCTGGGGAAAGTGCTGTCTTATTTTACATATTCGATGAACACATAATATATCATTCATTATTGTCATTCATTCCTGTTTATACTGATATAGATGGCGTAGATTTATTCTCTTGTTATTTATTATTGCTTCTAGATGATTGCTTAAGATCTGAATTATTATTGCATGCCCTTTTATATTGTTCTTTTTACTCCGCTCGGTCTCTGGAGGACCCTGCTCTAACATTGTTTCCTCCATCATAGGGGTTGAGGCTTTAGATGGCGGAGCGTTTGCAAACGAAGAAACCATGGGAAAAGGGATCGTGTGATCGGAGAGTTCGCTTCATGGATTATTGCGTTATGACGTCTTGCGTCATTTTCTATTTTTATTTTGTCGGAACTTTCTTTAGTTTGAACTTTAGTGATTAAAACTTTACCTTTCATTTGGAGTATGAGTATTGAAAGAACCTCTTGTTATGGTAGACTTATTTAATTTGGAATAAGATTTTTGTCGTGGTTGTTGATTATATAAAAAAATAATAATAATTTTCATGATTTTTGCGTTGTTCTTTTGCTCGTAGCGACTTGACTGCTAGCAATCGACTGAGATCTAGCTACTTGCATAGATTTTTCGCAGTCTTCTGCCACCTCTGCCTTCTCACATGCCTCGGCCAACGTCCGTGATCCAAGATTAATAATACTCGCCCTGATGGAAGGGCGAAGGCCGTTAATAAATTTTCGGATTTTATCAGATTCAGTGGCTGCGTAGCCGGGTGCAAAGTGTGAAAGTTCTCTAAATTTGGCTCCATACTGAGCCACGGACAAGACTCCCTGTTTTAGATCAGCGAATTGTCTCGCCAAATGATCCTTGATGCGCGTAGAAAAGAATTGCTCGTTGAAACGGGATTTGAACTGTCCCCAAGTCCTAGACATGATCGCGGGATAGTTCTGGACTACATTCCTCCACCATACACCCGCCTCTCCCTTCAGCAGGAAGGAGGCAAGACGTATCTTTTGCACGTCGGTGCACTCTATTATAGTAAAGATCCCTTCTATTTCTGTAAGCCAATGGTCTGCAGTTAAGGGGTCGCCTGTCCCGTTGAACTCGGATGGTTGGTAATCTCGGAACTGACGGTGCACCTGCGAGGCATTGTTACGGGGTCTCGGCTCCTAACGAGTCCCAAGGCTGGCTGCAATAGCCTGAAGAGCAGCTTGATTAGCCTCTTGATTTGCCCTGAGGATTTCAGCTAGTAATTGCAGACCGTCTGGATTATGAGCCGGAGTTGGGCTCTGAGTATTGTTGTTAGGTGCAGGAGCTTGATTAGCATTGCCAGTTCTCTTCCTCCTTGGATACATCTATAAATATAAATATAACTTGGAATGAGGAGAAAACTATGGGTTAGAATGAAATCTCTTTATTTCTCAACTAAAATTTCGAGGTACCATGAAGTCTCTAATCCTGTGCTTACTTACTAAAGTTTTTAGAGTAGTTCTCCTATCTCGTTCGAATTCTCGGTTAACCTTAAAGGTGTGACATATCATATGTCACCTATTAGCTATCTAACCCAAATTAACGACTCAACCCACAAGCACCAGGTTCTCCGTAAACCCGGGCTCTGATACCACAATTGTAACGACCCGATTCCGTCAAGTCGCTACGAGCAAAAGAACAACGCAAAAATCGTCGAAAATTTTCTTTTTTTTTTATATAATCAACAACCATGACAAAAATCTTATTCCAAATTAAATAAGTCTACCATAACAAGAGGTCATTTCAATACTCATACTCCAAATGAAAGGTAAAGTTTTAATCACTAAAGTTCAAACTAAAGAAAGTCCCGACAAAATAAAAATAGAAAATGACGCAAGACGTCATAGCGCAATAATCCATGAAGCGAACTCTCCGATCACACGATCCCTTATAACATGGTTTCTTCGTTTGCAAACGCTCCGCCATCTAACGCCTCAACCCCTGTGGTGGAGGAAACAACGTTAGAGCAGGGTCCTCCAGAGACCGAGCGGAGTAAAATGAACAATATAAAAGGGCATGCAATAATAATTCAGATATTTAGCAATCATCTAGAAGCAATAATAAATAACTGGAGAATAAATCTATGCCATCTATATCAGTATAAACAGGAATGAATGACAATAATGAATGATATGTTATGTGTTCATCGAATATGTAAAATGAGACAACACTTTCCCCAGGTACATCCGGCTTTTTCCCAGTTTACTTTTCTGTCAGTTCTTTTCTGACTTTCTCCTTTTTGCCGGTGTCCTTGCCGCACGACTACCCACTACCCCTGTCCAATAGTAGTGGCGTTATGGACTCGGATTTCGGTCTCGCATTTAATGCCGAGCCGTTTCGAGAATACTATCCCTTTGGATGGTTTACCAACGAAAGGCTGTACACGTTTCTCACGTTGGCCTTTGGACCTTAGGTCCCAGGATGATACTACCACACCCTTAATTTTCCCTTCACTCTCCCCCATATAGGATATGCAATTAGGGACTTTAAGGTACGTTACCTTTGCTTTCTTTTCCTGCATCCTTTAACATAAAGGTTAGAAACAGTTTATTATTTATTTCATTTCAAGTAAACAAGTATAATGAGCTATACAGTTATCACAAAGAAAATAGTATACGTAAGATTACTTTGCATGAAACAAGTTATATTGAAACCATTACAACACAAGGTCTAGCTGTCACCTGCCTTAACTTACGAATGGGGAAGAATGGACGGTTTCTGATAGGTAGTGGAGTGTGATAGTCCTGGAGTCAGGTGATAGAACATAACAGTGTCAATTTTTTTTCCTTATGTTTAAGTTTTCAAAAATACGTACAGGTACTACGTTGAGGCCCTATCTTAGGTGAAACCCATGCACATAGACATACCATTGCTGTCTTATCTTTGGATAGGAAGGATATATACCCGGAGAAGACTCTTGCTGCCCTGTTTTTTGGGCGGCCAGCAAGAAGACACATGAAGGACACTATTGTTGCCCTGTTCTGAGGCGTAAAACTTATGCACAGAAAAGCCTACTACTGCCCTGTTTGAGGGCATGAATTCACGCACAGAAACACAACTGCTGCCCTGTTTGAGGGCATAAAACTCACACACAGAAAAACATCATTGCTGCCCTGTTTGAGGGCATAAAACACGCACACAAAAACACATGACTGCTGCCCTGTTTTGAGGGCATAAAACTTGCACACAAACATAGAACATTGCTGTCCCGTTTTTAGAATATAAAATACGCATATGAATGACGTAGAATCTGTCCAGTTTTAACACACGAAAACATGCATATATCTGACTCTAAATCTTTCCAGTTTTGATATATAGAAACACACATATAACGGTCTTTAAATCTGTCCAATTTTATTATATAATAAAAATGCATATAACTGATCTTAAATCTGTCTAGTTTTGATACGTAAAAACACCTATCAACCGTACACAAATCTGGTCCGTGTTGGGACCAAGGAAACACATGTCAACAGGGTACAAATCTGGTCCGTTTTGGGACCAAGGAAACACTATAAGACAAGGAAAGTAATAAGGGTACTTACTTGGATGGATCTAGGGTATAAGAAGAATCAAGTGGAAAGCTCTTCTTTTTCTTCTTCTTCTTTCTTTTCTTTCTTTCTTCCTCTCTCTCTCTCTCTCTTTCTCTAAAAATTTTGGGCGAGAATGGGAGAGGTGTACATCACTATATATATATATATATATATATATATATATATATATTATTCTATTCTCCTTGTTTTATGATTGGTAAATTAAGATAAGTCATAAGAGGGCTATAGTAAGTTACCAAAAACCCAACACCTTGGTCTTAGTTATAAGGTATGATAGCTACTTTTATGGGTTTTAAATTTTAAAGAAAAGGAAAACAACCAAAAGAGGGGATTACATATATTCCCTAATTTTTGTTTTGATTGCTATTTTGGATAATCTACTATTAATGAAAATATTATATCCCTAAAGTTTCTCACTTTACATCATCCATAAGATTACTTAATCTCCAAGTAATCCCGTTACTTCTATTAATGTAAAGTTCCCACTATTGTTAAGAGTTTTTGGATTTTTAATTAGAGAAACTAAGATATCCAAAATCTAGGAATTTCCTTTTAAGATTACTTATAATTAGTAAATCTAAAAGGCATTTTTAAATTTACTATCATCACACCATATCATTGATTGCTAATTAAAAGCAATCACATATATTTCCCTAAATAATTACTTATAATTAGTAATCCTACAAAGGCATCTTCAAATTTACTATCATCATACCATATATATATATATATAAAATTTATTGAGGGTGGGCCCACACCATATGCACGTTTTCCCATACAAGGGAAAACGTGGGTTTCTTCCCATCACTTTTAATACAAAAAAAATTTCCACGTTTTAAGTGATATTTTCCACGGAAATTATTTTTACAACAAGACTTATTTTCTTCTCTCAATTAGAGAATTTAGATATAACTTTCAATAGCCATAGATTCTAAGATCTATGGATCAAAACAAATTAAAGGGAAAAGAGTGATTAAAACTAAGATCTAGGGTTGATTATTGATGGATCGTTGATCCCCACCCTTGAAAATAGATTCACTGATCCAATGGCCTAAATCTTAGAGTTTTGAAAGAAGAAGAATTGCAGTCATTACAGTTACAGGCCTACTACAAAGAAGACCCAGAAATGCAAACCATAATGGAAAGGTTCACCAAGGGCGAATTGGACCTGACACGTTATACATGCCATAACGGTCTCTTATTTTACAAGGGACGACTCTATTTGGGCTCAAATTCTTATATGCAGGCTAAGGTGCTTCGACAGTTACATGAGAGCCATTTAGGGGGTCATGCAGCGTACCACAAGACATTTCAAAGGGTTAAATCCGACTTCTTTTGGAATGGCATGCGATGATACATGCGGCAGTACATCAAGGAATGTGATGTGTGCCAGCGTAGTAAGACTGAAAACATAGCCCCAGCTGGACTGCTACAGCCTTTGCCCATACCGACACGCACGTGGACCGAAATCTCTATGGATTTTATTGATGGGCTTCCCCATTCGCAAGGCAAAGATTGCATCATGGTGGTAGTTGACCGGCTATCCAAGTATGCACATTTTATACCTCTTTCTCATCCCTACAATGCCCATTGTTATCGCCAAGCTATTTCTTGATAATATTTTTAAGCTCCATGGTATGCCGATATCCATTGTCAGTGATAGAGATCCCACTTTTCTTAGTGCTTTTTGGAAAGAGTTTTTCAAATTGCAGGGTACTCAACTGCACCACAGCTCATCTTACCATCCTCAATCTGATGGTCAAACTGAAATTGTAAATCGCTGTCTTGAGAACTACCTAAGGTGTTTTGCAGGCTTTAAGCCGAAGGAGTGGGCTAAGTGGTTGTCCTTAGCCGAGTGGTGGTATAACACAAACACCCATTCATCGACAGGAATGACTCCGTTCGAAACTGTTTACAGCGTTCCACCACCTCGACTCATGACTTATGTAGCTGGCACTACTCAAGGACAAGCTATGGAAGATGAGCTGAAAAGTAGGGACGAAATCAAGAAGATTTTAAAGGAGCATTTGGTCGTAGCGCAAGAGAGAATGAAGCGGTTGGCCGACCGTCACCGAACCGAACGGGAATTTTCTGTTGGAGATTGGGTCTACTTAAAGTTGCAGCCATACCGCCAACATTCAGTGACCACGAGAAAGAACCGAAAGCTGTCTCATAAATATTTTGGACCCTATCAAATAACAGAAAGGGTGGGCCCAGTTGCATACAAATTCCAACTTCCAGGCGAATCCCACATCCATCCTGTGTTCCACGTGTCAAACTTGAAAAGGCGAGTAGGTGATACAATTCCAATTCAGACTGAGTTGCCTCCTATCTCAATTGAGGGAGTACCACAACCACAACCAGAGAAGATCTTGGCTAGGCGCGTGGTCAAACGAAACAATCGTGCAATTACTGAAGTCCTAATAAAGTGGCATGGATGTGACGATGCAGATGCAACATGGGAAGTTTATTACAACCACAAGGAAAGATTTCCAAATACCAACCTTGAGGACAAGGTTTTTTGAAGAGGAAGGGAATGTAACGAGCAGGTCACGAGGGGAGAAATAATAGTGTTGTTGAGGTAAAATAGTGGTATTGAGAGTAGTAGATTGAGTTGAGTAGGATTCTTATCACTCAGGATAAGGATTACCCAATAAAGATTAGCTAATTAGTAGGTTGAATTGTGTTGGGTTGTTGAGATTTGGAGGAGAACGTGGAAATGCAGCGTATATATATATATATATATCCTGTAATCGTTAGAAATAAGGATTATGAAAAAAATATAAATCTGCTTTTTTTTTTTAAGAAATAAAAGGCCACTTCGAGGGGGCTAACCTCCAAATAAGAAAACCAGAGAATGATATTTTTTTCATAATCCTTATTTCAAATGATTACAGGATATATATGCTGCATTTCCACGTTCTCCTCCTAATCTCAACAACCCAACACAATTCAACCTACTAATTAGCTAATCTTTATTGGCTAATCCTTATCCTGAGTGATAAGAATCCTACTCAACTCAATCTACTACTCTCAATACCCCTATTTTACCTCAACAACCCTATTATTTCTCCCCTCATGACCTGCTCGTTACAGTTCCCTTGTTTTTGTTTGTTATTTTTAGTTCTTTTGATGTTTTTCATTGGTTCCTGCTGAATAGTTTGCTAATCAGGAATAAGCTTGGTTTCATTACAATTAGCCCTAAACAATGCTTATGAAGATATGGAGTTTGAATTTGGACATTGTGCATTTTTTGTTTGTTATTTTTAGTTGTTCTGATGTTTTCATTGGTTCCTGCTGAATATTTTACTAATCAGGAATATGGTAGATACCTAAACATTTATCTCACTTTACTAGTTAATGGGATATAAAATTTCCCCTAAATTGTTGTGATTCAATTCAAATTTCAGTCACATCTCCCAAATGTGGAACTAGATGACTAGTGTTTTTCTTTCATGATAATAAGTTATCATCCACTTACTCTTTTTATTATTGGAGATCCATTTGTCAAAGAATGGATGGATAGAGAGCAATCTATGGCGAACATGAAGAGTTTAATAACCCGTTAGAAAGACAGAACATGGACTTTGAAAGAATTTATGGTTAATATTAAGTCTTTCCATCTGCACTATTTTGGTTGCTTTCGACTTGGAATATGTAATCTAGATTCTTGGGGGCACCATGGATATGTTGAATTTGCTGTCATCTTTATTTATGATCTCAATATCATGATTTTGATGCCCTTCTAATAGAACAAATAAATGAAACGATACCAGCCACACAAGATCCTTCTATCTTTGTGAACTGGATTTAAGGAATGGGCATGGAAAAGAAATTCAAGAACACTTGCAAGAGTTAAAGTTGTGATTATTCTAGAATCCAGATTACTAAAGGAGTGCTCATACAATTCGCTGTTTGATTGGAAGCTCTATGATGTAATTGACGAGTCCTTACTTTCTCTGTCTCCACTTTTAATTTTAGATGTCTTCTTTTTCAGGTATTGATACATGGCCGGGGAAGCAAATTCACAGCCACAATTACCGTGTTCCTGAGCCATTTCGTGATCAAGTATGGATTCAGTAATGATTCGATCATATTTTGTTACTTTGTTTGCCACATTTTAATTAGAGAATACAGTCAGATTAGAGGATTTGAAGCTTGTTGGTGTTTTCTCACTGTATCTATCACATCAGTTAGCTCTCGGCCGTCTGTTTTCCATGGTCCTCAGTGTCTTATACTTGGGTCCTTAAGCCTGTTTGTCTTTACAAGCACATCTTCTTTCTGCAATGGAGTAAATCCTCAACCATTATTGTTTTAGGTATTATTGGAGTGCAATTGGCATTAGATCATAAGTTTTTACTGGGTCCAATACCTTCCTTGATGCATCAAGGTTGAGTCCCGTACACTTCATTATGGTCTAAGATAGTTTCCTTAACGTCAAAGTTGAGACCTTTGATATCCATTACGGTCTGAGATAGTTTCCTTAACATTATAGGTTGGACTGATTGAGCAAAATTTCTCTTTGCGTTATTAATTTTGGCCTAATGTGATGTTCCATAATACCATTCAAAAAAAAAAAAAAAACATGATGTTCCATAATTAAAAGGTCTCCCATGTGACACGAAGGTGAATGAGGTAAAATTCTTTCCATAACTCATTGCTAAGCTATTTCTGACCCGCTTGGCGGGGCATCCGCTTCCTCCAACGTTACAATCCTCATAAAGATCTGGTCCAGATGGATAAACTCCATTATCTTACACCGAATACAAATTTGTGAAATGGATGACAAAGTATTAGTTATTAATTACCTGGATCACAGTTGTTACTCTGAGAAATGAATGTGAAAAATAGTTTGATACATGATGCTGAAATGGGAGAAATGTCTCATGTTACAGAACTTGGTTTAGCGATTTCCTTACAGTCAAGAAATTGTGTAGTTCTAAATAGTATTTTTTTTTCATATACTCTAGTTAGTATACTCCATAATTGATGAAATATGATATAAATGGTTTTAATGTCACAATAAGTGATTGTACGCCATTTTTCTTTTTTCTTTTTCCTTAAAATTCTTTTGATTTTTGCCACATATTTTTGCATTGAGTGTTTTTTTATTTATGCTAGCACTGTACTAAGCTACGGTTTGATGCGTGGTAAAATCATTGCAATTGGTGGATGAAACCATTGCATTTCTTTCTCTCTTTTTTTATTTGGATGACCCAAGCAACATATTCGGCTTCCAAAGCATATCCAAAGTCTAATTTATTGATTAGATTTTTGACCAATTAATTTGATTGATTGCACGGGCAATGATATTATACTCCCATTCCATAGAGTTGATCCAGGCTATAGTTACCAAATGAATCATTTCCTTTCCTCACACAAAATACCTAGCTTCTCATTTCCCTCATCAGCTTCTCAGACTAGGTAACTAGTGACCTATGTGGGTTGCAATAAAAATCTGACATAAATAATCGTAGGCTTCATTTCTTTAAGATGTTCCTTGAACACAACAGAACTAGTGGAGGAAGACATTGATTCTCACTTCAATATTGCCAATGTTATCTTCGAGTCTCAAATGCTTTGTGTATTATGTATGTCCGTGCCATGAGCAGGTTGTTGTCTTGATAGGGAGTTCATTTAGTTCTGTTGACATCTCGAGGGACATTTCCAAAGTTGCCAAGGAGGTTCATATATCATCAAGATCTCAACCCGATGGACCTACAACAAGGCAGCCTGGCTATGATAACATGTGGCTTCATTCTACGGTAAATTAATTCCCTCCTAGGGATTGGAAGTCGGGCAGTTCTCATAAAAAGCCGATTAAGTCATGTCTGAATTTTTTGTGGTGGAAATTGGGTCAGTTATAAATGCTAATTTTTAGATAAAATCATGCAGATAGAAAGTGCATGTGAAGATGGTACAGTGGTATTCAAGGATGGAAGTTCCGGAGTTGTTGACATCATTCTACATTGCACGGGGTACGTGTCCTTGGTTCTAAATGTCAACCGATCGAAATCGACACGAAATGACTTTACATGTTTCTATTTTTATCTCCACCGAAACGAAATCTTTCCATCAGCATTATATATGTCACTAATATTTCGGTCATGTCGACCGAAACGCTACCGCTTCAGTATGTAAATTACATAACGTCAGTTTAAATTTCAAATTTTTTACATTTTTGCTTGGATTTTCACATTTTCGTTTGATTTATGCTTATTTTTGTTTTTTTATTTTATTTCTTCAATTAGTTGATGCAATTGCATATGGATTAGTGCATTAATGTGTATTTTTCATAGATTTATGATTTAAAAATTGGTAAAAGTATATTTATTTTTCATAGATTTATGATTTGAAAATTGGTAAAAGTATATTTTCGAATAATAAATAATCATATATGCATTTTAGCTTCTAATCTTTTTTATATGCGAGTTCTTGCCTGATTGGTTGATGGAGTTAGATTTTTATTTTATTTTAAATAACTATTTTATTTATTTTTATTAATTTTTTAAATAGGAGAAATTTTTTTTCTTCTAAAATATACTTATGAGATATGCATGTTATGTTCTATTTTTATATCTAAGTTACTCTTGTCAGACTACCGATTAATGGATTCAATTTTTTATTTCAAAAATTTATTTTTATTAGAAAATCTTTTAAATTTCTATCATTATATTGTACTCCTTCTATATACTATACCTTTTTGATGAAATTATTGAATCAAGTTACCTTTTTTTTTTTGTATTTTTTGTTTGCTGGAAACACATGCACATGTTGTTGTATGCATTGTTAGTTTAGAATGGACCTTACTGTTCCACTCTATCATGGATGCTCGTCTTGCTAATGTGATGATTTTTTTAAGTGTATATTTATGCTTATTCTAGCATTTCCTAAAGTTTAATCTTAAATTTTCATCATTTGCGTGGATTTTTTTAATCTTCCATAATTTTACAGATTTTACATCGAAATTTATGACCGAAACCAATATGTCTTTTTTCCCGTGGCAACCTACATGCATACCGAATTTGACATTTAAAACTTGGTGAAACTAAAGGTGTCACGCCCCAAACCCCCACCCTGGGCGTAGGACATGACAACGCCGTACACTTGCAAGACAAGTCCTACAAATGTACAAGGCTACAAAGCAATAACAGAAGTAAATCTCACATTTCATAACTAAAATATCTAAGTCTCAATTAATGCGGACCCAACAAAGTCAAATCAAATATCAACTCTCCCCTAAATCAATGTAAAATAATAAAATCTTTACATCTTATTCAAGTACTCACTTGCTAATGAATTGAAAATAATAAACTAAATCTCCAAGCCAAATCCGTTTCAAAAGCTAAGCGTCATGTTCCTCGTTATTCCCACGAGGGTCAAGACCTATTACTGGATAATTTATGGGTAGAGCCAAAGAGTGTGAACTATACAAGTTACTAATAACATTGATTAAATGGGGAAGGAGCTCCGGACCTGAAAAATATCATATAACCACAGTTAGCTGAAAAGCTTAGTACATAATAAAGCACTACTCTAAGTACAAATCTAAGCATGCCAAGGCTCAATATGGGTCAGATAACAGAGTCAAAGCTGAATATTGAGGTCTCAACTGAACAATAGGCACAACAATAATTATAGGTTCATGTCAAATAATTCCGAGTTACAGGTGCATTAGAGTAATTCAATATCAAAGTTATGGTCAAAGCCAAAAAGGTGTTCCGAATTCAAATACACTTCAGAATCATCGGCATGGTCCAGAAGACATGTTATTGCTTACACCGACAGTCCACGGTGTTGGAACTAGTTCCTCAAAGTTCAGATACAAGTCGACAGAGCCAACATTATATCCCACTGACGGGCCAGAAGTTCCAGTGTACTACCCCCGACGATGGGTTTCAGAGTTGCCAATTGTACTACCCCCATATGACAGGGTTTCAGAAATACCTAAGCCTCCACAGAAGTGTCCAGAAATAGGTCCAGGGATTCATATTCAAATAGTTCGAAAGATTCAAAGTTCAAACCGATAGCTTCAAAGGTTCAAAGTTCATAACGGATATCCACAACAGTTATTTCAAAGATTTAGAATAATAATGGTATCACACTAAATAGGTGAAGCAGAAATAGGCACGCAAGACCTAAAGCTATTTCAGAGGTTCAAAGGTATCAATACGAGGTTCCAAAGTTGATATCAA
Source organism: Tasmannia lanceolata (assembly GCF_043159265.1). Classification (NCBI taxonomy): domain Eukaryota; kingdom Viridiplantae; phylum Streptophyta; class Magnoliopsida; order Canellales; family Winteraceae; genus Tasmannia; species Tasmannia lanceolata. The sequence goes on along the minus strand of NW_027518679.1, from coordinate 51,515,090 downwards.
TTCAAGGTGCATAGGGTTTATGAAATACCCAAAGTAGAGTAGTACGTTATTACGTACCTCAATGACGAAAACGTTTTCTTTTTCTTAATCAATTTAGTAACCTGCAATTAAGAGTGTGTATATTCTCCATGAGTTTCATTATTAATTTCACTTCTATCAGACATATACGTCCTCCTATTGACACAAGACACCCTTTGGTGCTTAATCGGAAAAGAATCGGTAAATCGTCGTATGGTTATTTTTAGTATTTTGGAATTATCATCATTATAAAGTTTCCAAACCTTTTAAAACTATTTTTAACAGAAAGAACACGCTTCTGGCATGTCCGTAGAGTACAAGAGCGTCGAAAACGGACGAGAAACGAATAAGTTATGAATTTCCGAAGTCTAAGCCGTAGGGGGGAAAATTGCCATTCCGGACGTCCGGGAACTTTACCAGACGTCTGGGAATCTCTCAGTTTGCCCAACCATACACAGACGGACGATTGCCATTTTTGCCGGACGTCCGCCCCTGTGCGGACCCAGTTTTCTCCGAAACGAGATTTTCACCCTTTTTTTATACTAAAACAGCCATAACTCATTCGTTCGAACTCCAAATCGCGCGTGGTCGACGACGATTCGTTGGACTCGTATCGACGAGATAAATCCATAGAACCTAATTTCACGCTTTGAAGTTCTCAGATTTAATTACCAAATTTAATCTAAGCTTTTAGGTCATAACCCAAACCTAGATTCTTAGAGTTTCAAAACTAAATTCTTAGTTTCTTAGGGATCCATAAATTTATCCTTAAATTCTTATATAATTCTTTATACCAAACCTAACAATCTAAATCATAATAACAAGTCTCATTAGATCGTAGTTTTAGGGTTCTTTTTATTCATCTAATCATTAAAGATCATAAGTCTTACCTCGATCCGCGATCTCTCTTTCCAAATCGCGCTCTTCTTCTCCTTCTCCACGCAAATCTCCTCTTGGGGCTGGAACAAACGGTTTAGGGTTTCTTAATGGCTTCACAATTCTCCTTAAGAGGCTATTTATAGGCTTTTCTAAAGAAGCCTTAATTCTAATTTAACTCCTGATGACAAAAATACCCTTTTGTTCACCAGGGGGATGAATTTTAAGAGGGAGGGCAAAATCGGGTATTTACAAAAGGCCTATCGATGACTTTATTTGGCATTGTCTTCATATGGGCAGTGTCAGCATAAACATGTTAGAAAGTAACGAGTCTTTCCGGATTTATATTTTTGAGCATGCACGTTTTAAAAATTATGGAATAGAAAGTTAGTATATAATTAAGTGGTTTAAGATTCCTAGCATAAATTCTCAGCAGCACTGCAGAAATTTGTTGCACTTCTTAGTGTTCAGCACTTTGCAGCATCGTGTTCCTTTGCAAGTCGAATTGCCCATGCAAAATTTTTCACCATCCAACTGGGTAGTGGTTGGTGTCTAAACTAGTAATTGACACTAAATGTTAAATCAAGGATGCGGAGTGATGCTATTGTTCAGCAAATGTAAGATATGCATGTTTACTCCTATCAACAATTATGAAGTAATTTCGTGGGAAGTAATCAAAATTCCTGATCTTTCTTTGTATTTGTTTTTCAGGTACAAGTATCATTTTCCTTTTCTCAAAACTGATGATATCGTGACCGTGGATGACAATTGTGTAGGGCCACTATATAAACACATTTTCCCACCTTTACTAGCTCCGGGACTTTCTTTTATTGGATTACCTTGGAAGGTTTATTGTCTCTTACATAAACTCCCGTTTCCTTTCAGAGTTCTTTCTTTAAATGATTATTAGTAACGATATCTGTGGTTCCAGGTTATTCCTTTCCCTCAGTTTGAATTACAGAGCAAGTGGGTAGCATGTGTTTTATCCAGGCGGATTGCACTTCCATCACAAGAAGAGATGATGGAGGACGTGAAATCTTTTTACAGAGAACTTGAAGCTGCTGGGTGCCCCAAACGGTACACTCATAACATGCTTGATTATCAGGTAACGTTAGTCTACCAAAACATCCTTTAGGAATTTTTTTTTCCAAAAATCCCCTTGTATTTTAGATATTGTTAATGTAGCGTCTGACCTCCGGAAATGTGGATAGAAAGCCAGTCTTGCACTATAATACAAATGTGGCTAGAACTGCTTTAGAACCAAGTGTAAAAATCGCACTTCCAAAGGTTAATCTAAATGCCCAAACACAAACTATCCAATCTTATTTTGTGAGTGTGCTACATATTACATCAGATTGTGCAAGAAACATTGATTACCAAGTAGTTTCTATAAAAAAGATTGATTATATTAGTAAAAGGTTGAATGAGACTTGTTTTGCCAGCACGTCCGTCTCCAAATTGGCCGACCTCCACCTCTGTTTGAATTGTTGGATTAATAACTCTGCAACAATCAGCAATTACCGTAATAATGAGCGCCAACTTGTAGGGGTATGCCAACCGTAGCGAGGTTCTTATGGGTGATATATATAGCTGATTGCATAGTGCTGTTTTCCACTATTTTTTAATGCTTTTTGTTTGGTTTAGTGATTGCTCCCGTCTATGGAAATCTCATCCGTTTTTGTTCTATTGTTCATTCCTTGCAATGGAATTATCCTTCTCAGAAAAAAAAAATTGAGTGAGACTTCTGTTAGAGATCCTTGTTCCATCATAAAATTATTCAAAATCAAATGGAACAGATTTGGTGGATGTCTTTCCATCGATTGTCTTGGGGAATCAACATAATTTCCTAATTGTTGTAGCAAACATTCTCCATCAACTTGCTTTCTCAAACATTCTCCATCTATTGCAGTTTGATTACAATGACTGGATTGCTGCGGAGTGTGGGTATCCGGCTGCGGAAGAGTGGCGGAAGCAGATGTATGCCGCTATAGGGAAGAACAGATTAGAGCGGCCTGAAAATTTCCGTGATGAATGGGAAGATCATCACTTGGTCTTACAAGCCCAGGAAGATTTCCAACAATGTTGAATGCTTCCAAATATACATCCAGCAATGCTGAAAGAATATTTATGCTCCTAAAGTGACTTTCAGGTGATCAAAGGTTTTCTCTATATCAGTTTATTTCATTTATTTTATAGTAGAGTTAATGATGAATAATTCAAGTGTAGTCAATAATCTTTTCAATGATATATGTAAACCAAGGATCGTGGTATTCAATGTACATGCATGGTATTCGATGAACATACATCTGGAATAAAACCATGATCGCAACAATAGATATAATGAAATTATTTTACAGTCAATATAAACTGATCTAAACATGCAAAGTATTAGAATAAAACATCTAGCCCTCCCCAGACCCCGCAATGGCGGGAGCCTCGTGCACTGGGCCGCCCTTTTTTTTAGAAGCAAGATTAAGATGTTGGTGTTTTTAGTGTGGCCCACAGTGGTGGGACCCACTTTAAGTGAAAACGTTGGCTTTTCCATTCCACCTTGTATTCTATTCACTAATAAGGGAGTCTTAAGAGATAGATCTCAAGTGTTTTGAAACTCTAGAATATGTGAGTATTTCAAGTGTGGAAGGGCCCAAATTCTTGTGATCCGAAATCTATGTGTTGCATTTTATGGGAACAACACACATACGTATAGCTAAAGTCCATCCTAAAGAGGGTCCCTAATCTGAGAGCAAAAGAGTGCATGTGATTCCATCGATCGAGTTGTAAGGTCTTCTTAAGATTAGAAGATCTATCTTGTTCATGCGCGGCGGAAATTATGTTCGTTTTCACGGTTCGCCAAAGCTTGAGGGATTCATGATCTTTGATTCTAGTCGCCATGGCCGGAGGTCAGTTCCGCATTAATTTCGAATTAAATAAAGTATAACAGAAGAAACTTATATTGATCGGCCATCATGGTGATCGGCCAGGCTGGATCTTCTATTGCCACTCTTTCTACCTGATCTTTGGTGGGGAATATCTCCTTTGGTCAGGTTACTAGGTAGGAGAGGCCATCCCCTTATTTATAGAAAAATACCTCAGGGGAGTTGGCTTAATCCATTTAAACAACTACACTATCAAGAAACAGAACTTGGCTCCATAACGACTTGGAGGAACTTCCTCCCTAATGCCACATGCAATGTTCTGTTTGGAGGAGAGTAAGAGATTCGAACTCTCAAGAAGAGTTGTGGGGTCCATTAAACTGCCAGTTTAGATATTTAGATGCTCGTTGCCATACGATGAGGCATGCAACAATAGACCCTACCTTTGACTGATCCAGACTGTCCGTCGTATGATAGAACCAACGTGTGTCCAACATTATTGCATGATCCTAGCCCCTAAACCAATGGATTTGTGGTCCTTTATTATATTACTAATGGGACATCCGTTTGGGAATGGGACCAGAACCATGTGAGTCCGTCGACAAGATCTATGATCTCTATTACACATGTTCCATTTGTGACCCACAAGATCAATTTGTATCGATTATTTTGGTCTCAAATGAGGGTTTAATCGCTTGCGAGGGGCACCCGAGTGGATCGTCATGTGGCGGTCTTTTACTCGGCCATGTTGTCATTATGGAGGAAGTTCCTCCAAGGCGTTATGGAGCCAAGTTCTTTTCACTATACAGGGCTTAGCTTAGCTGTTGTAGTTAAATTCGGCTCAACTAACTAAAATCCCAGGTAGGCAACCCAAGAAGGGGGTGAGTTGGGTTTATAAAAACCTTTTGCCCTTGTTAATTGGAAGATTAAAATAATGGACAACTTAAACAACAAATGCACAAAGAAGATAAATCAGATGCGCAAATAAAAGATAGAAAGAGAGAGTGGAAAGAGTGCACCGAGATTTATAGTGGTTCGGTCCTTTAACCTGAAAGGCCTACTCCATTCCACCATGGCACCTTGATGGCTTCACTAACCCAATCTTCTCGTGGTGAAGATTAAACACTATTGCAATCGAGGATAGCTCTGCGCCTCACCACTTGCCGTCGGAGAAAGCTACCGCGTCTCCTAACACTCGCTCTTGGAGATTGCTACGCGTCTCCAAACAATCGTCAATTACAATGATTGATTAAACAGACAAAGAAAGAAAATGCCTTTGAAAGGCTACACCAGGAAGATCAAAGTATACAAGATTTGGCCCTAGATCTAATCCCTTTAAGAATGACCAAGAGAGGAGGCACCAGAGAGGCAATTTCACTCAAGAGATGTGCAAAGTTAAGATTAATGAGTGTCTTGAGTGTTTGAGGGGTGAAATGCTCATTTTGTAGATGATTGAGGCAAAACTAGCCATTAGAGTGACCACAACTGTCCGTTAGAGTGACCAATGGCTTTCTTGGTAGGCATTCGGGCTGCTGAATAGCTTGCCCATAGGCTCATTTTAAAAAGCGCCAATATGCAGTATGGCAAGCTTCGGCGGGCCGAAGCAATGTTATTGTTCTGCTTCTTAAATTCGTTGGAAAGCTTTGGTAGGCTTCGGCAGGCTGAAGCAATGTTACTATTTTTGCTTCTTCAGTGGGCTTCGCCGGGCCGAACCTCCTCAATTTCCATTCTTCAATTAAAGCTTCTTTTATGGCTAATGGGAGTTGATCCTCTTAAAACCCTTGTTAATTAAACTTTGTTTAGGGTCAAGTTAAACCTAGTTTAGTGCCTCTAATGGGTTTTGATGAAGGGATTGGATTGTACATTATAATTTGTCTAAGGCTTGACTTTGGGTCTTCTTTACAATATATCTTCAAGCCTCTTCATCTTTTCTTGGATCAACTCCATCACTTGAGCTTTCTAGCTCCATTTGATTCTTCAAGAAGGTTCCAAGCTTCCTTGACTTTGGTTCAAAATAAATTTATTGGGAATCAACAAACAAACATCATTAGTACCAAAAGATCACTTGTGTTTTGGAATCATCCAAACAAGACAGAGAAGGCCAAGGGTCGAACCATTGGACTTACACTAACCAATTCATGTCTCAATAGGGTTGAGATGTGGGGTAATGTAACTCCAGTAATTTCATTCTTAATCTCATTCTTCAGTCTAGACCGTTTATCTTAGATACCCACATAAGAACTTGAAATCTAAAGCTGGCATTGAGCACTGTTTACGTGCTATTTGGTGATCAAAACCATTCATCTTCTAGAGACGACAATGGATGAGGAATGAACCAAAAATCCCCTATATTGGACAATTCTAACCCTATTTTTTACTGAATTTTCTAAAATGGTTTTTGGTTTCTTGAGCTGTCCATTTTCCACCCTACTGTATATGGATGGATGGATAATGTCTATTTGGAGAAGATTTTGTTGGTGCATGTTCTATTTACAGCTACAACAAACAAATTAATGGTTTAGATCATCGGAAACTAATCTATCTCCAAGCGAACCGATTCCTCTGCACGTCAATATTAAGAAGGTTAGATGCGATGAGCTCTATAAGGGTACATTCGTCATTTAAAAAAAATAAATGCACCTTCAGGGAATACATTCGTCATTAAAAAAAAAGCACAAAACAAGCAACATGTTTCTGTTATCATCTATGTTTAATGAAATCCTTAGTCGACATGTATATGTTTCGGTAATGTTCCAGTCATGTCGGCTGAAATGCCACCCCGTTAGTATGTAAATTACAAAACTTTAGTCGACACAAAAGGAATGAGGGAAGCTGCGATGATGCTGTGAAACAACTAATTACTCCAAAACCTCAGGCTGTTGGAGATGGCATTATTTAATATTTTATACTTTAGCACTCCCCCTCACGTGTGGCCCCTCTCTTTAGGGTTGGCCAACATGTGGCCCCTCTTTTGGGTTGGCCATTAGAAGTGGATTTTAAATATCAAGGAGTTTTGAACCCAGGACCTTTGCTCCGATACCATGTGAAACAACCAATTAAAATCCAAAAGCTGAAACCATAAGAGATGGTGTTTGTTGGGGTTCCACGCAAACGCAAATAGTCCCTTCGGTAAAGTGATGGGGATGGGTTATAAAGGAATGAGCACCTCCCTCTAATGGCTAGCTTTTGAGGGTGAGTTCTATCCGGTTAAATTCTCTACAAATAGTATCGAGCTCAGGTCGTAGTAACCCCCGGTTGCCTCTGAGGGTAGGAATGTCCCTTGGGGAGATCTCAGAAACCCCGGTGTTGTATCTCGTGGTTCCCACGTCGCCGTCTTGTGGAGGGGCGAGATTGTCCACGTTGCTTCCGTGTGGAGAGGGAGATTTTGGGGTTCCATGCAAAAGCAAATAGTCCCACATCGGTAAAGTGATGGGGATGGGGATGGGGATGGGTCATAAGGGAATGGGCACCCTCCCTCTAATGGCTAGCTTTTAAAGGTGACTTCTTTTAGACTTTATTTAATCTGAAATTAATGTAGTGCTTACCCTCTCTTTAGATGTGTGTTGTTCCCATCAAACACAACACACACACATATATATATATATATATATATATATATATATATATATATATATATATATATATATAGAGGAAAGTGAAGCTACACCACCGGTGTAGCTAAGTTAGCTACACCGCCCGCTTAAAATACAATGGGCCCACATTGTTTTGGTGATCCAAACCATTCATTTGATTGGCCCTCACATAGATAGGGTGTCCACCAAAAATCAGCTCCATAGGATTATCCTAACCCTTCAAACTATGGAGGCAAAAATGGACAAATTTGTGAAGGTTTTTACACGTTCATTTTTGCCTCCACAAATCGTAGGGTTGGGATGATGCTATGGAGCTGATTTTTGGTGGACACCCTATCTATGTGAGGGCCAATCAAATGAATTCTTTGGATCACCAAAACAATGTGGGCCCATTTTATTTTAAGCAGGCGGTGTAGCTAAGTTAGCTACACCGGCGGTGTAGCTTCACTTTCCTCATATATATATATATATATATATATATATATATATATATATATATATATATATATATATATATATATATATATAGATTTTGGATCACAAGAGCTTGTGTCCTTCCACACCTCTTACAATAATGTGTTTTAGAGTTCTTAAACACTTGGGATTTATCCCTAAACTCCCTTTGCAAATACAACTCTGAGTAGATAAGTCTTCTAAAAGAATATGTGCGTACACCTTATGTGTGATAGGACTGTAATAGGCCTAAATGTAGAAAGTGATGGTCCCTAGCAAATCCTAATTAACTATAACAATATTGGAATTTGCTAGAAACTTTTGCGGAAAGCCATTTCACGGTTCACTCTTGCAGGGAAGAACAACCCGAGAGGCTCACTTTTTAGCAGATTTTGTCTTATTATTATTTTTCTTGCAATCCAAACATGGCCAAATGGAAGAATAGAAGAGACGTGGAAAATGCAAATTTAAACTTCGAGATTCAAAGAACGAAGGACCAGCTCACGTACGTTCTTTTCCAAGCTCTTTTATTTTTTAACACAGGTGATGATATTTTCACCCTCCTGCAGGACTTTCACACCCCCATTATAACGTGATTTGACATATAGTTGCCCACTTTTCACATGGGGGGGGGGGGGTGTTGGCGAGGGGGATATCATCTCCCTTTAACACTCCCCCTAGTGATTTTGCCATCTCTCACCTTTATGCAGCATAAAATAACATGCACGATGGGGATGGTTGTTGGAAAGCAAAATATGGAGAGTGGTGATGAGACCGACGAGGAGATAAGAAGAAGAGGGGTTTCAGGATGTCATATCCCATCTTTTCTAAAGGCCAAAAAAAAATGCAACATTTTGATATCTAGCACCCCTATGTTCTACCTCCTGTTTTGTCCTTCCAAAATAGCTACCCTAAAATTGATAAAGGCACCCTTTTCAATCTAATTGCCAACTTTTTTTTTATTGCCTTCCCCCCATTTTTATAAAAACACCTTCCAAAAGGGAAATGATATAATCCCCCTCTGACTGAGAAAATTCCGCCCTTTAACATTAGTTGTTAGGTTTTAGTTAGGTTTTAATGGCAAAGAAAAACGTTAAAGAGGGTGAATTTATCTTCAAGCAGTGAGCCATTCTCACATAAACCGTTGGGGGGTATCATTCCACTTCTAAAAAAGATCTTGCATTCTCATATTCTTTGTGCTTTCTTTTTTTTTTTTTTTCATGTTGATAATTGTCGTCACATGCCACCGCTAGTTGTCGCTTATCTCATTTTCCTTTTCTTCCAAATTCTTCTTTTTCAAATCTTCATTTTCTATTTAAGTTGAGGTGATTTTCTAAGTTGCACGCCTAAAAAATTCATCTACTTAGTTGAGGTGCCTCGTAAGGTGCGTGCCTGAGAAAATAGTTTCGAATTTCATGAGGATCGGTACTCAAAATCGGCCCATGATGTCTTCCCGCTTTCTTTTGTCCGGTCTAGGTTCGGTGTTCAAAACCTGCTTGGAAATGAAAATCATTTCTAAAAGTTCCTACCTTTTTTACACGTAAAACAAGATGATTTAAACCAACCCTATACAAATTGTACTTAGAGAGGCCTTCAATTTATGATAATACCCCTTTAAATTAACTATGATGATATCATTTTTCCATGATAATATCCCTTTAAATTAACTAGGGATTTGCTAAGAACCATGGCACCAGGCATTTCGCTCCTTAGCTGTTGCTTGTGAGAGCAGCCACCTCAGATTGAACTAAGGCCACATTTGGATACCCACAAGATTTAGGGGCCGTTTCGATACGCGGATTTTAGAATCCAAGTTTTTAGTTTGAAAACAGTGTAAAAGAGTGTTCATGATCAAGCTATATGTTGTCCTCACAGCGTTTCTTGGATTGTAAGTGAGAAATTTAGGTTTTAAAAATCTCTCTTGCATCCTGAGATTTCTAAAACCTGAAAATATGGGATGATCTGCTACTCTCTTGCTGTCAGAAAGAAGGGCGAGAAGTCAAAAACGACTGCTAGTCCGCTTCTTCTCTTTTGAAGAAATCCCCGATTCTAAAATCGGCGTATCCAAACAGCCCCTTAGATTTGGATTTCTCACATCTGCAGTTGAGATTTGGAACTGGATCGGATCCTTAGATGTCCAAATCAGCTACATCAGTGAAAAGAAAATTCCAACTTGCAAATCTATTCTGCAAGACCTTATTTGGAAATCAATATTTGTGGCAATTACGTTCACCCTCGCTACTCCTCGACCTTGCTACAGCAGAAGTCAGACCTCTCTCCCTCTCTCCCTCTCTCGTACAACGTATGCATGAAAATGATTGATGTATTTTGTATCTAAAGCTCAGATCCAAACCCAAATACAAAATCACTAGGTATCCAAACGTGGCCTAAATGGATGAGACAAAATCTAAGCCTCTGTGGCTGCTTTCAAATGCAACAGTCCAAGCGCGAAATGCCTTTGCGACGAACTCTAGCAAATCTCAATTAATGGTTTTAAATTTCGACCGAAATCCGAAATTTGATATTTCGCGAAATACCACCGAAATTTCGGATACCGAAACCGAAATTTAAAACCTTGAGTATAATGACATCATTTTCCATCACAAAAACTTTTCTTGCAATCCAAAGCCATACATAGCCAAAATGGAAGAGAATATAAGACATGGATGGACAAAACGAAATGCGGACATGCATATTGTATTATCGCAGCGACGAAAATGCAAATGAAAAGTTTTCGGCCTACCAGATTCTCCAACCTCCCTCCTTCCATTAAACCCTCAAAAACCTCATGCCATGTGGCTGTGATCGGCGCCGGTGCTGCCGGCCTAGTCGCCGCTCGTGAGCTCCGGCGAGAAGGCCACAAAGTCGTAGTATTCGAAACCGGAGACCAGATCGGAGGGACTTGGATATATAACCCTAACATAGATTCCGATCCTCTAGGGTTAGATCCTTCTCGTAAGATAGTCCAAAGCAGTCTCTACGACTCACTCCGCACAAATCTTCCCAGAGAATCCATGGGATTTCGCGATTATCCTTTCGTGGTTAGAGAGGGGAGGGACAATAGGCGGTTTCCCGGTCACAAAGAGGTTTTTCTCTATCTTAATGATTTTGCTCGTGATTTTGAGTTGAGTGATTTGATTCGGTTCGAGACGGAGGTGTTTGAGGTGGAACGAGTGGAGGAAGGGAGATGGATGGTTAGATCGAGGAAGGTTGGACTGGACGGTGGTGATTGTCTGTTGGATGTGAATGAGGTTTATGATGGAGTCGTTGTCTGTAATGGTCATTTCACAGAGCCGCGAATTGCCGAGATTCCAGGTACCTTTTTTTTTCTACTAATTTTGTTTCTAAATGCTTCTGAATCATATAACATTGATAAAATTAAGAGAATTTAGTAATCTTTGTTTCATTATAAGTAGCCCTAAAAAGTGTTTATATAGATTTGGAGTTTGAATTTGGGTGTTGCTCGTTTTTTTGTGAACTAGATTTGAGGGAATGAGCATGGAAAAGAAAATGGTGATATCTTAGATTTAAAAACACTTGCAAGATTCAATTTTGTGATCATTCTAGTATCCAGATTGATGGAGGAGTGTTCATACAATACAATGTTTGATTAGAAGCTTTATGATGTAATTGAAGGACCCTTATTTTGTCTATCCGCGCTTTTAATTTTAGATTTGTTCTTTTTCAGGTATTGATACATGGCCAGGGAAGCAAATACATAGCCATAATTATCGCGTTCCCGAGCCATTTCGTGACCAAGTATGTATCCAGTAATGATTTGATCATATTTTGTTACTTTGTTTGCTACATCTTAATTAGAGAACATGATCAGAATGGAGGACATGAAGCTTCTTGTTGTTTTCTCAGTGTATCTATCACATCAGTTAGTACTATTCAAAAAAAAAAAAAAATCCAAACAAGTTAACGCACTCAGCAGTCCTTCATATCTTATACTTGGGTCTTTCAGCCTGTTTGTCTTTTTAAGCCCATCTTCATTGCTGCAATGGAGCAAATCCTCAACCATGATGTTTTTAGGTATTATTGAAGATGCTAGCAGATGAATTATCACTTGTCTTGCACGTTGGGTAGCTCTGTTGATACTACAATTGTGGAACTAACAGCCATGGAGTGCACTAGGTTTTAGATTGTAAGGTTTTTCTGGGTCTGATACCCTCCTTGATAGACCAAGGTTTAGTCCCTTGCCCTTCATTATGGTCTGAGATAGTTTCCTTAATGTTAGAAGTTGGAGTGATAGGGGAAATTTTCTCTTTTCATCTGTATCTTTACTTTAACCTAACACGATGACCATACTTCCTTATCCATGGAGAACCTACTTCCTCTTAACTCAATCTTATCCATTCTCAGACACACTGGAAAAAAAAGGGGGGCGGGGGGCTTCAAATTGACTGGCCTGGGCCTCACTTTGGTCTAACTCTGCTTGAAGACCCGATTGCAAGGTACTTCTGTGACTAGACCCCTTGGATACGCAGTCTGTTTGCAGACGTAAGAAAAACTACTCCCAAATCCACTTCAAAACTTTCTTATCCTAAGTGGCTGCCTTTTCATCTACCTGCTGTTGGTTACAATGAAATTAGATGCTATGACCTTTTAGTCTAGTAAATGTAAAATTCTTTCCATAACCCGTTGCTAAGATATTTTCAAGCAGATCGGCAGGGCATCCACTTCTCCAAACATTACGTTCCTCATAAAGATCAGGTCCAGATGGATAAACCTCATTATTTTACACAAAATCCAAGTTTGCTACATTGATGTCATAGCATTAGTTAGTCATTACCGAGATCACACTTGTTACTCTTAGAACTGAAAGTGGAAAAGAATTTGATATATGGATGCTGAAATGTGAGAAATCAACTTGTTTTAGTGATTACCTATCTGCAAAGCTGATGGAGGGAAAGGGAAGCTTAGGTATTTTGTTAGCAAGAGTGATTTCTCTGATAACTAAGGCCTGGATCAACTCTATGCGCTAGGAGTATAAGCTGATTGCGCATGCAATCAATTAAATTAATTGCTAAAAAAATCGACTATGTTTATTGTCAAGAAATTGTTTAGATCCAGAAAGTATTTTTTTTCCCATATACTCTAATGTATTTCATAATTGATAAAATATGATAGAAAAGGGATTGAAATGTCACAATGATTGAATGCTTAACATTTTTCTTTTTTTTTTCGTCCTTAATTCTTTTCATTTTTGCCGTATGGTTTTTCATTGAGTTTTCAACGCTAGGCACTGTACGAAGATACAGTTTAATCTGTAGTAAATTTACTGGAATTGCTGGATGAAATCTTTACATTTCTTTTTCAATTTGGAAGACCAAAACATCATCTTCGGCTTCCAAAACATCTCTCGAGTCTAATTTAGTAATGAACTATATGGGTTAGAATTTATACGTCATACATAATCATAGGCTACATTTCTTTAAGATGTACCTTGAACACAAAAGAACTAGTGGAAAACATTGTTCCTCACTTCAATCTTGCCTAGATTATCTTCGAATCTCACAAATGCTTATTGTATTATCCATGTCGATGGCATTCTTTTTGCTGTGAGCAGGTAGTTGTCTTGATAGGGAGTTCAGCTAGTTCTGTTGACATCTCGAGGGACATCTCCAAAGTTGCCAAGGACGTTCATATATCATCAAGATCTGCACCACCCGATGGACCTGCAACGAGGCAGCCTGGCTATGATAACATGTGGCTTCATTCTACGGTAAAGTCATTCCCAACTTGGGACTGGAAGTCGGGCAGTTTTCCTAACAAGCCCATTGAGGCAAAGTCCGAATTTTTAGTGGTGGGAACTGGGTCAGTTATAGATGCTAATTTTCAAATAAATCATGCAGATAGAAAGTGCCTGTGAGGATGGTACAGTGGTATTCCATGATGGAAGTTCTGTTGTTGTTGACATCATTCTACATTGCACGGGGTATGTGCCTCAAATAAAGCCTTAGTATGTGAGACCCATGGTTTTAATGTCTGCCAAAACCAACACGGAACAGTTGACATGTTTCTGTTTTCACCTCTGCTGAAACAAAATCCTTTGATCTAATGTATGTGTTTTGGTAACATTGACCAAAACGGTCCTACCTTAGTATGTAAAGTATAAAACTTCAGTCAAAAGGTCAAGATTTTGACCAAAGTGTATGTATAGGCTTGGGTTCTTACAATTTTGCTCGATAAGTGCTTATTTTATGTTTTGTTTTTGTTTCTTCATTTAGTTAATGCATTTACAATTTTCAGGGATTTACGGTTGGAAAATTGGAAAAATTATATTTTCAAATAAAAACTAATCATTTTTACATTTACCTTTTAATTTTATTATATGTGAGTTCTTGCATGATCTATCGATTGACGGTCGGGTTTTTTTTTTTTTTTTTTAAGATCAATTTTTTTTTTGTTAGATTTTTTTAAATATTAAAAACTATATTTGTGAAGTAAATTTATCATATATGTATGTTAGCTTCTATTTTTTTATATTTCAATTATTCTTGTCTGATCTGCTGATTAACAGACTCGGGTTTTTATTTTAAAAATTAACTATTTAATTTATTTTTATTAGGAAATCCTTTAAATTTATATCATTTTATTGTTCTCACGATATGAAATCAATTGCCATTCAAAAAAGTTTTGAAATTAATGACTGAAGTGACTTTTCCTTACATCTTGTGTGTATTTGAAGCATATGTATATGTGGTTATATACATTGCTAGGTTAGGATGGACGTTATTTTTCCAAGCATTCGCGACAATAAATGTTATTGGGTGTTTGATCTTTTTAAACTATTATGGATGCTAGTGTGCATTTGTGCTTATTCTAGCATTTTTTGAAGTTTCATCTCAAATTTCCACCATCTACATGTACTTCATAAACTTTCATGGTTTTATAGGATTTCCATCGAAATCTATGATCGAAACCGACATGTTTTCATTTCTGTGATGATTATACTAAAACTAACATTTAAAACCATGGTGAAACTAAGGGTCTATCCACAACTTAATTTGGCATAGACTTCATATGAGCTGGGTCAGCATCAGATTGATGAAGCTTTTAGAATTTATATTTTTTAGCATGTATTTTTTAAAAATTATGCAATAGAAATTATGCACGTATGACTAAGCAGTTTAATATTAAATCTAGAATAAAGTCTCAGCAGCACTGAAGAAATTTGCTGCACTTCTCACTGTTCAGCAATTTGGAGCATCAATGTGCCTTTGCAAGACAAATTGTCCATTTAATATTTGTCACAATCCAACTTGGCAGTGGTTGGTGTCTGAACAAGTAATTGACACTAAATGTTAAATTAAGGTTGTGGATTTATGGGGTTGAGCCTCTAGCTCAATTGGTAAAAGACCATGTTCTTTGACCCTGAGGTCGGAGGTTCGATCCCAGCTTGCCTAACAAAAAAAAGGTTATGGATTGATGTTATTATTCAGCAATTGTAAGATATGGATGTGTACTATCAATATTTACAAAGAAATTTGGTGGAATATAATCAAAATTGTTTATCTTTGTATTGTTTTTCAGGTACAAGTATCATTTTCCTTTTCTCAAAACTGATGATATCGTGACTGTGGATGACAACCATGTAGGGCCGCTATATAAGCACATATTTCCGCCATCACTAGGGCCATGGCTTTCTTTTATTGGCGTACCTTGGAAGGTTTATGTCTCTTACAAAAACGTCCTTTTCCTTTCACAGAGTTTTCTTGCTAAATGATTATTAGTAACGATATCCGTGGTTCCAGGTTATTCCTTTCCCTCAGTTTGAATTACAGAGCAAGTGGGTAGCTTGTGTTTTATCCGGACGGATTGCACTTCCATCACAAGAGGAGATGATGGAGGACGTGAAATCTTTTTACAGACAACTTGAAGCCGCTGGGTGCCCCAAACGCTACACTCATAACATGTCTGATTATCAGGTAACCTCAGCCTACCGAATCATCCTTCGGGAAATGTTTGCCAAAAATCCCCTTGTATTTTAGATATTGTTAATGTAGCATCTGACCTCTGAAAACATGGCTAGCAAGCCACTCATGCACTATAATACAAATGTGGCTACAACTGCTTAAGGGCACAGTATAAAACTCGCACTTCCAGAGGTTAATCTAAATGCCTGAACACACAAACTCTCCACTTTTTTTCTTTTTCTTTTTTGTGAATGGCTACTTTATTAAATTCCGAAACTATCCAATCTTATTTTGTGAATGTGCTACATGTTACATCAGATTGTGCGAGGAACATTGATTAACATTTATTTTCTATAAAAAGAATGATTATATTAGGTAAAAGATTGAATGTGACTTGTTTTGCCAGCATGTCTGCCTCCGAATCAGCCGACCTCCACCTTTGTTTGCATTGTTAGATTAATAACTCTGCTAAGATCAGCAATTTCCATATTATTGTGCGCCAACTTCCAAGGGCACGCCAACCGTAGCGAGCTTCCTATTAGGGATATATACCCGATTGTATATTCCTGTTTTTAAGTGCTTTTTGTTTGGTTTAGTGATTGCTCCCCTCTGTTGACGTCTCATCCATCTTTTTTGTTATATTGTTCCCTCCTTGCAATGAAGCTAACCTTCTCAAAAATAAACAGATAAATAAATCGAGTGAGACTTCTGTTAGAGATCCTGGTTCCATTGTAAAATTATTCAAAGTCAAGTGAAACAGATTAGGTGGATGCTTTTCCATCCATTGTCTTAGGGAATCAACATAATTTCCTCATTGTTGTAGCAAACATTCTCCATCAGCTTGCTTTAACAAACTCCATCAACTTGCTTTCTCAAACATTCTCCATGTATTGCAGTTTGATTACAATGACTGGCTTGCTGCGGAGTGTGGGTATCTGCCTGTGGAGGAGTGGCGGGAGCAGATGTATGCAGTTACTGGGAAGAACAGATTAGAGCGGCCCGAAAATTACCGCGATGAATGGGAAGATCATCACTTGGTCTTACAAGCCCAGAAAGATTTCCAACTATGTTGAATGCTTCCAAATATACATCCAGGCATCCAGCAATGCTGAAAGAGTATGTATGCTCCTAAAGAGACTTTCTCGGGACCAAAGTTTATCTCTGTATAATTTTATTTCATTCATTTTATATTAGAGGTCATTGTGTATAATTCAAGTGGAATCAATAATCTTTTCAATGATCTATGTAAACTATTCGATGAACATATATGTGGAAAAAAGACATGATAACAACAATAGAAGCAATGGAACTATATTACAGTCAATATATAAACTGATGTAAACATGCAAATTATTAGAATATAAAAGCTAGCTTAAGAAACTTACTCGATCGGCCATGCCTGGGCTTACTCTTCTACTACCTCTTTGGTCTACCTGATCTCTGGTGGGGATGATCTCCTTCAGTCAGGTTGCTTGGTAGCCGGTAGGAGAGTCCAACCGCGTATCTTTCACCTTCTCGTGTGTTTTTATCATTTTCCTTGCAGGCCACGGCCACCTCAAAATTTTGGTATAATATGCCTTGACCATTGAATTAATAAGACAAGATCTGCTGAAAAGGGAGCCTCACATGCATGTGGGTCCATCTGGGCTCTAGCAAAATCCATTTTGTTTTTTTGTTTTTTTTTAAATCATGTGCAGCAGAGGTACGAGGGGTTCCATCTCTCTGGTGATCAAAACCGTTCATCTTCTAGACACTACAATGGATGAGGAATGAACCAAAAAATCCCCTATATTGGACAATTCTAACCCTATTTTCTACTGAGTTTTCTAAAATGGTTTTTGGTTTTTTGAGTTGCCATTTTACACCCCACCTTATGGATGGCTAAGTTCTACTTGGAGAAGGTTTTGTTGGTGAATGTTCTATTTACAGTGACAACAAACAAATTTACGGCTTATTGAAATGGTTAGAGAGGCGATGACTCCATAAGGGGGGTACATTCGTCATTTAAAAAAAAAAAAAAAAAATGCACCAGCCGGGAATCGAACCCGGGTCTGTACCGTGGCAGGGTACTATTCTACCACTAGACCACTGGTGCTGTTATGTAGCCTACTTTAATATACAGGATCTAACACCTTTTAACCCATCTCTTTTTTAAGTCCTTTTTTTAACTTGGATCTTTCCACAGGAGAATGTCACATGCTTTCTTATCCTCGGGACCCACACTCATGTGAAACTGACGTTAATGTTCCTTTCATGCTCGGGTAAATTTCTCATCTGGGGTACTTTGGTAAAAGTCATCACCTACTATATTCAAGCTCCATGTAAAAATATGCTCTTTTTTTGGGTACAATTTCTGCTTTTCTACGCTCTCTCTGGCTCGGACCCTTTCCACGTTTATATCTAATCTCTCTTTAACTTACTTTAAATGACAGGCATTTGGGGGATAAGGTTGAATAGTTGCAAGCATATCCTCCAGCTGGCAATATTAAAACAGGGGCTGGAGCTATTATTATTAGATCCCTTTACTTTAGTATTTCGGTAATTTTGGAATAAGACCGAGGTTATTATTGAAACCTTACGTTGCGATAATACCTCATTTTTCAGAGATTTTATACGGTTAAGACCTTATAGTCCCGTCCGTATTTTTTCAAACAGTGCTGTACGGACCACACTATAGGATGATCCAAACCGTCCATTTGATGGACCACAAAGTAAATAGGTGTTGCCCCAAAAAATCATTTCCATAACATGATTCTAGCCCTCCGATCTAAGGGGAACTGCATATTATGAAAACCTATAGAATGGAGGGCTAGGATCATCCTATAGCAATTCTTTTTGGGCAACACTAAATTACGTTGTGGCCCATCACATGAACGGTTTGGATCATCCTATAGTGTGGTCCGTACAGAACTTTTTGAAAAAATACGGGACCATAAGGGCTTACACCGTATAAAATCGAAGCTCTTTTTCCTAATTTTTATTTCCCTTTTTTACCCTTCTGCAGTTCTGCCCCTGTTCTGACCCCCACCGGTTGTTTCAAACAACCTTTCCCTCTGCTTTTTCCGTCTCTCTCTCTCTCTCTCTATACATATATCTGCTTCTCCTCAATCCTGTTTCGATTCCATCTACCAAACAATGAGCATTTTCAAGAGATTTGAGCTTCTAGAACCTTCCTCACCTCTCTTCTACAAAGAAGTTTCCATCTCTAACCCTTTCTTTTCCCCATTTTCTCCTTCATTCACAGAAAAAGATGAACTAGGGTATGCTCTCCATCTCCTCAATCCTAACCCTTTTGAAGTCTTCGAGAGCGCGATCGATCTGATCCAGATCGAGAGAACTCCACTTTCTTCCTCTTTCAGGAGAATCCATGAACGTACAGAGACTGATTTTTATCTGCGGAGCCTTTCAGATCGGGTCTCTGCTCTCGAGTTAGGGTTTGATCGAGTGTTGAAAACTAAGAGCAATGTTTTAGATCGGAAATATTCCTTGAAGGCTGAGATCAAAGATCCGGAGAAGAATGGAATCGATCGGAAGTACAAATGGACGACTCAGATTAAAGGCGGGAAAAAGGCGGAAAAGGACTATAAATGGACGGCTGAGATCAAAGGAAAAGGAAAGAACGCTCCGATCTCCCATACCTATACGTACAAGGCCTCGACTGCGCCTGCTGGAGGCACGTGCGGCAAGTCGGAAAAAGCGAAGCAGTTAAAGGGGAAGAGTTCCTGCGGCACACGTGTGGTGGAGATTGAAGATACGGATCTCGCTCTAAAAGAGGTTGGTAATGGCTGATTTATTATCACTAATTATTTTCTAAATGAATTGATATCAGCACAACCATGTTTTAATAATTACACTAACTCAGCTTGTCTTTTCTTTTCTAATGGGCTTGTGAGAGCTTTCTGGGAGCCTAATAATCTTTGACGGCTCTTTAAATGATAAAAAGACGAGATGGGCTGGTGCAATTATTATAACATGGTTGTGCTGATATCATTTACCTATTCTAATTACCCATGTCAAATTCAAGGGAAGCTCTAATTTTTTCACTGCAATGACTAAAGTACCAACATCTAAATCTCCACCTTTGCTGAGTGACAGATTTCCACGGAAATCAATCCATCCAAAATTTGGAAAATAGATTTCCGCAAAATCAACTAGGATTTAGACTTGGTCAATTTGAGCCGGGTAGATTCTTTCAACTTCTTCATGAAGATTTTCTAAAGTATTCATTAGCTGAACCCAACTAGTTTGGGACAGAGGCTTCGTTGAGTTGAGTTGCCTATAGTTTTTTGTGACTTCCTTAGAATAGGGGACATCTGCTTTGGCTTATAATATTACTTTCTTGGTTTGTCATTGAAGGTGCTTACTAGGAAGAGGGCAGCATCAGCTAGGACTAACAAGGGTAAGAAGAAGGAATTATCACTGCAAGATGCAGCTTTGATAATTCAGATGAGCTTCAGAGCTCATCTGGTTCGTCGATCTAAGACGCTTTCCGGGCTTCGAGATCTGGCAGTGGCCAAAGCCAAGTTGAAGGAACTCAGGGCTCTGTACTCTAATTTCTCTTATCGTGGGCGCATTGCGTGTGATGCAGAAGAACGCCAGAGATTCTCGGAGAAAATCATTGTCCTCCTTCTCACTGTTGATGCAATTGAGGTAAGTTCAATGCTCCTCTCTTGACTTCCTACAAAATGATGGTACTCACATTTTATGTGTTCTTTTTCTTCCCTGGTAGCTGCTATTGGTGCCCCTATTTTACCATGAACACCCTTCTTTACTAAAAAAATCTTCTTAAAGTGACTGAAACACGCTTGTTTTTGTTGATCCCTTACTCACTTGGATTTCCTATTCACTTTCTCACACCCCTGCTTGAATAAAATAGTCTTATAACTTAAAGCGACTGAAACACTCCTGTAAGCCTAATGGTTCAACTCATGGCATTTCTATCTTGTTTTGATGATACCAAACACAAGTGATTTTAGTGCTAATGAGTTTGGTGTTTAAGTTGTAGATTTACTTTGAGAGAGAGAGAGGGAGAGAGTACTCATACTCACCCGGTAGGAAGAAATAAGTATTAAAATCTTGGTATGTAGAAAATTGGGGCCTAGATATGAGCATAGAGATTCGGACAAGCTACAGAAGATAAGATCTTCAGATTCGTATTCTGCATTGCTAGCACCGCTGTTGTTTCTCAGGTGGACAGTAAGTTAACTTATCGACCTCCAATCCTCTCCTTTTAGAATCACCTTAGAACCTTTATCATTGTATCCTTTACTGCCACTAATGAATCCGTCCCTGCTGATGTTCAGAAACTCTTTCAGTGTTTCCATAGCTCGATAACAATTGTAGGCTGTCGTCTCTCAGGGATATTCTACTGCCACCATAGTCATATGTTTTTAAGAGGTTAGGTTGGGTTGGGGGAACTGCCAATGGTTTTGGCAAGGGCAAGAAAAGGCCCCAATCTTACCACCCCATATGAATTTGAAGGAAATTCAGAAAAAACGAAAGAAATAAAATTTCCAGACAGCCAAAAAATGCATCATCAAAACACTTCTGTGCCGAAAATGCCATATGCAAGCCCCTAGTCCTTATGTTAATTCTACAGAATTTGTACTTTTTTTATGACATGGGCGAGAGATAAACTGCGTTGGATTAATCTTCTTTTGTTGGATTATGCTGAAGTTACTGGAATTTTGCATGGAACAATGTCTCAACTGTGACTGAGGTTTGCAACTGCTATTAGCAAATGGTTTGCAGATTTTGCTGAATTATCATGACTTTAAATTTATTCCCAATAATACATTTGAGTGATTGTTACACTCTAGGGGCCTGATCATATGGTTCGAGCTGCACGGAGGTCAATGGTGGAGGAGCTGGAGGCAATGCTGGATGTAGTGGACCCACAGCCACCTGGGAAGTTGGGTTCGTTGAAGAGGAGGAAGTTTGATCTGCCCGTGAGTGGATCCGTCCAGAAAGAAATGGCATTGGGTGTGGCTGAGGTTGTACAGATGCTTGATGAAGAAAACATTGGCATGTGAGTGAACCTGTCGGCGTTGGGTGTGGCTGAGGTTATACATATGCTTGATCAAGAAGACAACGGAAGCAACGGCTTCTAGGTTTGCTTGTGAAGAACCTTGACAGCTTTTTTTTCATTCTCTTCTTCCCCTTTATATGGTAATGAAATAAAAGTACTTCTATGAGAATGTTTTGTGTAGCTTCTTAATATTATGGGGTTGAAGTCTAATGTTTAGAGAACAATAGGTGCAGTAGGGTTTTTTGAGAAGTAAATGTTTGGTTGAAAACTGTGACTTTGAGGGAAAGGGCTATTGATGTGCTCTTTGTACTGAAGTAATATAACATGCTGTTTTAACTTCTGATTTCCTCTTCAAACTCCTATTAAATTCAAGTTTCCATCTTGAATTAAACTGGCTCCAACTGGCCTTGTCCTAGTTATTGACTTATTGTTACAGGCCCTGTTTGGATTGCAGAAATTTTGTGGAAAAGTTTGGAAGGGAAAACTGTTTCTGAAATTTCCTACGTTTTTTTACACTGGCCTATTAAGTTTCTACTTAAGAGGGACCTTTACAACTGCATTTTCTTGGTGAGTCCGAACTTGTCGGATCTCCTCCATCTCTTCCTTGCTAACTGGGCTTAACTGCTCCTTGACTCTGCCCTTGGCGAGGTCCATACAGGATTTCTTTTCACCAACCAATTCGTGAACTTTCTCATTCTCTTTCCTTTAGCTACTCAAGCTACGAAGATCTTTCAATTCCACTCTTCTCGGTGTCATAAATAATGCTGGTAATCCACTCAACAATCAGACATTGATATAAACACGTTCAGCTGATCCAGCTGATCCATCTGAACGCGTGACACGGAGAGTAGAATGAATGGCATGATTTTTGTTCTTTCTTCATGATAGGTTAGGCGACAAGATTGGATTAGAATACTCTCTTTCCATGGTTATGCGGATTAGATTTGATTCTATGTTTATCACCTAAGTGGTCTATATAAGAACCGTTTGATTTCAAATGGATGGCCATCCATTTTCTATTTTAATTTCATTGATGAATCCCATCCTCTTTCTATTTCCTCTTTTTTTTTCCTTTCCTCACGGGCCAAATATTTGAGCAACGGAATAACCCGTGCGGCGTCCCAACATGTATCAATGCTAGGGCAAGCCTTTAATCGTGCAAGGCTTTAAAGGCCCGAAACGCCAACACTCCTTGATGCTTCGAATGTACACACAAACTCTAAACTGTTCAACAGGCTACTTGACTCAGATCTTGACATGCGCTTCTAGATACCCACACTCATGATCAGCCTGCATCACGAGTACATTGAACATAAGGCCTTGAGGCCTAATGCAAAGTCCATCGAGTACGAGGCATGACGATGCGACGCACCAATCCGCCAAGCGCTGGGGCTTGGTCACCCAAGGAGCAAGATGCCCCATGGACTAATCCGCAAGGTGTACACCTCGCGAGGGCAACCGTAGTCGCCCCGGCACGAACCGATGGAAGACCTATAGAATGGCCTACCCACCAGACGTACCGCTGTGCTGAAGAGCAAACAGTATACGTAGCTCCCAGCACCGGTCCGTGCGCGCAATGCATGTGGGAACCCAACCCAACATACACTGTCTTTGGCCCCCATCCTCGACCAAAGAAACTGGAGCATCCCTATGGATAGCTCGCAATCCGCACCCAAAGCTCCCTTAGGGCACGCCTACGAGTTGAAGTATGATTTCCTACTATGTGCAACAGATGCACAAGCAAGTCCTCTTGCAACCCATGATTATTTGTGTCTCCACCATTTGATCAATCCTTATACCTGTTTGTCTCCACCATTTGATCATTCACTTTATTAAAAGTACGGTATGGCCCGCACCAAAGGACGATCCAAACCGTTAATTAGATGGGCCACACCTAAATACGTTGTGCCCCGAAAATTATTTCCATAGGTTAATCCCAACCCTCCGATCTATAAAGGGTTAGGATCAACCCTCTAACATTCAGATCGGAGGGTTAATCCCAACCCTCCGTCAAAATATACTCCCATCGGATGATCCCAACCCTCCAATTTGTGGTCATTGAAGGAACGGGTGAAAAACAAACTACTCTGCGTAAAGACCATGCCTGTGCCACGTAGGAGAAAGATCCCATGACAAATATTTTATTCTAAAGAAGCCTATCTGACTAGGAGCGACCCTTAGCTGACACGTGTCACTTTTTACACGTGCCCTTTCAGAATGTGGGCCACGTTTCTTAATAAAATTGTCCTCCCAAAGAGACGACATGTCGGATACACCTAAAGTTCGCCCCACCCACAAACATAATAGATTGCTCTGGGGAATGATTAATCTGCCCCCTTTTCTTCCAAGGGAGACCCCCTTCCAAAGAGAGGACTGGCCCGGGGAAGAAATGGGGGCAAATTTATCATTTCCCTTGCTCTGGCTCTCAATAAACGAATGAAATCTCAACCCTCAGCCAAAGAAACTATACAACTCCAAATCTCTACAGTAGAAATGTTTTGTTGTGGAAGTTGACACTACCACAGTTTGATAACGGCACACCATTTCTTTTGGCAGATGATTTCACCACTACAATATTTTGACAAAGGCACCCCATTTCCTTTTGCTAGCTAATATCCACACTACCATACTTTAATGATGGCACCACTCTGTTTTAGGTAAGGGTGCATCTTGGGCCGGGTTCAAGATGGATCGGGTAGACATTACCACATCTAATAATGTTTGAATTTAATTTCTTGTTGGGTTTCAGTTGACACTTTGGGCAATCCTACATCGTCTCTCCATAATTAATTGTACACTGATTTTATCACAATTTACGAAAGATACTGATACTGGCACTAGCATGGGCTTGTGTGAGCTTAACAACTGATGCTGATGTTAAGTGTTAAGTTCACACTTAACTGCACAAACCCAGTTCATCCTTTCTTTTTTAATGGGCTTGTGTGCGCTTTTTGGGAACTATAAAAACCTTTGACAGCTACTTAACTAAATAAAGACAAGATGAGTTGGTGCAATTAACAAAACATGGCAGTTCCAATATCAGAAACCTGTTCAAATTCCAGTGTGATTTTTTTCTTTTTTTTTTAATATTTTTACGATGGCCAAGCCCATACCCAACCGGACCCATTTGGAAAATTAACTTAAGGTTGTGTCTACCTAGGGTTGACCCTCACTCCAGGCTAGCAAGGTTGGATCTAGCTAGGGTTGAGGTAAAGCTACCCTCAGGTTGGACTATGGTTAGACACAACCTGACCCAACGTAGTTTTACAATTCAAAAGTCTTTAATTAGCTTTTCACTGCGGGTACAGTACTAGGATGCATCAAGATCCGAAGAAAAGAACTACTGATATTGGCACTACCATTTTTTTACGATTACACAAACTCATCTTGTATTTTATTAGTTAAGTAGCCTTCAAAGGCTATTTATATCCCAAAAAGCTCTAAAAAAGCCAATTACAATAGAAAAGACAAGCTGAGTTAATATGACACTGCAATATCAATCAATTGCCTAAAAAAGTGTAAAACAAAGATAACAGTGATATATTGGCCCCATTTTCTTCCCCCAGGCCACCTCCTTCCAGTGTAGAAGAAGGGGGGTTTGGAGCCCCATGGGAGAAAAATGGGGCGACTATATCATTACACTCTTTTTTGTCATCCATCTATTATAGGAAAGAAAGAACAGAAAGAAACAAAACACTAACACTCTTCTTATTGCAATTCTACTGTTTCATCATGGAGGTGATGTTATGGCAAAATAATTATAGAGATTTTTGGGTCCAAGACAAGATAAATGCTCAAATTAGATAAGCTTTCTGTTGAGCATAAGACAAAAGAAATGCCGTATTATAAAACAAAGTTGCAATTCTCAGTCTCCTTCTGAAAAAAAAAAAAAAAATCAACAGAAATTGCACAGCCATGAATTCAAGATGAATAATCAAGTTTAAAAATATAAAATTTAGTCAATTATAGTGGACATAATACTAAGATTAAAAGGTCTGGCAAA
Source organism: Tasmannia lanceolata (assembly GCF_043159265.1). Taxonomy (NCBI): domain Eukaryota; kingdom Viridiplantae; phylum Streptophyta; class Magnoliopsida; order Canellales; family Winteraceae; genus Tasmannia; species Tasmannia lanceolata. The sequence continues at coordinate 51,489,324 of NW_027518679.1, read as the reverse complement.
GTAGAAAATGATGGTGTGAATTATAATACCCGAAAAAGAAAAACAATAACTTCTCAGCAAAATTGGGAGGACCCATTTTTCTTTCTTTCCTCCACCCACCAAAACCAAACACCAAAACGAAAAAGCAGAGAAAATCAACAATACCAACCCTGTCCCCACCTCATATAATGCCTGTCCGTGCGATTCAATAGAGCGGTGACCGGTGAGGAACCGCCTTTCGCCGGTTAACCTGAACCGGAATCTCTGCCGGAGGTGACCGGAAAACTTTGCTCCGCTTCTTTTTTACGACCTCGGTAGTGGTGGCGGTGCAACCAACCGTCCAACAACCAACGCCACCACTCCCGCTCGAGGCTGAGGCCGAGGACGTACGAAAGCAAATCGGAGATTCGAGGATGGATTCAGGTGTCATTTGACCCTCGTCGAGCTCGTAACATAAGCTTTCTCCTCTCCCTCCTTCTGGTAAGGGGAGGAATTCACATTCGTAGAGGTATTTCGAAAGCCCACCTTCTTTCCTTACCAGATACTGTACCTAGTAGGGGAAGAATCGTAGTAGTATTCTGATTATTATTTTTCCAACAATCTTAAGAATCGTAGTGGTAAGAAATATTATACCCATATCAGAAAGCCCACTATTAAGAATCGTAGTAGTCAGAATTATTATATTTTCTACGAAAAATACCCAGAAAGCGCACTCAAGGTAGCCCTTTCTACATGGGAGCCTTTATGAACATGTGACATAGTGGCTGCTCTGATACCAAATGTTGGATACTTAAGTACTGAGCCAAAAGCTCGGTAGCCTAAAATAAAGAGCCTTTATTTTAGTCTCTTTGAACTAGGGTCTTCATAAGAAGGGGAAAAAATGGTGAGAAAAGATTTAATTTAAGGGTTTACCTTGCAAGAGAGAGAGCAGAAGAGATATGGGTCTTGAAGACTTCTATCACAGGTGCTACAAATGTTGCCTGAACCTCTGAATGGGCGTGACTGAGGCCTTTGGTTTAAAAATACTACTTTGGCACTGTTGGTAGTATAAGACTGCAAAAGGGTGAAAAAAGAAAAACCAACTTCAGGAAAAAGGCAAAATAAAAGGTAAAGAGAACAGGAATTTGAAGAATCAAATTACCTGGATAAAAGAACAGTCAATCAATTTCTCTAAATCATCCACCCGAACCACATCATGATAAACATACCTCCGAATCTGAGAACAATGAAGAGTAAAAAAAAGAAAGAAAGAAAGAAATAGGGATTTTGAAAATCATGGTTTTTTTTTTACCTGGAGTAGGCGATGAGAACGGTGGAGAGATAAGCAGTGAGGGCAGATACTTGTACAACAATCCAAGCAAAATATGTTTTTTTCATTCTTTTTAGCTGTCTCATGAAGCAAACAAGGGTTAAAGAATTCCTCCCCAAGTAGGCATTCAAGCCAGTGAGGAAAATAAGAATAACCCACCTGCAAAAAGAAGAACTTTCTATTAATTTCCATTAAGAAAACTCTAACAAAAGCTCAAAGAACACAGTAAAGAAAGAAGAGAAAAGAAAAGTACCATTTTTTCTTTGTTCACAACAAATGAAGAAGAAAATAGGGGTCACGGTTTTTAAGTAGATGTATGTCTCAGCATCACAAACTTGTGCAGAATAAGACGCTAAAAGAGTGGCAAAAGAGGAAACGTGAAAGGGAGAGATGGGAGCAGAAGAATACGAACAGCGCCTGTAACTTGGTTCTGCCTCTGAAGAAACAGGAGAGAATAGGTTGTGAGCATTTAAGGATTTGGTGAAAAAAAAAAATTATCAAAACTTTTTCTGTTTATGTTTACAAAACCCTAAAACCTATCTCTTTCTATCACTCTCTTCTGCTAAGTGACAAGACTAAAGACGGTGACTTTTCTCATTTCCCGGTGAAAGGCAGTAAAAAAGAGGGAGTAGGGTTTGGGAAATTAGGGTATATTTTTTTTACGGAAATGTTATCAGCACTGCTGTAATTTGATGAGGGCACTCCTCACTTTATTAAAAGTACGGTATGGCCCGCCCCATAGGATGATCCAAACGGTCCATTAGATGGGCCACAGCCTAAATAGGTTGTGCCCCAAAAGTTATTTTCATAGGTTGATCCTAACCCTCCGATCTATAGACGATTAGGGTCAACCCTCTAACATTCAGATCGGAGGGTTAGGATCAACCTATGGAAATGATTTTTGGGGCACAACCTATTTAGGCTGTGGCACATCGCATGGACGGTTTGGATCATCCTAGCGGGCTACCATACTTCTAATAAAATGAGGAGTGCCCTCATCAAAATTACAGTAGTGCTGATAACATTTCCCTTTTTTTTTAATGTAAGAGACCGTTTATTTTGAAATGACTAGATTACCCTTGTTCGTTAATAGCATGAGTACGGACAAAGCTGATGGAAGATTCAAATTTAATGGGCCGAGATTTTAATTTTGGGGGTAGTAATAAATGTTGCAAAAGTAAACGGCGGAAAACTATTTCATTTTAATGATTTAAACTGTTTATTCAGTGGGCTCCACAATGGATGTGCGATGGTTAAAGAATCGCTCCACTAGGATGATCCTAAGCCTTCATTCGATTCGATGTCTTGGGAAAAGGTAATAAAAAAGGGCAATGATAAATTCGCACCCACTGTAGAATAATTCGCACCCTTGGAACGTGAGTTGACGTTAAAAAGCGATATAGTCTGCCACATACCCTCTTTAAAAACCACCTATCTAAAAAAAAACGAGATTTTATATGGTGTAAGCCCATGTGTCCAGTATTTTTCAAAAAATACGACACTGTAGGATGATCAATACCATCCATTTGATGGGCTACAAAGTAATTAGGTTGTACCCCAAAAATTATTTTCATAGGATGATCACAGCCCTCCGATCTCTAGTGGTTTTCATATTGTTCAGTTCCTTATAGATCAGAGGGCTACGATCATCCTATGGAAATGATCTTCTGGGCTCAACCTATTTATTTATGTAGTGGACCCTCAAATGGACGGTTTAGATCATCCTATGGTACCGGCCGTACAGTACTTTTACCAAATACTGGACTGTAGAGGCTTACATTGGATAAATTCTCGAAACGAGACATTCGTTCACAGCTTGGCATGCACTAAGGCTCTGTTCACTTGTTTTTCCGGGAAAGGAAAAGAAAAGGTTTCCCGGGATTCTGACGTGGCATTAGGAAAAGAAATCCAGGGAAACTGTGTAGGAAAAGGTTTCCCGCGCCTGTTCACGTGCGCAGGATCTATGCAGGAAAATGTTTCCCGAGAAATTGTTTGCCCACCTTTTATCACTAGTTTTCCCGGGAAAGCAAATCCGACCAAAATAATGGGATTTGGTTTCCCACATTAGTGAGAAAAGAGACATTTCTACGTCATTTTTGGCAATTCCATGTCATTATTTGACATATTCCACCCAGGCTTGTTATTTTCTCAGGAAAGCAAGTGAACTCCAGAATTATGTCTTGTCAAGAAAAAAGGAGTCTGTTTCCAGAGATTTGCTTTCCCGGGAACGCAAGTGAACAGAGCGTAAAGGGAATTGTATTTATGACTTATGACTTATGACTTATGACAGCCCTTTTTTACACTACAAGCAGGTGGCCCAGGGAAGGAAAAAGGGTAAATATACGAGGTAAATTCCAGTTCAATAATTAATTAGTTTTGAGTGACAGTCGGTTCTCAACAGGTCTTTGTTTGCTTTGGGTTTGTTTTGTTGTGGGTTCTGAGAACCGATTGTAAGTCAAAACTGATTATTGGACTCAAAATTTTGTTTTGAATATTGAGAATTGATTTTGAGCTCAAAATTCTTCCTTAAGCCTTGTTCCTCGATCTATCAAACCTCCTCACTGTCTCCTAGTGTTCTACCTGATTCATGTATTCTACCTCTTTCCTCTCAACGTCATCATGTGGGAGGTCCTCTCATAAGATTTTGAGTCTACAACCGCATGGAAAAGTTTTGTCTTGAAGTCTTCTTTATAAAATAATTTGAATAATTAAATTTCAGTGTATATAAATTTATATTTTGATTTCGAAGTTAAGGGTATCGTCCTATCGTGTTCACCTTCTTTTTCAATTTTTCCGCATTATGTGACGATATTTTAAATTATGAATAAATATATTTTTATTTAATTTTTTCTTAAGATTTTTAATAGATTTATAAAACCACTTGTAAAAAGGGAAATGAATCCCCCCAGAATGGATAAAACCCCACCTATAACGGTTTCTGTGAGAATGATTCACTAATTGAGGATAAATTCACCCCCTTTAACGTTTTTCTTTCCCTTCAAAACTTAACGGATAACGTTAAAGGGGGGATTTTATCCATAAGAGGGGGAGGGCGGGGGATATCATTTCCCTTGTGAAAAATGGAGAGAGTAGAATTATTGTAAAACGATGTATGAACTTTTATGCTTTGACCCTTGTCTGATGTTTACATCAAAAAGTAAGTTCTATTGTATGGAGAAGATGTTTATATCTTCAAAAAGTATACTTTAGTATCTTTCTGATGGAACTAGTTTAAATCAAATTGGAGCTAGATAACCGTATTTTTAAATTGTATTAGCTTCGAATTTGGCCAATTTTTTAGCTTATTTATTCGACAGTCTTGCTCAAAATGCTAGTACTTGCACATTAGGATTTTGGGGATGGGAACATTAGGATTTTGGGTAGAAATAATGAGGAAAGACTTGATGCCTAGGAACTTAACAGGGAACATGACATTGGATAGGAGAGGATGGAAGAAAATGATCCATGTAGACATGGGCGGAGCTACATTTAGCATGAGCACCCCCCCCCCCCCCAAAGACTTGCAAAGTCCTTTTATACCCTAAAATACATATGGGTTTTACCGGCGTTCAGGAACGCCGACAATAGTACGGGTGCGTTCGTTAACCATCTTTTTGAGTGATTTTTCATTTTTTTAGCCTTAAAAAAAAAAATCAGAATGGTGTTCTTTTGCAATTTCAACCACTCTTCTAAGAATTAATCCTAATTTTTAGGCATTATTTTATAGAGCACAAGTTTCTCACTCCAGAGAATCTGGCACTATCGCACGATCTCCCTCTCACTATACTCTCAACTTTTTAGCATAAACGTGTCCACTCTCCAACTTTTTAGGGTAAAACCATGTTTCCAACATCATCAAAATTGAGAATTTTTAAAGGTTAAAAAACACAATCCTAATCTATAAGGACTCTGGAGGAAAAAATTAATCCTAATTTTTAGAATGGGTAAAGCACCCCCCGCCAAGTGTGAATTCCTGGCTCCGCCCTTGCATGTAGACGAACCCGACTAGTGTCAGGATTAGACTTAGTCAATTTGAGCCGGGTAGATTCTTTCACCTTTCTTCATGAAAATTTTCTAGAGTATTCATCAGCCGACCCCAACTAATTTGGGGCAGAGGCTTAGTTGAGTTGAGTTGAGAACATATGGAAAAGTCTAGTATGGAAGTATTCTTCCAAGAATAATTAAAAAAATTTAGTTCGATTTAGTAAAATTCAAGATATTTAACTTCAGGTGCGATAAAGAAAATTACTCAATGAAATGCAAAATCCCTTATTTACTCTATAGCTATAAAAAAAATTATATAGAAAATTGGCTCGCTCTGTAGCCATGGCCCCCCCAATGACCAATGCGGCAAAGTGCAAATTAGTCCGCCTCCCCAAGTGTAGATTCCTGGCTCTGCCCCTAATTAAGTTGTTTAGCAAATTATGTCATCCTGGATTGTTATTATTTGTGCATTGTTAAGCTTCTTTAAAAAAGAAAACGCGAAAACCTAATGCACACTATCTGAGTTTTAAATCCGTAAGAATTATCTTATATGTGAACATCATTCATAAAAAAATAATTTTTTTTACTAAATTTATGTGAGGTAGAAATAGAGACTTTTAAAATGTAAGGTAATTGATAGCTATAAAGAAAATTACATTTATAAGATATTTAATAAGTAAAGTAATCTTCTTATTTATATGGGTTTTAAACAACAATTAAAAACAATATCGAATAGCAAACCTTCGGGCTATCTTTATTGTTACCCTTTGATTTTCTATCTAGTCAAACCATCTTTGTTGACTTCTCTTTTAGATCAAAAATCAAATGAGCAGAGTTTTGCCACCCTGCCCTTGTAAATTTGACGGTCGGACATCATATAAAAACCCCTTTTATAAATAGTAAGCAAATTGAATTATTAGAAAAAATGATTGAATTAGCAGCCCTTTCTTTCTATATACAGATTGAATCAAATCACTCTATTCGGGGGCTCGGTGCGCCTTCAATGATTAAGAATATAGCCAAAGATCTATTATCAAGGACAAGAATCTCATTTTTCTAAAGACAAACCGTCACATATGGGTAGTCCAAATCTAAGAACAATGGTCCGATTAGTCCGAATTTTAAGGGAGATGATCCCCCCCCCCCCCCCCCCCTCTCAACCACCGTTTTCCGTTAAAGAAAAAACGTTAAAGTGGGTGAATATATCCTCAAGTAGTGAACCTTTCTGACAGAATTTAAATATGGTTAGGATATGGACAGAAGTTTTCGTAGTCAGATGGGACAGAGCTACAAATTGTGGTGTCCAAGATCCTACTAGATGGTGGCAAAATATGAAAGGGAAGTATCTGCCCCTTTTTTCACTTGGGACAGCCTCCTCTAGTTTATCTTTAGAGTAAAGGAGTAGAGGGGGCTGGGGTGTGTAAAACAAATAAAAGGAAAGAATATATCATTTCCGCAATATCGAAATGTAAGGCGGTTACGCAATCCGATTCAAACTACCTAACTTTTGTTGTGTTTCCATACATCCCCTTTAAAATTTCAAAATTCCGTATTTCTGAAAATTTCCAGAACTCTGTTAAACGGATGATAAGAGGTCTGAAGCATGTAAAGAACGTTGGAAGGAGAGAGATTCGAGAAATCTAGTCGGGATTCTTTCGGAATTCTCTTTTATTGTAAGGACATATTAGTCAATTTTTTTTTGTAATAGAGAGGGAGAGGAAGACAGCTAAGTAGAGATAATATCAAGAAAAAAGGCGCAGCGGATCAACATCTTGGAAAGTGGACCTCTGGTTAAATTATAGCTACACGTGGCGACAATTTATTGGCTAAATTCTGGGCTTTAGACTGGAGTCTATTTTTTGGCATTGGATTTGCTCGGCAATTTCGCCGATCACTTTTGTAAGAGAGATTGATAACGAATAAGACAAATCTGCTAAAAAGCAACGCTAGGTGGCTGTTCTCAGATGCAAAAGTGAGCCGCAAAATGGCTTTCTATGGATTGCCTAGTAAATCCCGTTATGCTTATGTTTTTCACTTAACATGTCATTAGACTACAATTTACTACAGAAACAAAAACCTAGTTGAGACGGAGGGTAAGTCAAAAAGAGTGGCTGTTAGGCTGTTTTCCCTCTTTTTGGGCCACCGTGTGCCACGTGGATCTGACGGTTCAGAACACAATGATCGAAATGATTTTGGGCCCTTAATCTATTAAGCCTCTTTATAGTCCTGCCGAGTAGATCTAAAGCTATGATATTTGAAGTGGTGTATCTTTTGATGTGATGTCGAGTCAGCATAGGATCAAGAAATATGTCTACCGCTTCAACCGTCTCGATTGTAAGAAATATGTATCTGTGTGACCCAAAACTGATCGGACGGACGGTGGCTCTCCGCCTTAGCTGGCTGTCCTAACAACGTATAATCGTATGGGTCCCACAGTTATTCTTTACCTTGACAGCCCGGCCCCCACAAATCTAGGCCAATGCCCTTCATCGGTAAGAATCTTTACCTTCCTCTTAACTACATTGTCTACTATTATTCTTGAGTCCATGCCGTGCATCCAAACCGTTGCTCCTAGGAGAAAGGGCATAGGAGTGCAAGTACGTAAAATCAAAGCTAGTTAAAATCAAAGCTGTGGATATTCTAGAAAATCACGAAACCACACCCCGTCAAAATAAAGGAACACAAAAATCTGGCTTAGATTATTTGAGTAAATCACTAAATCATGTGCTTAGGATCATCCGATCCCGTAACAATGGATATGAAAACATAAGTGAGTTAGAAGTTGGGTCTGATAGATGACTTTCTTTTAGGCACGTCTGGCTACCATGAATTGTTTTTATGATAAATAGGCTTTCTCCAAGTGGAGATGAGGGTGAAGTGGCAAAAATCTCATCACAGGAAACATTAGTTTGCCGGATTTCGTTTCTTGAATTTTAGTGACTTAACCCTCATCTCCACTTGGAGACGCGGATTTATCATGGAAAAAATATTCCTGGCCTTAATATGATGAGTAATTGTGTCTTGTTTTCGCATTTTTCAATTTTCGAGGGACTTTAAAACTGAAGTACTCTTAATTCCAGGTTACCCAACTAAAGAAAAAGTATTTATTTTCGTATTTTTTCAGATATGGACAGTGACGGGCCGGGATACACGGCAAAATCAAGTCAGAGAGAGAGAGAGAGAGAGAGAGGTTTTCCCGGGTTATTTAAACAAATCCCGTTCAGGTACTGCGGGCACATTGCTTTATTAAATGTCTCAAAGAGCAATATATAATGGGAAGTGATATTTTTACTCCCTTTTCTACCTTGGGTCACCCCATTTTAGCGTGAAAAGAGTTGTCACAAATACACTGGAAGGGGGTGGCCCGTGGAAGAAAAGGGGGTGAAATATCATTTCCCTTCATAATTTCTTACTATTTCCTTTCTCTAACCTCCGCGAAATTAGTAGGTTTTTTACCCCCCCTGATATCTTCAAATTTAGTAGCCCAGTTGCGAGAAAAAGTGCACCAGATAAAAATAAAAAACTGAGCAGCATTTTGGATACTTCGCACCCCTCTAAACGAGGGTATATGGGTGCGAATTATCCCAGGGGGTACGAATTTATCATGTGCCTTTTGGAGCGGGAAAATATCCATTAAACGAGTCAAGAAGAGGACGTGTCGTTCCGACAGGGAGCATTCTTGTTCTCTAAAAAACCACCCACTTTTACTTTTGCTGCCCGCGGGCAGCATCGGGATTCTGATCATCTGTCTACCCGTATGAGAGATCCAACGGTCCCCAGAAACCCCAGATGTATATGTCTTGCAAGTTGCAACACGCTCTGTACCTGGTAAAAGATAAACCATCCGCATATTTGAAACTTGAAATTTACCGAACTTATAATATATTGACTCCCCTTTGTTTTGATACATGCACCCCTCCTTATTATTAATTCCGCTCATTCGAATTCATGTGATTTTAGTGAAATTTGGGTCTATTTAATTCACAAGTTAGGTGTAATTTAGACACAAACAATTTGCATTTTACACGTAAGAGAAAGCATGTTTTTTTCTAGAATAAAATGATTTATTCGAAAAAGCTTTATTTTATAACTAATCTATTTGTAGGACCTTTGGGGTTCCACAACCATGTCGGGTACCCATATTAGCCTCGTGAGTTGGTTCAAGACTATAGTACTATCCTTTGGTGACCTATAGAAGGACCACGGTTAGATAAACCAAGAATCTAGGCCGGGCCTACAAACCAATATGACCCCTCAGGTTTAAGGACATGTAAATGGTCATGTCTAGCAGAATAGCCTTACTAACATGTCCACAGATTATTTTAATGTGATCATATGCAGCGCATGAACCCATTGTCACACCCACTCTTCTTGCTTGTGGTCCAATACCCAAGTGACTAAGATAAGCCATTCCACGACACGTGCATGTACACAAGACTGGTACTGGTTGTGTACAGGAGGAGATGTCCAGCCTTGACCTCAACCATGAACATTTAAGACCACGGTACCATATTGTTATTGGTGAAGCCTGATCTCAGTCTAATTTGGAAAGTACTGTACACTCTACCTCGACTGCGGCGGTCCCTAAAAATACCTGAATTTTTTAGTGTATTTTTTATACTAGGGGTAGTTTCGTACTTTCATGAATTATGATTTTTTCTCTTTATTGTAACGCGTCTTAGAACGCCATATAAAAGGGATGTGTTATCAGGAGACGCTCTAGAGAGAGGTGTGAGGGTTTGTAATCTTTTCTTCAGAATAGTGGAATCATTGGCTTGTCGCTCTGCCGTGGACGTAGCCCATACCAAACTGGTTGGGTGAACCACGTAAATCTGTGTGTGATCTTTCGTTTTATCTTTGCATCGTTATTCTGCTTCGTTGTTAATTCCTAACACATATTGATGAGGGCATCTCATCTGAGCATGCAGATCAACAGCCCACGTTGATCCCATGGGAGTTTTATTTTATTAGAATGTATTTTCAATTATTATTATTCGAATTTCAGTTTAATTAGGAGTTTTGAGTTGGACGAATTCCACATGTCCAAAATTAGAGATTATTTAGGAGTTTGCTAGCTTTTAGGATACTTTAGATTTCATAAATATTGTGTAGAGATATTTTAGAAGTTTACTTTATCTTGTTTCCTAGTTTTAGGAGAAGTGGGAAACGTCCAAGCAAATGCCTATAAATATGGCATTGTAAAAAGTTTTTGAGGGCTTTTGAAAAAATATTCGTTTGGTTTGGTGGATAAAGTTTCTTCTATTTTTATCTTATTTTGTAAAGAAGAAGTGTGTGTAAGTTTTCTAAACAAAAACTTCAGACTTTTCTTATATTTTCCTAACTTGTTTTATGTAGGTTTTATTTATGCCCATTGAAGAAGCCCATTTTCTTCTTCTAAATCCCAACAGCACCATTGCTTCAACCCCATCCATTCACCCATAAACCCAATACATATCATCCGAACCACTACAATCCAAGACTACCCCCAATTCTTGTTAATCAGCCACCTTTAGAAACCAGCCAACACTCCCTTCCCATAATTACTTGTAGCCCAAATTACCCTAAGCCTCTTTCTTGATTTCTTTTTACATATGTAATTTCCTTTCTTTATACCATCAATTCCTTGATTCTTGATCTTCCCTATCCGCACAATTGGTATTTTAAAGCTTCCGCTATCCGCTCCTGCGTCCCATATCTCCCTGCTCCCTAGGATCTGTGAATCTTTGAGCATGACATTTCTATTTTGCCACGCAATGACGAATATATGTCATATGATAAGCACATCACATAGATTCAATTAGTTAATACCCAGTAAATGTTATGAAATATTTTCTTTTTCTAATTTTAATGTGGCAAGATATACGAAATGTGCTGACTTTTAGGGCACTAACTCTAACAGACACCCAACCTATTATCTGATTCTAGTCCTTTCATAAACAAACCTTATTTAGGGCACGTGTAGCTACCATGAATAATTTTTTTTCTTCTGATAAACTATTGTTTCCAAGTGGTGAGAAGTGGTTAAAAATTAGGAAACAAACTAAAAAAAGGATGTCTTTTTCCTGATTTTAGCCACTTCTCACCCTCATTTCAATCGTGCCCTCTGAAATATCTCTCCTCCCACCTGTCCTACGGTATATATGGTGGCAGATAAAGGAAGGCTACTCATGTGACAACTGTTTAAATAATAAAAGACAATTTTTAGTTAAAAACCGATTTTAATTTTGAGTCCTGTAGTCTGCTTTGGACTCAAAATTAAAATCAGTTTTCGACTGAAAACCAATTTTCCTCTTGTTTGCTTTGGATTTTCAAAACCAGTTCTCAAAATCCAAAACAAATGGACTAATTTTGAGGCCAATAATCTGTTTTGGACTCATAATCAGTTTTCAAAATCCAAAAAAAATTGGGCTAATTTTGAGTGCAATAATCAGTTTTTGACTCATAATCGGTTCTTGAAATCCAAACAAAATTGAGCTAATTTTTAGTGCAATAATCAGTTTATGACTCATAATCGGTTCTTAAAATCCAAACAAAACAGGGCCTTATTATAGACAAACATGCAATCTGAAAATAAGAAAAATTGACATAGACAAAGTGATCCTAATTATGCAGAAAAATTGGCCCATGGGTCTTACCATTTTCAAAGGCCAATCTTTGAATCAAGAATCCCTCTTCCATCCTAATTATGCATCATGTGTTTATGGGTCAGTTTATTTAAAAGATAGGTGCTCTTTTTATCCTCTTTCCTAGCACTTCAGTCCTTTTGTTTCTCTTTTCTGGAAATAAGGAAAAATAAAAATTAGATGTAAAACTTTTGCCATTGACAGTGTGTGTGTGCGCCCGCGCGGGGGAGGGTGGGTTGAAATGCTGGAAAAGGCCGTGTTTGGTTACCAACTTTCATTATGTAGAACTCCATTCAATCAACTCCTCTCTGTTTAGGGATTTACTGGCATCTATCGCAGAAGGCATTCTGCAGATGGTCTGTCGCATCTGACAGCAGTCACATAGGCTCATTTTTCAGCAGATTTTATCTCATTAACGAGGTGGCTGCTGTCAGATGCAACAGACCATCCGCGAAATGCCTTCGACAATGGACGCTAGCAAATCTGCCATTTGGCCTTTTTGTCTTTTAGTGTAGGGGCTGGGCGCGGGGTTGGGGATTAGATATTCCCCGTGGGCACAAATGTCACTATGCGTAGGAAAATGATGTATTTGCCCCCTTTTCTTCCCCGGGCTGGTAGATTGAAAACTAAAAAGAGTAGTCATATATAAAAGCACAAGGGGGTGGCATGGGAAAGAAATGGGGGCAAATGTATCACTTTCCCCGTAAGTATTATCTACTTACAAGAAAGTATGGACCTCATCCAAAGAAAGAGAGACAATCGTCCTTGCGGTTTACCAAAAACCTCCTTCATTTTTGAACCGTTTCTCGGGGATGCCACATCACCTGACACCCCAGACATCCTTGATGGTTGAGGATAAGGCAGGGTTTTAGGATTTTATACGGTGTGTGGGTGTAAAATGGGCTCCACTTTATAGGATTGTCAATATCGTTCATTTAATGGGCCACAACTAAGAAAATCATTTTCATATGATGATCCTAACCCCTATCATGGACACCTCTATAGATTGGAGGGTTTGGATCGTCCTAGATGATTTACGGGTTACAGACTATTTACGTTGTGGTCACTGTTAAAGTATAAAATAATAAATTATGCCTTCTCCAAAATCTTAAGCCTTTGGAGTAACTGGTTGTTTCACATGGTATTAGAGCAAATGCTAGGTTCAAACCTCCTTAATAACAAAAGTCCACATGCCAAACCCCCACGTGTAGGCCAACCCGAATAAAGAGTGGCCACATGTGAGTTAAAGTATAAAATAATAAATAATGCCTTCTCCAACAGCTTAAGCTTTTGGAGTAACTGGTCGTTTCACACTAACAAATGAGCAGTTTGGATCATCCTATGAAGTGGACCCACTGTGCTTTATAAAAAATGCTGATCTTTACGCCCACACACTATGTAAAATCAAGAGGGTTCCGTCTCTTTAGCAGACGAGGAGAGTCTTTCATCTTAGGCTTAGGCAGAGGGGTCTTTTATGTATTTGCAGAGGCGAAAAGCTCATTGGTTGGATTTTGCAAAGAGTATACTTTTAAGACTTTTGGCTTTCCACCGATAAAAGAATTTCCTCCATTTTTTTCGTTGGATTTTTTTTTCTAAGGCTTGGGAATTGTTGTCTTAGGTTAAAAAAATAAATGCAGGTATTTTCATGCCTGCTAAATCTGAACAAACAAGGTTTTAGATGGCAACAAAGTGAAGAGCCCCCTCATAGCTTTTTTTTTTTGAAAGGTAAGCTGTGGTTTTGCGGGACGCCTGCCGGCCGGTTTATTAAAATGTGACAAAGTATTACAAGCGAACACAACATTTACCCTATCACAAGAATAGGGTTACAAACCAAGAGATCAAAGAGAAGACCTAACCTTAAAGACAATATCTAAGGTCAAGTGAAAACACAAAAGATCTCAAGAACGACTTTAACCCCTAATGTTCCGAGATGTCTCTCATCCTCTAACTCAACTTCCTGGATCTTTAGCTCTTCTTCAAATTATGATGGCCTTGTTGGTGCCTCCTCCTCAAATTGGGTTTCGTGTGAATTTAAGGGTTGTGATGTAAGAGAAGTAAATCACTTTTACTTGATTAAAAGATAGATTGAGGTCATCTCTGGTTCTTCATGAGATGTGAAGTATAGATCACTTTTAATTACCAGAGTGTACCCCGAGACAATTTAGCAGCATTTAAACTAAAGGATTTGCTAGGGACCATCGCAGAAGGCATTTCACTGATGGGTTGTTGAATGTGAGAACAGTGGGCCAGCAGCACATGCTCAAATTTTGTCTTATTCATTTAATTCATCCGAGGTGGCTGCTTTCACATGCAACAGCCCATCCGCGAAATGCCTCCTGCGATGGTCCCTAGCAAATCCCATCTACATGAGAGGATGGTTAGAATAATCTGGTGAGGATTACCTATTTATGTTGGGGGCCATGGTTCGTAAATTCCAACAACGTGATGCGATTGCATTTTTTTGTTAAAACACACACCCACAGTGCGTTAATGGCAATTATTTTGTAGCAAGACAACCTTATTTATTTTAGGGGATTTACTATGCAATTTCGCGGCTTATTGTTGCAGAAGAGAACAGCCACCTCAGATGCATTGAATGAATAAGACAAAATCTGCTAAAAAGTTGTTAGCCTGTGTTTATGTTCTCATATTCAAAAGTGAGCTGAGAAATGACTTATTGATATTAGCACGCCAATGCCCATGTTCTGGTAATGGGACAAACTCGACTTGTTTTACATGTTTTATGGCCTATTATAATTCCCAAAATACTCTTTGGCATTTTAAGAAGAGATTAGCCATTGATATTTGCAGCTCTTTTGTTGATAAGATGCCTAATTTAAGGCTCCTGTTCATCATTTAAAAACTCACCTTAGACAGCTGTTTAATAATAAAAGACAAGACAAATTAGTGCATTGATCAAAACATGGTAGTGCCAATATAATTACCCCAAACTAACCCGATGGCCAGGTCGAGAATATCAGAGCGCTCTGCTCTTAATTTCTCCGCCCTCACTGCATATAAACCAAAATCCTTCTCTTTTCCCCCCCTCTAATCCCTCTCTCTCTCTCTCTCTCTCTCTCTCTCTCTCTCTCTCTAGACCTAGAAAAATGGCAGTGGTTTTGCAGGGATTCGGTCTCTCTTCATCGAATTCTCTCAGTTCCAAGATATTTCAGCTCGGATCGTTCAAATCATGGCCAGGTCCTTTTAATTTCCCTTTGAAATTAATCATTTTGCTTTGAAATTTCAAAGATCTGGAGATATTGATGAAATTCATCCTTTTGTTCTTTGAATTTTGAGTTTTGATATGAATTTTTTATTTCTTGTTTCTCTTTCGATTTTGATTCGTGTTTTTTTTTTATATATATTTTTTTCACAGTAAGGAATGGGAGCGTGGTTGTTATCAGATCGGACTTAGAGTTTTCTGAGGGTTCGAATCCGAGAACTCGCGTAATTAATACCAATGCTGTGGCAGTTAAATATCTGAGCTTTGTTTCCTTTTTCTTTTCTGTTTCTCTTTTAAAATATAATGAGACTTTGTTTGTTTGTCTTTTCTGAAATTTGGATTTTGTTTTCTTAGGCAAATGCTGATAGTTCTACGAGTTCGACTGCATCTAAATACCGGTAGGCTGTGGGGATTTTGATCCCCGTGTTTTAGATTGGTTATATGGTTTATTTGATTATGCAGTTTTTTCAGATTTATCTTTCACATTTTCCTCTTTTGCCAATTCACTGAGTATGATATGGTTTATATTTATATGATTGAATTTTCTAATCTCTGATTGTGGTGGTGTTAGTGCTACTGTTGTGAAATGTTTATATTTGTTTTGCTTATTGTATTTTGGATGCTGTGATTTCTCTTTCTTTTTTGTGAGGGGTTTTCAATGTCACATGGTGGGTATTTAGATCAAGAAAGTTGAGTTTTTAATCCAATATGATATCTGATTTGACATTTGGCTATTTTCTAAGTGGCAAATGAGAAGTGTATTGGTGTTGAATCTGTGAAGATAAATTGTTTTTGCACTGGAGTATGTTTTGAATGAGTTTGTCGAAGATTCAAAAGTGGATTTGAGATCTCCAAATCCTAGTCATGCTTGCATATTAGTTCTTCACCATGCCCCTTTCAAAACCCAAATTTTTGTCACAATTAACATTTTAGTTTTAGTGGCTTGTTTCTAATTTTTCTTTTGGATTTTCCTATCAACTTTTAAGACATACGGTGTAACTGAGAATGTCACAATCACAGCCACTTCCAACTCACATCCCTCGGAATTTTTTGACACATTTCCGGGACACCTAAGATTTCCTTAAGAGGCTAAGATCAAAAGGCAATTGATGTAACTCGTTCCTTGTTTAGGGCGCAACAACTCATTCAAGTGGGATGGAATTGGGTAATAACTTGTATCCTCGTTAATTTGCTTATAGTGTTGGTGTTTCTATTCTCCCAGGCAACACCCTAATTTTTTATGTTTTATGGCCAGTTATGGTCTCCGGCTTATGACCTATACGATCAAAGCAAAATTCTGAACTTTTTTTTTGCCGTAACTTGTTATTTATGCCCACAGTTCTTTATTATTGCTATAAACTGATAGTCAACACTCTTCAGTCCATGAAATTCTTTGGCTCATCAGCCTAGCTCACGGTTGCAAGGTAACCCTAGGTGACAATCCTTCTTGGTTGCACAAGTGGCCTTTTGCTTGGAAGGCTCTGAAACCATTTAATACATGAAAATCATGTCACTAAATTAGTTGCATGTCACAGATATCATGTTTCATGTCATTCGCTAAAATAAGCAGCTTTGGTTGTACCATGATTTATAATCATGACACATTAAGTCTGGTCAGCTCCTTCCATAGATCACATCCAAACCAAATTCAAAGCGATAGACAAATAAGTATCTCCATAAGAAAACAACTCACAACGCAACAATTTCAAATTTAACTCCTTAAATTGCCATCAATCCTGATACCCAATCAAACACATTAATGAAAACAAACAAGAAGAGGTGCCCATTTGAAACTAGAATCAGCTCATCCTCAGGAAAATGAAACGCAGAACAATGGATGAGGTTTGGAAAGGGAGAACTTCAAAGGCAAGGTCCTCTACTTCTTGGACGCTCTACAGGAAAATACCCTTTTTGTACATTTCCCCTCTATGGAAAACATAGATAAAAAAGGGCCAAAACAAGCCGGTTTGTTCATCTAAGACAAGGGGTGGGCCAGATGTGGTGTTCATTTAAGGTATAAAAGAAAGACGGGAATGGATTTCAAAAGCAGGCTGAAGCAGATAGTGGATATAATAGAGATTTTAGAGCAAAGGAGGGTGAAGAAGAAACATCGGACCCATGAGTATAACAGAGAAAGAAAAGGGGAAGAAGTGAAAAAAGGGGTGGAGAGAATTTTTTGAACAGTAGGGGTCTGATGGGACAGTGATGATTCCAAGTTGAGGAGTGGAAACTCCATGGTAGTTGCAACCCCTGACTATGTTTTGAGAGTTGTGCTTTCTTTCCCCAAACCCAACCTCCATGCATCTCTTTTCTTCTGAACCGTGAAATCTTTATTTTCTTTTGGTAATGTCATGATTAGTTACATGACAATAATGAAGGCAACTATGAGATGCACTCATCTGAGAGTTCTCATGCGATGCATTGATTACGCCATCTACACAGTGTCAGCTTGATCCATACTACTCATTCCTTGAACCCATTATAGAAATTCCATAGCCAAAAAATTGTCTCTGACATACAACCATCCATTCAGTCAGTGTCTTGCAAATGGGTGATTAAGAAAATTGGAAAACAGTTCATATATATATATATATATATATATATTGATATATGAGGAAACTGTTGGTGCGCTTAAGCTCACCAACCTTATGGTGCGCTTAAGCGCCCAATCACATGGGTCCCACATTTTCTGTGGTGATCCAAACCATTCATTTGCAAGGTCCTTACATAGATGGGGGTGTACCAAAAATCAGCTCCATAGAATCATCCTAACCTATCCATTTTTGGAGAATCATCCTAACCCATCCACAAATCTGCCCAGTTTTGTCCTCCACAAATGGAGGGGTTAGGATGATCCTATGGAGCTGATTTTTGGTACACCCCCTATCTACGATAGGACCTTGCAAATGAATGGTTTGGATCACCACAGAAAATGTGGGACCCATGTGATTGGGCGCTTAAGCGCACCATAAGGTTGGTGAGCTTAAGCGCACCAACAGTTTCCTCTCTCTCTCTCTCTCTCTCTCTATATATATATATATATATATATATATATATATATATATATATATTTGATAATGGTAGCCGATTTAATTGAAAAAAAAGAAACCGAGGTTGTCAAGATACAAAGCAGATAAGAAGAAACAAAAATTAAAAACAAGAGAAAAAGAGAGGGCTAATGGGGGAGTGAATCAAAAAGTGCTAGCTCATCCAGGACCCTAGCAAGACAGTTGGCCACTTGGTTAGAGGAGCGCCGAACGTGATGAAAGGACCAAGAAGATCTATCCATCAAGACAAACATCTCGTCGAAACGCCATGAAGGAGTTTGGGATTTCTTGAGCTACCTTATGATATTCAAAGAGTCTCCTTCGACAAGAACATTATGCACCCGGTCTCTAGCTAACAACTTCAACCCTTGATGAACCGCTTTCACTTCAGCCTCCGTGGCATCTGCAACTCTAATAGGGCCAGCAAAAGACCACAACACCTCTCTTCCACTATTTCTTAGAACCCCTCCTATTCCGGCCGGGCCCGGGCTACCCAAACTCGATCCATCAAAATTAAATTAGGCAGAGACAAATCTGAAAGATGGGAGGATCTCCACCCATGAGATCGTGAGGCCTAAGACTCTGATGAAAAGAAACTCCCAGTTCCGAGAAACGCCTTTGAATATTCTTGCATTCCTGTCCTTCCATGGCACCCATATAGTAGCTAGGAAAGACTCTGATGCGGAGGCCTTGTTCATATTTAATGGGTAAATGTAATCTATTCTAGGAATCTTTGATAAGGAATGATGCGGTCTCCATGGGGAGGTCTAGCTAACAAATAATGTGGATTACATTAATGTTATGTAACTGTAAGTGGACCAATCACTCAATCTCAATGGAAACTCTCATTTAAGCACATCTCGCAATATCCTTCCTCAAAGGAAGATATGGATCATATCACTGTCATGAGATGTGTGATGTTTACCAATCTTTCCTTTCATATTGCTTTCAAAGAAGAAATAATTTATATAATGTGATAATGTAGATCATATCAATGTCATGAGACGTGATATTTGACATGATATGCAGGTATGCTTGATTTGCAGTTTATTTTTCATTCCTACATTTGATGAGAAGTTTCTACAGACTTGTTGGTAAGGGGTGCAAGCTGGTTGGATGTGGCTCCGCTTTGCCAAAGCTTGTGGTTTCTAATGACGATCTTGCACAAATCGTTGAAACTTCAGATGAATGGATTTCTGTTCGCACTGGGATTCGTAATCGACGGATTCTCTCAGGTAGCAACTCCATGACAACATTTTAATTTTTGGATTTTCTTCATTTCTTATTGGCGATCGACTTGGTTTTTAGTTGTACTAAGTTTTTCTGAGAACTTAAATTCGTAAGGATGGGCTTCCTTCCATACCTATTTTCAATTTTTTTCATTTCTTATTGGTGTGGTGATCCACATGGTTTTTAGTTGTACTCACTTTTTCTGAGAACTCATTAAAATCACGAGGATTGGCTTCCATACATGTGATTACTAAACCATGGTGAAGAAATGGTAGTCACAAAATTGTATCTGATTGCCTTATATTTTGGTAGGGAATGAGACATTGACAGGCTTGGCCATAGAGGCATCGAGGAAAGCTCTTCAGATGGCTCAAGTTGAGGCTGATGATCTGGACCTAATCGTGTTGTGCACATCTACTCCCGATGATATTTTTGGCAGTGCTCCCCAGGTATGATTCAGAAGACTTGGTTGTTGAGTCATATTTTTGAACATATATGTGATAATTATTTATTAATTAATGAACAAATCTGAGGAAATTGTTTTATAGTTTGAGGGCTTTGCTCTAAGACTCAAAATGCAGGTCGCTTTGTCCGTCAATATTTGGTCAGTATGATAGTTAATTCTGATATGTATCGCACTCATTCTGACTGGGTTTGTATCCGCTAGTACAAATGATACCACTACGACTTGCCCAATACCAAGTGACTATAGAGAAGTGGGGTTTGTTTAGTGGTGAAACTGGTCCAAATTGACCTAGTCATATAGTTTTGACCTATATTTTAGACTTTAGCTTGAGTTACTTATTTAATTGCATGTATCAAATCATCTTGAAGGGGTAATGGACATTATAAGGAACCGGTTCTTTCTTAAGGCGAGTTATAAAATCATGTTATCTGATCACTAATCCTTGTTGGCCTCCATATCAAATAATATGCGTGAGTTATTTTTGTGTGGGCATGCCAATGACCCTGATACGAAAGGAGAATTGTGGCACAAATATGTGATGCTATTTAATTCAAAGGTTTTTTGCTTTTTTACTTAGAAGCGTCATATATAATCGAAAAATTTTCAATTGAGTAAAAGCTCACTTCCATTGTAGGAGAAACTACAACCATGGTTTTAAACTTTCACTGACATGTTGACTTCGACCGACACGTGTCAACTTTTGTGGGGGACCAAACTCCGAAGTAAGTTCGGACTGAAGTCCGAAGGTTGATTCCTTGATGCACTCACATAGCCAAGAAACCCCATATATCTAGGAAATATTAATGCTCTTTCTGTCAATAAGATGAGTAAGTCGAAAGGGTAAATGAAATGACATGATCATCAACTTTCAAAACAGTCTATGATTAAAATGAACCTTGCTGTTGCATACGTAAGCTACAATGCATATATCACTTGGTTTTGATCTTGTTAAGTGTCTTACTTATATGATAGTGTGTATTTGTGTTTATTCTAGCATTTTCTAAATTTCCATTATCTTCACATACTTTCATCAACTTCCATGATTTTTCTAAGATTTTCATAGGCTTCCATAAACTTCCATGAAGTACCACTTCTATGGGGACTGAAGCCCTGAAATCAATGTTCGAATCCTTCACTTCAACTAATATGGGATAATAGGATTGATCAAAATATACCCAACTTTACTCACTAAAGAAATGGCCACATCTAAAACCATAGTTTTAAAACTCCCCCGCCTCATTGTGGACTCCCCCGAGTCGACTCCCTTTTCCCTTGGCCGCATTCCGCGTTTTGCCGTCGCGTTCCTCGTTTTGCCCTACAGACTCAATACAAACTCCTTTGACTCTCCCGAGTTATGACAGTGTGAACTGAGTACTCGATTGTGTCGTGCCGAATCGACTAGGATTTTCTTCGACCGTGTTTTGACCCGCATCCGCATTTTGACACATGGTCTAAAACATTACATTAAACTATGGATTATGATCATGTCCAATCATGTTCCTCATCTTTCAGACATACATTGGATTTTTTGGAAGTGCACTAATAAAGAACATTATGTATCACACTTTTTGGTTATTATTATTTTGTATATAACAAGTGGCTGATATTTTCACCTCCTTATGCGGTTGTTCCATTGCCATATAAGGATTAGTCAACTGATAAAATCCTTTTTCTTTTCACAGAGTTGTTTCTTATAAAACAAAGGAAAATATAAGGCTCATGTCAATAGACGTACCCTTGGTCAGAAACACCTTCTCTCTCTCTCTCTATCTCTCTCTCTCTCTCTCTCTATATATATATATATATATATGAGGAAAGTGTTTCTAGTCCGGCCGACTAGAGATCTCTAGTCCGCCACCCAAAAATACATGGGTCCCACATATTTGGGTGATGCAAAGCATTCATTTGATGGGCCCTGACATAGAGACGGTGTCCACAAGAAATTAGCTTCATAGGATCATCCCAACCCTATGATTTGTGGAGCTTAAAATGGACGGCTATAAACCGCCACAAATCTGTCCATTTTTTAACTCCACAAATCGAAGGGTTAAGAAGATCCTATGAAGCTGAATTTTTGTGGACATCCTATCTATGACGAGGCCTATCAAATGAATGCTTTAGATCACCCAAATATATGAGAAAAGTGTTTCTAGTCCGGCCGACTAGAGATCATTCTCTAGTCTGCCACCCAAAAACACATGGGTCCCACATATTTGGGTGATGCAAAGCATTCATTTGATGGGCCCTGACATAGAGACGGTGTCCACAAGAAATTAGCTTCATAGGATCATCCCAACCCTATGATTTGTGGAGCTTAAAATGGACGGCTATAAACCGCCACAAATCTGTCCATTTTTTAACTCCACAAATCGAAGGGTTAAGAAGATCCTATGAAGCTGAATTTTTGCGGACATCCTATCTATGACGAGGCCTATCAAATGAATGCTTTAGATCACCCAAATATGTGGGACCCATGTGTTTTTGGGTGGCGGACTAGAGAATGATCTCTAGTCGGCCGGACTAGAAACACTTTTCTCTCTCTCTCTCTCTCTCTATATATATATATATATATATATATATATATATATATAGAGAGAGAGAGAGAGAGAGAGAGAGAGAGAGAGAGAGAGAGGAATGGAAACTAAGGGAATTATTTCAATTTCTCCAAAAATCCGTGAGAATTACACATCACTTTTTTTGACTTTTTTAACAAAGGCACCCATTCAACCCACATATTTACAATCCTACCCCCTCCTTTATGCTTTCTAACAAAGGCACCTGTTAAAGCCACTTAATTTCAATCCTACGCCCTCCTTTATGCTTTTTAACAAAGGCACCCATGAAAGCCACATAATTTCAATCTTACCCCCTTCCTTTATGCTTTTGTAATAAAAAATCTATAGGGTAATCTTAACCATCCGATGTAAGAGGAACATCATATTATGGAAACCTCTATCGATTGGACGGCTAGGATCAGCGTATGGAAATGATTTCTGGGGCACAACCTGTTGATGTTGTGTTCCATCACATGGACGGTTTGGATCAACCTGTGATGTGGTCCGTACAGTTCTTGGGCCGGGTACGGGTCCAAGATTCGTGACACGTAAATTTTCCCCGGGTCATTTTGACTTGGCCCGTGTCACCCGGACCCTTACCGGTCGGCCAAACCCTCCCATATTTTTCAAAATCTTTTTGATGGGCCCAGAAATTAATCTCTTCAAATCTTTGAACTAGTCTATCCCCCGCAGTTGGTGGCCCCAAAAAATAATTTCTTCAAATCTTTGAACGAAGTAGGCCCCACCTGTATTTTTCAAAATGGATTGTACGCACCACCCCATGATCCAAACCCTCCATTTGATAATTATAGCCCTCCGATCTAAAGAAAAACTGCATATTACGGAAACCTCTATAGATTGGAGAGTTGTCATCATCCAATGGAAATGATTTTTGGGGCACGACCTATTTACAATGTGGCCCATCAAATGAATGGTTTCGATCATCCTATGGTGTGGGTCGTGCATTAACATTAAGGCCAAATTGTAGGCCCCACCCAGATTTTTCAAATTCAGTTTGCGGTCAACGTCATAGGATGATCCAAGCCGTTCATTTGATGGGCCGCGACGCAAATAGGTTGTGCCCCCAAAATCATTTCGATGGGATGATCGCAACCCTCCGATCTATAAGGTTTCCGTAATATGCAGTTTCTCTATTGTCTATCATGAGAAGCTAAATATAATGTTTTCCCACTCCCCGTGCGAGTGTCCCACTCGTATATATATATATATATATATATATATATATATATATATATATATATATATATATATATATATATAGCAGAAGAGAAAATGTTTGAATTATTTGAATTTCTCCTAAAATTCTAAGAGAATTACACATCACTTTTTTTGACTTTTTTTAACAAAAGGCACCCATTCAACCCACATATTTTCAATCTTACCCCCTCCTTTATGCTTTTTAACAAAGGCACCAATTAAAGCACATAATTTCAATCCTACCCCCCTCATGCTTTTGTAATAAAAAAAAAAATGGACAAAGTCAATATAGTGACATTTTTTCTTTGCAAAAATTCGGATTGGGTGCATATATTACATAATACTACGGATTTTTGTGAACATATTACATAATATTACGAATACAGGACACCTTTACAAATATTAATGAATTGTGGGCACCTTTAGAAGAACAACAATTATGGAAACCTCTATATATTGGAGGGCTAGGATCAGCCTATGGAAATGATTTTACGGGCACAACCTATTTATGTTGTGTTCCATCACATGGACGGTTTGGATCAACCTATGATGTGGTCCGTACAGTTCTTTGTCGGCCCGTGCATCGCACGGGGTTTTTTACTAGTGTGTGTGTGTGTCCATATATATATATGAGAAAACGGTTTCTACACACAAGTGTAGATAAGTTATCTACACACTAGCTTAAAATACAGTGGAGGGCATATTGTTTGGGTGATCCAAAATTCCAAACCATTCATTTGATTGGCCCTCACATAGATAGGGTGTCCACAAAAAATCAGCTCCATAGGATCATCCCAACCCTACGATTTGTGGAGGTAAAATGGACGTGTATAAACCTTCACAAATCTGTCCATTTTTGCCTCCACAGATTGAAGGGTTAGGATGACCCTATGGAGCTGATTTTTTGGGCACACCCTATCTATGTGAGGGCCCATCAAATGAATGCTTTGGATCACCCAAACAATGTGGCCCCCCTGTATTTTAAGCTAGTATGTAGCTAACTTATCTACACTGGTGTGTAGAAACCGTTCTCTCTCTCTCTCTCTCTCTCTCTCTTTCTATATATATATATATATACATATATATATATATATATATATGAGAAAATGGTTCCTGCAAACGTGTGCAGGTAAGCTTACCTGCACATGTTTGCAAAAACAGGGTGGGGGCCCACGTTTTTTGGGGGTCCAAAGCATTCATTTGGAAGGCCCTTCCATGGATAGGGTGTGGCCCAAAAATCAGCCCCATTGGATCATCCTAACCCTGCCATTTGTGGAGGGGAAAAATGGGCAGAAACATGGACACACAGTGTCTGTCCACCTCCCCCCCCCCCCCCCCCCCCACACACACACACCCACCTTTGATTGGGTTAGGGAAATCCAATGGGGCTGATTTTTGGGCCACACCTTATCCATGGAAGGGCCTTTCAAATGAATGGTTTTGATCCCCAAAAAAAAGTGGCTGCCACACTCTTTTTCCAAACGTGTGCAGGTAACTTACCTGCACACGTTTGAGGAAATGGTTTGTGTGCAGCTGCACAGATAGCACAGATAAGCTGTCTGTGCATGGCTGCACAAACCATGGGGGGGGGGGACATTTTTGGGGGGATCCAAAGCATTCATTTGGAAGGCCCTTCCATGGATAGGGTGTGTAACAAAAATCAGCCATTTAGGATCATCCTAACCCTGCCATTTGTGGAGGGAAAAAATGGGCAGAAACTGTCCATTTCCCCCTCCAACTTTGATTGGGTTAGGATGATCCTATAGGGCTGATTTTTGGTACACACCCTATTCATGGAAGGGCCTTCCAAATGAATTCTTTGGATCCCCCAAAAAATGTGGCCCCCACTATGGTTTGTGCGGCCATGCACTAGCTTATCTGTGCAGCTGCACACAAACCATTTCCCCTCTCTCTCTCTCTCTCTATATATATATATATATATATATATATATATATATATATATATATTATTTGAAAATTCTATGAGAATTACACATCACTTTTTTTGACTTTTTTTAACAAAGGCACCCCTTCAACCCACATATTTTCAATCCTACCCCCTCCTTTATACTTTTTAACAAAGGCACCCATTAAAGCCACATACTTTCAATCTTATCCCCTCCTTTATGCTTTTTTAATAAAAAATCTATAGGGTGATCTTAACCATCCGATTTAAGAGGAACAACATATTATGGAAACCTCTATAGATTGGAGGGCTAGGATCAGCCTATGGAAATGATTTTTGGGGCACAACCTATTTATTTTGTGTTCCATCACATGGACGGTTTGGATCAACCTATGATGTGGTCCGTACAGTTATTTGTCGGCCCGTGCATCGCACGAGGTTTTTTACTAGTGTGTGTGTCTATATATATATATATCTCCCCAGTGGAGAACATCACTTACCCTTCCCCTCTCTTTATATAACCCCTTTCCAATTCATCGTACAACTCATCCAAACTCATATGAGACTTTTTAACACACTAAAAACATATAGGAAAATAAGAAAGGAAGATATACTGGACGAGTGGACGTATGGTCACTCTGTGAAGTTTCAGAATGTTTGGCAGTCGGCAAATAGCGAAGCTGATCCTCTGGCTCGTTCTGGGGTGGATAGGAATCATAGGTTCCTCCTAGAGTTTAATTTTCAAAAAAAAAAAAAAGGATCCTCCTAGAGTTCTTTGATTTCTTTCCCCCTTTAGGTTGTCATATATTTATTTTTCTTTTGTCTTTTTTGTGGGATGTATGTTGACAATCTCGGTCCCCGGGGGGAGTCTTTTTCTCCTTTAATTAAAATAAGAAAGGAAGATCTATTTCATAATAATCAATTTTTGAAGAGCAAGAATGACAGTGCAGGGCTCAACATACCTTTCTCCTGCAGGCGAAAATCCCATCCAAGGCCCACTAGTTCCTAACAGTACTTGAGAAGGCCCAAGTAACAGGGGCTGCTGATGGGCCTAGCACAGGGCTTATAGGTCTCTTTTAGAGACTTTTGGATTGTCCCTACTAGCTATCAAATTGATTTTGGAAATCTGTCATTCAGTTAAAGATCTTTGTTCTCTATTTTGAGCATGGTTTCAAATTTCGACCGAAATCCGAAATTTCGGATACCGGTGGGGACCGAAACTGGAATTTTCTGAAATTCCATTTTTCACCCTTTTTGGACCGAAATTTCGGTTTAATGACATTATTTATTAAAAAAAAAATGTTACAAAATTTCGGCCGAAATTTCGAAATTTGGGTCCGGAATTTGGAACCAAATTTCGGATTTCGGTTTTTGGTGGGGTCCGAAACGGTTACCGAAACCGAAATTTTAAACCTTGATTTTGAGAGCCTCTTTTAGGGAAATAACTTTTGGTATTTTGAGAATCTCTAATTTAGGTAAAGATTTTTTTTATAGGAATTGTTTAGTTTGAAAAGTTTCTTTGGAATTTTTACTGTAGGATGATTTGTTTTTGTTCAAAAATTTCCTTTGGAAACCTTCATAAGGGGAAGTTTGTTTTGATAATCAACAAAGGTGTTGGTCTCTATGTATATTGTAAGCCAGTCTTGGATTAGTATTATTGCATCAATTACTCCTTTGGGTGTGGATCCATCCAATGCTTATTTTTTAGTTTGGGGTTCGGAGAAAGTTAAATATTCTTTGTTCTCATCTTTAAAAAAATAAAAAAAAATAAAAATTCTTCCTTCTCTTTTGGCCTCTCAACACTTCATGCTATGTCAACCATTGAGGTTTCCCTTAGCCCTAGATTTGTCACAGAGATGAAAATGATGAAGAATTATAGCGGAAAGAGGACGTCTTCAGTCCTGGGTTAGGATTTTGGCCAGCTAAAGCAATTTGTTTTTCTGTGAGAAAAGGTGTGTGTGATGCGTTTTGACCTTTCCATTTGATTGGAGAGGGTAAAATACCTCAAGTGCCCCTTAGGCTTCTAACATCATTGACTAAAGTGGTTAGAATCTGCTGATTTTGTTTGACTTCCTGTATGATAGAACAACTAAATTTTTTTAGTCAGCTCTGTTCATGATACGGTGTTCCGATCGGAATGAACGGAACATCCAGATTTTTCTAGAAACTGGGGAAGGTATAGACAAGCAAAGAGGCTATTTGGAACATGTGGCAAAGTTAACTAGGAAAACAAAATCAATCATATAATTTTTCCTCTTTTTAAATTCAATTTTACTGTCATAATGTCATGTTATATGATAACGTCAACATAAATCTAAAACGAATATGGCTACTTGTTATGGCTAGGCTGGTCCAGATAACTCAATTTTGATATTTCTAATATCAGGTCCAGAGAGAGCTAGGCTGTAAAAAAGATCCTCTGGCCTTTGACATTAGAGCTGCGTGTAGTGGGTTTGTGTTGGGTCTAACGACGGCTGCTTCTTATATAAGAGGTACCTATTTATTTAGTTGGATTTACTTGGCTTATTTTATGGTCTATTCATGGCTTATAATCTTTGGCTTATTTATTGTCTCTTCATGACTTATAATCTTTAACATTTGTGCTTCAATTATAGCGCTCGGCTATCAAAATGTCCTAGTGATTGGGGCCGATGCACTTTCCCGATGTGTGGATTGGGCAGATAGAGGTACCTGTATTCTCTTTGGTGATGCCGCTGGTGCTGTATTAGTACAGGTAGCTAGCTTTCATTTTTTTCTTTTACATGATGTTTTACTGGAAAATAGATTAGGATTTTTGTTTCCTTGTCTGTCCTAGGCAAGATTTCAACTTCAAGAAACTTCTATGCTCAAGATTACGATCTTAGTTACGGGCAAGGTTTTAAATATCGGTTTCAGTGTCTGTTTCGTCCAGGTGGAAAATTTGGCCGAAATCATGTAAAACTATGACAAACATTTCCACCAAAATGTATAAAATTTCGGCCATTTCGGTGGAAATATTTAAATTTCGGTGGAAATCTTTAACATTTTGGTAGAAATTTTGTACATAATGGTGAAAAACTTGAAATTTCAATTTCTCCTGAAATTTCGGGAAAATCATGTAAAAATCCGATTCAATGTACTTTTGGTTTCGGTCCAAACCGAAACAGAAATATTCGGCCAAAATTTAACACTATGGTTACTGGCATTGTGTTCTTTAATGTTTCGCCTTACTTGGCAAGGTTTTCCACTAATTAATATTGATGTTACTAGTTGGTCAATACAACAACAGCCAAAGAGCAATCACCCAAGAAAATTCAATATTGTTTTTCCTTTAGTATCATCTGTGACTATTGACTTGGCTGCTGCCTATTATTCAAAATATGAGATCATTTGGGGATGATAATCTAAAGTCTGCAGATGTAAAAGGTACTGAAAAAGACAAAAAAAAATTGCAAACCCAGCTTATGTAGTGCCTTTTTAATCTTTTGATCTGTAATATGGCTATCTCGTCACTGGCTGATCAGATTGGACATTGATGAGATGTGCGGGCCAGTTCTCCTTTCTCATGACTATTTCCACAATGTTAGAATCAATGAAAATTTCAAAATAAAGACAATGGATGCTACCAAAAGTGGGTGAAAAATCCCTTCCATTTCCAAAAAAAAAAGTGGGTGAAAAATATTTCCCTTTTAACTCAGTTTTTCTTCAACAAAAAACCATTCATTTTCTCATCTGGTGTATCGCACGCGATCCTTCTTTTTCATTTAATCATGTAATATTTCTTTACTCTTTACCTGCAATGTGGTTTAAGGTTGATACTGTCATATTTAGTGTAAGAATAAATGATTAGATGTTACTATTTGTAAAAGGTGGATTCTGCCTTTGTTGATACCATCTGCAGGCTTCTGATGACGATGAGAATGCCTTGCTTGGATACGACATGCACAGTGATGGTGGTGGCCAAAGGTATGCATTCTTATTTTATAATCTAAGCTAACTTGTCCAAATTGATTCTGCTCTCAATTCTATGATTTGTTATTCTTTTGAATGGCATATTCTATGATTTGTTATTTTGAGCTGAAAGATGATCCCACGGCTTCCATCACAGGCACCTGAACGCTATTTTAAAAGAAGACCCAACAGAGAACATCTTGAGCTCGAACGGCTCAGCTCTCTTCCCCCCAAAACCATCCTCCTACTCACGCATACAAATGAACGGCAGTGAGGTCTTCCGTTTTGCTGTCCGGTGCGTGCCTCAGTCAATCGAGACATCCCTAGAAAAAGCCGGTCTTACAAGTTCTGATATCGATTGGTTACTGCTTCACCAGGTATATACATCTCCAAGGCTCCATTTCTTCTGATGTAAAATGGCCGTAAAACAAATTTTACGCCCATTTTACGTCGAAAGAAACTCAGCTTAAACTATTGTCATCCATAATCTACGCCATGCTCTAAAATGGGGTGGGGATACCCTGTCAAAAAAAAAAAAAAAAACCTACCCCATGCCAGTAGAATAAAACTGAGCCAAAAACAACAATGCAGGCAAACCAGCGGATCATAGATGCTGTTGCAACTCGTTTACAGATCTCGTCGGAACATGTCATATCAAATTTGGCTAATTACGGTAACACCAGTGCTGCGTCCATCCCTTTGGCATTGGATGAAGCTGTTCGAAGCGGGAAGGTTAAGGCCGGAAACATCATTGCCACTGCCGGTTTTGGTGCCGGCGTTACTTGGGGTTCAGCGATTGTGAGATGGGGATGAGACTCCAATGCAAAGACTGGAATTTTCCATTGCTGGGCAACCCAGTTAAGTGCCTTTTTGCAGGGTCTCCCTCATGTTTGCTCCCACAATATATGTAAAACAAGGGATCAGAGTGCAAAAATGTCCCATGGATTTTGGAACTTTTGATGAACCCACCACCTCAATGGCTTATTCTTTGTTTTAATAATCAGTTTCATAAATGCAGCATGGTTATAGCTTTTTCATCCCCATATTGCTATCAACAGTGTTTTAAGGAAATGTGGACGGTCATTATCAAAACATGGGAGTGCAGATATCATTTCCCTTTTTTTTATCAGCCTAGGTTGGCTCTTGTACTTGACCCTGGGCAGCAGCTCAATCACCTTCTCCTTCATCCGGTTAGAATGGATCGGATTACATAAGATGTGACCGGTGGATGGTTTTGTTTTTTTTTAAAAGGTAATAGTTCATTTATTTCTGGAAGAAAATTACACGAAGAAGGGACAAGATGTCCCCGTGTAATACAGTGAATTACAAGTGATTCGCTCCCGGAGCATTAAATACAACATTCAGAACCAATAATCCCATTTCTATACGACCGGCCAAAGTGTTAGCCGTATGCCTTCGATGCGTTATCAACGGACGTATGATACCCATGAGATCTCGTATCTCATCAATCTGATTTGCAAGCCGCCAAGGACCAGGACATTAATTCCTGGCCCATGTAATGACGTTGGTTGAATCACCTTCCACGATTAAGGGCCCCAAATTATGATTCCTAAACCAACAAAGCCCGAATAATAATGCCCTAGCTTCCGCCTTGCTCGCATCACATACACCTGCCGGTCCAGAGAACGTAATAATGGTGTTTCCATTGAAGTTATATTGGTTTTGTTATTAGATTAAGAAATTATACTTGATTAGGTAGTTAGGTTAGATTAGGATTTCTATCCCGACCAATTTCTATGATTATTGTACTATCATTTATGTTTATCCCTTGGAGTGTTTTATATAGAAACTCATTATGTCTAATTGCAATGTATAATGTATTGAAGATCACTAAAATTCCTTTTATTTTCTTTATCATGGTACCAGAGCTGAATTATCCTTTGATAATCACATTGCTGCCTCTCCCAAGTCAAACATCACTCCACTTCCTCACCTCATCTTTGATCATGCACAAAGTAATAGAAAGGGACAAAGGAATGGAACCGATCATGCACAGAGCTCATCATATTGAATAGAGATTTTCTTTTCGCCCCTCTCCCACCACTTGATAAACCAACATTCCATGGAAACTACTTTCATAGCTACCAAACATGGCCTTTTATCTTACTTTTCCCTTGTGCACGGACCTTTTCCCATTAGGACTCTGGCCCATACACAACAGCCCACCAGGTTTAACTGCCCCCGATCACCGCGCACACACACATAACAGAGATGGCACGACGGATAGAAAATCATCCTTCGCAACGGATAGAAAGGCGACATTGCTAATATAAAACCAAGGGCACGACCCCTTCAAATTTCTCTTCCCTCCAAAACGTAGAAACTTTTCCTTCTCCCTCTCTCGAAGAAGAAGAGAAAGAAAGCAAAGATCTCCCCAAGATGATGAAATCATCAGGTAACTCTCTCTCTCTCCCCCTCTCTGCAATCCTTCTTCCTACATTTTCTACTTTCTTGCTGACATAACAAAACTAAACCCTAACCCTAACCCTAACTCCATCTGTGGTGTGTGTGTCTGTGCCTACACGGCGAAGAACAGGACGCAAGAAAAGCTCTCGCCCTTTCAAGGATTTCTACGCGGAATGGTTTAGCCATCTGAAGGGAACCCTCCTCCCCCTCCTCCGCCAGTCCATGTCCAGTGCCACTCTCCTCGATTCTGATATCCTCCTCATCTCTTCGTCTGACCTCCTCTCGACCCATGTCCACTTGCTCCACACCCACTTCCAATCATACTTCAAAGCCCTAGATCTCGCTGCCCTCCACGACGTCTCCCAACTCCTCTACCCCGACTGGCGAAACCCCCTTGAAAAACCCTTCCTCTGGCTCGGCGATCTCCATCCCAATCTCTTCACCCACCTCCTCAGATCCTTCATCAACAACCCTAATTACCACAATTCGTGCCAACCCTTTCCATTGCCATTTGTGGTCGCGTTCAAAGATCCATCGGAGGATCTGATTGGGCTGATCAAGCAGATCGAATGCGGTCTCAGGGTCATGGCCCCGGCGCTGGTTTCACGATCTAGGGATGCTCAGGTTGGATTTGTTGATCGAATTGGATCGGATTGGGTTGAGGGGAGGGTCTTGGAGGGTTTAAGTGGGGCGGTGAAGGATCAGATGGAGGAGCTGATGAGTGTTTTTGTGGATGCCAATAGGCTGAGGGGAAGCATTCTTGCTGAGATTATTGACGCATTGGACGTTTATCAGTCAGCTCTCTATCTCGAAGGGCTTGCTCAATTTCTCGTTGGATTCAAGGATGCGCACTTGTTGCGCGATTTCAAACAATGTGGTATTCTTTTGTCGCCCTCGCCTTGATGGGTTTTTATTCTGTTTACCCTTTGCAACCGAGGATTATTCAATCGAATTCCCTGATATGTAGTTTCTTTTGCTTTCTTTTTTCTTTCTCTGATTCTTTTGGTTATGTATTTGATTGTATAAAAAATGTTTCATTCTTTGGTTGAGATCTGGGTCAAAATCCCTTGGAAAATATGGATTGAACAAGCGTAGGGAAGCTAGTGATAGAATTCAGTGAGTTTTTATCTCTTTGTAACTATCTGTTCTCAGTCAAAAATCAAACACAACCATGAATTATGTACACATATATGGATGACAAATGTTTAGGTTGCGCTTGATGGGTTAAATATAAAACCTACACTTTATTTTGAAGTTTCAAACGTAACATGAAGGCTATATAAATCTCTCGTCTGATAAAGCATCTAGAAACCAAATAGACCACCTATAAAGGATATGTGTTAATATATAATAGTTGGTCTCCTGATACCCGGATTTCTTCTTTCCATAATTATGAGGATACTGAACCTTACCTGTCTTCTAACCATAGAGTTTAGCATCCTGACAACTCTTTCAAATTTTGATCCATGTAAATCCTCACTGATTGAACGGTTGCCAATTCAGTTGTACCACCAATCTTATCTGATGGAAACTCTGCAGCCTTCGTTAGCAAGCAAAAAATCTCAAATTGTCAGCGTCTCCTCTTTTCTATATTTCCATTTACCGTCTTCCCAATTTTGAAATCTTTTTCTTACATGATATCAGAGGATTATCTTCTTTGAATTTCTCGATCCAACTGGTTTTCCTCTATCTCCTCCTACGCTCCGCCAATGGTTTCCACAAATGAACTGCCAACAAATTCTGTCCCTCCCCCTTCAATCTCGAACATTACCCATCCTATCTTTCTTTGTCTCAATGCAACAATTTTACGATATGGAGAAGCCACCTTCTCATTCTCTGTAGTTAGGATTTGCTACGCTTATTTTCGATGGAAAATCTACAAATGTGGACCCCTACACCCCGTTCGAACTCCTCTCTCGATGCCCAACTTGGTATCCTTGGCCAGGCCCTGCCTACTGTTAATTGATCCTCCACAATTTAGTAGATATTTGGCCCCAATGGGCATCATGCCCTCAAGTGCTATTGATAGTGGGATTCTGCTCTACCAGGTGATGATCTGCCTCAATCCTTCTCCTCTTTCAATGGTGGCAGCATGAATCGACAGTGCTATTCAGACACTAGATCCACCAATCACCAGACTTCGGACCCAATGTCTCTACAAAATCATACCCCCTACACGTGTGACTTTTCAATCTTTATTGAAAATGGATCTACTTTACCGATTACTCATGTTTGCTCTCTTCTAACTCCCATCTCTGGTCACACTACCTGAAATGTCTTGTGTGTTCTTGACATTAAGAAAAATCTATTGTTTGTAGCTCAACTAACCCATGACCTTGATTGCATCTTCATTTTCCATTCATGGGGTTTTCATATTCACGATCGGGCATCAGGGAGAGTTCTTCACCAGTGATCGAGTAAGGGAGGGCTCTATCCTCTCATGGCTGTTGATGGGGATCCAAGGGAAATGCTTCAAGCTTACACTGGTGATCGTACCAATTGAGAGATCTGGCACATCCATCTTGGCCATCGCTCCAACAAGTTATCACATTAACTTATTAAGAATAAAAGTGTTGATGTTAGTTCAATTGCTTTTGAACCATTAAAACTTTTAGATTTTGATTTATGGGGACCTGCCCAAATTTCTAGCAATCATGGACACAAATACTACTTGCATTTAGTTGACATTTTCATGGATTTTTTTCTTTATTTGTAATAAACTGGTGCTTCTTCATGCTTTGTTACATTTAAGAATCTCGTTGAAAATCTCTATCCAGCATATTAGATCCATTAAAATGGATAGTGGTGAAGAATAGACACCCAAGTTCTTTCTCTCATACCCTCAAGCAGAATGTAGTCGCTGAAAGAAAGCATTGTTATGTTATGGAAATGGGCTTAGCACTATTGGATCAAGCTTTCCTTCCCAAATCCTTTTGCCCATAAGTGTTTCAAACCAGTGTATATTTTATCAATAGGCTCCCAACACCTTATATTATGGAAATGGGCTTAAGCACTATTGGATCAAGCTTTCCTTCCCAAATCCTTTTGCCCATTAGTGTTTCAAACCAGTGTATATTTTATCAATAGGCTCCCAACACCTCTTGTCAAGGATCGAACCGCATATGAGGGGTTGTATTTGTCAAACCACCAAGCTACAATCATTTACAATCTTTTGAATGTGCCACTTGCCCTCTCTTTCTTTGTTTGGTGCAACAAGACTAGACTTGATCCTCACACCTGATATTGCATCTTCCTTGGAAATGGAATCCAACATAAAGAATACAAGTGCCTTGACACTTCCATTAGTCGAACCATTATATCCCAATATGTTGTATTTGACTACAGCTTATTTCCTTTTGCAGTTCCTCATCACGCAACTCCATTACCACTTACAACAAGTTACATCACTCCATAATGGCTTTTACCCCCATTAAGTCATCTCCCATTGTCCAGATTTCCCCATGAGATAGTGTCATTCCTATTTGTTATTCACCTCCCATACCCATCACCGTACCTTTGAACCAACAACTCGTCCTCGCCCAGCTCCTTCCAATATGCATCTTATGGTCTTAAGAATGGCATTCGAAAACCCAAATTCCTATTCACCACCACCCATCCTCCCAAGGGCCTTATCTCCATCAGGTGCATTTTTCCAAACCCTACTTGCTTCTCTCACAATCTTTCAAAGAGGAGAAGAATTGTTTAACAAATCAGCATGAATTCAATTAGACCTACCTAATACCTACGACCCTTTTTTTTGTTTGTTTGTTTGAAGATGACCGGAAAAAAACACAACATTGGAGGGGATTTAATAGGCAATTTTGTGGGAAGCCATTTTGTGGCCGGCTTTTGCACGAGAGATCAGCCACAGAGGATCATTTTTTTAGCAGATTTTGACCTATTCATTCAATCCATATGAGGTGGCTGTTCTGTCAGGCAAAAGTCAGCCGCAAAAGAGGCTAATATTTTATGAATGATGTGATTTTTGGGACAGGTGATCCAAACCAAGGTCTTGGTCTTCAAAATGAGCGGTTTGGAACAACCAAATGCGGGACACACTACACTGTAGTAGGGGCGCCTTAATGTGCTACAACGGCTCGGTTTGGTTGCAAGTATTTACCTGGTAGATTAGTTGTGTAAGTAGTCAACAGGGACGTGACAAGTAGTGCTATGGGGTGTCATATGAGAGAGAGAGAGAGAGAAAGAGAGAGAGAGAGTCATTCCCATGTAATCCAAGCAAAGGCCTCTTTTTTGTGAATTTTGACAAGGATTTCATAAGGAAAGGAGGAGGGTGACGCATCAACAAACATGCAATGATTAACCAAGAGACATCCCTGCTCGTCTCTTGGGATGTCAATGTTATATTGGCAACCAAAACCCATAAGCTATCCATGCTTTTGAATTCATCTGTAGAGGATGTACAAGTTTGATTTCATAAGCAAAACCCATAAGCTATCCAGAGGTTGCAGCATTCATGATGGAGCTTGCTCCTTTAGCATAGGCTAGTGATGCTGCCCACACCGTCACACTGGTTTTCTTTCTCTTTACCTTTCTTTTCTCTTCCCGTATGTGAGAGGGGTTCCTAGGGGGGGCGTGATGCCCTATGCGTAAAGGTTTTGAAGCAAGCTTTACTAATAGGGGCTTCAAAGTCCCCTCTCACGCGACTAACCTAATAAGTTTATGGTGCTAACCCCTCTTAGCCCTTATTAGATTAGCCGAGTAAGTTGACTTTAGAAGCTGGGCCTTTAAGAGATAGGAGATGGGCGAGAGAGGGAATGAAACCTTCGGGTAGTGTAAATTAATTTCTTCTTTTAGGAGGATAAACCTTGGCATGTTATTGCTGCCAACATCCGAAAGATTATTCTTCTTTCCCTGTTTTGGCACAATACAAACAGAATGCATTTCAATCTTATATCTTATCCTCGTGGGGTATTATTGTATTCGATAACCTTATCCGTTTCTTTTATATCTAATTGAAAGCTGTTCGGTCACATGGCTGCTGATGCTACCATTTTCCATCCACAATATGTTTCTATTTTTTTATTTTTTTGAATGATTCCATCCACAATAAGTTAAATTAATCTCTTTTACTTGCCTTAAGCAGTGATAGCTTAAGATTCTGAAAATTAGTGATTGTGATTGAGTATTGATTATGTAATAGTCAGTTCTCATATTAAGGCTCTGTTCATTTTGAATTTTGAGAATTGATTATTGGACTCAAATTTAACACTATCTTGAGCACAAAAATCATTTTTGGAATCAAGTTCAATTCTGAAGATTCAAAGCGAACTTGGCTTAAATTGTTTTGGGATGAGTGCTGTTTGTTTGACACCATTTCATAATCGATTTTGGAGTCTTCATAATTGATTACGCATTTAGCTCCCCCCCCCCCCCCGGGGTGCATGTTTTTGTTTATTAAGAGTAATTGTTGCATATATAAATTTCTATTTTTACATGTAGAGTGTTTGTATTGTTAAAAAAGCAGCTAGTCTTAAGAAATCTTGCAGACCCACACAAGTAACTCTCTTTTTCAACCCCTCTTTCACACTCTCTATTCTCTTTCAATTGCCCATTTTTTTTCTCAATCTCTTTTCTCCTTCTCTTTCGCTCACCCACTTTTTCTCAATCTCTCTTCTTTTGCACTTTTTTTTTTTTTTTTTTTGAATGGTAATAGATATATTAATGAAAATGAGGACCGAGATGGTCATTACAAGCGGAAAAATACAAAGAATAAAAAACATAGAGCCATCCACAAAAAATCAAGGAGGTAATGAATCAAACAATTCTAGCGCTTCCATATCCAACCCCCTTGCTTCCATATCCACCCCCCTTCCAGCTAGGCTCTCAGCGACAGCATTTGCAGATCTCTTGACATGGTAAAATTCCATAGATGAAGGCCCAACCAATCTTGAATTTCGTCAAAATAGCGATCAAATCTCCAAGGATGATGAAGAGAGCCACTAAACCACTAGAACACCCCCAATTCCACTTCCTCCCTCTCTTTCATGTGACAGAGATACAGCCAAAATCCCACGACTTGCTTCATTTCAAATTACTAAAATGCTATTTCAATTCAACCCAACTCAGTGACTTCCTTTACCCTGTTTGTTTTGGATTTTGAGAACGGCTTGTGAGTCCAAAATCGATTATTGGACTCGAATATATTTGTAATTTTTTAGTCCAATAATTGGCAGGAATGCTGAAAAAAATACCAACTGTGAGAAACCGTCATAATTATATATAAAACAAACAGAAACACTGTCTATAGCAACGGATCTTTACCGTCACTACAATGACAAACTTAGCAACGGTTAAAAGGCGACATAAAATTATCCATTGAAAAGCAGGGGTAAGGCTGCGTACATCTAGCCCTCCCCAAACCTCGCAATGGCGGGAGCCTCGTGCACTGGGCCACCCTTTATATGCTGGTTTATGCTGGTTTTTCTTCAAGCGATTATCCGTTGCTGTATGCCGTTTTTCTTGTAGTGGAACATAG
Source organism: Tasmannia lanceolata (assembly GCF_043159265.1). Lineage (NCBI taxonomy): Eukaryota > Viridiplantae > Streptophyta > Magnoliopsida > Canellales > Winteraceae > Tasmannia > Tasmannia lanceolata. The sequence goes on along the minus strand of NW_027518679.1, from coordinate 51,450,931 downwards.
TAAATACCAAGATGGTCTAAATAGGTTCCATACCGAAAAACAAAACACACTCAATGCTCACAATATGAAAAATCAAAGTTACCCACATGTCCAAGGAGATTCAGGAGAAACTCTTGTTGTCTTTCTTCTCTTCTCTATGTTGAGATCTTCTTAGGTTTCACTGACCTATGTCTCTCTCCTTGTTTAAACTAGGAAACAAAAGACCAATCTCACATTATAAAAAATTTTCTTCCACCTGTAAGAGAACAAGACACCTATCTCTAAAACAAACATTATTACTAAATTCATATGTGAATCAGGTGCCTCTTTGGATGCCACCCATCTCTGTTTCATATAAAATTATCTTTAAGTCAACCTTATTTGCAAATTGTAAGTTAGTGCCTCTCTGGAAACCATTAAAAATAAATTGTATGTTGTCTCTGTGCAATAAAACAGGTTGCACCCAATCTACTTGTATGAAAATTTGTTCTCTCTTGTGGTGGGCTCCATTTTTCGATATTTACAATAAAAATATTTCCCTTAAAAATAAGGGACTTGCTAGGGACCATCACAGAATATTTCATGGAATGGCTATTGCATGAGAGTACGTGCAGCCCCATAGGCTCATTTTTCAACATATTTTGTCTTATTCATCTATTTTATATGAGGTGGCTGCACTCTCATGCAACAGCCCTTCCGTGAAATGCCTTCTGCGATGGTCCCTAGCAAATCCCTAAAAATAATATCTCATCTGTAGTTTCTGTTGCCCTTGTTTAGAGAAATTTATAATACGTGAGTCCTCTCTCTCTCTCTCACCTCCCTCCCTCTCTATCTCTGCCGGAAAGGAAAGCCATATTTTCAGACTTAACCCCATGAACTTCCGTTCTAAGGTGCAAAGCAGCCAGATAAATAGGAAAGAGTTTGTCTCATTATCAAAAACGTAAGTGCAAATATTAGGAAGCTTTATTTATTTCGACACGTCAGTAGTGTAAAATATTCACACGCCATGGAAGAAATATCATTTTTTTTTATGGGTATAAGAAATATCATTTGACCAAAGTAAAACTGTGCGGTCAAGGGGCGGGGGAAAGGGAAAAAATTGATCGTCTTATCATTTGGAAGCGATTATTCACCCACTTTTCTTCCCTTAGTATTAATGAATTCTGACGACCTCTTACCCGAGAAGAGGGTAGCCAAACGGCATTGCCCTTTATATATCACTAGGGAAAATGAAAGTGCGTTGCACGTGGGACCCAAATATCAATTCAAATAGTGCAAAATGAAGTGGCAATCTGATATTGGAGTTGCTTAAAAGGAACAACTACCTAGGATATATTTATATAATAGGGAAAACAATATTACTTTACCTTTTACCGAAATTTTTATCTGAAACCGAAACGTCCACATTTCCAAGACGATCGAAACTTAAATTGAAATTTAAAATCTTGTTCTATAGCATGGTTTGAAATTTCAACTGAAATCCAAATCCGGTCAACCCTAATGGAATGAAATTTCTAACGAAATTTCGTTTTGCCTATAAATTTTATTCCGAAATTTATCCGAATTTTCAAAATTTCGATCGAAATTTCATTTCCCCCTGAAATCCTGTTCTAAAATTTAAGGAATATCCAAAAAAAATATGGATTTTATCCCTTATCTAATATTATCCTGAAATTTCTGCCAAAATTACTGAAATTATGACCGAGTTAAAGTATATTTTAAATTGATTTTTATGGATTTCGCTTGAAATCCGACTAAATCAATAAACGACTATTTTTCTCGTATAGAATTTTGACCCAAATTTGGGATAATATTAATTATTAATATTATTTAATATTATCCTAGCTTTCCAATCGATCTAGGCTGATCTAGCGTTCAAAGATTTTCATAATTGTTGTTCCTCTTGAGATGCCAGGAATCTGTCAATATTCTGCAAGAGCCGTAATATAAAGTAGTTGTTTAGTCATTGTCATATGTCTTTACTTCTTCTTAGTATATTTTTTTTCGTAATTGTCATAAAGAGGTACCCAGTGTTGGTACTTTTCGTATGTACAGTAGTTAGATACAGTAGTTAGATTAGATAAGATTCATAACTTTTCAGTTTTCGTTCGAGGACTTTTACTTCGTCAGAAAGTAAAAACCGAGATGTGCCAGCTAGGATGGGCCCACGTGGACCCACGTGAAGTACGTTGTGGCCCAAGAAAAGCAGGGTGGTCACTTTTCAGCCACCAGAAATGACTTCTCACGTGACTTCGACGCTAAACGCGTGCCACGTGGATCCACGTAATTGCCACTGTTCACAATTTTTAATTAGTAAAAACAGCCTCCTCCACCGACGGGTGCCGGTTGTAGGAAAGCAACCTGAGCTGTTGATACGTCCTCCCTTACGTGGCGGACCCACAATTAGTCGTCTTCCACGTGGCCCACGTCACTACCACTTTGGTCACGCTAGGAGTAATGCCACGTGTACGATACCGGCAGTTGGTGGTGGTGGGTCCCAGTGATGAGGAGGAGACACTGAAAAGGTCGAAGAAACAAACGCGGCTTCCCAAGCCCCCGAAACGCCTTTTTTTGGAGCGGTTTTCGTTTTGGGAAAATAAATTTAAAAAATCGAGATGTCTCTTTTTTGTCCGACATTTTATTTTAGTTGTTTTTGCAAAATAAGCCTTCCTACTTATTTTTATTTGCATCAAGACTCTTCTAGTTGGACAATTTGCAAAGGGAAATGTTACCAGCACTGCCGTATTTTGATGAGGGCACTCCTCACTTTATTCAAAGTATGGTATGGCCCCTACCATAGGATGATCCAAACCGTCCATTAGATGGGCCATAACCTAAATAGGTTGTGCCCCAAAAATCATCTCCATAGATTTATCCTAACCCTCTGATCTGAATGTTAGAGGGTTTATCCTAATCCTCTATAGATCGGAGGGTTAGGATCAACCTATGGAGATGATTTTTGGGGCACAACATACTTAGGTTGTGGCCCATCTAATGGACGGTTTGGATCATCCTATGGAGCGGGCCATACCGTACTTTTAATAAAGTGAGGAGTGCTCTCATCAAAATACTGTAGTGCTGATAACATTTCCCTTTGCGAATAGAGCTATCACAATTGAGGGGATTTTGCAAATAAGGTCATGCCAAAATGTGTGTATATCTAAAAAGACAAAAATTACTTCATAAAATGTCCAAAATGTGGATGCCACCAACTCAACTCAAACTCATGCATTGTGTGGGGCCCACAATTTTACAGCATGATGGAGTAAGTCTCACGATACACACCCGAGCCCATGTATAGGGAGCGGCCCATCATTTTACATCTCATGTTTTTAATGGGATGGGCTCATTTTCTTACACCTTACATAGCATGGGCCATTATTGCTAGTAGGGCTGAAACTCAGGTCGGGCGGGTCGGGTTTTGGAGAACCCAACCCTACCCGAGAAATATCTCGGGTCGGGTTGGGTTTTTTCACGTTGACGCAGTTTTTTAAGGAAAACTCTTGTTTGGCAAGGCAACTCAACTCATAAAAGCAGAAATTACACTCACATTACACTTGAATCAAACAATGATGTAATTACACTCACATTACACTTGAATCAAACAATGTTGTAATCAAACAATGTTGTAATTACAATCAAACAATGCTGAATCAAACACTTGAATCAACTCAACTCATAAAAGCAGAAACTACACTCACATATTATAACAGTGGGTGCGTGGGTTTTCACTTTTAACTTTTACCTAACAATAGAAAAAAAGTACATACTATAACTTATGTAACTTGGGTCGGGTCGGGTCGGGCCCCTTCAAACCTGGCTCAACCCGAGATTCATGTGGGCTTTTGGATGCTCAACCTGGCTCGACTCGAAACCCATGAAACCTGAACCCAACCCAGGCTATTTTCGGGTCGGGTAAAACCTGGCTCGAGTTGCAGCCCTAATTGCTAGTATACATAGAAATGATATTACCACACACTTGATTCAAAACTTATCATTTGCCGTCATGTGTATTTTGGCCTTTTTTTTTTTTTTTTTTTGTCTTTTCACATCTATGGAAGGACATTTTGGTCTTTTTATGTGTAAAAATATAATCTATTTTGGGTATTTTGGTCACAAATTAATGGCACGAACTGATTTGCACAATTCATTTGATTGTGACGAACTCTATTTGCAAATTGTCAAACTAGAGTACTCTTTTTTGCAAATAAAGCATAGTTGAAGACTTCTTTTACAAAAATACCCTTTATTTTAGTAGGAATGCTAAACGCCAATGCGCGCTCTTGTAAAATCTCGGCCGCAAGACGGCTGGCTAAAATACTTCCAACTGCATTTTCTGTAAGTTATAAATACGGTTGGGTTACGTGGATCCAATAGGACGTCCTTTCGGCTGCGTTTTTGCAAAGGAGCACTTTAGTTTAACACTCATTTTTATTTAATTATATACATTTGTTTTTTGTATTTTCCAGGAGTGTTTCCCGCTTCAACAACCGAGTTACCTTGTTTAGCACGTCTCCTCATTGACACAAACGCTATAAATACCCAATCTCTGATTCCTCATGTCCCTTCTTCTTCTACGAGAGATTTCTAGGGTTTCTCTTTTTAGGGTTTCCAATAGCCATTTGTTTAAAGGTTTGATCTACTCGCTTTCTTCTTCATTTAATTCATCCTTTTCTTCTTCTCTATGTAATGCATAACGTATATCCTCGTCTTGATTCTAGGGTTTTGATTTTCTATCTGCATTCGATCTGTCTCGATCTGCTTAAGAAGGATTTTGTGTTTTGGATTCTTGAATCAGGTACGATATGATCGGTGTCTTTCTTTCATTTTAGGTTTTTAAGTTTTGTACGCATTGCTTTTGGATTTAATACAAGAAACGTTGAATAGAAGTGCGTATCGTCATCGTATCTCTCTTATTACGCTTTTCTTTCGATTTTCTATATTTTTTGTACGGTTGATTGCTGTTTTTTTTTTGTTTGATTAGTATTGTTCTCGATCTTCTATTTTGTTTTTCTGTTGAGATACGCGTCCTTTTTTCCAATGTTAGGGTTTGGTGTAGAGGAGGAAAATCAATGTTTTTTTTTGTTTGATTAGTATTGTTCTCGATCTTCTATTTTGTTTTTCTGTAGAGATACGCGTCCTTTTTTCGAATGTTAGGGTTTGGTGTGAAGGAAGAAAATCAGGTATTGGATTGTTGTGGTTGTAGATTTTTGTTCGATTTTATAGAGAGAGGTGAATATTATTTGGATTCGACGACATTAGATGTTTATTTTATCTTTTTTTTTTCCCTGGGCTGGATCTTGAGATTGCGACTGGTCATAAATTACCGATATTGTATTTACAGTATGTTAATGGTGTTTAAGTTTTCGTGGTCTAGAGAAAATGGTGCCGACATATTAGGTCCCTATTCTTTTCACCCTCTGATTTTAACCTGGATTAAAGCTGATGTGAATGCCGTATTGATTGTCTTGTTTGATTTCTTGTTATTGTAGATGTTTTGTCGATTACTAGAGAATAAAGAAGTTCAACTGCGGGTCATAATCGGTTACTTTTTCCACATCATAGGGGAAAAAGTGGCCTGGAAAATCCGGGATTCAGCATAGAACTATTAAACCATGCTAATAAAGTTATAATTTCTCTACCTAATAATACAGAAGTTTTGTTGGGTTTTTTTTTTTTTTAATGTTATTGTTGTTGGTAGTGTTTGGATTTGGGTATGGGCCCACATTATTTGGATGATCCAAAGCGTTCATTTGATGGGCCCTGACATAGATAGGGTGTGCCCAAAAAATCAGCTCCATCGGATCATCCTAATCCTTCAATCTGTGGATGAACCGTCAACTGAGGGGGCCTACTTTATACAAATTGAAACTACAGGGGGGTGTATTTGTCATGTTTTAAATTATAGGGGTAGAAGTGGATGTGTCAGAAACTAGAGGGGGTGTAAATGTAATTTTCCCCTTTTTTTTTAATGTTATTGTTGTTCATCTCAAATGCATAATGTTTATTATTTATAATATAGTTTTTAAACTCATTTTCAAAAACATAGTTCTAAAACTCCCCCAACTCAACCTACTTTTACCTCGGCTGCGTTCCACATTTTGTCTTACAAAGTCAATAAAAACTCCTTGGACTCTCCTAAGTTTTGACCGAGTCAACTTGAGGATTCAGCCGAATTGACTGAGTACACGACCGCGTCGAGCTGAGTCGGCTAGGATTTTCTTAGGCCGTTTTGACCCACATCTGCGTTTTGAAACACTTATTTTTAATCTTTTCTTCCTTTTATTTTCACGGGCAATAGAAGGGTTTAATATATTTACCTATGGAAAAGGGTTTGCAAATATTTATGTCCCTTTGCTAAAAAGGTTCCTTTAAGAAGAATTCTAGTTTTATTGTTTCTAGAAAGAAAAGTATCATTTTTAATCATTTGTATTTTTTTGGACCTTGACTTATTTCTTTCTTTCTAAGGCTTGTTAAAAATAGGGTTTATGAGGTATGGCTGATAGTATAATAGTTTGCATTTAATTTTATTGTGACCGATGGCAGGATTTTTAATAATATAATAGGCAATTAATTTTACTCCGTGAAAAATCCAATCTAGTTGGAACAACATCATTGATAGGTCAATACAAATAAGAAAAATGGTTGGATTATTTCCATTAACCTATTCTCTCTGACTTTTTTACAACATCAACATCATTTGAATCAAATTTTTGTGTTTATATGATTACTTTCATTAATCTGTTGCTGTAAATAGTTTGAATGAGTCTAAGTTGTTTTCTGGTTGTACTTCGATGTTGAGATATCTAGGAGTCAAAGTAGATTTGGCAAAAACTAGTTTATTGAGAATTTTGCCGAACCACTTATTTATGCTAGCGAGGGGGTTGGGTTGTTGACTTGACTTGCTCTCTATTTGACTCGTCAGTCCAAGTCTTCTAGGTCAATTGTACCTATTCATGACAACCAATAAAATAATATTAACTTCAATTATTTCATATTTTTGCATATTAGATGGTATAGGGGTCGTCCTATGCTTTTACCTAGGTATCATAATGTGTTTCTGGGTTTTATTTCTTGTTCAGGAGTTTTAAATGAGACAAGCCTGTGCAATATAGATGGTAAGCGTGGATCGGTGGAACCTATGTTGCATGCTCCCTCTGCCGAATCCGCGTCGACACGCGAATTGGACATGGATTCACGTGGGATACACCTGGATTTTAGTCGTAGCCATGTCCTGCACGAATCCTATTTTTTCTGGCGAATCTGACATGCCTTTGTCTCTTTTAGAATGCAAATCCTGTATATTTCCCCTTTAGATTTGTTGTCTTCTTAAATTCTTCTTCTTTTTTTAAAAGCACAGCCCGTCCTCTTCTAATAAAACCCTAGTGCCTCGACCGTCCATCCTAGAACATCGGTCCCCTTCTCCCTTCCACTCTCTCAATAAAAATCCTAATGCCTCATTTTCTCTCTCTCTCTCTCTCTATATATATATATATATATATATATATATATATATATATATGAGGAAAGTGTTGGTGAGCTTATGGTGAGCTTAAGCGCCCCAATCACATGGGTCCCACATTTTCTGTGGTGATCCAAACCATTCATTTGCAAGGCCCTATCATAGATAGGGTGTGTACCAAAAACCAGCTCCATAGGATCATCCTAACCCCTCCATTTCTGGAGGACAAAAGTGGGCAGATTTGTGGACAAATAATGTCTGTCCATTTTGACCTCCACAAATGGATGGGTTAGGATGATCCTATGGAGCTGATTTTTGGTACACACCCCATCTATGTTAGGGCCTTTCAAATAAATGCTTTGGATCATCCTAACTAAGTAGGCCCCAATGTGATTGGGTGCTTAAGCTCACCATAAGTTTTCCTTATATATATATATATATATATATATATATATATATATATATATATATAGTGTTCCTGCGCAGCTGCTTAGATAGCTTATCTGAGGAGCTGCTTCAAAAACTCATGTGGCCCACATTTTTGGGGTGATCCAAAGCATTCATTTGAAAGGCCCTTCCATGGATAGGGTGTGTACCAAAAATCAGCCCTATAGGATCATCCTAACACAATCAAGGGTAGAGGGGAAAATGGACAAACACTATTTCTAACTATTTTTCCCTCCACAGATGGCAGGGTTAGGATGATCCTAAATGGCTCATTTTTTGTACACACCCTATCCATGGAAGGGCCTTCCAAATGAATGCGTTGGATCACCCAAAAAATGTGGGGCCACATGAGTTTTTGAAGCAGCTGCTCAGACAAGCTATCTGAGCAGCTGCACAGGAACACTTTTCATATATATATATATATATATATATATATATATATGAGAAAACGGTTCCTACACATATGTGTAGATAAGTTATCTACACACTAGCTTAAAATACAGTGGGGGCCACATTATTTGGGTGATCCAAACCATTCATTTTTAAGGCCCTCACATAGATAGGGTGTCCACAAAAAATCAGATCCATAGGATCATCCGTGCGAATACAACACTAGCTTATCTACACACTAGCTTAAAATACAGTGGGGGCCACATTATTTGGGTGATCCAAACCATTCATTTTTAAGGCCCTCACATAGATAGGGTTGTCCACAAAAAATCAGATCCATAAGATCATCCGTGCGAATCCATATAAATTATACAATTAAAATTTTAAATTAATATTATTTTTTATTTAATTTAAATAATAATTACCCAATCCTCGACTCCTACTTTTTGGGGTTTGTCGAATACAGCACCTCAAATCCGTGCGAATCTGAATCCATGCAACACAGGGTGGAACTGATTGCGAAATGGATTCCCATATATGATTATGTTCAGCGCTTCCATTTTGAAGTTGTTAGTGACCATTTTTTGGCTTCCGTTGTCCTCAAATGTTCAGCACAGCAACCTTAGTTAAATCCATCACCAGTACACTTCCACTAGAACCATAATAAAAATATTTAATTGAAAAACTTTATTTTATTAGTAGTTATTGCTTTACATTCAAGGTAGTATAACAAGAAACTTGATGTATATTATACATGGTAATAATTTGGGCCTTTGACACATTACTAAAGGTGTCTAACACTTAATATTTTGATCTCCAAATGTTCAACAAAAGAGCGACTTTAGATTTTTGTTCCTATGTCTGCATGCGTTGATGATGTCAGGTGCCCTACATTTGATGTTTTTTCCTGCGTACAACACTTCAAACAGACCACAATCCAGGATTTCTGGTAGCACTTGGCTATATGCAAATTTACTAGCCAAAAAAAAATAAAAAATCCAAGAAATGAGTTTCCACTGTACCAATTCTAATCGGCGATGAATTGTTGACTCTGATGCATTATTCAGTGACTAGATTGTGTCAATTCCATTTTTGCGAATCTATACCTCCTCTTTGTTTAATCTGGGTAGAACTTCATTCTTCAACCAGTTACAATTTCAGTCCATTGAATTAATCCCGCATCTTGCTTTGTCCATTTAATGGACACTGTTAGTCCTTTTGACCTCTATTTGACACATTTTATGATTATACATTCCTGCAAACAGAAGGTTGCCCATGAAAAAAAATTATTCCTGATTTGGTTTGAACTGGGTTTGACTAGTTTTGAATCGTAAGGGTGAAGCTGTGTGTCCGTTCATTTTTCTTGCGATTTGTATCTGTTATATGCATCATAAGTATCTAAACTCCCTTCATCTCAATGTATAACTGATTGTCAAGCTGTTTTGTATGATGCAGAAGCTAGGAGCATCTCGCCCCAGCAGGTTACAAACTGTGTATTATTCTTTTCTTGAGGTTTTTGCTTCTTCAAATGTTCATTTTCCCGAGATAAATGCAGTATAGTTATAGAGATGAAGAGGTTTGCATTCTCAAAACTGTTTCCAGCCTAAATTTTTGTTGGATTAATTTTTGGTTTTTGTTCGAGGAAGTCTATATTTGATGTTAAAGTTCAATTTTAAGCTCCAATTTACTTTTGTTTTAACACATCTGGTGCTTCCCAGTTTTCAGGAAGCCTGCACTTGATGGGCTGCTCACACAACAGCAGTGACAAGAAAACTTTGAAGAGGTGGTTTTTCTTAGATAAAAGAGTTGGGTAAATATTTGAGTGGAAAGTGTATAAACCTTTTTGGACATATTTAAGTGGAAAGAGTGTAAACCTTAAACCTAGAAAATAATCTATCTGATGGACTTCAAGTCAAATCATGCAGCCCCTGTTCTTACTGAACCTGTGCCCATAAGCAAATCAAGACTAGGCATTCATTCTAGTCTGTTGTCTTACTCACCACCGGCGTCAGCATTCTCTTCTAGCCTTTTCGTAAATATTCCCAGGAAAAAGGGCATTCCAGGCAAACTTGATGATGTCCGTGCTGCTGGTTGGCTGGATGCCATGATGTCCTCATCACCTCCTCGTAAAAAACTAAGCAAAGAGTTCAATGTTGAGGTTGCATCTGATGAAAATGATGCTGTATATTGTTCCTGGCTGGTAAGTTTCTTAAATTGCAATCAGTGTTGATTTTCTGCTAAAAATAATAAATAAATAAAAAGCAACTAAGTTTGAAGATTTTTTGTGTTCTTCACCAGAAAACGTATGTAATCTGTTAATTTCTTATCTTTTCTGTTTATGCAGATGAATTATCCGTCAGCTTTAATATCATTTGAGAAAATAATGCATTTTGCAAAAGGCAAGCGGGTAGCATTGTTTTTGGATTATGATGGAACGCTCTCACCGATTGTAGATAATCCTGATCATGCTTTTATGTCTAATGCGGTAAGAGAATCTTGTATTAATGTAACTACACCAGTTATTTTATCAGTGCAGTAATCTTAAATGATTTTCTAATTGGGATCACAATCATTTGTAACTTGTGCAGACGCGTGCTGCTGTTCGAAATGTTGCAAAGTATTTTTCAACAGCAATAATTAGCGGAAGATGCCGCGATAAGGTATTTTTTACTATATTATTTTGGAAAGTTTTCTTCCTAAAATCTGGCTCTTAAATCTGATATCCATTTGAACCATTTCTCAGGTTTATGAGTTCGTAGGATTACCAGAACTCTATTACGCCGGTAGTCATGGTATGGACATAATGGGCCCAGTCACACACACTGTCTCTGTTGATGACCATTCAAACTGTATTAGGTCTGCTGACAAGCAGGTGAGGATAAACCATTTTTTATTGGTTCATTCGGTGTGCTTTCCAGATATGATATCCTTGAAGATATACTAGAAATATAATACAGACATGGGTAAAATTTGATATGTTCTGGTGTAACACATTCTACATAGCTATAAATCGTTACATCCAATGGATTTTTTCTTAGATTTTTTAAAAGTAGACGTGCTTTGTTCAGATGTATGTCACAAATGTCGTCCTTGGGAATTTCTCGGCAAGGGAAAATCTCAGGATATATTATTTTTTATTAATTTTTTCGGGTTTATATCTGGAAGTAAACAGTGAAAATAAAATTATTTAAAAATATATAAATATATTAAATTTAAGGAAAACATATAAAATATAAATATCGTAAAAATATCGGGATAACATCGCGATATTTTTTTATGATAAAAACAAAAATATCGCTATATTTTTTAAATCTCGGGATTTTGTCGTTTTATCAAAATCTCGCGATAAAAACGCTATATTTTGAAAATATCAGAGATATTTTTGACATAGGTTCAGATAGCTTAATAATATAAATGATATAGGACAGGATGTTTTTAAAAGTAGGCACTTTACTCTTGCCTTAAATTTACTATCCATCAGCTGGAATATTCTTTTAAATTTTCTACATTGCTGTCACTATCTTGTTAATTAACATGAAAGCATTGGTCCTTGAATTCTTTTCTTCTCGTCGAGTGTTATTTCATTAGCCTACCATTTTTTTTTTTGCATTTAACTGGGATTTCTAACCTTGTTTGAATTTTTGAATTTCTTTATGCTTTGTAGGATAAGGAGGTAAATCTCTACCAGCCTGCTAAAGAATTTTTACCTATGATCGATGAGGTTTGAAACTGTCCTTAGATCATGTACAGCAACCAGCCTTAGTTTCCCCTTTACATAAGCTCATTGTGCTCTTCTGTGACAGGTTTTTAGATCCCTTGTTGAAAATACTAAAGGAATAATCGGTGCAAAAGTTGAGAATAATAAGTTTTGTGTCTCTGTACACTACAGACTTGTAGATGAAAAGGTAAGGGTGTAGTAAGGATCCCTGCATTTTTTGTTTCACAACTATATTATCAGGCATTGTTGGTTTAATTCTGCTGTGTTGTTTATGACTCAGTATTGGACTACTATTGCACAATGTGTTAATGATATCCTAAAGGACTACCCACGGTTGCGTTTAACACATGGGCGGAAGGTAACATTTAAATTAGGTGTTACTGATCTTCTCCTCACCTTTGGGGGATTGCTAATGGCTGATGTCTTTTCATTATTTTGTATTTGCTAATCCTTGTGCAGGTTTTAGAGGTCCTACCCGTGATTAATTGGGACAAAGGGAAAGCAGTTGAATTTCTACTGAAATCACTTGGTGAGTATTAATCTCCTTTTGAGGGTGAGCACATCTGTGGTTGGCTGGTGTGACAATGATAATCTAACTTGACTGATAAAATGGCACAGGACTGAGTAATTCTGATGATGTTCTCCCCATATATGTTGGAGATGACCGCACTGATGAAGATGCATTTAAGGTATTAATTAGTTCTTATTATAATCCTTCCATGACGGCGTATATCTATTTGGAATTATTTGTCATTTTTATTGCTTATTATTTCCAGGTCTTGCGTGAAGGAAATCGAGGTTATGGCATTTTAGTATCATCTGTGCCGAAAGAAACCAATGCTTTCTACTCTCTAAGAGACCCATCTGAGGTATTTGAAATTTGATTTCTATTAAATAGAATTTTGAGTAAGTTGTTGCTTATTCTAGCATATGCTAATACCCAAAATTCCCAGGTCATGACATTTCTCAAGTCCCTAGTGAGATGGAAGAAGTCGAATGAGGCGCAGTTTTAGAAGCTTATATGTGTTTGTAACAAATAGAATGGAGGCGGTGGTGGAGCTTACATATCATACAGATTTGATTGTTCCTTATGATGCAGTGATTTCCCGTCTTCAAGCGGCTTCTCCTTAATGTAGTTTTTGGTTTTATTTTTTCCATATCTTATGGAATATTTATTCAAGCTATGGATCGGTGTAATAAGCCCATAATGTAAGCTCAATTACCTTATCAGTTATGCTCAGATAGCATTTGCCAAAGCATTGTTCCCAAGAGTCATCTAATGTGGATCTTGTTTGCTAGATCAGCACATGAGAAGAAAAAATCGACGATTAGGATTTTATGGAATCGTACTGGTGCGATGCTGAAAGGACATTCTCAAGATGACGATCATCAGATCGACGATTAGGATTCAATTATAATAAATTGAACGTCCCTCTTAGTAAAAATTGAATAGGATTGGTTCAGGTTATCTCTTTTCATCCGTAAAAACATTACTTAGAAATTTTAGAAATTTCCAAACTTTTCTAGAAATTTCGTGCAATCCTAACAGAGCCTAAGAGAAGTATAAATAGACCCCTCTTATTTTGTACGATACTCTTTTCATTCTCCTCTCATTTCACACATGGTTTAAATGAAAACTTAAGTCCCCTCTCTTTTAGCACAACTAAAATACAGGGCAGGAGGACTCTACTAAGATAGTTCTTCTTGTGTAGAATTAAGGTAGAGTAAACTCCTAATGTAACAGAGATAAGTTCCTCCTTGCGTGAAATTAAGACTCCGATCCCAACAAAACCCACCTTAGCTTATTTCATCATCGATCCATCTCGACAACACATGAACAATCCTCTTATCATTATTTGTACCTTAGGAACCTTTCACCCCATTGATCTTTGCCCCAACAACAAAAGAAACCCTGAGCAAAGCCTTACCACTCTTATGTATTTTAGCCAATATGACGACATAATCTAACACATTCTAATCCATTCATCAGAACCAGTCACGTGTAGTTTTTCATCAGCCTACTTGCAGTTGGAGGTTTTGACCAATTGAGCTCTACTTCATTTTTATTCGCTCATGTTTTTTCTTGGAAAAAAATGTGCACGCAATCATGTAACTCCTCTTTTTTCCTTAGTTTATACAATGAAACACTATCAAGGCTATCTCGTCTTGACCAGGGCCACGATACAGTGTGTACATGACACCATATTGACCGTTGATCTGATGAACGTCAGATGGAAACCCAATGGGTCTTCATCCGTGCCGACCATAAATCTTTTTGCCAAGACGTAAGCCTGCAAAAATTAATGGTTTAAAAACAGAGAAATTATATGATGAGTGGCCGGACATGCTCGTGTTGATGGTACGATAGAAACATCACCCTTGACATTTGATCCAACGGCAGCTTCTTATAAACTGGGCTGTTGTTTCCTAAACCCGGAAGGGTGTGGCTCTTTGGCGTAAAGTCATGGGTTTGCTCCCAGTGACGAGCGTTCGAATCCCCCCTTGCTTACCCGATGCACGTGGATTCCGGGTGATTGCGCGCATCCGTAGGGAAATAGTCCTACCCACGAAGGGGGTGGGGACACCCTTCGTTACAAAAAAAAAAAAAAAAAAAAAAAAAAAAAAAACTTAGAAAATGACCTGCATCCCTACGGATCAGCACTTAGGTGACCCACACCCACTGTGGGTGGGTTGGTGAACCCGCGGGTATCCCACAATTTTTTGCCAAAGAGTATTTTTTTTGGTGAATAAGGAAATTATAGACTTAGAAAAAATGACTGGAATACCCCCATTGCAAACGAACCCTTGTCCCTTTTATACTAGGTTACATTTCCTCTTAATCTAGACTGTCCATTTCTCTTTTTCATTGATCTCACGGTTCGTATGGATTGCTTCTTAGTGAAGTAACACAAAATGCCTGGAGTACCATCCAAAAGAGCGAAATCCCTTCTTTTATTTGAAAGCTACCCTTTTTGTTGCAAGTTAGGAAATGCGGCTGGTATCTACTCGAACCAAAAAAAGAAAAAGAAAAAAATGAAATACGGGCATCCGCGGGTTCACCCGACCCAACCCATGTTTTGGCAGGTTGGGTATTTTGACGGGTCACTCAAATGCCAACCCATCCCTGCAAATTTGCGGGTGGGTTGGGTCGACCCCCGGACACGGGTATAAAATCTCTTTAAGACATATTTAGGGTACTTTTTCGTGTGCTCGATCAACGGTATAGAATCATTCAATTAGAGTGGGACCAAGGGCAATGGGCTTGACTTCTGTTGACCAGTAATTTTCAAGAACCCAGTCACTTTCCTTGATGATTTGGACGATGATTTTTTCACCCCTGTAGGAGGGATGCGCCCCCTTTTCATCATGATTTTGACGTCAAAAAGTGTTAGGGGCCGTTTGGATACGCTGATTTTAGAAACCCGGATTTCCTCAAAATTGTACATGGGAGACGAGAGTAGAAAGAAACCAGCCGTCGTCTTTTGATTTCTCGCCCTTCTTTCCAGCAGCAAGAGAGCAGCAGATCACCCCATGTTTCCAGATTTTAGAAATCTCAGGATGTAGGAGAGATTTCTAAGACCTGCTGTTCTTACGTAAAATCCAAGAAACGCTGTCAGCGCAGCATGAAGCACCTTCATCATGGACTCTCTTTTACACTGTTTCCAACCTAAAACCTGGATTCTAAAATCCGCGTATCCAAAAGTAGCCCACAATTCACATTAAAGGGGGATGATTTTTGGTAATAAATAAAAACAAAAGGACAGTGATAAATCCACCTCTTTTGATTACTTGGGACACTCAGCAGCAGTGGATGTGGCAATCAGCCCCATTGAATCCTTCTGACCCATAGTTAGCAAAACGTGATTAGCCAAAAAAAGGGGACGACAAAACGTGATTAGCCAAAAAAAGGGGACGACAAAAATTCGAGTTTAATACGGTATTGGTTCAAAAAACGGAAATACAAGAAAATGAGTTTAGAATTTTGTCATTCGGTGGGGTAAAATTGGAAAGTTGGCCCAAAAAAAGGTGTTTAAAATCTTTAAAACGCATTTTAAACGTGTTTAAAACATTTGCCTAAAAAAAGGGAGTTTTATTCGTTGTGAAAGTTTTAAAAGGAGTTTTAAACGGCACACCAATAAAAAAGAAAGAAAAAGGGAGTTTAAAATGGAGTTTTGCTAACAATGTTCTGACGTGAAGTACATCAGCCCCTCTGCAGTCATTCATAGACTGCTGCATAGGGCTTATGTTACTTCTTATTTCGTAAGCTTTTGCAGGGGGGTTTGTTACGTGCCTAATTGGCCGTGACACAAATAAACGAAAAGAAAATAGAAATGAGGGGGAAAGAGGTTGATTCGAGGCAACCGGACCTCCTAATGGCTCGATTCGAGAGGAGCCGCGACTCTCCTAAACAAATTCTCCTTTGCTAGAAATTTCTCCTCTTCATTTCATAAGATGATAACATTTTAAATACAAATATATGCCACTTGGCAGATGCAGAATACAACCACTAGTAACAAAACCACCCTAACCGACTACCACTACTCACATGACATTAACACCATTACTTAATAACCACACACCACTACCCACATTACATAGCACTACTTAGTAAAAACACACACAACTAACACCACTAACATGCACATAAGAGGGTTTCTACGTTATCATGGTCATTTTTCCCTCATGAAATCATATCTTCAATTGGTTCCTCAACTTGAAGCTCTTAGCTTGAATTATCACATTTTCCATTTTTCTTTTCACATGCCCGAATTTTTTGTATTTTGGAGGGTTTTATCGAGGGCTATTGACCTCATCTGGGCCATTTTTGACTCACAAATCTACTGGCAACATTTGAGCAACCAAGATGCATTGAAGGTACAAGGACGGATATTTCATAAAAAAAAATGGGGTTGTTTTCTCCTTTTTTTTTTTTTTTTGATATTTTCATTTCTTTTCAAATACCATTATTTGTCCTTTTAGTGGGATTGTTCCTGTTGTTTTACCCATGGTTTTAAATTTTGACCGAAATCTGAAATTTCGGATTTCGGTGAGGTCCGAAACGAAATGGTACCGAAACCGAAATTCCCGAAATTTACCAAAAATTTCGTTCGAATTTCGTCGAAATCTATATTAAAATAATAATTTTTTATTCAGTTAAAGAATTTCGAACGATCGATCGGAATTTCGTCCAAGAAATCCGCCATTTCGATCGCCAGTACCAAATTTCACCAAAAATTTCGGTTTCAGATAAGTCCGAAATTTTAGCCGCAACCGAAATTTAAAACCATGGTTTTATCCCCATTGTGGCTGTGAAAGATTGCTATCATATTTTCATGTATCATATGTCCGAACATCTTTGCTTGAAACCGAAGATTGCTTACGTTGGATATTTATTACAGTTATCAGTCCTTATCAGCCCATATCTGTGGATCCATGGGATATTCTTGACTATTTTGAAGCTTGTGAATCTAACCCCCTTGATTTTTACAAATCCCTGGACTTGATAGGAGAGTATTTTAACTCTCTAGAGAGTACGTAGGAGGAGGTTAGTCACTATGAGCCACTGTCGGACTTTACTGACGAAGATGTGGTCACACGACTAAGCTCACAAAGTGTGAGGAGCAAGGAAGCAGGATTCTTCCCTGGGAGACTTTGATTCCCGCTTCGATTCCCGTTTCGATTCCCTCGTTCGATTCCCGCTCTGGCAACCTTGAGTAGGATTTTTCCCTGGGAGCCTTCGATTCCCGTTTCGACTCCCACTCTGGCAACCTTGGTGAGGAGTGCCATGAGACATACACCTCTCTTTGTTGTCTATGTCCAGAGTTTGAGCAAACCCGGGCATCGATTTTGTCCGCACGACCTCTTCTTCTCCCCAGCACAGTGTATAATATTCTTTTTGTGGTCGTGGTAGAGGGTCTTGCGGTGGCCTTGGCGGTCGTGGCCATGTCAAGTCTTCCTTTTCATACATGTACTATGGAAAGTGAATACGTGAGCATGATTACTGCTACCAAGTGATGCAGATTGCAGCCCAATAAGAGGCATATTTGCCCATTAGGATTTATTTCCATGTTATTTAGTTTCTAGGGTTCTTATTTCCATATATTTAGTTTTAGGGGTTTTATTTTCTATGGATTTTATTTCAATTCCCTATATATAGGCCTTATGTGGTAGAGATTTTAAGTTTTGATGATTAATTGATTGAAATACAGATTTCTCCCCTCTAATCCTTCTCTTCTTCTATTTCTAGTTCTCTTCTTCTTCCTCTATTCTCCTTCTCATCTCTTCTTCTCCTCTCTTCTCATCTTTCTTCTATTTCTCTTCCCGGTCCATAGAGATATCCTGATGATAACGTAGGATGACCATCAATTCGTCCCTCTACTTCTTCCGGTCCATTCGCCCATGCTGCTGTTGCCGGCTCTCTTATCTCGATGAGAGCTGAGTTGGATGAGATCCGTGCAACATTGTGTGCTCAGATTCCTACCATGGTGCCATCATTCGCCTTCTTCTACAACAGTGGCTGAGCTCCCAGAGACCCATGTTTTATCTACCTTTGCCACCTTTTCCTCCTTTCCCTCTTCTAGTTGGGTAATTGACTTAGGCGCCACAAACCATATAGCTGGAAAGTCTCATAATCTCTTATTGTGTTTTTCACAATCTGCACATGCTCTGGTCCGTTTAGCTAATGGTTAATGGTTCCTTTACTTCTGTCATTTTTTGCTTTCAACAGTTATAAATATATCTCATCTCTCCTCAAACCTTATCTCTATCAGTAGTCATTGTGTTTTTCAGGAGCTTAATACGAGGTGGATTGCTTCTAGAGATGTTGAGAGAGGATACCTTAATTATTTTGTTGTTGACTTGGAGTTTTTTGTAGCTACTGCTGCAAATTTTACTGTGAACCCTTCTGTTTTCCCCCTTCCTTTTCCTATAGCAGCCAGTCAAGAAACTATTTTTTGTAGCATGCCAGACTAGGGTATGTAGGACTTCAATCTCTGTATATTATTATTTCTGTAGACAATTTAACCGGCTGGAACTCGCCCCTAAAAGCTAGCCGTTAGAGGGAGGGTGCCCTTTCCCTTATAACCCATCCCCAACAATTTCTCCCTTTAATTGTCTCTATCAAACAGTCAAGTTTCAATGTGATACGTGTGAATTTTCGAAACATGTTGCACTATTTACCCTTTTCGCATGCATATATGTAAAACTTTTTTTTATTTGATTCACTCGGATCTGCAGCCCGCCACATCCATTGATGGATTTCAGAATTTTGTGACCTTTATCGGTGATTATTCTCGTACCACTTGCGCGTATCTTATGAAATCTATGGATGAAATGTTCTGTATTTTTCAGATATTTTATGTCATGATTCATAGTTCATACTCATCATGAGGGCCTTATCAAGGCACTTTGATATGATAACTGAGGCATGTGCACCTCTTGTTCCTTTGTTCAGTTCTTTTAGGAGCATGGGCAATGAGGATCATCCCAAGGTTCAA
This sequence comes from Tasmannia lanceolata, assembly GCF_043159265.1. Classification (NCBI taxonomy): domain Eukaryota; kingdom Viridiplantae; phylum Streptophyta; class Magnoliopsida; order Canellales; family Winteraceae; genus Tasmannia; species Tasmannia lanceolata. The sequence continues at coordinate 51,431,439 of NW_027518679.1, read as the reverse complement.
ATTTTAATTTTTCGGTGTCTTTTAAGCCCATTAAGTCGTAGGAGGAGTATTGCGGTCTTTTCCCACTACCATCACTTGGTTTCATTGAGTTTATAAGTGTTTTAATGGGACTCATACATGTATTGTGAAAATTTAAAGCGGCGAGAGTTTTTATGTCATTGGAAAATATTTTAGTCCAAAAGTGTTCGGCTTTTAGAATTTTTGTAGTTCTTTTTTTCCTTATATATTATAAACCTCATAAAACTTTCTGTTATGGATGCTATGGAATGAAGTTTCATATGATAGGGTCAGCAACTAGAAGAATTCCCTAGCTACCATGTCATTTAACACAGTCTACACACATGCAATAGGGTCCAAGATGTCTTAGAGCATCCCAACGACTTTACCCTACATCGTACTACTCCTCTTGGCTCTCTACTTCATTGGGAGGTGTGGACCAGAGATCCGAGAATGTTGAGGGACGGATCCCCTTACATCCTTTGCGATCTCCACATGTGAAGAAGAGCTCTACCAAGGAACTCTCGAAATAATACCTCTCACAGCATGAGTGGCGATATGTGGGATACCTCTTGATCCGGAGACAGGAACCTCGAAACCAAGACGAACCTAAAATAACTCAAAGTCGCCATCCAGGGAAGTCGGCCCTGGAACCCCATAAAATACTCTGTCGCAACGGATAACCAGAGATGCAAAGGTCCGTGCCTGGTGACGAATGAGGAAGGTCCAAAGAGCATCCCCACCCGCCCGAGTGCAAGCACTCGGTCTCTTATGCCATTTTCATTAACTTCGAAGAATTTTGGGCGAAAATTATGTGAAATGGGAACAAACATCTTATGCCATTTTCATTAACTTCGAAGAATTTTGGGCGAAAATCATGTGACATGGGAACAAACATCCCTGAGAAAAACGTCTACCTAAGCATGCATAACCCGGGGATGAGCAAATAAAGCAAACAAATCCTAACTCATCACATCTAAGAAAGCAGTAAACATAGACATGCACCTAACTATGCAGAAGACAATGATAAGCAGTGAATAACCAAAGCAGTAGAATAAACACACTAGCATGCGGGCCTATGCAAGAGATAATGCTAAGAAAATATTAATCAATCACATGCTAGAAAAATAAGCAAAAGCTTAAAGTAACACATAAGAAATCGAAGACAAACACACAATGAGCTAAAAGATGCAAGGAAAGAAAGGAATCGAAAAATCAACGATATGCGAGGACCAGAAATGCCAGGGAACAAAAAATGGGACATACGGTAGGCTCAGGGAGCGATTCTAAAGGAATCAAGCCCCAGCGATCTTGATCCGCTAAAGATCGAACAAGTCTCGCGGTCGTTATAGCCCATCGTTGGGCTCAGCGAGGACAATCCCTGTGAAGGGCCTACGTCATCACCCGTCCTAAAACCCGATAAAACGTCGAAAAACCGATGAAAACCGAAAAATCACTATCAAAACAAAAAATGGAATGAAAATAGGGCTCCGAGTGACCTGGCAATCACCATCCTTGCCCATTTTTAGTTTTTGTATTTTTTGTTTTGAAAGGTTTGAGAAAGTTTTATTAAAAAGGTTTGAATGATTTTTGAAAAGATGTAAAAAAATTTATTGAAAAGGTTTGACTGGACTTGGGATGACAGTCCCAAGCCTACGTACCTTGCAGAAAGTGATCAAGCCAACGTAGTTCGAAACAGCTTTTCGAAATACGCTCTTAGTGTTTTTTTAATTGTTTTTGGATTTTTTTGTGTGTTTTGCATTTTTTATGTTTTTTATCCCTTTTGATTGAAAGGGGTTCTAGCTTAAGAGGTCGTCGTCCGTCCTCGCCTAAATCCGACGATGTGTTCCCATGATCGATGGAATCCCGAAACTCAAGGAGGATCCCAAGGAATGTGAAGAGTAAACCCGAAAGAGAAGAAAGGCAATTCTAAACTCTGTGGAAAATGATAATCTCGGAGAGGAAAGAACCCCTAAGCCCCGTAAGAAGAAGAGGAAACCCCTATGTCCCATGAGAGGTGAAGATAAGAAAAGAGACATGAAGGGCAAAGTGGTGGCTCAAGAAACATTCCGTCATCGTCTAGGCCTTAAGAGGAAACTATGAAGAAGGTCCCTAAGACTCTGTTCACTTGCCTTCTTGAGAAAGGAAAGGAGTAGAAAGTAAGCTAAATTTTCCCGTGATTGGACATGATTTGACATTTTCCGCCGTTCACTTGTTTTCTCGGGAAACTGGAATTAATAAGGTGGAAAATATAAATAATGACGTGGAAAACCAACTTTCTTGCACTTTCCCTCTAAATTTTCTCATCAGAAGGATGGGAAAATCACTTTCCTGAGAAAACCACTTTGCCTGCATACTTTCTTTTCCTTTCTCAGCCAAGTGAACAACGGAATTTTCTCACAAAAGGAACTTTTCTAGTTTTCCACGTCAGATTCTTTTCCTTTCTTTTCTTTTCCTGCAGCTGGAAAACAAGTGAACAGAGCCTAAATGAAAGAAAAGAGAAAAGAAAAGGAGGGGCTCCGGGTAGCCTCATCATAGCCTAGTACAACCGCTTACTCTTCAAGTCACACCTTTTTTTAATTTACGCCTTGTTGCACACACCTCAAAACCAAAATCAGAACAAAGCTAGAATCCGAAATGGGCCCCAAGTCATACAACCATCTAGACATGGTTGAGATAACATTCACTTCAACAAGGAGCTAAGTTAATTTAATGCAATCACCTAAATATGGCCATCAGACTTCAATTAACAACATCCTTGTGGCAGACCATGCCCTGCTTTGGTAATCATACCATGCCCTGTTTTGGGTAGAACAACTTGAATACTACATGACCTGAACCTGTTCTTTTTAGATCCTTTCGCCACTCGGACTTCGAATTAGAGTTATATTTAATTCCTCCATGTATCATGACAGAAACTAAACATATTGGAGTGAGTAACCAAGACCTAAAAGAGAAGAAACAAACTTATTCCCCTCAGTCCCATGAACTGAATTGCAAGATGGTTATTATCTAGGATAAATGGAGCTCAATCATCAGATTCTACAAAAGACATTTCGTCGGGGGGGGGGGGGGGGGGGGGGGGGGGGGAGAATTAAAATTAAGTGACAAGATTAGCAGTTCCACATAACTAGGAAATTAAGCTTTGAGCAAAATTAAGATCCAACCAAGAGCTGAAAGTATTCTCGATAGGAAAACTCCCAAAATGAAGAATCAAGACAACGATAAGAGGAATGGTAATCTAAGAAGAACATGGAGGTTAACGAGGAAGTATCACAACATTAAATCATCTCTTTTCTCCTGGTCATCATATTTCATCCAACAACTTCCCTATGCGAACTAGACTAAGATCCCATACTACTGCTCATTTCCAAAGGAAGTGCCATTCAACTTCATTGGAAATAAATTTCCTAACACCAATGGCAGCCAAATTACCATAAAAACAAAGTAGAGGAAATGGAAACACTAGAGCTGGTCCGAACAAAGCCCAAGCGATTCAATTAATGAAACTCCTTGCACGATGAGGATCCCATGACCATATTCAAGTATTGCAATTGTGATAAAACATCTATCAGCCAGATCCATGATTCTAAAAAAAATTGCAATTCTGACCTCACATCAAGTATTGCTACTGTTAGAAACGACCTTTCTAGAGATCATTGTATTTTCACAAAAATCAACAAGAAAATCAATTAAAATAGAGAAAACAATGAGCTCAAGCTACCACTATGAAGTAATAAAAGTGGGATTTGATGCCATAGTAGTGAAACTGAATGAAAATGGTAAATGATGAATTACCTGAGATTTCTTGAGATGGAACCCTTTGTCACAAAGTCAGCTCCGAGAGACTCTTCTTCTTGTTAGATCGGATAGTAGCGATGACAGGGCGTGATGGAGGAGGTGATGGCGTCGATTGGAGCTCTTGTCGGTGGTGGTGGTACTAATTGGTGGTGACTATGGGAATCAAGGTAGAATTGAAGTGGGTTTGATGGGTTATAAGAAATAGATTAAGATGATGATGATGGTGGTTCGGTCCTTTAATAGAGGAGGTTGTGGGTTTTGGGTTCGGTGGTGGAAAAATGCGGATGTAGGCCAGTCTCCCTCTCCCTCTGCTAGGTTTCAACACCCTAGAAATAGAGCCTCTTCCTCAATCCCTCTTCGTATTCTCCTCTCTTCTCTCTTTCTCAGCTTTCTCTGCTGATTTTTTTTAAACAAAAATGGAAGAGGGTTTGGGTCTTGAAAATGGTGACTGGGAATTATTTTTTTTGTCATCCCTCTCCATCTGTAATTTTTTTTTTGTCAAAAATGAGAGAGACCCCCTCTGTTGCAAAAATGAGGAATGAAGACCCTTCAAACCCTACCTTCTTCACTTGGACAGCCCATCCAGTGCATTTATTACTACCATTTTTCTCTTCCAAGGACAAGACAAAGGGTGAGTAAAAATATGATATATTCATCCCCTTTTCTTCTCTTATGTAGCCCCTTGTGTAACTCGCTTGTTCTTTTTACTGGTGTAAATGGATATTCGAAAATTCGATTACCGTCCGCATCTGAATCCGTTTAAAGCGAATACTATCCGGATCCGTTTCAAGCGGATATTATCCGAATCTGTTTATGAGATATCCGGTCTTAGCGGATGTAAATCTTGTAAATGGTATATCCGTTTAACATCCGAATCCGAGAAGTAAATTATTTTTATTTATTATTAATAATATCATTAATATTTATTTTTAGTAATGACACACTATCTTTTGTTTCTAAAGAAAAGTGAATTTTCTTCTTAGAAAAAAACAAAAACAAAAAGTGTTTTGGGTAGGAAATGAAGTGATCTCTCATTTTAAGGGCATTCTTGGAGTTTGACATGGCTTCTGTATGAAGCAACAAATGTGGGCTGTAGGATGAAAGAGACAAATGGATGATGGTGATTGAAAGAAGATGTCATAGTTTCTAGAGAATTCTAGAGCAAAAAGGCCATAGTCATTGATGGTAAATGAACGGCTCAGATCAATTTTTCAACTTAGGGTTATATAAAAACCCAAAATGCAATCAAAAGAGGGGACTTCTAAGGTTTGCAAAGAGAAGCAAGAGAGAGGAGAAAGGTGGAGGCTGAGACACCATCTTTGACATTCCTTGGTGCCTCCAACCTCACCAAAATCCACCGCCGCCCCTCTGCACCTTCTCACAGCCACCTCCATCACCACCAGTCACCTTCATCTCTAATCCAATCCCCATCTCCATTCTCATTTCTCCTCATCTTCCACAATCAGCACTCCCACTTCCCCTGTTCAAAATAGCCCAAACCCATTCCATCATATACATAAAAAAAAAAAAAAAACCCCAAAGACCACTACCAACACCATCATCCATCTCCACTGCCTCTCTCTCTGCCTTTGTTTTAAAAGGAAGAAGAGGATCTCATATATTTTAGGGTTTGAGAGTTAATTTTGTAAAGAGAAGGTAGAGGTCTGGTTTTAGGGTTTGGAAAATTTATTCGAGGAGTAAGAAGGAGAAGAAAGATAAAGTGCTGCAATAAAATGTTCGAATTTACCGGATAAACAGATACAAATAATATCAGAATTCGAACAATATCTGACGGATATGAATTCGGTAATAGATATTAAATATCCGTTAAATTCGAATCCAAATCCGAATTCGGATAGTGTATACTGTAATCGAATTCGGATATAGTCATATCCAATTCGAATTTGATCCGTTTACACCCCTAGTTCTTTTGTTGCAAAGGGAGTGTTCTGGGTAAAACAAAGAGAGGAGGTAAACATCTTTTCACTTGATTCTCTACGGAAATGATATTGACACACCCGGGTTATGATAACGACACGAACTCGTCTGTTTTTTCTTGTTTAGCTAGCTTATGAGAGCAATTTTAGGAAATGTAATAACCTCTTAATAGCTCTTTAAATGCTAAGACTGCGTGAATTAGTGTAAATATCGAAATGCGGTTTGTGGACAAACATTTGGACTCGAGGAATTGGGTGGAGGAGTGTGAATACCAAAACTTTGAGGGTTTGCAAGATTTTTGCGAATTTCGGAAAACTAAGCTTAGGGGATCAAGGCTGCTGATTCCCGAGACAAATGAAATTTTAGGATTTCCTGGGCTACAAAAATGATCAACAAGCTTTGCAATGGGGAATTTTTAAGATGTTTTGGGACTCAGGTTTTGGAAACTTACTCGACTTTGGAATTTACTCGACTTTGGGACATTTATTCGATTCTGGAGCTTTAGGGTCCGGTCAAAATGGGGTGTTTACAGGAGGCTAGAAGGTGTGTCGCTTTCATAAGTCCACATTTGGGTTGAACTTTGAAGTAGTCACAACGAGCATGGTTTTGCCATTTCGGCTGAGTGATACGTGACATAGGATTTCACCAATATCATTCAGATCATATAATGTTCACGCTCTTTGGTACACCAATACTGCCTTTATCATCTATGTGAAAGGAATCTTGAAGAATTTTAGAAGTTAAAGACTTAGGTAGCATGAAGTTCATTTTGGGTCTTGAGGTTGCTCGATCCAACAAAGGGATATTTCTTGCATAAGTATTCCCTTGATCTCCCGAATGATACTGGAATGTTGAGATGTAAACCCTCTAGTTCACCCATGGATCCAAAGCACTCTCTTCGTGCTAGTTAGGGTGATGTCCTTCTTGATCCTCAGGAGTACCAGTGCCCGGTACGACATCTTACCTGCCAGACTATGACTCCACCGAATATAGTTTTTGCGGTCAGCATGGTTAGCCACTTCATGCATGCTCCCCATTCCCTTCATCTTGCTGTTGTACATTGTATCCTTTGCTTCATCAAGTCCAGCCCCGGCCGGGGGCTTGTATATCGTTGCCATGGTAATCTTGTTCAAGGTTTGAAATTTTGGTATAAATCTTAAATTTTCGGTATAAATTTTGGTTTCGGACCCAGCAGAAATCCGAAATTTATGTCTGAAATTTCATTTCAGATTTCGGCCGAAATTTCAAACCATGATCTGGATATCTCTGCTTACAAAGATGCTGATTGGACCTGTCTCATTTCCTCTTTGTTCAGAGAATCTTGATATCTCTGCTTACTCATCTTCTCCCTCGTCTCTACTCAACCTCATTTCTCTACATCTTCATCCGCAATCCATTCCATCTAACCACATGCACAAGACATTTGATTTACAATACCATGCTGATCAAATTAAGATTGAAATTGGAAAGACTTATATTCCTTTGCGTCATCAGAATGAAAAACACATGCCTTCATCCCGAATTGATATTTTACTTCTATATGAAAGGATTTGAAAATTAAAAATAATTCCCAACGATCCTTCATTAAATGAAGCCATACCATTCTTGAACAATCATCTATGAAAATAATAAAATATTTGAACCCAAATAGCCGTGCAAGTTGCAATACAACTAGGACCCACACAGCATAATAGACTACAGAAAAAGAAATTGGTCTACGTTTCTGTCTTCATCTTACTATCCTCTTTTACTCATTCTACTTCGGTTCGCCTTTTCTTTTCTTTTTTACCAATCATACTAGCAATTTCACTGGCAACTTTTTCTACTATAAAACCTTGCTCTTAGGGACATTTCTCTAAGACTAAATTGCTTTCCTTTGGTGTTAACAAGCCAATGTGCTGATCCGTGTCTTGTAGCTGGCAAGTCGGAGGCTTTCACATAATCTGAAACCACAAACCTTTAGATGGAGCAGCCCATTTCAAATATGCCATCAGACACTGAAACATTGTTGGCCCCAATTTGATGGATCGATAATGCCGTGTTGTGATCAAAAGAGAAAGGGAAGGGAGTTTGGGAGAGACAAAGCCATAGGGCACGTGTAGACCTCCACGAAAAAACAAGTGTGACACTAAAATAAGAAAGAACTTTATGTATATCAAAACACACTTCAAAGAAATCTCTACACTTGTTCTCCCTTGAACCTTCACCCTTGAAGCTTCTCTCTAAGCTTTCCCTTGAAGCTCTTTAAGCTTTCAACTCTACAGCAAGGACTCCATACTTATACTTATAGACTCAAGAGACACCTAAAAATAGTAAATACATTAACACATAGTTGTAGTTCCCATGATTCATTTTCACAAACCCATGCACATATTAATTTTGATTTACAATTTCCAACAAACATTGTATGCCTTCCATCCGGAGCACTAAGGCGAGATCATAGATGTCATCGAAACATTGATGCTTACAAATTTTCTACCAGTCCAATGGATTAGAGACAATGCTGCCATGCCTGGGAGATTGGTTGCATGGGTCGATTTGTTTCTTTCGTATTTGAAGTAGGCCTACATATATATTTTAGTCATTTATTTGTGTTGCATGCTTTTAAGTGCAGCACAACTGTCTGTGACTAGTTTTGTTTCCTGCAAGCATGTCAGGCTAAATTCTAGATAAGTAAAACCATCATAAATTGTGCTCACAAGGAACCTACAGAAGGCTATGGGTGGGCACATCCCAAGTAAATGAAACTGTGACATCTCATCAGATTTTTGCTAACCCCTACGGATGCTAGGAAAGATTTTTGACATGAGCATTTGTTATGCACAATTGAAGGTAACCAGGGCATAAGATTACATTCACAAACACGGCCATAAATCAAACTTTATGGTAGCAGCAATTTGCAACAAACTGGACATATTCAGCCGTCTTGGGTCGATTCGTTTTTTTGGACATGAGCAGTTGTTATGCACAATTTCTCTACCTGATAATATAGAAGTTTTGTTGGTTTTTTTTTTGTATTTTATATGTTATTGTTGTTTATCTCAAATGCATATTGCTTATTATTATAATATAGTTTTTAAACTCATTTTCAAAAACTTAGTTCTTAAACTCCCCCGAGTCAACCCACTTTTACCTTGGCTGCGTTCCGCATTTTGTCCTACAAAGTCAATAAAAACTCCTTTGACTCTCTTAAGTTTTCACCGAGTCAACCTGAGGACTCAGCCGAATTGACTGAGTACACGACCGCGTCGGGCCGAGTCGGCTAGGATTTTCTTAGGCCGTTTTGACCCACATCTGCATTTTGAAACACTGATTTATAATCTTTTCTTCCTTTTATTTTGGTGGGCAATAGAAGGGTTTAATATATGAGTTTTTCTATGGTGGCCGACAGTCAAACAACAAGGGCAGAGAGAGAATAAACCCTCCCCGTTGATTTTTGATCCAGGTCAAACTCACTTTTTTTACTTTTACCTTGATTGGTTGCAAATATTTCTGTCAGTTTGCTAAAAAGGTTCCTTTATGCTCTGTTTGGTTCTCTTAAATAGCAGGGAATGTAATTCTACTAATTCGCCGAAGGGTGTTTGGTAGGGAATTTAAAGAAATTAGGGAGTTTGACCGCCGGGGATGTCGGGCGCTTGTCGGTAACGTGGAACCCTCAAAATTCGCCGGATGAATTTCTCCGAATCGAAGAAAAAAGGGGAAATTTTTCCGTAATTATCATAATTTTATAACTTTCACTGTAGTATTTTTGGTAATTCATATGTTAGCACCACATATTCGTATTTGTTTTGTAATTTTCCTATTTGTTTTCATTTTTCGGTAATTTTTCATTTAAAACTTACCCTTTTATCACAAATCTAATAAATCGTAATGATTACTATTTTTTCTATTTTATGCTTTTGCTAGCCACCTTTGTACCCATGTCTTCTTCCAATCTTTGCATCAAAGGATGAGCCACAAGCCGAGCAAGTGGCCTCGGTGAAGGTGGCTAGCAAATTCCTGTAAAAAGGAAAAAAGTGAAATGTTATCAGCACTACTGTATTTTGATGAGGGCACTCTTACTTTATTAAAAGTACGGTATGGACTGCACCATAGGATGATCCAAACCGTCCATTAGATGGGCCACAACCCACGTAGGTTGTGCCCCAAAAATCATTTCCGTAAGTCGATCTTAACCCTCTGATTTGAATGTTAGAGGGTTGATCCTAAACCTCTATAGATTGTACGGTTAGGATCAACCTATGGAAATAATTTTTGGGGCACAACCTATTTAGGCTGTGGCCCATCTAATGGACGGTTTGGATCATCCAATGGTGCGGGCCATACTTTACTTTTAATAAAGTAAGAGTGCCCTTATCAAAATACAGTAGTGCTGATAACATTTCCCAAAAAATATCTCCTAACCCAACTAAACAACATCTGGGAGATTTGCTCTCAATCTCCTTTTGACTTCTTCTTCTCCAAATCCTCCCAACATCTACCAGCATCTAGAAAGAGCATTAGGAAGAATTCTAGTTTTATTGTTTCTAGAAAGAAAAGTATCATTTTGTTGTTTTATAGTTGTACTTCGATGTTGAGATATTTAGGAGTCAAAGATTTGGCAAAAACTAGTTTATTGAGAACTTTGCCTGAACCACTTATTTATGCTAGCGTGGGGGTTGGGTTATTGACTTGACTTGCTCTCTATTTGAGTCGTCAGTCCAAGTCTTCTAGGTCAATTGTACCAATTCATGACAACCAATAAAATAATATTAACTTAAATTATTTCAAATTTTTCATATTAGATGGTATAGGGGTCGTTCTATGCTTTTACCTAGGTATCATAACGTGTTTCTGGGTAATAGCTGTTTTTCTTTATTTCTTGTTCAGGAGTATTAAATGAGACGAGCCTGTGCAATATAGATGGTAAGTGTAGATCAGTGGAACCTATGTTGCATGCCCCCTGCTGAATCCGCGTCGACAAGTTTCGACAAGCGAATTGGACATGGATTCACATGGGATACACCTGGATTTTAGTTGTAGCCATGTCCTGCACGAATCCTATTTTTTCTAGCGAATCTGACACGTCTTTGTCTGTTTTAGAATGCAAATCCTGTATATTTTCCCTTTATATTTGTTTTCTTCTTAAATTCTTCTTCTTCTTCTTTAAAAGCACAGCCCGTCCTCTTCTAATAAAACCCTAGTGCCTCGACCGTCCATCCTGGATCATCGGCCCCTTCTCCCTTCCACTCTCTCAATAAAAATCCTAATGCCTCATTTTTTTTTCATGATATATATATATATACAATTAAAATTTTAAATTAATATTATTTTTTATTTAATTTAAATAATAGTTACCCAATTCTCGACTCCTACATTTTGGGGTTTGTCGAATACAACACCTCAAATCTGTGCGAATCCGAATCCATGCAACACAAGGTGGAACTGATTGCGAAATGGATTCCCATATATGGATTATGTTCAGCACTTCCACTAGAACCATAATAAAAATATTTAATTGAAAAACTTTATTTTATTAGTAGTTATTGCTTTACATTCATGGTAGTATAACAAGAAACTTGATGTATATTATACATGGTAATAATTTGGGCCTTTGACACATTACTAAGGGTGAAGCTGTTTGTCCCTTCATTTTTCTTGTGATTTATATATGTTATATGCATCATAAGTATCTAAACTCCCTTCAACTCAATGTATAACTGATTGTCAAGTTGAATCATTTCTGTTTTGTATCATGCAGAAGCTAGGAGAATCTCGCCCCAGCAGTTACAAACTGTGTATTAGTCTTTTGTTGAGGTTTTTGCTTCTTCAAATGTTCATTTTTCCCAAGATAAATGCAGTGTAGTTATAGAGATGAAAAGGTATGCATTCTCAAAACTGTTTCCAGCCTAAATTTTTGTTGAAGTAACTTTTGGTTTTTGTTCAAGGAAGTCTATATTTGATGTTCAAGCTCCAATTTACTTTTGTTTTAACACATCTGCGCTTCCCAGTTTTCAGGAAGCCTGCAATTGATGGGCTTACACAACAGCAGTGACAAGAAAACTTTGAAGAGGTTGTTTTTCATAGATAAAAGAGTTGGGTAAATATTTGAGTGGAAAGTGTGTAAACATTTTTGGACATATCTGAGTGGAAAGAGTCTAAACCTTAAACCTAGAAAGTAATCTATCTGATGAACTTCAAGTCGAATCATGCAGCCCCTGTTCTTACTGAACCTGTGCCCATAAGCAAATCAAGACTAGGCATTCATTCTAGTCTCTCGTCTTACTCACCACCGGCGCCAGCATTCTCTTCTAGCCTTTTCGTAAATATTCCCAGGAAAAAGGGCATTCCAGCCAACCTTGATGACGTCCATGCTGCTGGTTGGCTGGATGCCATGATGTCCTCATCACCTCCTCGTAAAAAACTAAGCAAAGAGTCCAATGTTGAGGTTGCATCTGATGAAAATGATGCCATATATTGTTCCTGGCTGGTAAGTTTCTTAATTTTCAATCAATATTGATTTTCTGCTAAAAATAACAAATGAATAAAAAGCAACTAAGTTCGACGATTTTTTGGGTTCTTCACCAGAAAATGTATGTAATCTGTTAATGTCTATCTTTTCTGTTTATGCAGATGAATTATCCGTCAGCTTTAATATCATTTGAGAAAATAATGAATTTTGCAAAAGGCAAGCGGGTAGCATTGTTTTTGGATTATGATGGAACGCTCTCACCGATTGTAGATAATCCTGATCATGCTTTTATGTCTAATGCGGTAAGAGAATCTTGTATTTATGTAACTACACAAGTTATTTTATCAGTGGAGTCATCCTAAATGATTTTCTAATTGGGATCACAATCATTTGTAACTTGTGCAGATGCGTGCTGCGGTTCGAAATGTTGCAAAGTATTTTTCAACAGCAATAATTAGCGGAAGATGCCGCGATAAGGTATTTTTTTATTATTATTATTTTGGAAAGTTTTCTTTCTAATATCTTGCTCTTAAATCTGATATCCACTTGAACCATTTCTCAGGTTTATGAATTCGTAGGATTACCAGAACTCTATTATGCCGGTAGTCATGGTATGGACATAATGGGCCCAGTCACACACACTGTCTCTGTTGATGACCATTCAAACTGTATTAGGTCTGATTACAAGCAGGTGAGGATAAACCATTTTTTATTGGTTCATTCTGTGTGTTTTCCAGATATGATATGCTTGAAGATATACTTGAAATATAATACAGACATGGATAAAATTTGATGTGTTCTGGTGTAACACATTCTACATAGCTATAAATCGTTACATCCAGTGGATTTTTTCTTAGTTTTTTTTATAGTAGACATCCTTTGTTCAGATAGCTTAATAACATAAATGATACAGGACAGGATGTTTTTAACTCTCTTAAATATGAAAGTAAAAGTAGGCACTTTACTCTTGGCTTATATTTACTATCCATCAGCTGGAATACTCTTTTAAATTTTCTACATTGCTGTCACTCTCTTGTTAATTAACATGAAAGCATTTTATGGATATAGTACGCTTGACATTGGTCCTTGAATTCTTTGCTTCTCGTCGAGTGTTATTTCATTAGCCTATCGTTTTTTATTTTTTTGCATTTACTGGGATTTCTAACCTTGTTTGAATTTTTGAATTTCTTTATGCTTTGTAGGGTAAGGAGGTAAATCTCTACCAGCCTGCTAAGGAATTTTTACCTATGATCGATGAGGTTTGAAACTGTCCTTAGATCATGTGCAGCAACCAGTCTTAGTTCCCCCTTCTCTTACATAAGCTCATTGTGCTCTTCTGTGACAGGTTTTTAGATCCCTTGTTGAAAATACTAAAGGAATAAAAGGTGCAACAGTTGAGAATAATAAGTTTTGTGTCTCTGTACACTACAGACTTGTAGATGAAAAGGTAAGGGTGTAGTCAGGATCACTATATTTTTTGTTCCACAACTATATTATTTGGCATTGTTTATTTAATTCTGTTGTGTTGTTTATGACTCAGTATTGGACTACTATTGCACAATGTGTTCATGATATCCTAAAGGACTACCCACGGTTGCATTTAACACATGGGCGGAAGGTAACATCCAAATTAGATGTTACTTATCTTCTTCTCCTCCTCACCTTTGGGAGATCGCTAATGGCTGATGTCTTAAGTTTTCATAATTTTGTATTTGCTAATCCTTGTGCAGGTTTTAGAGGTCCGTCCTGTGATTAATTGGGACAAAGGGAAAGCAGTTGAATTTCTACTGAAATCACTTGGTGAGTATTAATCTCCTTTTGACGGTGAGCACATCTGTGGTTGGCTGGTGTGGCAATGATAATCTAACTTGACTGATAAAATGGCGCAGGACTGAGTAATTCTGATGATGTACTCCCCATATATGTTGGAGATGACCGCACTGATGAAGATGCATTTAAGGTGTTAATTATAATTCATAAGATAATCCTTGCATGACGGCGTATATCTATTTGGAATTATTTGTCATTTTACTGCTTATTATTTCCAGGTCTTGCGGGAAGGAAATCGAGGTTATGGCATTTTAGTATCATCAGTGCCGAAAGAAACCAATGCTTTCTACTCTCTACGAGACCCGTCTGAGGTATTTGAAATCTTATTTTTGTTAAATATATATATTTTTTTGAAATGGGTTAAATAGAATTTTTAGTAAGGTTTTTAAGTTGTTGCTTATTCTACATGCAAATACCTAAATTTCCCAGGTCATGACATTTCTCAAGTTTCTAGTGAGATGGAAGAAGTCGAATGAGGCGTAGTTTTAGAAGCTTATATGTGTTTCTAACAAATAGAATGGAGGCGGTGGTGGAGCTTATATATCATACAGATTTGATTGTTCCTTATGATGCAGTGATTTCCTGTCTTCAAGCGGCTTCTCCTTAATGTAGTTTTTGGTTTTATTTTTTCCATCTCTTATGGAATTTTTATTCAAGCTTTGTATCGGTGTAATAAGCCCATAATGTACCTCAACTCCCTTATTAGTTATGCTCAAATAGCATTCACCAAAGCATAGTTCCCAAGAGTCATCTCATGTGGATCTTGTTTGCTAGATCAGCACATGAGGAAAAAAAAAATCAGCGATTAGGATTTTATGGAATCGTACTGGTGCGATGCTGAAAGGGACATTCTCATGATGACAGACAAAGTAAATATGATGACCCATTAGAAATTTTTTCATTTCCAAACTTTTCTAGAAATTTCCTGCAATCCTAATAGAGACTAAGAGAAGTATAAATAGCCCCCTCTTATTTTGTACGATACTCTTTTCATTCTCCTCTCATTTCACACATGGTTTAAATGAAAACTTAAGTCCCCTCTCTTTTAGCACAACTAAAATACAGGGCAGGACTCTACTAAGATAGTTCTTCTTGTGTAGAATTAAGGTAGAGTAAACTCCTAATGTAACAAAGTGATGCAGTGCCAACATGGCAGCCATGTCATGCCTAGGTGGTTTTGGTGGAGTTCCAAGGTGGAGTCACTCATTAATGTTGCTGGCCCGTTTTGAACTTGATTTTTGAGCTTCTAAATGGAAGAATTATGTCTGTAGGTTCCCAAAACAGTCAAAGTTAGTGAGTTCCAATGCAATTAATGTTATGTTAGTCCCTAAGCTAGCTAGTAGAGGATCTTGAACGAATTTGTAGTTTACCATTGAAGTTGGGTGAGTAAAGATCTCAAAGAGACCTACAACTTTGTAGTTTACCACTTTCCATAATTCTTCCATTTAGAAGCTCAAAAATCAGATTCAAAACGGGCCAGCAACATTAATGAGTGACTGCACCTTGGAACTCCACCAAAACCACCTAGGCATGACATGGCTGCCATGTTGGCACTACATCATTATCTCCGGGTGAGAAAGAACTCGCCCACGAGTTCTCATCAAGCTCTCCATGATAAGTTGTCAAGTCTTTATCATTGAAGTTGGGTGAGTATTGATATTTGGAGAGAGCTCAACCTTGAATGCATTATCCCCAATTTTCTTAAGCACTTGAAAAGGGGCATCCACACGATCTTGAAATTTGCTAAACTTCCTTAGTTCAAGAAAACTCGCCCTCGAACCTTGAAGTATCGAAGAATGATCATCAATTGAAACTTCCCAAGATCAAACTCCGCTTCATAATCTCCATGAAGAAGTGATAATTTGTCTAGATTTTGAACATGTTTAAATATATAAATATCAACTGTGAGCTTCAATGTAGGATCAAATAAAAATGGATCGATGTAATTGGATGAAAAAATCGATGTAATATTTTTCCATTCACCCATCACTTCAATATCCATCGGTTCACCTAATATGCAATCGGATCCAATTTCTTTGGTGATGAATTCATTGAATTGCCGTTGAAGTTCTTCGTACTCCTCGTTAGTTTCAACAACAAGTAGAGCATTGAATTTACCATTATCATTGGTCTCTTGATCAAATTCGTTCTTGAAAATAAAAAAGTTACTCTCATATCATTTCTTGAACCATGCAATCCAATACAGCTTTGGATGTTGTTCGGTTTTGAGCTTGTGCTTGTTCACCATTTTATGAGATACGATGTTCTCACAACTCCCACCATCGATCACAATGGTGCAAACCTTGTCATGAGATTTGCATCGAGTCTTGAAAATATTGGAACGGAGCCAATCATCATCGGATTCAACCTTTGGTGTAGCAAGTGCTCTTTGGATCACCAAGCTTTCTCCTTCTTCGGGTTCGATTTCTTCATTTTGTATGCCATCTTCCTCATCATATATGGGTTGATTTGAATAGTCAATAAGATCATCATCATATATGGGCTGATTTGAATCATCGACAAAATTATCATCATTTTCTTCATCACCGAAGGCAACTACTTGCCTCTTTGGACAATCTTTGAAACGATGGCCAACTTGACCACACTTGAAACAAGCATTTGAATTGTTGGGACGATTGGGCCGATTTCCAACTTGATGTGTAGGGGTTGATTTTGTAGAATTTTTGTTGAAATATTCGGACCTTGACTTTGTACCTCCACCATGTGAAGATTCACCTTCGGAAGAAGAATAGAGACTACGAACATCCACATACTTTTTAGCACCACGCAAAGAAAGCTTAGCCTCCACCTTCAAGGCTAGTTGATAAGCATCATTGACGCTCAATGATCAGTGCATTTCCACCTCATCACGAATGAAAAACTTCAAACCATCAACATACCTTGCCACAAGTTGATCTTCACCCTCTTGAATATCATTACGAGCCATGAGTTTGTAGAATTCTTCGGTGTAATCCAACACACTCTTGGATTCTTGGCGTAGGTTGTTGAATTGAGAAAAGATAATTTGGGAAAAATCCAACGGAAGAAATTTCTCCTTAAGCATTGACTTCATTTTCTCCCAAGAAGAGATCTTACGCTTTCCTTTGCGGATTCTCATCTCTTGAACCTTATCCCATCATGTTGAAGCGTAGCTATGAAGCCTTGTAACCACAAGCTTCACACGTTGGCTTTCGGGTGTCTCCTTGTAATCAAAGAACTTCTTAATGGCACTAAGCCATTCAAGAAACTCTTCGGGTTGTAGACGACCATGGAACTCCGGCAAGTCAATCTTGACGGTGTCGAAATCACGATAGAACCTTCCCAACCTAGCCTCTTCATGAGTATTGACGAAGGGATTCACATCGGATTCATCACTAGAACCTCCACGGCTTGATCTACCATGCTCACTACGAGCCTCTTGGTGTTCAAGTCGTATGGTAAGTTGCTCAACTTGTCTTCGAAGTGCTTGAAGTTCATCATCTCTTTCATCTCTCAAATCTTCCATCATTTGGTTACCACGCCTTCCTCTACCTCTTTGTGCCGCCATGAAAATCAAATCGAAGCTAGCCAAAGAGAGTAACGTTTGCTTTGATACCATATAATGCGGGTGCTTAAGAAGGAAGAAGAAGAAAATTACAACTCAAGAACACAACAAGAAAAGAATAAGAAAATGGGAGCAAAGCTCAACCTAATTGATATTCCATCAATTACATAAGTTAATCAACATCTAAAATCCCCTCTAAAGATGATTTTTAACTCTTTAAATAAAAGAAAACCAAAGCAAATTCGTTCAAGATCCTCCACTAGCTAGCTTAGGGACTAACATAACATTAATTGCATTGAATCTCTCTCTCTCTCTCTCTCTCCCCCCTTCTACCCAAATCGTTCAGCTTCCATATTTCTCTCTCCCTCTCTCTATCTGTGCCTTGCCCCAACTCTTTCCCCTTCCCTCCATGCTCCTCCAATTATTCATTTAAATTATAAATTTAATTTTCTGTGTAAAGAAAACGATTCAAGCAATTAGAACACAGTTCGAATAGGAGTTGTCAATGATGAAGACATACGATAAAACCCCTTGGTCCCAGGCGACATGTTTGAGTCAGTCTCGGCCGATTCCCCTATATTGGTTTGGTATATTGGAGAAGATGGGATTATGTTTGTAATTTTCTAAGAGTAGTGGTAGTTTTCGTAATTTGGCCTTAATTATGGATTTCTTTGCACACTGATGTAGGAAGATGTTGTTGAGGTGTTTTCTGTGAATAAATGAACAGTCACTCTATTTAGTCTGTTCGATGATCCAAACCATTCAATGAGGGGTGCAACTTGGGCAGGTCTCAAACCATGGGTGTAAAACCAAACCCGATTTGGGCTCGGGTTGGGTTGTTTTAGGGTTGACCATCCTCGACCCAACTACCCAAGGCTTGGTTTTGGTTAGGGTCTAGGGAATGCTATCTCGTTCCAAACCCAATTTGCATTCTTTCTTTTGTCTATGTCCATTTATTATGTGTTTGTACATATACATAGCTCCTCTGTAAGTCCCAGTTTAGAGCGGATGCTTAATAATGACAATGATTCATATTTCAGGCAGATAAAATTAAATTATGTCCGCTTATTACTTTATAAAACTCATGTCCACTGCTGAATAAATACTGGGACCTAATTGTTGCATCACCCTTGATATTTTATCCAACGGCAGCTTCTTAAAAACTGAGCTGCTGTTACATCAAATACAAAGGGCGGTGCCTCCAACATGAATATGAAGGTGTCTGCCCACTCTGTATATAAAATCTCTTGAAAACATATTTAGGGTGCTTTTTCGTCCTGCTCTACCAACGGTATAGAATCATTCAATTAGAGCGGGACCAAGGGCAATGGGCTTCACTTGTGTTGACCAATAATTTTCACGAACCCAAATCACCTTACATGATGATTTTTATTAATGAATAGAAACGAAATGATCATTGATATCCGCACTTTAATAATTGCACTAACTAACCTTGTCTTTTACTATTTAACCAGCTGTTAAAGGTCATCACAAGTCCCTAAAAGCTCTCTCACAAGCTAACTAGAAATAATAAGAGAACGTGAGTAAGTGCAATTATCAAAATAGGGGTAAGGCTGCGTACATCGAGCCCTCCGCAGACCCCGCAATGGCGGGAGCCACGTGCACTTGGCCGCCCTTTCCACGTAATAGGGATATGCTTGTGCATGCTTTATGTAGCTAGGGTTAGTTTAAGTAGGGGAGATCTTGTCATTTGGGGTAGCTTTTGATAATTTTCCATTTGAAACTTAGGGTTTCTGTCCCTTGATGTTGGATGATAAGACTGTGCAAGGAAGTTAGCTAGCTTGGGATTCAGGCTTTCACGCTTTGCTCTTTGTTTTTCCGTTGTAGTGTGCAAGGCATGGATTTGAAATCAAGAATTTTAAAATTTACAAATTTATAAATTATGTCGTTTAGATGATCACGTATGGATTTGGATTTCAAATCTAAATTATTATTTTTTTCTTCGTTTGGATCCTCTTTGGATTTGAATTTGAAATCTAACAAAAACAAAAATTCCTAAAATACTTGATATCGGGGCATTTCAGCCATTTTCCATGATCCAAGGGTATTCTAGTCATTTTACTCTATATGGGGGTATTTTGATATTTTTTATGTCATAAGGGTGTTTTAGTCATTTTCCATGACTCAGGGTATTTGGTCATTTTCACCCCGTATGGGTGTATTCCGGTCATTTTGCATGACCCGGGGGTATTCTAGTCATTTTACCTTATATTGCGTATTTTTATCATTTTGATCTCATGAGGGTATTTTTAGTCATTTTAGTCATTTTACATGAGTCATATGTCATTTTTACTTGATATAGGGGTATTTCGATAATTTTCCATGATTTTGGGGTATTTTAGTCATTTTACCCTATATGAAGTTATTTTGATCATTTTTATGTCATAAGGGTATTTTAGTCATTTTGCACAACTCGGGGGTATTTTGTCATTTTTAACTGGTATAGGGGTATTTCTAGTCATTTTACCTAATATGGTGTATTTTTATCATTTTTTATCTCATGATGGTATATTTAGTCATTTTAGTCATTTTTTATGAGCCATGGATCATTTTTACTTGATCTAGAGGTATTTAGTAATTTTTCATGATATTGGGGTATTCTAGTCATTTTACCCCGTATGAGGTTATTTTGATCATTTTTATGTCATAAGAGTATTTTAGTCATTTTGCATGACTCGGGGGTATTTTCTCATTTTTACCTAGTATAGGGGTATTTCGGTCATTTTGCCTTACTCGGGGGTTTTCTAATCATTTTACCTAATACGATGTATTTTGATCAATTTTTAATATCATATAGGGTACTTAAGCCATTTAACATTTTGGTCATTTTAACCCCTAACGGGTCAGATTTAGATTTATAAATAACCTCTCGCAGAAATGATTTATAAATCCAAAAAATTACACTAACATGAGGAATTTGTAAATCTTGTGGATTTCACTCAAATCCAAATCCAGATGTTATAAAGGCTTGCCAAACGCCGAATTTGGATTTAAAAATCCAAATTCACCTCCAAATCCAAATCCAAGGGTATCCAAGCGGCCCCGTTTGGATGCCGAGAAGATTTTGATTTTGATTTGGATTTCTCACATTTGCAGCCTTTTTGGCATTGTGATTTGGATCCTGATCAAATTCTTGCATTTCCAATTCAGTGACTGACAGTGAAAAAATCAAATTTCCAAATATGATGGAAATAAGAAATTAGAAATCCACAGATGTGGCAGTTTCCTTTCAAGGTGGCAACTGGGCCGTGCCGGCACTGCACGAAGACGTGGACCTTGCTGGGCTGAGGGTTTAGGCACGCGGCACGACAAAAAACAGTGTCAAAAGGGCTTTATGTGGTTGTTTTCTCGTGCCGGCACGGGCCACGGGCTGCGGACCATGCCGTGCCGGCACGGCCCTGTGGCCGAATCGTGCCGTGCTTGGGCCTCGGGTCATGTGGGCCATAAAGCCATTTGCCGCCTTGAGTTTCCTTCACCCTCTTTGCTCCTCAACCTCTCCCTTCAAGTAGGAAGTACCCCCTTCCCCCTCTCTCTCCCTCAACCTGAGCCGGCGGATCTATTCATTTTGTATTCAAAACTCAATTCCAAATCCAAATTCAAAATACAAGAAATGAGGTATCCAAACGGGCCCAGAATAAGCTGACCAATAGCACTCTAAGAATCGGTCTTAAATTCCTAATGCCCAGTAACTGTTCGATGATGGGCAGATCTATGGAGTGTTGTTGGGTCATGAAAAGGTTTGAGAATTTGCTGACCTCAGGCCTCCCTTGCATGCACCAAATTGAGTTTTGACATTAGCACCATGTTGCTTCCTGAATATGTTGAAAGCACCTCCCATTTCAAAAAAGAAAAAGAAAAAAAATGTTGAAAGAACCTCAAGAAACAGAGACTCAAACTAAACCTGATTAGGCATAGAAGTTAACGTACAGTCACTTGCATCTATTGTGAAGTTTAAAAAAAAAAAAAAAAAAATCAACCGAAAGTGCCTTGTTTATTAATGGTAGTGTTGAAAAGGAAAATTGGAGGAAGTGTTCATAATGCCTTGGGTTTAAAAGACCTCTATCATTGCATGACAAATGCCTCCCATCTGTTTGTATTGCTGCCATTGGTTAAGGATACTATTGGATCCATTTGCTTATTGAACCTTAGGCCTAAGAGAATTGGCCCCTCTTGAATCAATTTGAGCTTCCTACAAATTAATGGAACAATAGTGGCTGGGACTGGTGGAACCGTTAAAAGAACACCCCAATCGTTTTCTGTGCTAGCTGGAAGCTTTTCAAGTAGATGTGTTTGATGGTTAAGGTCTTGAATAACTTTAAGTATTGATTCATATCAATTGCATCTTGGATAGTTACTGTTGGAATTAATGGAGCTTCCCTCTTGTATTATGGTTGGAATTTAGACCTTTTCTTGTTGATGTTTTGGAAAGAAATTGTTAATTGCCACTTCAAGCTGCTGCCTTGAATGTTAATGGGCACATGTTGTGTAGTGGGATTTGATTTCCAATTCCGTTTGGATGCCAGAATTATTTTGGTTCTTGGGACTTTTGTGGAATTTCTGCAGGAAACCCACCTTTGGTTGTTGGTTAAATCGTGGGCTCAAAAAAATCCCATGAACTAAAATAACCTTGCACGAAACCCAAAGTTGGAAAAAAAATCCAAGGAACCAAAATAATCCCGCACGAAATCCGAGGAACCAAAATAACCAAAAGAAGAACTTTTTTCTTCCCAACAGTTCAAGCAACCAAACAAAGCGGATTTTTATTTTACCGAGATTTTTTTTTTTCACACCATAGTCCGGTCAACCAAACATGGGATTTTTATTTTACCGGGATACTTCCAGGGAGTTTTTTTCCCACCAATCTCCCAGGAAGTTTTTTGTTCCACAAAAGTCCCAAGAACCAAAATAATTATGGCATCCAAACGGAGCTAAGTATAAAAGTTTATATACTGCCCTTCTCCAAAGCTTAAGCTTTTGGAAAAGTTGTTAAGTTTACATGGTATCAAAGGCAAAGGTCTCAAGTTCAAACCTCCCGGATAGCAAAAATCCACATGCGATGGTCGGCCTAAAGTGGGACCACATGTGCCACGTGTTTGCCAAGTGGGATACATGTGCGGGGGAGTGTTAAAGTATAAAAGATAAATAACGCCTTCTCCAACAGCTTAAGCTTTTGGAGAAGTTGGTAAAATAACAGAATGAAACCGACATCTACGCATAGCTGATATATATTTTGTTATCATCTCAGAGGAGAAAGCTTGCTTGCATAGGAATTTGAGGTTACTTTTGACAGAGCCAAAGATCTATACACATATGTCAGTAAATAGAAGAATTCCCTAGCTACCATGTCTTTTAACACAGCCCACACACACATAACTACAAAAGATAGGGTCCAAGAGGTATCAGAGCATCCCTACGACTTTACCCTACATCAGCCATAGGAATTTGGGGTTACTTTTGACAGAGCCAAAGATTTACACATATGTCAGTAAATAGAAGAATTCCCCAGCTACCATGTCTTTTAACACAGCCCACACACACATAACTACATAAGATAGGGTCCAAGAGGTATCAGAGCATCCCTACGACTTTACCCTACATCAGACTACTCCACTTGGCTCTCTACTTCATTGGGAGGCTAGAAAGGTGTGCCGCCTTCACAACTTTGAAGTAGCCACAACGAGCATGGTTTTGCCAGTTCAGCTGAGTGGTACGTGACATAGGATTTCACCAATATCGTTCAGATCATATAATTTTCACTCCCTTTGGTACACTTGGTAGAACCATTCTTCTAGCATATGTTGATGATATTTTTCTCACGGGGGAGGATACTGACTGTATCATCAATGTGAAAAGATTCTAGATAGAATTTTTGAAGTTAAAGACTTAGGTAGCATGAAGTTCATTTTGGGTCTTGAGGTCGCTCAATCCAGCAAAGGCATATTTCTAGCATAATTATTCCCTTGATCTCCCGAATGATATTGGAATGTTGGGATGTAAACCCTCTAGCTCACCCATGGATCCAAAGCACTCTCTTCATGCTATTTAGGGTGATGTCCTTCTCGATCCTTATGAGTACCAGTGCCTGGTAGGATATTCTTACCTGCAAGGAGTACCAACCCCGGCCGTGGACTTGTATATCGTTGCCATGGTAATCTTGATATCTATGCTTACACAGATGTTGATTGGAGCTGTGTCATTTCCTTTTTGTTCAGAGAATCTTGACATCTCTGCTTACCCATATTTATTTCTTCTCCCACATCTCTAATTAACCTCATTTCTCTACCAATTCATCCGTAATCCATTCCATCTAACCACATGCACAAGGCATTTGATTTAAAATACCATGCTAATCACATTAAGATTGAAATTGGCCAGACATGTATTCCTTTAACGTCATCAGAATGAAAAACGCATCCCTTCATCCTGAATCAATATTTTACTCCTATATGATAGGATTTGAAAGTTAAAAATAATACCCAACGATCCTTCATTAAGTAAAGCCATACCATTCTTTAACAATCATAAAATATTCGAACCCAAGTAGGCATGTAATACAACTAGGACCCCACAGAGCATAATGGACTAAAGAAAAAAAATTGGTCTACGATTCTGTCTTCATCTTACTATCCTTTATTCCTCATTCTACTTCGGTTAGTCTTTTTTTTTTGACCAATTATACTAGCAATTTATCACTGGCAACATTTGTTAATGTAAAACCTTTCTTTAAGGGAAATTTCTGAGATCAAGTGCTTTCATTTGGTGTTAACAAGCCAATGTTCTGGTCCATGTCTTGTAGGTGGCAAGTCTGAGGCTTTCACATAATCTGAAACTACAAACCTACATAATCTGAAACCACAACCTTTAGCCGGAGTAGCCCATTACAAATATGGCATCAGACACTGAAACATTGTATGCTTTCCAGCTGTAGCACTAAGGCGAGATCATATATGTCATGGAGACATTGGTGCTTACAAACTTTCTACCAGAAAATGACCATTCCAATGGATTAGAGACAATGCCTGGGAGATTGGTTGCGTGGCCCAATTTGTGTCTTTCATATTTGAAATAGCCCAACCTATTTATTCAAATCAGTTATTTCATTCGTATTGCGTGCTCTTAACTGCAGCCCAAATGTCCGCGACTTGTTTCCTGCAAGCAATGCCATGTTAAATTCTAGATAACTAAAAGCATCATGACTTGTGCTCACCAGGATCCTACGAAAGGCTATGGGTGGGCACATCCCAAGTAAATGAAATTGTGGCATCCCTGGATCTTGAGAAAGAAAAATGCTCATCAGCCTTATGCTAATCCCCGAGGATGCTAGGAAAGATTTTTGACTAAAGCTTTTGTTCAACACAATGTTAGGTAACCAATGCATCCATTTACATTCACAAACACGGCCATAAATCTAAGTCGATGGCAGCAGCAATTTGCAACAAACAGGACATATTCAGCCTTCTTGGGTGAGCACGACACGACTGATGTCGTGTTTGGGCATACCCCCTACATTGGCTTCACAAATGATATTTCTCATGCTTGATTTCACCCTCATTCGCATGGTTAATTACATTATTGCACCACTGAAGATATTGCAGTGACTCAGGAGTCCCATGGCATACAGTTTCAGTGTGGAAGAGGTCAAATGCTTCCACATTTTCTTTCATTTGAAGCGAATTAGAATAGCCCATTTTCCCTAGCTAGCTGGATAAAATCACCAGCTCAACTTTTTTGAAGATGACAACATTTCACCTCGATGATGAGAAAGCCATGAACTTTACAATGCAATTGACCGACCTACTTTACTTGGATATTATATGGCACCTTTCTGCACTGTTTCAAATTCTTTGTTTCTGCTCTTCTTTCATTATTTCAAATTTAGGGCTGTACTCAAGCAAGGTATCTCATAATTCAATCCATGACTGGTTCATTGATGCCATCAAAACTTTACGTCCCCCTTGGAAGTTTTGTCAATCCATACATGACAAATGAGGGTTCAGACATCATATCAAACATCTCCCATCCCTCTCACCATTAGAAATACGTGGCCTGAAATTCATTGTGGGGCTACTTTCCCTTTCCATTCTTAAAATTATGTGACCCAGTTCTCAAATCTTCACACTAGTGGACATATCTGTCACTCTTCTGCTTCATAAGGCTGTCTAAGTCCATGATATTGATTAATTGCTCTGTTTTTTTTTTCCCTTATACAGCTTGTCAAGTGGGACCCTGTGAACTTTACATCGGTAATGGAAGGACAGTCGGTGAAATAGCCTGTGTCAAGAATACATCAACGGATTAAACAAAGATCCTAGACAACAATGAAACGGGGACCCCAAATATTAACTTTGAACTTCCATCAAGAGTACTGAGCAGATTCAATCTTGTGAAATCAAGAGAGATTGAATTCACAATACAAAGAAGGAACTTTGGCAGTTATTTTTTACTGAGGTCAAGGGCCAATTATTAATATGAATAACGACATTTTTTTTATGTTGAAAGCTTATGAATTCAGATATTTGAATATTAAGTGTTGATTGAAAAAATAAAAAAACAGAAAGCTCCAAAGTTATGTATGATAGATCACTTGAATTGGAATCAAAGCACGTGGAATTAATGGACACTGCACATGGGAACATGCAGAAGCAAGAGGGAGAAAGGGACAATGGTATGGTACAGAGCAAGCATGGGATGATTTACTTGAAATGGAACCCAGATAAAAAAGACTAATATGGTGGAAAGTTTTGAAGAAATATGCAGAAAACAGCCACTCCACATGCATTTAAGCTTTTTTATTGTCTCGATGACATATACATATACATTTAGGCTGAGAATAATATGGAGATGAAAATAAAAAACTCTCAGTCTCAGGTACAAGTTTTGGTTTATTCATCTCCCACTATCTAAAAACAACTAATATGGCACTGTTAGGATTGCGGGAAGTTTTTTGGAAAAGTTTTGAAAAGAGAAAACATTTTCAAAATTTCATGCTTTTCCGTAGTTTGATTACACATGAAAAAAGGAAACTTGACTATTCTGGTTTTATTTACAGGGACCTTTAATTTATAATGATATCCCCGAAAGGGGATTTGCCAGGAAATTTTGCGGAAAGCCATTTCACGGCTTACTTTTGCAGGAGAGAACAGCCACCTTAGATGAATTAAATCAATAAGACAAAATATGCCAAAAAGTGAGCATGTGTTGCTTTTCTGTCCTGCAAAAGTGGGCTGTTTTGAAATTGCCTAGCAAATCCCGGCCCCTAAAATTTATCATTTCCCTCTAAACTGTGGAAATAAAAAAATAGGAAAATTTTGTCCTCAAGAAATGTTTTTATTGCAATCCAAACAGGACAGTATGGTTCTCCCTTATAAGATGTGTCATTGTTCTCCATTGGGCCACCATTTTTAATAGCGCAAGTAGACAACCACGTCCATGTGAGAGTGGAGTGGTGGACGAGATATGTTGGTGGTTGGACTGTGATCTCAACCACAGCTGCAGTTCGCATCATCCATTTTTAGTTAATAAAATTTATGAGCTTTTATAGGGTGTCAACAAGCAAAAGAGAGTATTTTTTAAATAGTGGGGGCCTACTCTAAAGGATGATCCAAACCATTCATTTCTTGGGCCCTCTAGTAAATAAAATCATCTCCATAGGATGATCCTAACCTGAAAATCATCTTTGCAGGATGTCATGTCATCCCCTATAAATCAAAGTGTTGGGATCATCCTCTGGAGTGAGCCCACTAAATTTTTTTTAGACTGAAATGATATAGTCTACCCTTTTTTTTTCCCAGGCCACCCCTTGTAATGTAAAATGACTAGTCGGGGTGGCCCAAGGAAGAAAAGGGGCCGACTATATCACTTCCCTTTTTAAAAGGGACGAGCTTGTATGTGGGTAGACCAGGCAAACGGGTACGGGTACCGGCAGGTACGGGTAAGAAATACTGGCGCGTGTACGGGTAGCCTTTCATGAACCCGGAACCTACCCGGGCGAGTACGGGTATACCCGCGGGTAACCCGGCAAATTTAAAGAAATTAAATAAATAAATAAATATATATATATATATATATATATATATATATATTTATATTTACGAAAAGAAATTATATGATGAATGGGTGTATGAACACATAAAGGTGGTACGATGGATGTACAAGCCTTGATATTTAATCCAACAGCAGCTTCTTAACAAGTCAGCTGCTGTTGGATCAAATATCAAGGATGGGATGATGAGTACATGTTTATACGCCCATTTATCATACAAATTTTCATTTACTTTAACAAGTGTTTGTTTTGGTACAACCAAAGATACCAGTCACATGTCTGATTGCTTTGACTTGTTTGTTGGCCCACCCACATATTCTATTTTTTACTGTTTAGTGTTTAGGCCTTAAGAATAAAAAGTTGAAAATCGAATAGCGGGTAACTCGCGGGCACCAAACCCCGACCCAGACCTACCCGCGGGTCACGGGTACGGGTTGGGTGCGGGTATTTTTTTTTTTTTGGGTAATGAAATTGGTACCCGTACCCCTGCGGGCCAGGTGTACCCGGTGGTACGGGTCCCATTTTGCCAGGTCTACATGTGGGGACGAAATCTAGAAAGACCCAAAAAAAAAGTATGGGAGACTCACTCTTTCTACTTGTAGGCGTAGCACGTGAGGTTGAATGTTTGGTACCAAGTCCTTGAGCAAGTAAGGAGCATGACGATAGAAAGTTTACTTTACACCTCCTCCCATGTCTGAATGCAGATGGAGGATTTCACAATCTATAGCTATCCAGAAAATATGAATACCATGTGCCCACGTGTCGTTCCCTGTTCCCCTTACTGGGCTATTGAATGCAATCTTTCTTTTTTAATTTTGATGGGCGATGATAAATTTGCACTCCCTGTAGGATAATTCGCACCTCCGTAAACATAAAAAAAGCAGTAAGGTCTGCCGCATAATTCACGTTAAAGTGGTGCGAATTATCCTATATAGTGTGTGAATTTATCATCCCCCTTTAATCAAATAAAGTCTTTGAGTTAGGTAAGTGATATATTCGCCCCAATTTCTTTTGTCGGCCACTCCCTTCTACTAGTGTATACTTATGTCTGCTCTTTTAACATTACAATGATGGGGCGAATATATCATTTCCACTAAAGTTATCTTTCAATTAAGTGGGACAGACTCATGTTAAAATACTCACATCAAGATAAAAAGTAGGGCTGCAACTTGGGTCGGGTTTTAACCGACCCGCATCGACCCGACCCGAAAATAGCTTGGGTTGGGTTCATGTTTCTCGGGTTTCGGGTCGAGCCAGGTTTACGATCCAAAAGCCCGCATCAATCTCGGGTCGAGCCGGGTTTGAAGGGGCCCGATCCGACCCGACCCGAGTTACTCAAGTTATAGTATGTATTTTGTTTTCTAAAATTTTGTTACTTTGAAAGTGAAAATTTTAACGTAAAACTCACGCACACACGCAATCACAGGGACTCTTTTCATCTTCTGTTTGTTTCACCCCTTTAGCTCTAGGGTTTCAAGTTTCAACTAAATAGTTAATGCACTAAATAGTTTGTTGTTTATCTCATATGAGTATAATCATTTTCACTTATTAATGCATCAATTTATTCTTTTTGGACTAGTTATTAGTTAATGCACTAAAGAGTTTGCCATGCTCGAGTTTTTTCTACTTTTATGAGTTTGAGTTGCCTTGCTAAACAAGAGTTTTCCTTAAAAAAATTGCGTCAAAGTAAAAAAAAACCCGACCCAAGATTTATCATGGGTAGGGCCGGGTTTGGGAATTGTGGGTTTTCCGGAAAAAAACCCGACCCGAGCCGACCCGACCTGGGTTGGGTTGGGTTCTTCAAAACCCGACCCGCCTGACCCGAGTTGCAGCCCTAATAAAAAGTAAGAAGCAAATCCCAAATAAATTTATGTAAGATTCGATGAAACACAAGTGGGTTGTGCTACTCCTAAAGAAAAATGACATATCTTATGACAAAACGGGAATTCGTTTTGGCTCTGTTTCTTTAGATGTAAAATGGGCAAACAACAAATTTTACCTTCATATTCCGCTTAAAAATGGCCATATAATTTGTTCTACGCCTAATTTACATTGAAAGGAGCATAGCCTTTGTAAAAGAAAGATGGGTAGATTATGCAGAAGAAGACAACGAAGTGAGCTCGAATCCCACGAAAATGACCAAATAGTTCCGTTTTGGAAGTCTGTTCCTTTCTTTATTATTAAAAAAATACCGACTATTATTAGAGGCTGCAAGAAAACGGGATTTCGTGGGCAAAAAGAAGAAGAAACTCGATGTTGTGACACTGACGCATGCCCACAAGGACAAGGAAGTTCCGAGTGAGCTTGAATCTCCACCAAATGCAAGAAACATTGACAAAAGCGTCTGTCAATTTCACTCTCCTCTTTATTTTCCAATCGAAATACCGTTTTGAAAGGGTTTCCTTTTATTATATAATATGAAAGCCTTGGAAGACTATACACTAAAGACATCCCCAAAAGGATGTGCAAAGGCTACCTAATAGTAACTACATCGAGGTGATTTCGTACGAGTTTCGTAATATAGCTGTTACAGTAAACATAATATATTTAGGGGCTGTTTGGATAGGCGGATTTTAGAATCCAGGCTTATGAGTGTAAAATTCAGGGTTTTACAATGGACATATGTTGCAGATGTAGGGAGATTAGGTTGCAGATAAGGGCGTAAATGGATATTTGAAAATTCGATTACCATCCGCATCCGAATCCATTTAAAGCGAATATTATCCGTATCCGTTTCAAGCGGATATTATCTGAATCCGTTTATGAGATATCCGACTCTTAGCGGAGTGCGAATCTGGTAAATGGTATATCCGATCCGTTTAACGTCCGAATTCGAGAAGTAAATCCTTTTATTTATTAATAATAATATTATTAATATTTTTTTTCGTAATGACACACTATCTTTTGTTTCTAAAAGAAAAGTGAATTTTCTTTTTAGAAAAAAACAAAAACAAAAGTGTTTTTGGTAGGAA
The DNA here is from genome assembly GCF_043159265.1 of Tasmannia lanceolata. NCBI lineage: Eukaryota > Viridiplantae > Streptophyta > Magnoliopsida > Canellales > Winteraceae > Tasmannia > Tasmannia lanceolata. Next base: position 51,400,843 of record NW_027518679.1, on the reverse strand, counting down.
ATAAAGTAATCTCTCATTTTATGAGAATTCTTGGAGTTTGACATGGCTTATTTATGAAGAAACAAATGTGGGCTGTAGGATGAAAGAGATAAATGGATGATGGTGATTGAAAGAAGATGTCATAGTTTCTAGAGAATTCTAAAGCAAAAAGGCCATCTTGGTCATTGATGGTAAATGGATGGCTCAGATCAATTTTTCAACTTAGGGTTATATAAAAACCCAAAATGCAATTAAAATAGGGGACTTCGAAGGTTTGCAAGGAGAAGCAAGAGAGATGCGAAAGAAGGAGGTTGAGACACCATCTTCAGCATTCCTTGGTGCCTCCAACCCCACCAAAATCCACCGCCGCCCCTCTCCACCTTCTCATAGCCACCTCCATCACCGCCAGTCACTTCCATCTCTAACCCAATCCCCATTTCTTTTCATCTTCCACAATTAGCACTCTCACTTCCTCTGTTCAAAATAGCCCAAACCCATTCCATCATATACACACACAAAAAAAGATAGAAAAAATCCAAAACCCAAAGACCACTACCAATACCATCATCCATCCCCACCGCCCCTCTCTCTCTTTGCCTTTGGATTTTAGGGTTTGAGAGTTAATTTTGTGAAGAGAAGGTAGAGGTTTGGTTTTAGGGTTTGAAAAAATCATTCGAGGAGTAAGGAGAAGAAATATAAAGTGCTGCAATAAAATGTTCGAATTTACCGGATAAACGGATACGGATAATATCCAAATTCGAACAATATCCAACGGATACGAATTCGGTAATAGATATTAAATATCCATCAAATCCGAATCCGAATTCGGATAGTGTATACTGTAATCGAATTCGGATATAGCCATATCCGATTCGAATTCGATCCGTTTACACTCCTAGTTGCAGATGAAGGGTTGAAGTAAGAAATACAGGTTTAGAAATCTCTCCCCCATATGTGGGACAGAATTCTAAAGAGAAGCGAAACAAACGGTCTCCTTCTTTTAAAAGGATGAGGGATAAATTTCTAAAACCTAGATTTCTTACTTAAAATTCAAGATTCTAAATAGAAGCGAATATGATTGTCTCGTTGTTCTCTCGTCTCCCATCTAGGATTTTGAGGAAATCCGGAATTCTAAAATCCGTGTATCCAAACGGCCCCTCATTTTTTAACCATCCACATCCAAATCTTGATGATAGTTGTGTTTCTCATCTAAATATGCGTCATTTGATCAAGTTTCAATGGTCATTCAATTATGATGGGACCAGCTGCACTAGGCCTAGACTTGTGGTTGTTCACCGGTTCAATGAATTTGAATTTATCTGCTTTACATACATGGATCAAGATGGGACTCTTTCTGCTTTCTTTTCGTCGTTTTTTTTTGTGCACATGACAAAAATTCCTTTGATTAGATTGCAGGATGGTCGGTTATTACCCTTTTGTCCGCATAATGAGAAGAAGACACGATTGTGCTAAACATCCCTCCTCACATTGCCACGTGTATCAATTTTTTGGTATTTATCATTTTATCAATGCGATATGCGTATTTTAGTTATTAACATAGCTATTAATGAGAATAGATTTTCATTCTCAAGATACAAACCTAACTTTCACACAGCTGAAAAATTCAATCATTTGCCCTGCAAGAATTTCGTTCTTTCCATCCTCTTTGCCTATATAACGTCAGAATTGATGGAATTGGAATAAGATACCCATTCTTATTTCCAATTCCAGCAATCCAAATGCACCATAAAATCCTTTTCAAACCTACATCTATTTTGAATCAAGAGATAGGTAAATAGACATATCCTATTGCACTAAATATTGATTGGGGCCGCTTAGTGACTGAGAGGGTCAAAGACCAAGAAGTATGTTATTTATATCAATCATTTTCTTACATTTAGATCTAATCTCTTGGTCCCTGTGAAAAGGAAGAAGAATTTTGCGCTTTTGTTTTAAGAAATTTAAGAAAAGATATGCTTTATGACTAAATTTTGATGAGGTAAATATGGACTAAGCCCTTAAAAGTTAAAGCATTTAGTAGGTACTTAGAGATTTACATCTCTAAGACATTCAGGCCGGCCTATGTTATTTTGGATTTTGAGTTTTTTTTTTTTTTTTTGAAATGGCAAAATTTTGTGAATTTATTCCCAGTCCAAAACTGATAATTGGACGTAATTTTGAGTCTAATGGTCAGTTTTGGACTCACAATTTGTTCTAAAAATCCAAAACAAATAGGTCCTTTCGTAGTTAAAAAGTAATTTACATTTATAAGGTATTTAATGATTAATTATAAAGCATTAAATAAGGGCCACAAAAATTTTCCCAAAAAATGATATTCGAACCCTTTCCCAGTATTTCCTTCATCATTTCTACCTTTCTTTTTTTGGGAAATGATATTTACGCCCCTTTCATCACCAGGGGCACCCATTTGCCACTGTCCTTTGCAATCAAAGCCACTGGATTTTTTTGACATAAAGTACATCATCTCCCTTTTTGCCATTGATACACTGACGTTGGGTGTCCCTGGTGATCAAAAGGGGTGTAAATATCACTTCCCTTTTTTTAAAAAAAAAATGATTGCAATTTTGCTCCTTTTTAGCTCTTTTCAGCTAAAGGCCTAATTTTTTCCAACAAGACAAACAAAAAGGGGTGAAATGGTTGACAGGGGGTGCAAATATAATCTCCTATAGATATTTCTAAAAGACCATAGTCCAGTACATTTGTCCACCGGACTAGTAGTTTATAACTATTCCGCGAGGTAAATTCTAGGTAAATCAAATGTTTGTCTCCTCCCAATCCTCTACTTATACCACCGATGTACACTGTAAGTTATGTAACTACCTGCAGCCAAACAAATTGGTAAAAAAAAATGGGACCCACGTTAGAATGTGGGTGTCTCCGCAGGATTAAAATCTAAAAAAGAAAAACAAGGGAGCTGATATATACGCCCCTTTCAATTCTGCGGACACCTTTTCTGAAACATTTGTCCCGGCTAAAGCAAGTGGCCAATTACACGTAGGGATTATTTTGGAAAATGACCAAAACACCCGTGCAGGCATCCAATATCCCATCTCGTTTCTGTCTCTCTCACCTACCTCTCGCCCAAATGCAAAGCCCAACTTCAGAAACCAAATCCAGCGCCCAAGTCTCTCTCATTATTCACTGGTGGACATGGGTGTTGGAACAAAATGTGATATAGAAACTAAGCATAAAAATGGTATTCTTATGGCATGGGGCCATCGAAATTCTGTATCTAGAAAATCAGATAAGTTTTCTGTGTACAAAGTTCCTTAGCTGCCTCAGGCTTGATGACCCTGGTGGTAAAAGGGTAAGTAAAATTTCAATTTGTGCAGAAAACTTGTGAATCATTCACAATTCTCTATAGATCAAAGGGTTTCGAAAGAGAAAACCATCAGCTCCTAGAAATTGCCCAAATCTGCCTCCAAGCTTATGTTTCTGTTAAAAAAATCTTGGGTGGCAGTGAGAAGGGTGTCAAAATAGAAAAGCTTCTTCTCCTAAGCAGCAATGGTCTCTATCTTCCTCGTTTTGTTGGTGGGTTACAAATTAAGATGTTCTAAAAGAACAAAATTTCCAGATTTGTTGATTTCTAGAGAAAGACCTAGGGCGTTTCTGCACTTCCTGGGGCATCTCTGAACTTGGGCTCCTATGGATTTGGGCGAGAGTAATGGGCAAAGATGCGGGATGAGTGTTACTTGGGCATTTTGGTCATTTCCTAAAGGACTTAGTATATCTAACCGGATACTCTCATTAGCCGGTCAGGGGTTTTGAATCGGGGGTCCCTTGTAATGAAAAGGGCGAATATATCAGCTCCCAAAAAAATGGCAAGAAGAAAATATAATGACCCACGTGTCGAAATTCCATTGGATACAGCAGAATCTCTCTCTCTGTCTCTCCCTCCCCCAACCAAGCTGGAAAACGAACCAACCCCAGATCATTTCGCCCTCTTCTACTCCCTCGCCTCTATTTATTCCCCACCTCTTTTTCTCCATCAAAACCCTCTTGCATCTCGCAACCATGATCGACTCCACCTCTATTCCAGACCTCGAACACAACCCCACCTCTTACCCCCCTCTTCTCCCCAATCACCTCCAAAATGCCGGAATCCCCTCCGATCGCCGGAGATCCGTTAGGGTTTTGTCCCTCGCCTTCTCTCTCGCCCTCGTCTTGGCTTTACTCACGCTCGTTCTCAACGGAAATACCAGATCGGACCAACCTCCGGCGGCAGAGGATCCTGCCGTTCCGGTGCCGGGTTTCGGGTTTCCTTCCCGTGGCGTTTCGGAAGGCGTATCGGAAAAATCGGTCGGGCCGTTTTTAGGCTCCGTACCGTCCTATAATTGGACAAATCCTATGCTGGCGTGGCAGAGGACATCTTACCATTTCCAGCCTGAGAAGAACTGGATGAACGGTATCGATTTTTCCTCTTTTTTTTTTTTTCAAATTTGAAATTTTCATTTTCATTAAAATTTTGATTTCTTTATTCATCTGTAAAATTGTGTACTGATTTTTTTAATTAATTGTTTGTTTTTGCTTTGATGCGGAATTCGGTTCTCTGCTTCAGATCCTGACGGTAAGAAAACAAAACTCCCCTTTTTTTTTTCATGCATTTTTCATTTTAATGATTACGTATATTTCCATATAATTTAAAAGTCAGAAATCTATAATTATATAATTAAACCCAAAATTATCTTAGCCACCGATCTCAGCCGTTGGATCAAATCTGGTATGTGAACTTGCTTTGTTCGCCATTCTATTACTAATTTCTCTATGGCTTTTTTTTTTTTTTTTTTTCTGATTTTACCATTTTGGCATCCAATGTAGAGAATTTATGATTTTAGACTTTAGAAATAAAAATCAGTTAAAATTGAGCGAAAATCAACACAATTGAGGTTCTCATTTTCTTCTAATTACTGTTTTTACCACCCTCTTATCTCTGTTTTATGGATTTTCTTTTCAATGGTTCCATCTTTACAATGAAATTATATGCATTAGAAGGGAAAAAAGTATCTACAGTTCAAACTTATCATTGAGTTCTTTACATCTCTCTGATTTGCAATCAGCATTATTTCTCTGAAAGTGGAGTCTTTCAATGCATTGTAACTAAATGTCATTTATGCCCTCCGTTTTATCAATAATCCCCCAAACATTAAGATTGACTCCCACTCTCACTCCTATTATTTAAGCTTTTAACTTTTTGGTTCTTGAATAAAATTTCAAATTTAGTAACAAATTTGATTCTCTTCATGATTCATAAGAATCCATCCTCCACAAGCTTTTACTCATTTTTATATAGTATGTGTGGAAATGTTGTCTCCACTTCCTTATTTGATAATGGCTCTCCTCACTTTATTAAACACTTTGGGTCCCACTTCACCCTCAACTAACAAAATGAAAACAGGTCCACTGTTCTACCTGGGTTGGTACCACCTGTTCTACCAATGGAACCCGGACGCCGCCGTATGGGGCAACATCACGTGGGGCCACGCCGTGTCACGTGACCTGATCCACTGGGAATACCTCCCCCTAGCCATGGTCCCTGACCACTGGTACGACATTAACGGAGTCTGGACTGGGTCCGCAACCCTCCTCTCGGACGGCAAACTCGTCATGCTCTATACCGGATCCACTAACGAGTCCGTCCAAGTCCAAAATCTAGCCTTCCCAGCCGACCCATCGGACCCTCTTCTCCTAGACTGGGTAAAGTACGAAAATAACCCCGTTCTTCTCCCACCCCCTGGTATTGGATCCACAGATTTCCGTGACCCCACCACAGCATGGTTCGCTCCTGATGGCACGTGGCGCCTCACCATTGGCTCAAAAGTGAACAAAACCGGTATTACCCTAGTTTACAAAACGTCCGATTTTTTAACCTACGAATTACTCGACGGGGTTATGCATGCCGTACCGGGTACCGGAATGTGGGAGTGTGTTGACTTCTATCCGGTTTCAACGACTGGGAATGCCGGTTTGGACACGTCAGCGAATGGGCCAGGTGTGAAGCACGTGCTGAAGGCGAGTCTTGACGATGATAAGCACGATTATTATGCGATTGGATCCTACGATGAGGAGAATAACACGTGGACGCCTGATAATCCCGAGGAGGATGTGGGGATTGGGATAAGGTATGATTATGGGAAGTATTATGCGTCTAAGACTTTTTATGATCAGAATAAGACGAGGAGGGTTTTGTGGGGTTGGATTGGGGAGACGGATAGTGAATCCACGGATATAGAAAAGGGGTGGGCCTCTGTTCAGGTAAGATATTATTATCATATGCTTGATTTGTAGGATTGAGTGGGTTTAACTTCAATGTATGTGATATGAGGAAATTGGGTTTGATTTTTTGGGTTGTTTCAGACCATTCCTAGGGTTGTGGTTTTTGATGAAAAGACGGGGAGTAATTTGCTTCAGTGGCCAGTTGAGGAGATGGAGAGCTTGAGATTGAACGGTACAGATTTTGATGACATTGAGTTGGAAGCTGGTTCTGTGGTACCTCTTGATGTAGGCACCGCTACCCAGGTTAGTTTTTTTTTTCATTCATTCTTGTCATATATTTTTGTAATGTGTTGGGTTTTTAGTAATTTTATTCTTAGAGGTCTTAGTAAAATTTATTAGAACCAGTGATTGGGGACTAGATGTTCCCCACAATGTAAAACAGTAGCAAAACCCAAGTAGAAAGTGATAGGGATTACACCATTACATCCTTAATTAACCATCCATGGGCCCTTTGTAATCCTTCTTTGGCTAATCTATCCGTGTATCCACCGTAGAATTAGCTGACCTCTTCATATGATTAACCTTTGATGGCATGACAAAGATTCTTGAATCTCCAAGATAATGCTAGCCTAATTTTATTTTACTGTCCATTTGAGGCCGCAAAGGAGAGCTTTGGCCTCAGTCCTATTTTGTAATGATTTTACAGTTTGGAATAGCTACTGCTACATCTTACATTGGATTTAAAAGCATGCTTTTAGAAGGCCCAAAACCGGCCCATATTGTCTTGAGCCTTGCTGGTATAGTTGTTTGAATTTCGTTAGGATCGTTAGGTTCGAATCTTAAGCCAGAAGATTAGACATGATAGCATGAGCCGAGTCCTAAACTGACTGGGGCTGAAGAACAAGGTCCACCCAGGCCGGCCCAATGGGCCCTTATCGTAGGCACAATTCTGGCCAAATGCTTTGGCAGGGCCAATTTATCCATGTTCCATTTAGCCCATAGGGATGATCATATGCATCCCTATGAGCAGGGGCGGAGCCAGGAATTTGCCCCAAGGGGCGCAAACAACTCATCAAATTTGTGCAGCTCAATTACAGTTTCCATGTAGAAGATGTCAAATATCTCATGTTTCAAGCTCATTTTTTACTAATGCTCCGTTTCTCTTGACATAAAATTGGTGCAAAAACAAATTTTACACCCATTTTTACACTAAAAATGAGCATAAAATTTGTTTTACGTCCATTTTACGTTAAAAGAAACAGAGCCGTAAGAATGTTCCACCACACAATCACAACTTGCAAAACTGCTATAGGACTTAAAATTCTACAAGACTTACAATCAGAATGATCCAAGCTTGACTGACCATAAAAACATTAGTTCTGCAAAATTGGATAGAATAAGAAGGTGTCACTATAAAAAAAAACTAGGTGTGTTGAATTTAGCAAAAGTGGAGTGTTGCTATCAAAATCAGCACACCAATAATAAACCTTTTTACATTGGTGCTGCTATAAAAAAAGTATAGCTGTTTTTAAAGACCTTAAAAACCCAACTTTTTAAAACCATTGAGTAGCATAGTTTCAATTTTGACCGAATAACAAGGGTTTCTTCTTGGACAAGATTTCTAAAAAGATGACATAAAGTAGTCATGCATATGTTTGGTTCCAAAAATGCCCTTCTTAAAAGACCTTTACCCAACTCAAGGGGGGCAGCTGCCCCCTTACGCTACATGTAGCTCCGCCCCTGCCTATGAGTAAACTGTTAGAATACATCACATCTCACAAGATCTGACCATTGAGTCATCGAGGCATTAGATGAGGCAATTGTTAGATTAGGTAGGTGGGTTAGATTAATATTATTTCTTCCTATAAAGCTCATCTTTATGTTCTTATGTTTAACTTTTGGTGTGCTTTATATAAGCACACATTAGAGATCATTGTAGGAATTCAACTGTAGTGAAATCCAATCATTCGACATGAAACAGAATCTAGGTTCAAGTATTGATTGTTGCATACAAAGAAAACTTGGTTTAGGCCCTGTTAGTTTTGGATTTTAACAATTGATTTTGACTCCAAAACTGGTTATTGGACTCAAAATTGAACAGAGTTTCGAGTCCAATGACCAGTTTTGTACTCAAAAGCAATTCTCAAAATTCAAAACGAAAAGAGCCTTATAACAACCAGATTATTCATCATTGGTATGTTTTTGTTAGTTTTGGATGGAGGGGGTTTACTGGTGAATTCTGTGGCATCTAATACAGTTGGACATTTATGCGGAGTTTGAGATTAAAAACGAGACTTTGGAAGCGATGATCGAAGCTGATGTTGGGTACAACTGCAGTACCAGTGAAGGTGCCGCTGGAAGAAGCTCGTTGGGGCCATTTGGGCTGCTGGTACTCGCCGATCAGAGCCTTTCTGAGCAGACAGCTGTATATTTTTACATCGGAAAGGGCTCTGATGGGAACCTCAAAACCTTCTTCTGCCAAGATGAATTAAGGCATGCCTCTGATTTCTATTTTGTCTCTGCTTATCTATATTCCTTATCAATCCATGACACTGAATTTGCATTGCTTGCAGGTCTTCTAAGGCGAATGACCTTGTCAAAAGAGTATACGGGAGCACTGTCCCTGTTCTCTCCGGTGAAAAATTCGCCGTTAGAATACTAGTAAGTTGATAATTTCATAACTGAAATGGATTTGATGCTATCAGTAAGTTGATAATTTGAAAACTTGTATGGATTTGATGCTAATAGTTAGTTGATAATTTGATTACTTGAATGGATTTGATGCTACTAGTAAGTTGATAATTTGATAATTTGAATGGATTTGATTCTTAAAATGTTTGGAAAAATTGATTTACATGGGAATTGCTATTATCTAGGTTGATCATTCGATTGTCGAAAGCTTTGCTCAAGGCGGGAGGACGTGCATTACTTCACGGGTGTACCCAACAAAGGCCATCTACGGTGGGGCTCGAATCTTCCTCTTCAACAATGCCACCGGAGCCGACATTACGGCAACATCAGTCAAGATCTGGCAGATGAACTCCTCATTCATTCACCCTTACAGTGATCAAAGCTGGAAAGATGAGTGATTTCACTGCATTTCTTATACCCCCTACATTGCCTCAGCCTTCAATTTCCTTATCATTCATTCATCTTCCCTTCATGATCTCATGTATGCTATTTCACTTGTCAACATGCTATTCAACTACTTGCATGTGTAGCAAATTTTGTTGCAGCAAAGAGAGTAAAATTGTTAGGCACTTAGGCTATTAAATCAGACTTTTCCTGATCCAAAATTAGATTTTGGATATAGGTTGCGATTATTTTTTTATTGGCAACACCGGGTTTTGATTCACATCAAATACAAAACGATCAACACCAAATGATCAATAGAGAAAAAAAAACAGTGCTAATTCCCTTTTGTTTGTCTCTTCCTCTGTTCCCAAAAAACCGAAGTCCTTTTTTTTTACATGGACTTCCTATTTTACAGGGAATTCTCAAAAAATAAAAAGAAACAAACTTATCCTTATCTAGAATCCTAAGAATCCTACGCCATCATCTACTCTTGTAGATCGTTGCACACTTGCACCCCTTCCTGCCTCCACGAGACTCCTTTAACTTTGGCATGCTAAGAGTCCTAGCTATTTTGTATTTCATGGACAACAATCCATCTTCAATCCAAAATTATTTTAGTTGTTATTAGCTATCTCCCAACAGTACAAATCGTATGGGACTGCACTCCTTTTTGCCAAGTAACCTGCTTAGTCACCCGCCATGTCATCTGCCACTTGTTCAATGAATTTTTGCCCAACATGCCAAAACTCGCCACATCTTCCAATGGCCAAAAAGACACGTGGGACCTTGGGATTTCGTTACCATGTGTGGTACCTCTAATTGGGCCCACATTTTACCACGATCCACCATGATCATTTCCACCCCTAACCATAATGGTTGGAGTGAACTAGCAAATCATATTTATTTAAGTTATTGGGTGAGATGTTTTGGGCTCATCATTTGCTATGTTATTGATGTTTATAGTGTCTTTGGGTGGCCATGTTTTGCAACCGTGAGTTTTTTTCCCATGGAATATTAGTTTACCAAGTGGTGAGAGTGGAATAGGGAGGGTGGGAGAGGGAGATGCATGAGGGGACGTGAGTGAGAAGAGGGTGAGAAGTCCTTGAAAACAGAGATGAGGGGGAGGGGGGGCAACTCCAGGGATGTTGATAGACCCAGATGGTCCGAAAGTTAATAGACAGGATTTGGGCACAACAACTGAAATTGAACCATGGTCACTGGATCCATATGCTAAGATCCAAAATTATTTTGGATTGTGAGCCAGACACAGCCACAAAATCTGATGCAGCATCCTAGATCCGAATGGAGGGCTTTGCTTATTTATGTCTATTCATGAGGTATTTTTCTAACATTTACAAACCATGTTCAAAACAACCAACAAAATTAATTTTTTACCCTTTTTTTATGGGGATTCTCCTCTCGTTCGAGGTTCTTCCCTTTTCCCTCCTATATCCATAATCACTAGTTGTATACAATGTAAGGACCTAAAACACCCCGATGGATCTGATTCGAACTAGGTTGTTACCCAAACTCATACAATAGGATCCGAAACGCCATACAAAAATGATCTAACCAATAAGTGGTAAGAACAGTTTGTGACAAAGACATCGTTGGAACCGATCCAAAGGATGACACTGCTGCTCTCCTTACTCATGCCCTCTCAAGCCTTTCTTTCTCCTACCCTCCTTACTCTTGTCTCGCCACTTGGGATGCTAATATTCCATGGAAAAACTTTCATAGTTGCCAAACATTGCCTATGGGTAGTTGAAGTTAATCTCATTTCAAAATGGGACACTGTGGTCTCTTTGAAATTATGCCAACTATATATAATTTGAAGGTATATGTTAAACTACTATAACCATTATATTCAGATATGAATAAGACTCTACATATAACAACATACACAAGCAAATTTAGAGGTATGCAAAGAGGGGCCCTAAGTTTCTTGTATGGCTAATTCTCTTAATTATAGAGTTGGGCACACAAACATACGCAAGTAAGTTTAGAGGTATGCAAAGAGGGGCCCTAAGTTTCTTTTATGGCTAATTCTCTTAATTATTGATTTGGACACACACACACAATAATTCTTTAAAGAAAATGTTTAACTTAGAGTTATTTCATGAAACTATGAAACTAACTCTAGCGTATCAACGTATAAGCATGAATGTTGTGTGCAAGCAAAATTAAGCAATAAATTTGTAAAAAGAGTAAAAAATATAGATTTATTAGTGTTAGTGCACACATATTTGTGATAGAAGATGAGAATTTCTTACAAAGTAATTTAAAACCTTTTCCAAAACTCATGGACAGGCTATAAAAACAAAATACTGCTTGAGATGGTTAGTACTATTGTAGTAAGCTATAAATTCCCAATTAAATTATGGGTGAAGCGTCTCTTACTAATGGTGATATAGGTAAAAAAAAATTTATTCAATGAGTTTACAGCTACATAAGGAAGGAGAGATTGAAGATGATGTTAACCATAGAATAAGAGCAAGTTGGTTGAAGTGGAGGCTTGCCTCAGGAATTCTGTGCGACCGTAAAATCCCTACCAAGTGAAGGGAAAGTTTTATAAGACAACTGTGAGGCCAGCCATGCTGTACGACTCAGAATGTTGGGCCACCAAGAAGCAGCATGTGCATAAGATGAGTGTGGCGGAGATACGAATGCTTAGATGGATGTGCAGCCACACAAAGTTAGATATAATTAAAAATGAAGACATTCATAAAAAGGTGGGGGTGGCACCAATTGAGAAGAAGATGAGAGAGCACCGCTTAAGATGGTTTGGACATATCCAACGTAGGCCTTTGGATGCTCCGGTGAGAAGAGGCAACTCGTGCCTAATTGATGGAGTAAAAAGAGGTAGGGGCAGACCAAAAACAACATGGGTAGAAACAGTGAGGAAAGACTTGATAGCTATGAACATAACATAAAACATGACCTTAGATAGGATAGAATGGAAGAAAATGATCCACGTAGAAGAACCCAACTAGAACCAGGATTAGAGCTGGGTAGATTCCTTTTACCTTAATGAATTTTTTTTATAAAGGATTCATTTAGCCGACCCCAACTAGGTTGGGACAAAGGCTTTGTTGAGTTGAGTTGAGCATACAATGAGTTTAAATAAACTCTTTGTGAACAGTTAAAAAGAAAAAAAAAACTAAATTTAAAATATTTAAAAATGTGAAGGTCTATTGCCTGCTTTGGACCCTTCACAAAAAACAAAAAAAAAACATCAAAAGCAAGTTCTAACAGAATAAGATTAGTGTTCTTAGGATATGCTCAAAATTGCAGAGCTTATAAATTCCTATGTTTAGAATCTAATTCGTTAATAGAAGTATGTTGAATGCTTAGAGCATTTATCAATCAAATATGTGAATACGTTGGAGATTAAGATAAAATCTTTAAAAAAATCATTGTAATTACCATTTCCATGGACCACAAGAAGATAATCCACTAGTTGGAATTGATACAAATCAATATGATCCGCAAGAAGGAATTTAAACTTAGGAGAAGTAAAAGATGAAGAGTTAAAAAAGACTTGGGGCCATGAATGTTCACATATAATTTAGAGGAACCTATAAATTTTTAAGAGGTTATGTCACTTCCTGATGCAAAAATATGAAAAAAAAACAGAAGCAATGGATGATGAAACTGAATTTATAAAAGAGTAAAATACTTACACATTAACAAGGTTACCACCTAACACTAAAATATTGGGTAGTAAGTGGATATTAAAGAAGAAACTCAAACCAGGTGGAAGCAATGAAGCATAGGTGAATATGAGGCAAGATTGGTTGCTAAAACGCTTAAACAAAATGAAGGCATTGACGATTTTGAAACTTACATATCTTTCATGAACATAATGAGTATTAGAACTATGTCAGACTTAACATCTATATATAATCTAGTGATAAACCAGATGAATTTAAAAATTACTTTTTTTATGAAGGGCTTTCTTTCTCTTTGACCCAGTCTTAAACCCTACACCTCATGGCAACATGAGTACTTATTGCCTCTACCACTAGAGCATGTACTAAAAATTACTTTTTAAATGAAAAATTAGAAGAGAAATCTATATTTATCAACCTAAAGGTTTGTTGAATTTAGACAAGAGAATAATTTTTTTAAGAGGAATGCTAAGGACAAGCGGTTACTATCCCGCTTGAAACTATGCGGCTAATTATTTGCCGACCACACATGTTTGCTTTACCCGGAATACACCCTCAAGCGCTAGTTTCTTTTCCGGATTAATTTCTCCTATATTTTCGTTAAAAGTTTTTCTTTCCTTTTCATTTGCTACATCAACAGACCCGCACCCAGGGCATCAGTCTCTCTCTCTCTCTCTCTCTCTCTGCTTCAAGACATGTCCATGGCTTCTCTAGCTGCTGAAGGAAAACCCATGGGGCGTGAGAATGCATCGGAGGTGGGGACAAATGGGGTGATCATGGATGCAGATGCAATAGGCGAGCTAGAGATGTCATATATCATGACCATAGTTGCCAGAAACTCCTTGGGCGGGTGGGGGACCCGTTTCCCCTAAAACACGTTTATCGTGGGTGGGAAATCCATTTCCCTAAAATGCGGGAAACACGTTTCTGAAACGTTTCCGAAACATGATACAAATATTGGAGAAATGTTTCCGAAATGCATGGGAAACATATGAGAAACTTATGTAAATCATGTGTAAACGCATGAAAAATATATTTGACTTGTAGAAAACACATGTGAAACGTTTAGGAAACATGTGTGTAACTTATGAAAATCATTTTGGAAAAAACACATCAAAAATTGTGGAATAGATATTAAAATAGAACACAATAGCATATATTTTAATAAAAATAAAAATAAGAAAAATAAAATAGAAATTTGAAATTAACAAAAGTTGAATCTATAAAACCACATATTTTGTGTTTTCGTTGTGTTTCATTTGTGTTTTTTCTATTGTTTTTGAAACACTTCTAATGCGTTTCCTAAGACGTTTCTCATACAATTTTCTATTGTCTTCTCGTTTCTCATTTCCCCTGTATTTTTTTCATGCGTTTCCCGTTTCCATTTCACGTTTCGTTTCCCACCCTAGTAACTATGATCATGGCCATCAGACATATGGGGTGATCATGGATGCAGCTGCAACAGGCGAGCCAGAGAAGTCATATATCACGACCATCAATCCTTTTTGCTCCCTTCCTTACCGCTCTTTCTTACTTCCAAAATAGCCCACCAACACTCTAGTATTCTCGCTATGATCCAGTTGTAGAGATCTGGTAATAAATTTCAGCACCATGAATTCATGTATTAATAAATAGTAGCAACAAAAGGCACTAACAAAATACACAATAACAGCAGCATCATCGTCATCAGCATCCATACAATTCATGATATGATATGTGCAATTTATGAGCAAAACCAAAATAGAGAATTACCTTTTGAACATTGCCTCAAATCCTTTCTTAGATATGCCTTCTTCCTCTCAAACTCTTTCAAAAAAGTTGTAAGCATAGCATTTACAATTTCCACTAAAAAGGCACAGTTGTAGATAGTCGGACTGAATTTGCAATACACACAATGTCTAGCCTTTTGTCTACAGCAGCATTTAGGTGCTGGCACAACCACTGGTTCGCCTTGTTGAACAACAAAGGGCTATTAACTCCTTCAACACACCTGCCTTTCCAGTACATGTTGGCCCTTAAATTACCAGAAGGAATCCTCTCTTATCCAATCCTAAGGCAGTTGCTCTTAGTATAAAAGATAAATTCAAGAGAAAACGAACTGGTGTAGAGCTCTTGAAAAGGGGTGAAGATGGGAAATACTGCATACACTTTCAGCTGCAGTCTATGCTATTACATAAAGACAATGTTTACAGGGCAACAAGGTGCGAAGATATACATGAGATCGTTTACACATTCTGGTGGCTTGCATATGCAAAACGTAATGGTAGAGATAAGTATTGCAGGTGGTAAAGGCAAGCCAAAGTAAAGTTTTCCTCAAATGTAGAGTTCATCATGGAATAGGAAACATGTAGTCTTACACTCCTTTTTTTTTTTTTTTTTGGTGATCAGCAAGTCTTACACTCTTATTCCTAGCTAGTCGTTAACACTTAGTTGGGAATCATGACACAGTAGTCTTTAGTAAACCACCCAACTTTGTTTCACCCCACTCAGCCAGATATTGTGCTCCATCTATTTTAATTGTCCTTTTTCATATCCAAATAAGAGTGAAACAACAACAATGGAAGGATTTTTCTCCTGCAAACCATTCTGTTGGAGTAGCATAAATGCTTTGCAATTGCGCTTACATTTGTGCATCGACTAATCCTTTAATCCGATCAATGGTCACACTCTTGTCAAAGAGCTTGGAAAAGGTGGGACCACCATGGCAGGACTCGAAAGCTACACTGATACTACAGCCATCCCCCCTTATTGTTGACAAAGTCCTGAGTGCAAGATGTTGCACTTACTACCCTGCTATCACATGTTCTTACACAAACCATGTCTCCCAGCTAGAGGGTAGTAGGAGAAAATCGATTAGTCCCCTCAACTCTGAACAAAACCAAATGTCGATGAGTCCTTTCAACTCTGAACAAAGCCAAATGCATCTCGCCTCAGAGAACTCTCCCCGGATCTCTGAAGAGGCAAAATCTGATGCCATCGCCCTCGTACGCTGGGAGATCAAATTCACCACGCGCTTATTCAGATCCCTACAACCAATAGGGTCCCAGTTTTGGTAGCCGAGGATGGAACCAGCAGGAGGACCACGACCAGCCTTCTCCTTCCTCTTATTCTTCGTCTTCCTCTTCTTGTTTTTCTCGGAGGGGATGCTGGTTTGCCGTGTAATAGAAGGAAAACAGAGAAGGTAGGGAAATAAAATAAAAAGAAAACAGAAATTACAGGCTGTTGCTACTCACGAATAGGACGGGGAAATTAATGCGAAAGACGAGAAAAAAATGAAACTACTCCTCCCTAGCTGACATGGGACGATGTGCCCACATGTCTGGTCGGCCAATAGCTGGCCGCGTAGTTTCAAGGGGGATAGTAACCGCTTGTCCTTAGCATTCCTCAATTTTTAAACTAAATAAATATTTGGATGGTCTAAAATTAGCACCTATAAAATGAAATAAAATATAAATAAATAACAGATAAGAAAAGTAGTCTCAAAAGTAGTAAGTAAAATATTACATGTTCAAAAACGAACTCGTGGTTCATGTGTTATTATATCTCTTTGTATGTTGATGATTTATAAATATTTGGTTTAAACATTGAAGTAGTCAATAGTTTGAATACCTTTTCCAAGCATTTAAGATCAATGATTTATAGGACTTATAAATATGATATTGGGTATAAAGGTTATAAGTTAATATGAAAATATTATTGCATAATTCAATCTCATTACATACAGAAAATTTAATAAATTTGATTGTGAACCGCATGGTCTCATAGTAGATCACTAAAAAAACTAAACAGGAATAATATTAAGCCAGTTAATTAATCAGAGTATAAGGTGTAATATATGTAGCCATTCAAAGTTGAATTTTTCTAAGATCCATTGCTCGATTTTGCATGCTCTGCTCCCAAAATGCAGAGAGACGTGACATGTACTAGACCAGATATTTCTATAGGTAATTTGAGTAGATATATCAGTGATCTTAGTATTGAAAATTGGAAAAGAATATATAGAGTATTGAGATATTTATAGGGTAGAATAAATTATGGATCGTAATATTCTGATACTGATCCTTCAATTTTAGAATGTTATAGTGATTGAAATTAGGTATCAGGAAAGGTTTTCAAATCTACATGTAGATAGCTACACATTAGGAGGTGTAGTTATTTTTTTTTATCATCTAAAGAAAACTGAATCGCTATGTGATTAATGCGGGTGCTTAAGAGGGAAGAAGAAGAAAATTACAACTCAAGAACACAACAAGAAAAGAAGAAGAAAATGGGAGCAAAGCTCAACCCAATTGATATTCCATCAATTACATAAGTTAATCAACATCCAAAATCCCCTCTAAAGATGATTTCTAACTCTTTAAATAAAAGAAAACCAAAGCAAATTCGTTCAAGATCCTCCACTAGCTAGCTTAGGGACTAACATAACATTAATTGCATTGGAACTCACTAACTTTGACTGTTTTGGGAACCCACAGACACAATCCACAAAAACTACCATAACTTTCTGCCCTCTTATCCAATTTTCAAGCAGAAATACTTGTTGGAAAGATCTCAAAGAGACCTACAACTTTGTAGTTTACCACTTTCCATAATTCTTCCATTTAGAAGCTCAAAAATCAGGTTCAAAACTTGCCAGCAACATTAATGAGGGACTGCACCTTGGAACTCCACTAAAACCACCTAGGCATGACATGGCTGCCATGTTGGCACTGCATCATTATCTCCGGGTGAGAAAGAACTCGCCCCGGAGTTCTCATCAAGCTCTCCATGATAAGTTGTCAAGTCTTTATCATTGAAGTTGGGTGAGTATTGATATTTGGAGGGAGCTCAACCTTGAATGCATTATCCCCAATTTTTTTAAGCACTTGAAAAGGGGCATCCACACGATCTTGAAATTTGCTAAACTTTCTTGGTTCAAGAAAACTAGCCCTCGAACCTTGAAGTATCGAAGAATGATCCTCAATTGAAACTTCCTAAGATCAAACTCCGCTTCATAATCTCCATGAAGAAGTGATAATTTGTCTAGATTTTGAACATGTTTGAATATATAAATATCAACTGTGAGCTTCAATGTAGGATCGAATAAAAATGGATCGATGTAATTGGATGAAAAAATCGATGTAATATTTTTGTATTCACCCATCACTTCAATATCCTTCGGTTCACCTAATATGCAATCGGATCCAATTTCTTTGGTGATGAATTCATTGAATTGCCGTTGAAGTTCCTCGTACTCCTCGTTAGTTTCAACAACAAGTAGAGCATTGAATTTACCATTAGCATTGGTCTCTTGATCAAATTCGTTCGTGGAAATAAAAAAGTTACTCTCATATCCTTTCTTGAACCATGCAATCCGATACGGCTTTGGATGTTCTTCGGTTTTGAGCTTGTGCTTGTTCACCATTTTATGAGATACGATATTCTCACAACTCCCACCATCTATCACAATGGAGCAAACCTTGTCATGAGATTCGCATCGAGTCTTGAAAATATCGGAACGAAGCTAATCATCATCGGATTCAACCTTTGGTGTAGCAAGTGCTCTTTGGATCACCAAACTTTCTCCTTCTTTGGGTTCGATTTCTTCATTTTGTATGCCATCTTCCTCATCATATATGGGTTGATTTGAATAGTCAATAAGATCCTCATGGTCTGATTTGAATCATCAACAAAATTATCATCATTTTCTTCATCACCGAAGGCAACTACTTGCCTCTTTGGACAATCTTTGAAACGATGGCCAACTTGACCACACTTGAAACAAGCATTTGAATTGTTGGGATGATTGGGCTGATTTCCAACTTGATGTGTAGGGGCTGATTTTGTAGAATTTTTGTTGCAATATTCGGACCTCGACTTTGTACCTCCACCATGTGAAGATTCACCTTTAGAAGAAGGATAGAGACTACGAACGTTCACATACTTTTTAGCACCACGATGAGAAAGCTTAGCCTTCACCTTCAAGGCTAGTTGATAAGCATCATTGACGCTCAATGATCGGTGCATTTCCACCTCATCACGGAAAACTTCAAACCATCAACATACCTTGGCACAAGTTGATCTTCACCCTCTTGAATATCATTACGAGCCATGAGTTTGTAGAATTCTTCGGTGTAGTCCAACACACTCTTGGATTTTTGGCGTAGGTTGTTGAATTTAGAAAAGATAATTTGAGAAAAATCCAACGGAAGAAATTTCTCCTTAAGCCTTGACTTCATTTTCTCCCAAGAAGAGATCTTACGCTTTCCTTTGCGAATTTTCATCTCTTGAACCTTATCCCACCATTTTGAAGCGTAGCCATGAAGCCTTGTAGCCACAAGCTTCACACGTTGGCTTTCGGGTGTCTCCTTGTAATCAAAGAACTTCTCAATGGCACTAAGCCATTCAAGAAACTCTTTGGGTTGTAGACGACCATGGAACTCCGGCAAGTCAATCTTGACGGTGTCGAAATCACGATAGAACCTTCCCAACCTAGCCTCCTCACGAGTATTGGCGAAGGGATTCACATCGGATTCATCACTAGAACCTGCACGGCTTGATCCACCACGCTCACTACGAGCCTCTCGGCGTTCAAGACGCATGGTAAGTTGTTCAACTTGTCTTTGAAGCGCTTGAAGTTCATCATCTCTTTCATCTCTCAAATCTTCCATCATTTGGTTACCACGCCTTCCTCTACCTCTTCGTGCCGCCATGAAAATCAAATCCAAGCTAGCCCAAGAGAGTATTGTTGGCTCTGATACCGGATAATGCGGGTGCTTAAGAGGGAAGAAGAAGAAAATTACAACTCAAGAACACAACAAGAAAAGAAGAAGAAAATGGGAGCAAAGCTCAACCCAATTGATATTCCATCAATTATATAAGTTAATCAACATCCAAAATCCCTTCTAAAGATGGTTTCTAACTCTTTAAATAAAAGAAAACCAAAGCAAATTCGTTCAAGATCCTCCACTAGCTAGCTTAGGGACTAACATAACATTAATTGCATTGGAACTCACTAACTTTGACTATTTTGGGAACCCACAGACACAGTCCACAAAAACTGCCATAACTTTCTGCCCTCTTATCCAATTTTCAAGCACAAATACTTGTTGGAAAGATCTCAAAGAGACCTACAACTTTGTAGTTTGCCACTTTCCATAATTCTTCCATTTAGAAGCTCAAAAATCAGGTTCAAAACGGGCCAGCAACATTAATGAGGGACTGCACCTTGGAACTCCACTAAAACCACCTAAGCATGACATGGCTGCCATGTTGGCACTGCATCAGTGATGCACTAAGTCAGAGTGCATTTCAGCATCTCTAGCAGGTAAATATATTAATCATATTATATGAATGAAGCAATTATTAAAGAATATATCATTTTTTGAGAAACCTATGCAGCCAATGATATTATTTTATGACAAGAAGTCAGCATTATATTTTGCAACAAATAAACGCTTTATAAAAGAATCTAGACTTACCTAAATGAGGATATTATCATATTTGAAAATCAGTAAAGAAGGATAATTAAAGTATTATTAGAATATCTTCTAACGGATGAAATGCTAGCAGACCCTCTTAATAAAGCATTACCAAGGGATAGAATATGAGAAACCTCGATTGAAATGGTATCCTTAATTGTAAAATGAGTCATCTGAGTGAGAGACTACTCTCTAATGGTGTTATCTTTTAAATACAAAAAGTTATGCGATAAGAATTCATAGTGAGGAGTGATAGCTTTTAAATACAAAACTTCATGTGATAAGAATTCATAGTAGGAGTTCTCTACTGTCAAATATAATAATAGTGGTAAAAAAGGGAATGAAATGAGTGTTTGAAGACATTTCCTACCTTGTAGAGGTGTTTCAGTATTCACAGAAATTGCCAATGTGGGAAAACATGATGTGGGAGACTTTAGCATCACGACATATGAAACTCCAAGAAAAACCCACTCCCTTCTGTCATGGAACAAACCTTTCAACCCCACATCAAAATGTAATTGTACATGAGAAGTCCTGTGCTCCAATTCAATAAATACTGCAGCACTAGCATTCATTCTTGGGGAAGAGATTCGATGAGCCCAAGAATCTAATGGTTGCAGAATAATAACACCCCATGAATCGCTTTGTGTTTTAATGCTGGACCAAATCCACTGTTTTTAGAACAAAACATTAGCCACACCAAAAAAGCAACCGTTTTTGGTTACCGAAAACCACATGGATGCTAGCCACAGCCTGTCCCCCGCAGTTTACTGTGTTGAATATATCAAATCCAACTTCTTCCAGTGCTTGACTTTGGCACTTGAACTCATGAGACAAAAGCGTACATGGAAAATTCTCATAATGTAGGAAGAGAAAGGGAAGTCATGACAGGAATAAAGACATTTGTGTGATCTCAAAAGGCCGAGGGGATGGGTTTTGTTAATTAAAAGAAACAGAGAGAAACTAAAAACTGTATAAGCAAGTTATTTGTTGTCTAGGATTTATAACTTTATTGCTGGTTCACTGCGGGTTCCAGACTCAGATTTGCAGATACAATCACTCCCATCTTGTTTGCCACTTCTCAGTTCTAATTATTGATGTTCCCATGTCTCCTCTCCTTGTTTCCATGTAATGTGAATGAATGTGTGAACATGGCTAGTAGTACAGACATTTAGGATGTGAGGGGTAGCGAAAACAAACGAAAAAAAAGCTAAAATCATAACAACATAATAACATTGGCATCAACAAAAACTAGATTATTGTGTGAAGAGATGGTCTACTCTGATACCTGAAGAGAGAGAGAGAGAGAGAGAGAGAGAGAGAGAGAGAGAGAGAGAGAGAGAGAGGAAATTTATCCTTCTCTTTTTTTTTGGCAAAATGAAAGTTATGTATGATAGATCACTTGAATTGGAATCAAAGCACGTGGAATTAATGGACACTGCACATGGGAACATGCAGAAGCAAGAGGGAGAAAGAGACAATGGTATAGTACAGAGCAAGCATGGGATGATTTACTTGAAATGGAACCCAGATAAAAAAAAAACTAATATGGTGGAAAGTTTTGAAGAAATATGCAGAAAACAGCCACTCCACATGCATTTAAGCTTTTTTATTGTCTTGATGACATATACATATACATTAAGGCTGAGAATAATATGGAGATGAAAATAAAAGACTCTCAGTCTCAGGTACAAGTTTTGGTTTATTCATCTCCCACTATCTAAAAACAACTAATATGGCACTGTGTTGCTTTTCTCTCCTGCAAAAGTGGGCTGTTTTGAAATTGCCTAGCAAATCCCGGCCCCTAAAATGTATCATTTCCCTCTAAACTGTGGAAATAAAAAAATAGGAAAATTTTGTCCTCAAGAAATGTTTTTCTTGCAATCCAAACAGGACAGTATGGTTCTCCCTTATAAGATGTGTCATTGTTCTCCATTGGGCCACCATTTTTAATAGCGCAAGTAGACAACCACGTCCATGTGAGAGTGGAGTGGTGGACGAGATGTGTTGGTGGTTGGACTGTGATCTCAACCACAGCTGCCGTTCGCATCATCCATTTTTAGTTAATAAAATTTATGAGCTTTTATAGGGTGTCAACAAGCAAAAGAGAGTATTTTTTAAATAGTGGGGGCCTACTCTAAAGGATGATCCAAACCATTCATTTCTTGGGCCCTCTAGTAAATAAAATCATCTCCATAGGATGATCCTAACCTGAAAATCATCTTTGCAGGATGTCATGTCATCCCCTATAAATCAAAGTGTTGGGATCATCCTCTGGAGTGAGCCCACTAAATTTTTTTTAGACGGAAATGATATAGTCTACCCTTTTTTTTTCCCAGGCCACCCCTTGTAATGTAAAATGACTAGTCGGGGTGGCCCAAGGAAGAAAAGGGACCGACTATACCACTTCCCTTTTTAAAAGGTACGAGCTTGTATGTGGGTAGACCGGGTAACCTGCGCGGGTACGGGTAAGAAATACCGGCGCGGGTACGGGTAGCCTTTCATGAACCCAGAACCCACCCGGGCGGGTACGGGTATACCCGCGGGTAACCTGGCAAATTTATAGAAAAAAAAATAAAAATAAAATAATATATATATATATATATGAGAAAACGGTTCCTACACATATGTGTAGAGAGTTCTCTACACACTAGCTTAAAATATAGTGGGGGCCCACATTGTTTGGGTGATCCAAGCCATCCATTTTAAAGGCCCTCATATAAATAGGGTGTCTACAAAAAATCAGATCCATAGGATCATCCCAACCCTACGATTTGTGGAGGTAAAATGGATGTCTTTAAACCTTCACAAATTAGTTCATTTTTTGCCTCCAAAGTTCGAATGGTTAGGATGATCCTATTGATTTGATTTTTTGTGGACACCCTATCTATGAGAGGGCCTTAAAAATGAATGGTTTGGATCACCCAAATAATGTGCCCCCACTGTATTTTAAGCTAGTGTGTAGATAACTTATCTACACATGTGTGTAGGAACCGTTTTCTCTATATATATACCAAAAGAAATTATATGATGAATGGGTGTATGAACACATAAAGGTGGTGCGATGGATGTACAAGCCTTGATATTTAATCTAACAACAGCTTCTTAACATGTCAGCTGCTGTTGGTTCAAGTATCAAGGATTGGATGATGAGTACATGTTTATACGCCCATTTATCATACAATTTTTCATTTACATTAACAAGGGTTTGTTTTGGTACAACCAAATATACCAGTCACATAGTCTAATTGCTTTGACTTGTTTTGTTGGCCCACCCACATAGTCTATTTTTTACTGTTTAGTGTTTAGGCCTTAAGAATAAAAAGTTGAAAACCGAATGGCGGGTAATCCGCGGGCACTAAACCCCAACCCAGACCCACCCGTGGGTCACGGGTACGGGTATTTTTTTTTGCGGGTAATGAAATTGGTATCCGTACCCCAGCGGGCCAGGTGTACCCGCGGTACGGGTTCCATTTTGCCAGATCTATATGTGGGGACGAAATCTAGAAAGACCCAAAAAAAAAAAAAAAAGGTATGGGAGACTCACTCTCTCTCATTGTAGGATTTGTAGGTGTAGCACGTGAGGTTGATTGTTGTACCAAGTCCTTGAGCAAGTAGGAGCATGGCGATAGAAAGTATACTTTACACCTCTTCTCTCATGTCTAAATGCAAGTAGAGGATTACACAATCTATAGCTATCCAGAAAATAAGGATACCATGTGCCCACGTGTCGTTCCCTGTTCCCCTTACCATATATCTAGAAAATATGGAAACCTCTTCTCCCTCGCCCCAACCAAGCTCGAAAACAAACCAACCTCAAATCATACCCGTCCAATAATATTTTCTCTGACACACCTCTTCTACTCCCTCGCCTCTATTTATTCCCCCCCCCTCTTTCTCCCCATCAAAACCCCCCTCGCATCTCGCAACCATGATCGACTCCACCTCTATTCCAGACCTCGAACACAGCCCCACCTCTTACCCCTCTCTTCTCCCCAATCACCTCCAAAATGCTGGAATCCCCTCCGATCGCCGGAGATCCATTAGGGTTTTGTCCCTCGCCTTCTCTCTCGCCCTCGTCTTGGCTTTACTCACACTCATTCTCAACGGAAATACCAGATCGGACCAACCTCCGGCGGCAGAGGGTTTTTTTTTCTGATTTTACCATTTTGACATCCAATGTAGAGAATTTATGATTTTAGACTTTAGAAATAAAAATCAGTTAAAATTGAGTGAAAATCAACACAATTGAGGTTCTCATTTTCTTCTAATTACTGTTTTTTCCACCCTCTTATCTCTGTTTTATGGATTTTCTTTTCAATGGTTCCATCTTTACAATGAAATTATATGCATTAGAAGGGAAAAAAGTATCTACAGTTCAAACTTATCATTGAGTTCTTTACATCTCTCTGACTTGCAATCAGAATGATTTCTCTGAAAGTGGAGTCTTTCAATGCATTGTAACTAAATGTCATTTATGCCCTCCGTTTTATCAATAATCCCCCAAACATTAAGATTGACTCCCACTCTCACTCCTATTATTTAAGCTTTTAACTTTTTGGTTCTTGAATAAAATTTCAAATTTAGAAACAAATTTGATTCTCTTCATGATTCATAAGAATCCATCCTCCACAAGCTTTTACTGATTTTTATATAGTATGTGTGGAAATGTTGTCTCCACTTCCTTATTTGATAATGGCTCTCCTCACTTTATTAAACACTTTGGGTCCCCCTCTCTCGGTCTCCATATCATTATTAGAAGATAAGTGATATATAGTAACCCCCCTTCAGTGTATTTATTAGAAGATTAAGTGATATATAGGGATCTCTAATGCTTTCACCACGCCAAGTCAAGTCTCCCTCTTTCCCCACCTCCTCACACAGATGGGTTCTTGAATATTCCATGGAATAATTTTTCATGATTGCACAACATGGTCTAAGCTAAAGATTGGGTTCTTGTTACCAAAATGTGGGGTGCAGACATTATTTCCCTCCAACACCATGTCGGTCGCCTCAAGATTTCACATCTATGCTCCTCTATGCTTAAAAGTTGTCTTTTAATGTGAGAGTGACTTCCTGCGGGGAGGTTTGGATGCATGGATTTTAAATTCGTAAATTCCTAGATCTTACAAGTTAGAGTCTAGATTTTATAAGCTTAAACATGGATTTTACAATCTCGAAAATGTACCATCCGATTCTAGAATGTCCTAGGTTATAAAATCCTTGTATCGAAACGGCCAGTACCTAAGCTGAATCTTATTTACATTGTGGCCCATCAAATGGACGGTTTGGATCAACCTATGGTGTGGCCCGTACAATATATTTTTGAAAAATATTAGACTATATATATGAGCTTACACCATCTAAAATCTCGACCCTTGCCAACAGCATTTTTCAATGGCTGAGATCCCTCTTTCACCCTCAACTAACAAAATGAAAACAGGTCCACTGTTCTACCTGGGTTGGTACCACCTGTTCTACCAATGGAACCCGGATGCCGCCATATGGGGCAACATCACGTGGGGCCACGCCGTGTCACGTGACCTGATCCACTGGGAATACCTCCCCCTAGCCATGGTCCCGGACCACTGGTACAACATTAACGGAGTCTGGACCGGGTCCGCAACCCTCCTCTCGGACGGCATACTCGTCATGCTCTATACCGGATCCACTAACGAGTCCGTCCAAGTCCAAAATCTAGCCTTCCCAGCCGACCCTCTTCTCCTAGACTTGGTAAAGTACGAAAATAACCCCGTTCTTCTCCCACCCTCTGGTATTGGATCCACAGATTTCCGTGATCCCACCACAGCATGGTTCGCTCCTGATGGCACATGGCGCCTCACCATTGGCTCAAAAGTGAACAAAACCGGTATTACCCTAGTCTACAAAACGTCCGATTTTTTAACCTACGAATTACTCGACGGGGTTATGCATGCCGTACCGGGTACCGGAATGTGGGAGTGTGTTGACTTCTATCCGGTTTCAACGACCGGGAATGCCGGTTTGGACACGTCAGCGAATGGGCCAGGTGTGAAGCACGTGCTGAAGGCGAGTCTTGACGATGATAAGCACGATTACTATGCGATTGGATCGTACGATGAGGAGAATAACACGTGGACGCCTGATAATCCCGAGGAGGATGTGGGGATTGGGATAAGGTATGATTATGGGAAGTATTATGCGTCTAAGACTTTTTATGATCAGAATAAGACGAGGAGGGTTTTGTGGGGTTGGACTGGGGAGACGGATAGTGAATCCACGGATATAGAAAAGGGGTGGGCCTCTGTCCAGGTAAGATATTATTATCATATGCTTGATTTGTAGGATTGAGTGGGTTTAACTTCAATGTATGTGATATGGGGAAATTGGGTTTGATTTTTTGGGTTGTTTCAGACCATTCCTAGGGTTGTGGTTTTTGATGAAAAGACGGGGAGTAATTTGCTTCAGTGGCCAGTTGAGGAGGTGGAGAGCTTGAGATTGAACGGTACAGATTTTGATGACATTGAGTTGGAAGCTGGTTCTGTGGTACCTCTTGATGTAGGCACCGCTACCCAGGTTAGTTTTTTTTCATTCATTCTTGTCATATATTTTTGTAAGGTGTTGGGTTTTTAGTAATTTTATTCTTAGAGGTCTTAGTAAAATTTTATTAGAACCAGTGATTGGGGACTAGATGTTCCCCACAATGTAAAACAGTAGCAAAACCCAAGTAGAAAGTGATACGGATTACACCATTACATCCTTAATTAACCATCCATGGGCCCTTTGTAATCCTTCTTTGGCTAATCTATCCGTGTATCCACCGTAGAATTAGCTGACCTCTTCATATGATTTACCTTTGATGGCATGACAAAGATTCTTGAATCTCCAAGATAATGCTAGCCTAATTTTATTTTACTGTCCATTTGAGGCCGCAAAGGAGAGCTTTGGCCTCAGTCCTATTTTGTAATGATTTTACAGTTTGGAATAGCTACTGCTACATCTTACATTGGATTTAAAAGCATGCTTTTAGAAGGCCCAAAACCGGCCCATATTGTCTTGAGCCTTGCTGGTATAGTTGTTTGAATTTCGTTAGGATCGTTAGGTTCGAATCTTAAGCCAGAAGATTAGACATGATAGCGTGAGCCGAGTCCTAAACTGACTGGGGCTGAAGAACAAGGTCCACCCAGGCCGGCCCAATGGGCCCTTATCGTAGGCACAATTCTGGCCAAATGCTTTGGCAGGGCCAATTTATCCATGTTCCATTTAGCCCATAGGGATGATCATATGCATCCCTATGAGCAGGGGCGGAGCCAGGAATTTGCCCCAAGGGGCGCAAACAACTCATCAAATTTGTGCAGCTCAATTACAGTTTCCATGTAGAAGATGTCAAATATCTCATGTTTCAAGCTCATTTTTTACTAATGCTCCGTTTCTCTTGACATAAAATTGGTGCAAAAACAAATTTTACACCCATTTTTACACTAAAAATGAGCATAAAATTTGTTTTACGTCCATTTTACGTTAAAAGAAACAGAGCCGTAAGAATGTTCCACCACACAATCACAACTTGCAAAACTGCTATAGGACTTAAAATTCTACAAGACTTACAATCAGAATGATCCAAGCTTGACTGACCATAAAAACATTAGTTCTGCAAAATTGGATAGAATAAGAAGGTGTCACTATAAAAAAAAACTAGGTGTGTTGAATTTAGCAAAAGTGGAGTGTTGCTATCAAAATCAGCACACCAATAATAAACCTTTTTACATTGGTGCTGCTATAAAAAAAGTATAGCTGTTTTTAAAGACCTTAAAAACCCAACTTTTTAAAACCATTGAGTAGCATAGTTTCAATTTTGACCGAATAACAAGGGTTTCTTCTTGGACAAGATTTCTAAAAAGATGACATAAAGTAGTCATGCATATGTTTGGTTCCAAAAATGCCCTTCTTAAAAGACCTTTACCCAACTCAAGGGGGGCAGCTGCCCCCTTACGCTACATGTAGCTCCGCCCCTGCCTATGAGTAAACTGTTAGAATACATCACATCTCACAAGATCTGACCATTGAGTCATCGAGGCATTAGATGAGGCAATTGTTAGATTAGGTAGGTGGGTTAGATTAATATTATTTCTTCCTGTAAAGCTCATCTTTATGTTCTTATGTTTAACTTTTGGTGTGCTTTATATAAGCACACATTAGAGATCATTGTAGGAATTCAACTGTAGTGAAATCCAATCATTCGACATGAAACAGAATCTAGGTTCAAGTATTGATTGTTGCATACAAAGAAAACTTGGTTTAGGCCCTGTTAGTTTTGGATTTTAACAATTGATTTTGACTCCAAAACTGGTTATTGGACTCAAAATTGAACAGAGTTTCGAGTCCAATGACCAGTTTTGTACTCAAAAGCAATTCTCAAAATTCAAAACGAAAAGAGCCTTATAACAACCAGATTATTCATCATTGGTATGTTTTTGTTAGTTTTGGATGGAGGGGGTTTACTGGTGAATTCTGTGGCATCTAATACAGTTGGACATTTATGCGGAGTTTGAGATTAAAAACGAGACTTTGGAAGCGATGATCGAAGCTGATGTTGGGTACAACTGCAGTACCAGTGAAGGTGCCGCTGGAAGAAGCTCGTTGGGGCCATTTGGGCTGCTGGTACTCGCCGATCAGAGCCTTTCTGAGCAGACAGCTGTATATTTTTACATCGGAAAGGGCTCTGATGGGAACCTCAAAACCTTCTTCTGCCAAGATGAATTAAGGCATGCCTCTGATTTCTATTTTGTCTCTGCTTATCTATATTCCTTATCAATCCATGACACTGAATTTGCATTGCTTGCAGGTCTTCTAAGGCGAATGACCTTGTCAAAAGAGTATACGGGAGCACTGTCCCTGTTCTCTCCGGTGAAAAATTCGCCGTTAGAATACTAGTAAGTTGATAATTTCATAACTGAAATGGATTTGATGCTATCAGTAAGTTGATAATTTGAAAACTTGTATGGATTTGATGCTAATAGTTAGTTGATAATTTGATTACTTGAATGGATTTGATGCTACTAGTAAGTTGATAATTTGATAATTTGAATGGATTTGATTCTTAAAATGTTTGGAAAAATTGATTTACATGGGAATTGCTATTATCTAGGTTGATCATTCGATTGTCGAAAGCTTTGCTCAAGGCGGGAGGACGTGCATTACTTCACGGGTGTACCCAACAAAGGCCATCTACGGTGGGGCTCGAATCTTCCTCTTCAACAATGCCACCGGAGCCGACATTACGGCAACATCAGTCAAGATCTGGCAGATGAACTCCTCATTCATTCACCCTTACAGTGATCAAAGCTGGAAAGATGAGTGATTTCACTGCATTTCTTATACCCCCTACATTGCCTCAGCCTTCAATTTCCTTATCATTCATTCATCTTCCCTTCATGATCTCATGTATGCTATTTCACTTGTCAACATGCTATTCAACTACTTGCATGTGTAGCAAATTTTGTTGCAGCAAAGAGAGTAAAATTGTTAGGCACTTAGGCTATTAAATCAGACTTTTCCTGATCCAAAATTAGATTTTGGATATAGGTTGCGATTATTTTTTTATTGGCAACACCGGGTTTTGATTCACATCAAATACAAAACGATCAACACCAAATGATCAATAGAGAAAAAAAATCAGTGCTAATTCCCTTTTGTTTGTCTCTTCCTCTGTTCCCAAAAACCGAAGTCCTTTTTTTTTACATGGACTTCCTCTTTTACAGGGAATTCTCAAAAAATAAAAAGAAACAAACTTATCCTTATCTAGAATCCTAAGAATCCTACGCCATCATCTACTCTTGTAGATCGTTGCACACTTGCACCCCTTCCTGCCTCCACGAGACTCCTTTAACTTTGGCATGCTAAGAGTCCTAGCTATTTTGTATTTCATGGACAACAGTCCATCTTCAATCCAAAATTATTTTAGTTGTTATTAGCTATCTCCCAACAGTACAAATCGTATGGGAATGCACTCCTTTTTGCCAAGTAACCTGCTTAGTCACCCGCCATGTCATCTGCCACTTGTTCAATGAATTTTTGCTCAACATGCCAAAACTCGCCACATCTTCCAATGGCCAAAAAGACACGTGGGACCTTGGGATTTCGTTATCATGTGTGGTACCTCCAATTGGGCCCACATTTTACCACAATCCACCATGATCATTTCCACCCCTAACCATAATGGTTGGAGTGAACTAGCAAATCATATTTATTTAAGTTATTGGGTGAGATGTTTTGGGCTCATCATTTGCTATGTTATTGATGTTTATAGTGTCTTTGGGTGGCCATGTTTTGCAACCGTGAGTTTTTTTCCCATGGAATATTAGTCTACCAAGTGGTGAGAGTGGAATAGGGAGGGTGGGAGAGGGAGATGCATGAGGGGACGTGAGTGAGAAGAAGGTGAGAAGTCCTCGAAAACAGAGACGAGGGGGAGGGGGGGCAACTCCAGGGGTGTTGATGGACCCAGATGGTCCGAAAGTTAATGGACAGGATTTGGGCATGTAGACACCCCATTTTGACCGGACCCAGGTTCGAGTTACTTGTACAAAGCCTCGTCAAATCGGTGGGTTGGGGTCCCAAATTGAACCCTGAAGTAGCTTATGGTCCCACCGAGGTCCCCGTAAAGTTTCGGCAAAATCCAACTTGATTTGGCAAATAGGACGAGCCGAGAAGGAGGCGTAGTAGAAGTGCAGAAAGGGGGGTGAATTATCTGTGGAAGGGAATGTCCGAGTGAGAAGGGGGGTGAGTTAGCCTGTGATGAGCGCGCCCAAGCCGAATAGGACAAAAATGGCGGGCGTTCCTCATCAATTTCTGCGCGCCTCATCAAGTGGGGGTGCGAATATCAACATGTGTTTTTTTTATATAAACAAAAAATCAAAAAGAGAAAGATCACTGTTCATTTTCGTGGAAAATCACGGAGAGAGAGAGAGAGAGAGAGAGAGAGAGAGAGAGAGAGAGAGAGAGATTGCTGGTCCTCTTCTCCGATTCGTTGGACCGGAGCTCAGGCCAAATTCCGATCGGCCGTCCCTCCCCTCCATTATTTCTCCCTTTTTAAATCTATTTCCCTCAATTTTCTTTAAAACCTAGATCTAGCCTTAGAAACACTAAAAATCCCTAGATCTCAAGCCATAACCCTTTTCTGTCGTATTTTTCTTCTCCGGTCAAGCTCCGGTCAATCATTTGCTCCATCCAAGCTTAGATCAGGTAATTTACCCCATAGATCTGGCCATTCACTTCAAGATCTGCCACCATCTCCCTCACCTAAACCCCATTTTCTACCTTCTAAACCCCAGATCTGAGTTGTGAAACCCTAGATCTGACCATTGCGATCTTAAATCCTGCCTAGCTTTCATTTTTCATCCAAAATCCTAGATCCTTATTGTCCGTTGATAGATCTAAACCCTAGAGCCTCGGATCTGATGCTTCAGCAGATCTCTATCATCATCGGTTGAGAATCCGGTTAAATTTTGGAACGTGGGCACAGATCTGAAGAAAGGAGCACGGATTGTTAAGGATCGAAGAAGGTCTTGTTTGATTTTTATATAGGAAAGGTGAAAAGAGAAGGTAATCGATTTTTTTCTTTTTCTTTTTACATATATATATATTTTTTTGATCTGTGATAATTCTTCCTTGATGTTCATTTGAGGGCATATTGATCTGATTGTGTTTAAAATGAATTGAAATTCTGCAAGATTTGTAAAGAGAATTTTCCATGCCTTAAAATGATGTGTGATTTTATAGTTCAAATGAAAATAGATCTACGAAAAATTGTCATTCCTGATCATTTTTTTTTTCTCTTGGTGAGATCTTGCCGGAATCTGGCAATGCAGCTTTGCTCCCTCAGATCTTCATGTTCTTTCACATATTCTTAAAGAATCTGATCTCAATAGTCTTTTTTTTTTTGGACTCTGATTTGATTTTATCTCTACTCCGTCGGTGTTTTCTGTCTCAAATCATTGAGGAAAGATAAAAGGTTACATCATTTTGCATAATCTGGTCACGATTACTTTGATACTTGTAATTCTCTTTTCTTTTCCTTAAAACAAATTTGATTTGATTCTTTGGGGCTGAATAATGCTTATCTATGGATCCTGTTCTTCAATTTGTTGTGCTTATAATGCTTGGGGTATAATTTACATGTTTTTATTTTATTTTATTTATTCAGTTCGAATGTTTGATGTTTGTGTGGGGGTTTGAAAGGCATTGGTTGTGCTTACATTACTTTTTATCATGAATTTGGCTCAGCTATGTATGTCATTTTCAATTGTGGATCCTCATAGGAAATGCTTCTAACATTTGTTCACTGCACATGACACTCTGATTTGTTACTCATTTCCACATTACAGTTCATGTAATTTTCCACTCATCATTTGGTTATGTGTTGAATAAGAAATACACTATCATGTTAGTTTAAGACTCTTGAGGTGATTCTATTGTGTTTAATTTGCCCTCCCCTCGTTCAATTTCCTTGGCTGATGGCTTTAGCATAACTAAATTCCGTTATATGCTCAGTTCCACATTGTCTCTTCTTATTCATTTAGTGTAAAGAATGATAGTAGTTCAACCTTGTTTTAACTGTTGCATGTCCTGGCCTGTCTTTTCCTCTTTCATCGACTTATGAGGCCTTTTTGCGAACTATAATAGCATTTGGATAATTTATGGAAATATCAAGATCTGATGGTGTGGCGATCATTTCCCCATGTAGCTCATGAGAGCTGTTAAGACTATTTGACTGCCCTTTGAACATTGCAAGCTAATAGACGCAGCCCACTAAAAATGGCCATTACTCCCTAATCATTGGGCCAAATTACAAGTGGGGATACCCGTTAGAAGCGGAGCTCAAATGGTTACAATTTTCTATTTTACCATTTTCACAGTTTCAGCCCACTGTTGCCCCTATTTTGGCAATTCTGTGAGTGATAGTGCTCCCTGTTTTCGACGCAACCACTAAGTAATTTAACATGGTATGATTTTTTTTTGCGTCAGAAAAGTGTTTCCTGATAGAACGGTGAGGAGTTTCGATGAACTCGGATCTCTTCTTAACTCTGTGCAGAAGCAGAGAGCTGTTATATTTGTGAGATTATACAGGGCTTCTCAGAAGATC
This sequence comes from Tasmannia lanceolata, assembly GCF_043159265.1. Lineage (NCBI taxonomy): Eukaryota > Viridiplantae > Streptophyta > Magnoliopsida > Canellales > Winteraceae > Tasmannia > Tasmannia lanceolata. The sequence goes on along the minus strand of NW_027518679.1, from coordinate 51,367,304 downwards.
ACCATGAACTTGCTCTGCCATTTTGAGAGGCTGATTGGTGTCAACTCTGAATTTCTGACTGATCTTGTGAGGAGAGGACATCCCGTGATTTACGCAGAACAAGTGATCAATGATATTAGAAGGTATAAATTGATGGGGTTTCAAGGGTCTGATGAGGAACTGATCAATGAGATTTTAGTTATGGCCTATGTGATAAGAAAATGTCTTGAGTATGAATACAATGCTTGGGTGATCGATGGAAATCTCCTTCCAGTTAGTGAAACTTTTATTGATATGACTGATATTTCCCATGATTTCATGGCTGCAAAAGACATTGAACTGTTGTTTATCAGAAGCTCACCCACCTCTACAAAGATTTGGGTCGATGATTTTATTTACAAGTTGGCATCTATAACAGATTCTTTGATGCATAGAGGTACCCTTGCTAGTGATAATAGGCACTTTGGGTATTTTGCTGCTAAGTGCTTAGAAGAAAAGGGTCAGAGGATCAAGAGGCTTGATGAGATGATCTATGGTATAAAGATAGACACAAGTTGTGTTAATCGAGTTTCTCTCAAAGGTGGGAAGAAGGTGTTTTTCTGGTCTTCTTTTATGGGTTTGGATTTAATTCAGAGAAGACTTGAAGGTGTAGATATGTGGGCGATGAAGGCGTTAGCCCAAGCCCATCCTTAGGGGACTTGCTCAGTCCAAGTAGAGTTCCCCTCCTTTGTATAGTAGACTTTACTAGTCTCTTAGACACCGATAGAAATTAGACCCTACTAGGAGACATGCTATGTCTCATTAGGCCATGCTCCTTTGGAGTCAAGCCTCTTTTAGAGCCTACCCTCAGGGAGGTTGCCTTGATTTTGACAAATAGTGTACCCCTAGGAGGCATGCCTTGCCTCATTTGTGGAGCCCATATTTGGAGACAAGCCTTGTCTCATTTGAGGGTTTCCATTTTTAGAAGGCTTACCTAGCCTTATATTAGAGCAGCTCCTTTTTAGAGAGTCTTTGACTCATTCCTCCTTTAAGTTGTAGTATTAGAGAGCCTTTGGCTCATTGGTCTTCTTTAGTGATTTTTTGTTAGAGAGTCGTTGACTCACTCGTCCTTTAGATAGTGTTATTAGAAAGTCTTTGGCTCAGTTGTCTTAGTTGGTATTATTAGAGAGTCTTTGACTCATTCGTCTTTGGCGCTTTCGTCTCTTAGTTGGTATTATTAGAGAGTCTTTGACTCATTCGTCTTTGACGCTTTCGTCTCTTTAGCGATATTATCGGAGAGTCTTCGACTCTTTCATCTTTTCTTGGTATTATTCGAGAGCCTCTGTCTCAGTTGTATTCCCTCTTTAGTGTTATTAGTTAGGAGTTTCTCCTTTAGAGTTGTCATTGAATACTTTGATTAGAGACTAACTCAGTCTTATTAGAGCTTTGCTTGTTTGAGATCTTAGATTCATTTTCTCTGTTCATGGGACACTTCTTTATGTGTTGTGGTTCGTCTCTTTGAGACGCTTGTTGTTTGTTCGGGGTTTCCCCTTTTGATTTAGGGCTTTGCCCTAGTTTGTGGTTATGCTTGCGTGTCCCCTTGAAGGGTGAAAACATTTAAGAATAAAAAAGCATTGGAATATTTTAAAATCCAAAAACATCAGAAATTCGAAACTCAAAAACATATGAAAACTTTAAAAATGTCAAAAACATTGAAAACTTTAAAAATGTCAAAAACATTTGAAAAACTTTAAAAACCTTAAATCTTTTGGATTGTTAGGTTTTAATTAGGAGAGTTCGTTTCGAACTACGTTGGCTTGATCCTCTTCCACGAGGTACGTAGTGCAGCTTGGGATTTATATCCCAAGTCCAGCCAAACTTTTGTAGATAGCATTTTAAATCTTTTCGAATAAGTAACCTTTAAAACTTTCATTTTCAAAGGATTTTCCTCTAGAGTTAGGAGTTTCTCCTAGATAGAGAGTTTTAGAGTTAGATTGTGTCTTTTGATAGGTTGTTTGTTTGTTTGTTTGTTGTGTGCTTGTTTTAGAGTTAGGGGTCTGTCCTAGAGTTATAGGAGCGCCTCCGTCCGGTCAGTCGGTGATCCACATCGCCGAGTGATGACTAGAGTAGGATACGCTAGTCTACCCTTTGCTTTTCTTAGGAAATACAGCCTAGTTACACATAGGTTATAAGAACCACCTGCATTAGCTTAGGGCTAATATGCATTTAGTTAGGGCATATAGGGTGTCCTAAAATCCACAATTCACTGGAATTTAAATAATCGTATAAGAAATTTTAATAATTGGTCCGGTCTTTTAGACCGAGTCTAGGATAGAGGTCTAGGTGTCTTAGGCATCCTAGCTTAGAATAGGCGCGAAGAACTACGTTGCCTTGATTCTCTTGGAGGCGGGGATACGTAGGCTTCTTTGGATGAATACCAGACCATCTGAGGACTCGGGCTAATCATTTAGAGTCTTAGGATTTGTTGTGTAGTTATTGTATTTCTTTTGATGTGTTTTCTTACTTTCTTGCACTGATCCTATACCTTTAACTATAGCTTGCATGTGTTTGCACATCAGAACTTAGATACCCATTAGGCTTGTCACTCATAACCTAGCTATGCTTAGGTGACATATCTTTCATTTCATTTTATATGTGTTTATTATCTTTATCCTCAGGAAATGCATGCTTAGGTAGACGACTCCTGATGATTGTTCCCATTTCACATGATTTTTACCCAAACTTCTTTGGAGTTAATAAAATGGCATAAGAGACCAAGTGCTTGCACTTGGACGAATTGGGGGTGCTCTCAGACCTTCTCCATTCGTAACCAGGCACGAACCCATATATATTTCTTGTTATCCATTGCACAGAGGATTTGATTTTAGGGTTTCATGGTATATCCATGGATGGCGACTCTGAGTTTATTTTAGGTATGTCTCGGTTTCGAACCTTGGTTCCGGATCAAGACATATCTCTTTCTTTTTATATCGCCACTCGTGCTATGCTATGAGGGTGGCATCCGTTTCGAGAGTTCCTTGGTAGAACTCTCCTTCACACGTGGATGATCCAGAGGGTGTTAGGGACTCGTTCCCTCACCGCCTATCTCGGATCGGGGTCCACAGGGCACAACAACTGAAATTGAACCATGGTCACTGGATCCATATGCTAAGATCCAAAAGTATTTTGGATTGTGAGCCAGACACAGCCACAAAATCTGATGCAACATCCTAGATCCGAATGGAGGGCTTTGCTTATTTATGTCTATTCATGAGGTATTTTTCTAACATTTACAAACCATGCTCAAAACAACCAACAAAATTAATTTTTTACCCTTTTTTTATGGGGATTCTCCTCTCGTTCGAGATTCTTCCCTTTTCCCTCCTATATCCATAATCACTAGTTGTATACAATGTAAGGACCTAAAACACCCCGATGGATCTGATTCGAACTAGGTTGTTACCCAAACTCATACAATAGGATCTGAAACGCCATACAAAAAGGATCTAACCAATAAGTGGTAAGAACAGTCTGTGACAAAGACATCGTTGGAACCGATCCAAAGGATGACACCACTGCTCTCCTTACTCATGCCCTCTCAAGCCTTTCTTTCTCCTACCCTCCTTACTCTTGTCTCGCCACTTGGGATGCTAATATTCCATGGAAAAACTTTCAATTTTTTTTTTTGAATGGTGATGGAAAAACTTTCGTAGTTGCCAAACATTGCCTATGGGTAGTTGAAGTTAATCTCATTTCAAAATGGGACACTGTGGTCTCTTTGAAATTATGCCAACTATATATAATTTGAAGGTATATGTTAAACTACTATAACCATTATATTCAGATATGAATAAGACTCTACATATAACAACATACACAAGCAAATTTAGAGGTATGCAAAGAGGGGCCCTAAGTTTCTTGTATGGCTAATTCTCTTAATTATAGAGTTGGGCCACCAAGAAGCAGCAAGTGCATAAGATGAGTGTGGCGGAGATACGAATGCTTAGATGGATGTGCGGCCACACAAAGTTAGATATAATTAAAAATGAAGACATTCATAAAAAGGAGGGGGTGGCACCAATTGAGGAGAAGATGAGAGGGCACCGCTTAAGATGGTTTGGACATACCCAACGTAGGCCTTTGGATGCAGCGGTGAGAAGAGGCCACTCGTGCCTAATTGATGGAGTAAAAGAAGGTAGGGGCAGACCGAAAACAACATGGGTAGAAACAGTGAGGAAAGACTTGATAGCTTGGAACATAACAGAAAACATGACCTTGGATAGGATAGAATGGAAGAAAATGATCCACGTAGAAGAACCCAACTAGAACCAGGATTAGAGCTGGGTAGATTCCTTTTACCTTAATGAAATTTTTTTTTATATGGGAGACTCACTCTCTCTCATTGTAGGATTTGTAGGTGTAGCACGTGAGGTTGAATGTTTAGTACCAAGTCCTTGAGCAAGTTAGGAGCATGGCGATAGAAAGTTTACTTTACACCTCTTCTCTCATGTCTAAATGCAAATGGAGGATTACACAATCTATAGCTATCCAGAAAATATGGATACCATGTGCCCACGTGTCGTTCCCTGTTCCCCTTACCATATATCCAGAAAATATGGAAACCTCTTGTCCCTCGCCCCAACCAAGCTAGAAAACGAACCAACCCCAAATCATACCCGTCCAATAATATTTTCTCTGACACACCTCTTCTACTCCCTCGCCTCTATTTATCCCCCCCCCCTCTTTTTCCCCATCAAAACCCCCTTTGCATCTCGCAACCATGATCGACTCCACCTCGATTCCAGACCTCGAACACAACCCCACCTCTTACCCCCCTCTTCTCCCCAATCACCTCCAAAATGCCGGAATCCCCTCGGATCGCCGGAGATCCGTTAGGGTTTTGTCCCTCGCCTTCTCTCTCGCCCTCTTCTTGGCTTTACTCACGCTCGTTCTCAACGGAAATACCAGATCAGACCAACCTCCGGCGGCAGAGGATCCTGCCGTTCCGGTGCCGGGTTTCGGGTTTCCTTCCCGTGGCGTTTCGGAAGGCGTATCGGAAAAATCGGTCGGGCCGTTTTTAGGCTCCGTACCGTCCTATAATTGGACAAATCCTATGCTGGCGTGGCAGAGGACATCTTACCATTTCCAGCCTGAGAAGAACTGGATGAACGGTATCAATTTTTCCTCTTTTTTTTTTTTCAAATTTCAAATTTTCATTTTCATCAAAATTTTGATTTCTTTATTCATCTGTAAAATTGTGTACTGATTTTTTAATTAATTGTTTGTTTTTGCTTTGATGCGGAATTCGGTTCTCTGCTTCAGATCCTGACGGTAAGAAAACAAAACTCCCCTTTTTTTTTCGTGCATTTTTCATTTTAATGATTACGTATATTTCCATATAATTTAAAAGTCAGAAATCTATAATTATATAATTAAACCCAAAATTATCTTAGCCACCTATCTCAGCCGTTGGATCAAATCTGGTATGTGAACTTGCTTTGTTCGCCATTCTATTACTAATTTCTCTATGTTTTTTTTTTTTTCTGATTTTACCATTTTGGCATCCAATGTAGAGAATTTATGATTTTAGACTTTAGAAATAAAAATCAGTTAAAATTGAGTGAAAATCAACACAATTGAGGTTCTCATTTTCTTCTAATTACTGTTTTTACCACCCTCTTATCTCTGTTTTATGGATTTTCTTTTCAATGGTTCCATCTTTACAATGAAATTATATGCATTAAAAGGGAAAAAAGTATCTACAGTTCAAACTTATCATTGAGTTCTTTACATCTCTCTGATTTGCAATCAGCATTATTTCTCTGAAAGTGGAGTCTTTCAATGCATTGTAACTAAATGTCATTTATGCCCTCTGTTTTATCAATAATCCCCCAAACATTAAGATTGACTCCCACTCTCACTCCTATTATTTAAGCTTTTAACTTTTTGGTTCTTGAATAAAATTTCAAATTTAGTAACAAATTTGATTCTCTTCATGATTCATAAGAATCCATCCTCCACAAGCTTTTACTGATTTTTATATAGTATGTGTGGAAATGTTGTCTCCACTTCCTTATTTGATAATGGCTCTCCTCACTTTATTAAACACTTTGGGTCCCCCTCTCTCGGTCTCCATATCATTATTAGAAGATAAGTGATATATAGTAAGCCCCCTCCAGTGTATTTATTAGAAGGTTAAGTGATATATAGGGATCTCTAATGCTTTCACCACGCCAAGTCAAGTCTCCCTCTTTCCCCACCTCCTCACACAGATGGGTTCTTGAATATTCCATGGAATAATTTTTCATGATTGCACAACATGGTCTAAGCTAAAGATCGGGGTCTTGTTACCAAAATGTGGGGTGCAGACATTATTTCCCTCCAACACCATGTCGGTCGCCTCAAGATTTCACATATATGCTTCTCTATGCTTAAAAGTTGTCTTTTAATGTGAGAGTGACTTCCTGCGGGGAGGTTTGGACGCATGGATTTTAAATTCGTAAATTCCTAGATCTTACAAGTTAGAGTCTAGATTTTATAAGCTTAAACATGGATTTTACAATCTCAAAAATGTACCATCCGATTCTAGAATGTCCTAGGTTATAAAATCCTTGTATCGAAACGGCCAGTACCTAAGCTGAATCTTATTTGCATTGTGGCCCATCAAATGGACGGTTTGGATCAACCTATGGTGTGGCCCGTACAATATATTTTTGAAAAATATTAGACTATATATATGAGCTTACACCATCTAAAATCTCGACCCTTGCCAACAGTATTTTTCAACGGCTGAGATCCCTCTTTCACCCTCAACTAACAAAATGAAAACAGGTCCACTGTTCTACCTGGGTTGGTACCACCTGTTCTACCAATGGAACCCGGATGCCGCCATATGGGGCAACATCACGTGGGGCCACGCTGTGTCACATGACCTGATCCACTGGGAATACCTCCCCCTAGCCATGGTCCCGGACCACTGGTACGACATTAACGGAGTCTGGACCGGGTCTGCAACCCTCCTCTCGGACGGCAAACTCGTCATGCTCTATACCGGATCCACTAATGAGTCCGTCCAAGTCCAAAATCTAGCCTTCCCAGCCGACCCATCGGACCCTCTTCTCCTAGACTGGGTAAAGTACGAAAATAACCCCGTTCTTCTCCCACCCTCTGGTATTGGATCCACAGATTTCCGTGACCCCACCACAGCATGGTTCGCTCCTGATGGTACGTGGCGCCTCACCATTGGCTGAAAAGTGAACAAAACCGGTATTACCCTACTCTACAAAACGTCCGATTTTTTAACCTACGAATTACTCGACGGGGTTATGCATGCCGTACCGGGTACCGGAATGTGGGAGTGTGTTGACTTCTATCCGGTTTCAACGACCGGGAATGCCGGTTTGGACACGTCAGCGAATGGGCCAGGTGTGAAGCACGTGCTGAAGGCGAGTCTTGACGATGATAATCACGATTATTATGCGATTGGATCGTACGATGAGGAGAATAACACGTGGACGCCTGATAATTCCGAGGAGGATGTGGGAATTGGGATAAGGTATGATTATGGGAAGTATTATGCGTCTAAGACTTTTTATGATCAGAATAAGACGAGGAGTTGAAATGATCCGGGTGGATCGTGGTAAAATGTGGGCCCAATTGGAGGTACCACACATGGTAACGAAATCCCAAGGTCCCACGTGTCTTTTTGGCCATCGGAAGATGTGGCGAGTTTTGGCATGTTGGGCAAAAATTCATTGAACAAGTGGCAGATGACATGGCGGGTGACTAAGCAGGTTACTTGGCAAAAAGGAGTGCATTCCCATACAATTTGTACTGTTGGGAGATAGCTAATAACAACTAAAATAATTTTGGATTGAAGATGGACTGTTGTCCATGAAATACAAAATAGCTAGGACTCTTAGCATGCCAAAGTTAAAGGAGTCTCGTGGAGGCAGGAAGGGGTGCAAGTGTGCAACGATCTACAAGAGTAGATGATGGCGTAGGATTCTTAGGATTCTAGATAAGGATAAGTTTGTTTCTTTTTATTTTTTGAGAATTCCCTGTAAAAGAGGAAGTCCATGTAAAAAAAAAAGGACTTCGGTTTTTTGGGAACAGAGGAAGAGACAACCAAAAGGGAATTAGCACTGTTTTTTTTCTCTATTGATCATTTGGTGTTGATCGTTTTGTATTTGATGTGAATCAAAACCCGGTGTTGCCAATAAAAAAATAATCGCAACCTATATCCAAAATCTAATTTTGGATCAGGAAAAGTCTGATTTAATAGCCTAAGTGCCTAACAATTTTACTCTCTTTGCTGCAACAAAATTTGCTACACATGCAAGTAGTTGAATAGCATGTTGACAAGTGAAATAGCATACATGAGATCATGAAGGGAAGATGAATGAATGATAAGGAAATTGAAGGCTGAGGCAATGTAGGGGGTATAAGAAATGCAGTGAAATCACTCATCTTTCCAGCTTTGATCACTGTAAGGGTGAATGAATGAGGAGTTCATCTGCCAGATCTTGACTGATGTTGCCGTAATGTCGGCTCCGGTGGCATTGTTGAAGAGGAAGATTCGAGCCCCACCATAGATGGCCTTTGTTGGGTACACCCGTGAAGTAATGCACGTCCTCCCGCCTTGAGCAAAGCTTTCGACAATCGAATGATCAACCTAGATAATAGCAATTCCCATGTAAATCAATTTTTCCAAACATTTTAAGAATCAAATCCATTCAAATTATCAAATTATCAACTTACTAGTAGCATCAAATCCATTCAAGTAATCAAATTATCAACTAACTATTAGCATCAAATCCATACAAGTTTTCAAATTATCAACTTACTGATAGCATCAAATCCATTTCAGTTATGAAATTATCAACTTACTAGTATTCTAACGGCGAATTTTTCACCGGAGAGAACAGGGACAGTGCTCCCGTATACTCTTTTGACAAGGTCATTCGCCTTAGAAGACCTGCAAGCAATGCAAATTCAGTGTCATGGATTGATAAGGAATATAGATAAGCAGAGACAAAATAGAAATCAGAGGCATGCCTTAATTCATCTTGGCAGAAGAAGGTTTTGAGGTTCCCATCAGAGCCCTTTCCGATGTAAAAATATACAGCTGTCTGCTCAGAAAGGCTCTGATCGGCGAGTACCAGCAGCCCAAATGGCCCCAACGAGCTTCTTCCAGCGGCACCTTCACTGGTACTGCAGTTGTACCCAACATCAGCTTCGATCATCGCTTCCAAAGTCTCGTTTTTAATCTCAAACTCCGCATAAATGTCCAACTGTATTAGATGCCACAGAATTCACCAGTAAACCCCCTCCATCCAAAACTAACAAAAACATACCAATGATGAATAATCTGGTTGTTATAAGGCTCTTTTCGTTTTGAATTTTGAGAATTGCTTTTGAGTACAAAACTGGTCATTGGACTCGAAACTCTGTTCAATTTTGAGTCCAATAACCAGTTTTGGAGTCAAAATCAATTGTTAAAATCCAAAACTAACAGGGCCTAAACCAAGTTTTCTTTGTATGCAACAATCAATACTTGAACCTAGATTCTGTTTCATGTCGAATGATTGGATTTCACTACAGTTGAATTCCTACAATGATCTCTAATGTGTGCTTATATAAAGCACACCAAAAGTTAAACATAAGAACATAAAGATGAGCTTTATAGGAAGAAATAATATTAATCTAACCCACCTACCTAATCTAACAATTGCCTCATCTAATGCCTCGATGACTCAATGGTCAGATCTTGTGAGATGTGATGTATTCTAACAGTTTACTCATAGGCAGGGGCGGAGCTACATGTAGCGTAAGGGGGCAGCTGCCCCCCTTGAGTTGGGTAAAGGTCTTTTAAGAAGGGCATTTTTGGAACTAAGGTCCCTGTAACTTTTCAATTACTTTAGAAGGGGGCAAAGGTCTTTTAAGAAGGGCATTTTTGGAACCAAACATATGCATGACTACTTTATGTCATCTTTTTAGAAATCTTGTCCAAGAAGAAACCCTTGTTAGTCGGTCAAAATTGAAACTATGCTACTCAATGGTTTTAAAAAGGTGGGTTTTTAAGGTCTTTAAAAACAGCTATGCTTTTTTTATAGCAGCACCAATGTAAAAAGGTTTATTATTGGTGTGCTGACTTTGATAGCAACACTCCACTTTTGCTAAATTCAACACACCTAGTTTTTTTTTATAGTGACACCTTCTTATTCTATCCAATTTTGCAGAACTAATGTTTTTATGGTCAGTCAAGCTTGGTTCATTCTGATTGTAAGTCTTGTAGAATTTTGAGTCCTTTAGCAGTTTTGCAAGTTGTGATTGTGTGGTGGAACATTCTTACGGCTCTGTTTCTTTTAACGCAAAATGGACGTAAAACAAACCGGATAGAAGTCAACACACTCCCACATTCCGGCACCCGGTACGGCATGCATAACCCCGTCGAGTAATTCGTGGGTTAAAAAATCGGACGTTTTGTAGACTAGGGTAATACCGGTCTTGTTCACTTTTCAGCCAATGGTGAGGCGCCACGTGCCATCAGGAGCGAACCATGCTGTGGTGGGGTCACGGAAATCTGTGGATCCAATACCGGAGGGTGGGAGAAGAACGGGGTTATTTTCGTACTTTACCCAGTCTAGGAGAAGAGGGTCCGATGGGTTGGCTGGGAAGGCTAGATTTTGGACTTGGACGGACTCGTTAGTGGATCCGGTATAGAGCATGACGAGTTTGCCGTCCGAGAGGAGGGTTGCGGACCCGGTCCAGACTCCGTTAATGTTGTACCAGTGGTCCGGGACCATGGCTAGGGGGAGGTATTCCCAGTGGATCAGATCACGTGACACGCCGTGGCCCCACGTGATGTTGCCCCATATGGCGGCATCCGGGTTCCATTGGTAGAACAGGTGGTACCAACCCAGGTAGAACAGTGGACCTGTTTTCATTTTGTTAGTTGAGGGTGAAAGAGGGATCTCAGCCGTTGAAAAATACTGTTGGCAAGGGTCGAGATTTTAGATGGTGTAAGCTCATATATATAGTCTAATATTTTTCAAAAATATATTGTACGGGCCACACCATAGGTTGATCCAAACCGTCCATTTGATGGGCCACAATGTAAATAAGATTCAGCTTAGGTACTGGCCGTTTCGATACAAGGATTTTATAACCTAGGACATTCTAGAATCGGATGGTACATTTTCGAGATTGTAAAATCCATGTTTAAGCTTATAAAATCTAGACTCTAACTTGTAAGATCTAGGAATTTACGAATTTAAAATCCATGCATCTAAACGGCCCCGCAGGAAGTCACTCTCACATTAAAAGACAACTTTTAAGCATAGAGGAGCATAGATGTGAAATCTTGAGGCGACCGACATGGTGTTGGAGGGAAATAATGTCTGCACCCCACATTTTGGTAACAAGACCCCGATCTTTAGCTTAGACCATGTTGTGCAATCATGAAAAATTATTCCATGGAATATTCAAGAACCCATCTGTGTGAGGAGGTGGGGAAAGAGGGAGACTTGACTTGGCGTGGTGAAAGCATTAGAGATCCCTATATATCACTTAACCTTCTAATAAATACACTGGAGGGGGCTTACTATATATCACTTATCTTCTAATAATGATATGGAGACCGAGAGAGGGGGACCCAAAGTGTTTAATAAAGTGAGGAGAGCCATTATCAAATAAGGAAGTGGAGACAACATTTCCACACATACTATATAAAAATCAGTAAAAGCTTGTGGAGGATGGATTCTTATGAATCATGAAGAGAATCAAATTTGTTACTAAATTTGAAATTTTATTCAAGAACCAAAAAATTAAAAGCTTAAATAATAGGAGTGAGAGTGGGAGTCAATCTTAATGTTTGGGGGTTATTGATAAAACGGAGGGCATAAATGACATTTAGTTACAATGGATTGAAAGACTCCACTTTCAGAGAAATAATGCTGATTGCAAATCAGAGAGATGTAAAGAACTCAATGATAAGTTTGAACTGTAGATACTTTTTTCCCTTCTAATGCATATAATTTCATTGTAAAGATGGAACCATTGAAAAGAAAATCCATAAAACAGATATAAGAGGGTGGTAAAAACAGTAATTAGAAGAAAATGAGAACCTCAATTGTGTTGATTTTCACTCAATTTTAACTGATTTTTATTTCTAAAGTCTAAAATCATAAATTCTCTACATTGGATGCCAAAATGGTAAAATCAGAAAAAAAAAAAAAACCCTCTGCCGCCAGAGGTTGGTCCGGCTATAAAAGCTCATAAATTTTATTAACTAAAAATGGATGATGCGAACCGCAGCAGTGGTTGAGATCACAGTCCAACCACCAACTTATCTCTTCCACCACTCCATTCTCACATGGACTTAGTTGTCTACTTGCGCTATTAAAAATGGTGGCCCAATGGAGAACAATGACACATCTTATAAGGGAGAACCATACTGTCCTGTTTGGATTGCAAGAAAAACATTTCTTGAGGACAAAATTTTCCTATTTTTTTATTTCCACAGTTTAGAGGGAAATGATACATTTTAGGGGCCGGGATTTGCTAGGCAATTTCAAAACAGCCCACTTTTGCAGGAGAGAAAAGCAACACAGTGCCATATTAGTTGTTTTTAGATAGTGGGAGATGAATAAACCAAAACTTGTACCTGAGACTGAGAGTCTTTTATTTTCATCTCCATATTATTCTCAGCCTTAATGTATATGTATATGTCATCAAGACAATAAAAAAGCTTAAATGCATGTGGAGTGGCTGTTTTCTGCATATTTCTTCAAAACTTTCCACCATATTAGTTTTTTTTTATCTGGGTTCCATTTCAAGTAAATCATCCCATGCTTGCTCTGTACTATACCATTGTCTCTTTCTCCCTCTTGCTTCTGCATGTTCCCATGTGCAGTGTCCATTAATTCCACGTGCTTTGATTCCAATTCAAGTGATCTATCATACATAACTTTCATTTTGCCAAAAAAAAAGAGAAGGATAAATTTCCTCTCTCTCTCTCTCTCTCTCTCTCTCTCTCTCTCTTCAGGTATCAGAGTAGACCATCTCTTCACACAATAATCTAGTTTTTGTTGATGCCAATGTTATTATGTTGTTATGATTTTAGCTTTTTTTTTTCGTTTGTTTTCGCTACCCCTCACATCCTAAATGTCTGTACTACTAGCCATGTTCACACATTCATTCACATTACATGGAAACAAGGAGAGGAGACATGGGAAGAACTGAGAAGTGGCAAACAAGATGGGAGTGATTGTATCTGCAAATCCGAGTCTGGAACCGGTAGTGAACCAGCAATAAAGTTATAAATCCTAGACAACAAATAACTTGCTTATACAGTTTTTAGTTTCTCTCTTTTTCTTTTAATTAACAAAACCCTCGGCCTTTTGAGATCACACAAATGTCTTTATTCCTGTCATGACTTCCCTTTCTCTTCCTCCATTATGAGAATTTTCCATGTACGCTTTTGTCTCATGAGTTCAAGTGCCAAAGTCAAGCACTGGAAGAAGTTGGATTTGATATATTCAACACAGTAACCTGCGGGGGACAGGCTGTGGCTAGCATCCATGTGGTTTTCGGTAACCAAAAACGGTTGCTTTTTGGGTGTGGTTAATGTTTTGTTCTAAAAACAGTGGATTTGTGTAGACACCCCATTTTGACCGGACCCGAGTTTGCGTTGCTTGTGCAAAGCCTCGTCAAATCATTGAGCTGGGGTCCCAAATTGAACCCTAGGGTAACTTAAGGTCTCCCATAGGTCTCCGTAAACTTTTTCAAGGCCTTTAAATACCACACGACAAGCTGTCTGCCCATCTTCATCAAAAAATTGGAGCGCTAAAATCATTTCCCTTTACAGTATATACCGGTATATTATAGAAGTAATATAGCCAACCCATGAGTTTATTCAAGATAAAATTATTTAAATAGTTTACCCAACGCCAAGAACAGCTTATTTGAGGATTCTTACCCCACACCATTGTGTACAAAAAATGACCTGCATACCTATCTTCGCACTCTAAAATGAAATGAAACTGACTAATTGAGAATTCAGGATGAAGGGCGTGGGCGTCATGATGTGAAATAAGGCCAACAAAAGAGGTCATGGCATGGCCTGGCATGAGAACATTTTGAAGCACGTCTTTTGTAGGCTTCTAAAAGGGTAAGGACAAAGGACCACCATAATTTGTGGAGTAAATAGCAAGTGGTCCACAAGGACTACAGTTTATCACTGGCAAAAGTCACGATGAAGATGCCCTCTCAATTCCTCCAACGGTTAGGTTGGTAGTAAGGGGTGGTCTGCAGAGGCAATGCAGTTAGTGGTCTTTCTCATCCTCTTAAGCGTTGAGATGGTAACAAAGCCCTTCCTTTTAACACAACTCCCCCAAAAAAAGACGAAACCTTTAATCCACATCCTAAATGTCTGTACTACTAGCCATGTTCATACACATTCATTCACATTACATGGAAACAAGGAGAGGAGACATGGGAACATCAATAATTAGAACTGAGAAGTGGCAAACAAGATGGGAGTGATTGTATCTGCAAATCTGAGTCTGGAACCCGCAGTGAACCAGCAATAAAGTTATAAATCCTAGACAACAAATAACTTGCTTATACAGTTTTTAGTTTCTCTCTGTTTCTTTTAATTAACAAAACCCATCCCCTCGGCCTTTTGAGATCACACAAATGTCTTTATTCCTGTCATGACTTCCCTTTCTCTTCCTCCATTATGAGAATTTTCCATGTACGCTTTTGTCTCATGAGTTCAAGTGCCAAAGTCAAGCACTGGAAGAAGTTGGATTTGATATATTCAACACAGTAAACTGCGGGGGACAGGCTGTGGCTAGCATCCATGTGGTTTTCGGTAACCAAAAACGGTTGCTTTTTTGGTATGATTAATGTTTTGTTCTAAAAACAGTGGATTTGGTCCAGCATTAAAACACAAAGCGATTCATGGGGTGTTATTATTCTGCAACCATTAGATTCTTGGGCTCATCGAATCTCTTCCCCAAGAATGAATGCTAGTGCTGCAGTATTTATTGAATTGGAGCACAGGACTTCTCATGTACAATTACATTTTGATGTGGGGTTGAAAGGTTTGTTCCATGAGAGAAGGGAGTGGGTTTTTCTTGGAGTTTCATATGTCGTGATGCTAAAGTCTACCACATCATGTTTTCCCACATTGGCAATTTCTGTGAATACTGAAACACCTCTACAAGGTAGGAAATGTCTTCAAACACTCATTTCATTCCCTTTTTTACCACTATTATTATATTTGACAGTAGAGAACTCCTACTATGAATTCTTATCACATGAAGTTTTGTATTTAAAAGCTATCACTCCTCACTATGAATTCTTATCGCATAACTTTTTGTATTTAAAAGATAACACCATTAGAGAGTAGTCTCTCACTCAGATGACTCATTTTACTATTAAGGATACCATTTCAATCGAGGTTTCTCATATTCTATCCCTTGGTAATGCTTTATTAAGAGGGTCTGCTAGCATTTCATCCGTTAGAAGATATTCTAATAATACTTTAATTATCCTTCTTTACTGATTTTCAAATATGATAATATCCTCATTTAGGTAAGTCTAGATTCTTTTATAAAGCGTTTATTTGTTGCAAAATATAATGCTGACTTCTTGTCATAAAATAATATCATTGGCTGCATAGGTTTCTCAAAAAATGATATATTCTTTAATAATTGCTTCATTCATATAATATGATTAATATATTTACCTGCTAGAGATGCTGAAATGCACTCTGACTTAGTGCATCAGTGATGCAGTGCCAACATGGCAGCCATGTCATGCCTACGTGGTTTTAGTGGAGTTTTAAGGTGCAGTCCCTCATTAATGTTGCTGGCCCGTTTTGAACCTGATTTTTGAGCTTCTAAATGGAAGAATTATGGAAAGTGGCAAACTACAAAGTTGTAGGTCTCTTTGAGATCTTTCCAACAAGTATTTGTGCTTGAAAATTGGATAAGAGGGCAGAAAGTTATGACAGTTTTTGTGGACTGTGTCTGTGGGTTCCCAAAATAGTCAAAGTTAGTGAGTTTCAATGCAATTAATGTTATGTTAGTCCCTAAGTTAGCTAGTGGAATATCTTGAACGAATTTGCTTTGGTTTTCTTTTATTTAAAGAGTTAGAAACCATCTTTAGAAGGGATTTTGGATGTTGATTAACTTATATAATTAATGGAATATCAATTGGGTTGAGCTTTGCTCCCATTTTCTTCTTCTTTTCTTGTTGTGTTCTTGAGTTGTAATTTTCTTCTTCTTCCCTCTTAAGCACCCGCATTATCTGGTATCAGAGCCAACAATACTCTCTTAGGCTAGTTTCGATTTGATTTTCATGGCGGCACGAAGAGGTAGAGGAAGGCGTGGTAACCAAATGATGGAAGATTTGAGAGATGATGAACTTCAAGCGCTTCAAAGACAAGTTGAACAACTTACCATGCGTCTTGAACGCCGAGAGGCTCGTAGTGAGCGTGGTGGATCAAGCCGTGGACATTCTAGTGATGAATCCGATGTGAATCCCTTCGCCAATACTCGTGAGGAGGCTAGGTTGGGAAGGTTCTATCGTGATTTTGACACCGTCAAGATTGACTTGCCGGAGTTCCATGGTCGTCTACAACCCAAAGAGTTTCTTGAATGGCTTAGTGCCATTGAGAAGTTCTTTGATTACAAGGAGACACCCGAAAGCCAACGTGTGAAGCTTGTGGCTACAAGGCTTCATGGCTACGCTTCAAAATGGTGGGATAAGGTTCAAGAGATGAAAATCCGCAAAGGAAAGCGTAAGGTCTCTTCTTGGGAGAAAATGAAGTCAAGGCTTAAGGAGAAATTTCTTCCGTTGGATTTTTCTCAAATTATCTTTTCTAAATTCAACAACCTACGCCAAGAATCCAAGAGTGTGTTGGGCTACACCGAAGAATTCTACAAACTCATGGCTCGTAATGATACTCAAGAGGGTGAAGATCAACTTGTGCCAAGGTATGTTGATGGTTTGAAGTTTTCCGTGATGAGGTGGAAATGCACCGATCATTGAGCGTCAATGATGCTTATCAACTAGCCTTGAAGGTGAAGGCTAAGCTTTCTCATCGTGGTGCTAAAAAGTATGTGAATGTTCGTAGTCTCTATCATTCTTCTAAAGGTGAATCTTCACATGGTGGAGGTACAAAGTCGAGGTCTGAATATTTCAACAAAAATTCTACAAAATCAGCCCCTACACATCAAGTTGGAAATCAGCCCAATCATCCCAACAATTCAAATGCTTGTTTCAAGTGTGGTCAAGTTGGCCATCGTTTCAAAGATTGTCCAAAGAGGCAAGTAGTTGCCTTCGGTGATGAAGAAAATGATGATAATTTTGTTGATGATTCAAATCAGCCCATAAATGATGAGGATCTTATTGACTATTCAAATCAACCCATATATGATGAGGAAGATGGCATACAAAATGAAGAAATCGAACCCGAAGAAGGAGAAAGTTTGGTGATCCAAAGAGCACTTGCTATACCAAAGGTTGAATCCGATGATGATTGGCTTCGTTCCGATATTTTCAAGACTCGATGCGAATCTCATGATAAGGTTTGCTCCATTGTGATCGATGGTAGGAGTTGTGAGAATATCGTATCTCATAAAATGGTGAACAAGCACAAGCTCAAAACCGAACAACATCCAAAGCCGTATCGGATTGCATGGTTCAAGAAAGGATATGAGAGTAACTTTTTTATTTCCAAGAACGAATTTGATCAAGAGACCAATGCTAATGGTAAATTCAATGCTCTACTTGTTGTTGCGAGGAACTTCAACGGCAATTCAATGAATTCATCACCAAAGAAATTGGATCCGATTGCATATTAGGTGAACCGATGGATATTGAAGTGATGGGTGAATGAAAAAATATTACATCGATTTTTTCATCCAATTACATCGATCCATTTTTATTCGATCCTACATTGAAGCTCACAGTTGATATTTATATATTCAAACATGTTCAAAATCTAGACAAATTATCACTTCTTCATGGAGATTATAAAGCGGAGTTTGATCTTGGGAAGTTTCAATTGATGATCATTCTTCGATACTTCAAGGTTCGAGAGCGAGTTTTCTTGAACCAAGGAAGTTTATCAAATTTCAAGATCCTGTGGATGCCCCTTTTCAAGTGCTTAAGAAAATTGGGGATAATGCATTCAAGGTTGAGCTCCCTCCAAATATCAATACTCACCCAACTTCAATGATAAAGACTTGACAACTTATCATGGAGAGCTTGATGAGAACTCCTGGGCGAGTTCTTTCTCACCCGGAGATAATGATGCAGTGCCAACATGGCAGCCATGTCATGCCTAGGTGGTTTTAGTGGAGTTCCAAGGTGCAGTCCCTCATTAATGTTGCTGGCCCGTTTTGAACCTGATTTTTGAGCTGCTAAATGGAAGAATTATGGAAAGTGGTAAACTACAAAGTTGTAGGTCTCTTTGAGATCTTTCCAACAATTATTTGTGCTTGAAAATTGGATAAGAGGGCAGAAAGTTATTGCAGTTTTTGTGGACTGTGTCTGTGGGTTCCCAAAACAGTCAAAGTTAGTGAGTTCCAATGCAATTAATGTTATGGTAGTCCCTAAGCTAGCTAGTGGAGGATCTTGAACGAATTTGCTTTGGTTTTCTTTTATTTAAAGAGTTAGAAACCATCTTTAGAGGGGATTTTGGATGTTGATTAACTTATGTAATTGATGGAATATCAATTGGGTTGAGCTTTGCTCCCATTTTCTTCTTCTTTTCTTGTTGTGTTCTTGAGTTGTAATTTTCTTCTTCTTCCCTCTTAAGCACCCGCATTAATCACATAGCGATTCAGTTTTCTTTCGATTATAAAAAAATAACTACACCTCCTAATGTGTAGCTATCTACATGTAGATTTGAAAACCTTTCATGATACCTAATTTCAATCACTATAACATTCTAAAATTGAAGGATCAGTATCAGAATATTATGATCCATAATTTATTCTACCCTATAA
This sequence comes from Tasmannia lanceolata, assembly GCF_043159265.1. Taxonomy (NCBI): domain Eukaryota; kingdom Viridiplantae; phylum Streptophyta; class Magnoliopsida; order Canellales; family Winteraceae; genus Tasmannia; species Tasmannia lanceolata. The sequence goes on along the minus strand of NW_027518679.1, from coordinate 51,348,318 downwards.
ATATCTCAATACTCTATATATTCTTTTCCAATTTTCAATACTAAGATTACTGATATATCTACTCAAATTACCTATAGAAATATCTGGTCTAGTACATGTCATGTCTCTCTGCATTTTGGGAGCAGAGCATGCAAAATCGAGCAATGGATCCTAGAAAAATTCAACTTTGAATGGTTACATACATTACACCTTATAATCTGATTGATTAACTGGCTTAATATTATTCGTGTTTAGTTTTTTTAGTGATCTACTATGAGACCATGCGGTTCACAATCAAATTTATTAAATTTTCTGTAGGTAATGAGATTGAATTATGCAATAATATTTTCATATTAACTTATAGGATCAATTACTGTTGCATGCTGGAGAGTTGAAAAAATGACGAGAAAATGTTGAGTCTTGAAAAAACACTAACAAATGCTACTTTAATAAAAGAAATGTTGCTAGGGACGAAAATACCCCTCAACTTACTTTAATCTTTCTCTTCTCTTCTTGGTTTTACCATTTTACTCTTTTACTTGCAGGTTTTACACTCTTTCATTTCTAGGTTTTACTCCGATGCATTTTGTGTGAAACGACGAGATTTTCCGGCGATAGAAGCCTTCTTCTCCGGCGAAAAATCTCATTTCTCTGGCAGCAGATGCTCCTTTGTCCTGAGGGATTATGAGGATCAACAACTATGCCTTTCTTGAAAGCCAAGAGCACCGATCTATCAGTGTTTATATCGTCATGTGAGCAAAGGAATAAAATAGAATGGGAAGATGAGAAGGAGAAATTGGATTATGGCCATGTTGAGAAACCCCATTTGATAATTTTTTGTTGTGTTACTCTGGCTAATGGAAAACTCCACTACCTCTCTTAACTTCTAAACTTGTAAAAGAGATGCCATGGCAAAGTCATATGTTCATCATTTTCGTGCTATCCAATGGACATCAAATGATTAGTTATTTTCAGAGATCTCCCCCTCTTCTTCTCAACGCAAAAACAGGTACTCGAAGCCAAAACAGGATAATCGAAGCCAAAACAGGATAATCAAAGCCAAAATTTACTTTGTTGAAGCCAAAAATTACTTGGTCGAAGTGAAAAATGTGTTTCCTGTAACATTCGCCGTTGTGTTTTTCGCTTCGACTAAAGTTTTTTAGGCTTCGAATAACTGGTTTTTTTGCTTCGACTAATATGTTTTTGGCTGCGACTAAAACTTTTAAATTCCAGTAACATTTGGAACTTTTTTCGTCTCTAACTAATATATTTTAGCTTCGAGAAATATTTGTTGGCTTCGACTATCATTTTTTTTTTGCTTCGACTATCATTTTTTGGATTCGACTATCATTTTTGGCTTGGAGTAACTTTTTTTTGGCTTCAACTAGCATTTTTTGGGCTTCGACTATCATTTTTGCCAAACTTACATTTTGCTTCGAGTACCATTTTGGCTTCCACTACCCTTTTGCCTAGTGAAAGCTCTTTGGGCAACTGATTTTGGCTACAGCCACTAGAAAAGGGGAAATACTTACAAAGATAATGAGATTTTGGATATTTGGAGGAAGAAAAAGAAAATGAGAAAGGGGCGACTCTAGAGAACTCCTTCTAACCTCTCAAGACAAATGAGCATATGCCGGAGAAAGAAGGCTTTTATCTCCGGAGAAGAAGGCTTTTATCGCCGGAGAAGAAGGCTTCTATCGCCGGAAAGATAAAGTGTAAAAACAAAGAAGAGAAAGATAAAGTAAGGTTAGGGGTATTTTCGTCCTAAAAAGTTCTTTTTTAATAAAGTAGCATTTGTTAGTGTTTTTTCAAAACTCAACATTTTCTCGTCATTTTTTCAACTCTCCAGCATGCAACAGTAATTGATCCTAACTTATAACCTTTATACCCAATATCATATTTATAAGTCCTATAAATCAGTGATCTTAAATGCTTGGAAAAGGTATTCAAACTATTGATTACTTCAATGTTTAAACCAAATATTTAAAAATCATTAACATACAAAGAGATATAATAACACATGAACCACGTGTTCGTTTTTGAACATGTAATATTTTACTTACTACTTTTGAGACTACTTTCCTTATCTGTTATTTAATTTTTTTTTATTTCATTTTATAGGTGCTAATTTTAGACCATCCAAATATTTATTTAGTTTAAAAATTGAGGAATGCTAAGGACAAGCGGTTACTATCCCCCTTGAAACTACGCGGCCAGCTATTGGCCGACCACACATGTGGGCACATCGTCCCATGTCAGCTAGGGAGGAGTAGTTTCATTTTTTTCTCGTCTTTCGCATTAATTTCCCCGTCCTATTCGTGAGTAGCAACAGCCTGTAATTTCTGTTTTCTTTTTATTTTATTTCCCTACCTTCTCTGTTTTCCTTCTATTACACGGCAAACCAGCATCCCCTCCGAGAAAAACAAGAAGAGGAAGACGAAGAATAAGAGGAAGGAGAAGGCTGGTCATGGTCCTCCTGCTGGTTCCATCCTCGGCTACCAAAACTGACCCTATTGGTTGTAGGGATCTGAATAAGCGCGTGGTGAATTTGATCTCCCAGCGTACGAGGGCGATGGCATCAGATTTTGCCTCTTCAGAGATCCGGGGAGAGTTCTCTGAGGCGAGATGCATTTGGTTTTGTTCAGAGTTGAAAGGACTCATCGACATTTGGTTTTGTTCAGAGTTGAGGGGACTAATCGATTTTCTCCTACTACCCTCTAGCTGGGAGACATGGTTTGTGTAAGAACATGTGATAGCAGCGTAGTAAGTGCAACATCTTGCACTCAGGACTTTGTCAACAATAAGGGGGGATGGCTGTAGTATCAGTGTAGCTTTCGAGTCCTGCCATGGTGGTCCCACCTTTTCCAAGCTCTTTGACAAGAGCGTGACCATTGATCGGATTAATGGATTAGTCGATGCACAAATGTAAGCGCAATTGCAAAGCATTTATGCTACTCCAACAGAATGGTTTGCAGGAGAAAAATCCTTCCATTGTTGTTGTTTCACTCTTATTTGGATATGAAAAAGACAATTAAAATAGATTGAGCACAATATCTGGCTGAGTGGGGTGAAACAAAGTTGGGTGGTTTACTAAAGACTACTGTGTCATGATTCCCAACTAAGTGTTAACGACTAGCTAGGAATAGGAGTGTAAGACTTGCTGATCACCAAAAAAAAAAAACGGAGTGTAAGACTCCATGTTTCCTATTCCATGATGAACTCTACATTTGAGGAAAACTTTACTTTGGCTTGCCTTTACCACCTGCAATACTTATCTCTACCATTACGTTTTGCATATGCAAGCCACCAGAATGTGTAAACGATCTCATGTATATCTTCGCACATTGTTGCCCTGTAAACATTGTCTTTATTTAATAGCAGACTGCAGCTGAAAGTGTATGCAGTATTTCCCATCTTCACCCCTTTTCAAGAGCTCTACACCAGTTCGTTTTCTCTTGAATTTATCTTTTATACTAAGAGCAACTGCCTTAGGATTGGATAAGAGAGGATTCCTTCTGGTAATTTAAGGGCCAACATGTACTGGAAAGGCAGGTGTGTTGAAGGAGTTAATAGCCCTTTGTTGTTCAACAAGGCGAACCAGTGGTTGTGCCAGCACCTAAATGCTGCTGTGGACAAAAGGCTAGACATTGTGTGTATTGCAAACTCAGTCCGACTATCTACAACTGTGCCTTTTTAGTGGAAATTGTAAATGCTATGCTTACAACTTTTTGGAAAGAGTTTGAGAGGAAGAAGGCATATCTAAGAAAGGATTTGCGGCAATGTTCAAAAGGTAATTCTCTATTTTGGTTTTGCTCATAAATTGCACATATCATATCATGAATTGTATGGATGCTGATGACGATGATGCTGATGACGATGCTGCTGCTGTTATTGTGTATTTTGTTAGTGCCTTTTGTTGCTACTATTTATTACTACATGAATTCATGGTGCTGAAATTTATTTATTGATCATGTACAAAACCAGATCTCTACAACTGGATCATAGCGAGAATACTAGAGTGTTGGTGGGCTATTTTGGAAGTAAGAAAGAGCGGTAAGGAAGGGAGCAAAAAGGATTGATGGTCGTGATATATGACTTCTCTGGCTCGCCTGTTGCAGCTGCATCCATGATCACCCCATATGTCTGATGGCCATGATCATAGTTACTAGGGTGGGAAACGAAACGTGAAACGGAAACGAGAAACGCATGAAAAAAATACAGGGGAAATGAGAAACGAGAAGACAATAGAAAATTGTACGAGAAACGTCTTAGGAAACGCATTAGTAGTGTTTCACAAACAATAGAAAAAACACAAATGAAACACAACGAAAACACAAAATATGTAGTTTTATAGATTCAACTTTTGTTAATTTCAAATTTCTATTTTATTTTTCTTATTTTTATTTTTATTAAAATACATGCTATTGTGTTCTATTTTAATATCTATTCCACAATTTTTGATGTGTTTTTTCCAAAATGATTTTCATAAGTTACACACATGTTTCCTAAACGTTTCACATGTGTTTTCTACAAGTGTTGCATATATTTTTCATGCGTTTACACATGATTTACATAAGTTTCTCATATGTTTCCCATGCATTTCGGAAACATTTCTCCAATATTTGTATCATGTTTCGGAAACGTTTCAGAAACGTGTTTCCCGCATTTTAGGGAAATGGATTTCCCACCCGCGATAAACGTGTTTTAGGGGAAACGGGTCTCCCACCCGCCCAAGGAGTTTCTGGCAACTATGGTCATGATATATGACATCTGGCTCGCCTATTGCATCTGCATCCATGATCACCCCATTTGTCCCCACCTCTGATGCATTCTCACGCCCCATGGGTTTTCCTTCAGCAGCTAGAGAAGCCATGGTCACGTCTTGAAGCAGAGAGAGAGAGAGAGAGAGAGACTGATGCCTTGGGTGCGGGTCTGTTGATGTAGAAAATGAAAAGGAAAGAAAAACTTTTAACGAAAATATAGGAGAAATTAATCCGGAAAAGAAACTAGCGCTTGAGGGTGTATTCCGGGTAAAGCAAACATGTGTGGTCGGCAAATAATTAGCCGCATAGTTTCAAGCGGGATAGTAACCGCTTGTCCTTAGCATTCCTCTTAAAAAAAATTATTCTCTTGTCTAAATTCAACAAACCTTTAGGTTGATAAATATAGATTTCTCTTCTAATTTTTCATTTAAAAAGTAATTTTTAGTACATGCTCTAGTGGTAGAGGCAATAAGTACTCATGTTGCCATGAGGTGTAGGGTTTAAGACTGGGTCAGAGAGAAAGAAAGCCCTTCATAAAAAAAGTAATTTTTAAATTCATCTGGTTTATCACTAGATTATATATAGATGTTAAGTCTGACATAGTTCTAATACTCATTATGTTCAGGAAAGATATGTAAGTTTCAAAATCGTCAATGCCTTCATTTTGTTTAAGCGTTTTAGCAACCAATCTTGCCTCATATTCACCTATGCTTCATTGCTTCCACCTGGTTTGAGTTTCTTCTTTAATATCCACTTACTACCCAATATTTTAGTGTTAGGTGGTAACCTTGTTAATCTGTAAGTATTTTACTCTTTTATAAATTCAGTTTCATCATCCATTGCTTCTTCTTTTTTTTTTCATATTTTTGCATCAGGAAGTGACATAACCTCTTAAAAATTTATAGGTTCTTCTAAATTATATGTGAACATTCATGGTCCCAAGTCTTTTTTAACTCTTCATCTTTTACTTCTCCTAAGTTTAAATTCCTTCTTGCGGATCATATTGATTTGTATCAATTCCAACTAGTGGATTATCTTCTTGTGGTCCATGGAAATGGTAATTACAATGATTTTTTTAAAGATTTTATCTTAATCTCCAACGTATTCACATATTTGATTGATAAATGCTCTAAGCATTCAACATACTTCTATTAACGAATTAGATTCTAAACATAGGAATTTATAAGCTCTGCAATTTTGAGCATATCCTAAGAACACTAATCTTATTCTTTTAGAACTTGCTTTTGATGTTTTTTTTTTTTTTTTTTGTGAAGGGTCCAAAGCAGGCAATAGACCTTCACATTTTTAAATATTTTAAATTTAGTTTTTTTTTTCTTTTTTACTGTTCACAAAGAGTTTATTTAAACTCATTGTATGCTCAACTGGACTCAACAAAGCCTTTGTCCCAACCTAGTTGGGGTCGGCTAAATGAATCCTTTATAAAAAAAATTCATTAAGGTAAAATGAATCTACCCAGCTCTAATCCTGGTTCTAGTTGGGTTCTTCTACGTGGATCATTTTCTTCCATTCTATCATATCTAAGGTCATGTTTTATGTTATGTTCCTAGCTATCAAGTCTTTCCTCACTGTTTCTACCCATGTTGTTTTTGGTCTGCCCCTACCTCTTTTTACTCCATCAATTAGGCACGAGTTGCCTCTTCTCACCGGAGCATCCAAAGGCCTACGTTGGATATGTCCAAACCATCTTAAGCGGTGCTCTCTCATCTTCTTCTCAATTGGTGCCACCCCCACCTTTTTATGAATGTCTTCATTTTTAATTATATCTAACTTTGTGTGGCCGCACATCCATCTAAGCATTCGTATCTCCGCCACACTCATCTTATGCACATGCTGCTTCTTGGTGGCCCAACATTCTGAGTCGTACAGCATGGCTGGCCTCACAGTTGTCTTATAAAACTTTCCCTTCACTTGGTAGGGATTTTACGGTCGCACAGAATTCCTGAGGCAAGCCTCCACTTCAACCAACTTGCTCTTATTCTATGGTTAACATCATCTTCAATCTCTCCTTCCTTATGTAGCTTTAAACTCATTGTATAAATTTTTTTTTTTACCTATATCACCATTAGTAAGAGACGCTTCACCCCATAATTTAATTGGGAATTTATAGCTTACTACAATAGTACTAACCATCTCAAGCAGTATTTTGTTTTTATAGCCTGTCCATGAGTTTTGGAAAAGGTTTTAAATTACTTTGTAAGAAATTCTCATCTTCTATCACAAATATGTGTGCGCTAACACTAATAAATCTATATTTTTTACTCTTTTTACAAATTTATTGCTAAATTTTGCTTGAACACAACATTCATGCTTATATGTTGATACGCTAGAGTTAGTTTCATAGTTTCATGAAATAACTCTAAGTTAACCATTTTCTTTAAAGAATTATTGTGTGTGTGTGTGTGTCCAAATCAATAATTAAGAGAATTAGCCATAAAAGAAACTTAGGGCCCCTCTTTGCATACCTCTAAACTTACTTGCGTATGTTTGTGTCCCCAACTCTATAATTAAGAGAATTAGCCATACAAGAAACTTAGGGCCCCTCTTTGCATACCTCTAAATTTGCTTGTGTATGTTGTTATATGTAGAGTCTTATTCATATCTGAATATAATGGTTATAGTAGTTTAACATATACCTTCAAATTATATATAGTTGGCATAATTTCAAAGAGACCACAGTGTCCCATTTTGAAATGAGATTAACTTCAACTACCCATAGGCAATGTTTGGCAACTATGAAAGTTTTTCCATGGAATATTAGCATCCCAAGTGGCGAGACAAGAGTAAGGAGGGTAGGAGAAAGAAAGGCTTGAGAGGGCATGAGTAAGGAGAGCAGCAGTGTCATCCTTTGGATCGGTTCCAACGATGTCTTTGTCACAAACTGTTCTTACCACTTATTGGTTAGATCATTTTTGTATGGCGTTTCGGATCCTATTGTATGAGTTTGGGTAACAACCTAGTTCGAATCAGATCCATCGGGGTGTTTTAGGTCCTTACATTGTATACAACTAGTGATTATGGATATAGGAGGGAAAAGGGAAGAACCTCGAACGAGAGGAGAATCCCCATAAAAAAAGGGTAAAAAATTAATTTTGTTGGTTGTTTTGAGCATGGTTTGTAAATGTTAGAAAAATACCTCATGAATAGACATAAATAAGCAAAGCCCTCCATTCGGATCTAGGATGCTGCATCAGATTTTGTGGCTGTGTCTGGCTCACAATCCAAAATAATTTTGGATCTTAGCATATGGATCCAGTGACCATGGTTCAATTTCAGTTGTTGTGCCCAAATCCTGTCTATTAACTTTCGGACCATTTGGGTCTATCAACACCCCTGGAGTTGCCCCCCTCGTCTCTGTTTTCAAGGACTTCTCACCCTCGTCTCACTCACGTCCCCTCATGCTTCTCCCTCTCCCACCCTCCCTATTCCACTCTCACCACTTGGTAAACTAATATTCCATGGGAAAAAAACTCACGGTTGCAAAACATGGCCACCCAAAGACACTATAAACATCAATAACATAGCAAATGATGAGCCCAAAACATCTCACCCAATAACTTAAATAAACATTATTTGCTAGTTCACTCCAACCATTATGGTTAGGGGTGGAAATGATCATGGTGGATTGTGGTAAAATGTGGGCCCAATTGGAGGTACCACACATGGTAACGAAATCCCAAGGTCCCACGTGTCTTTTTGGCCATTGGAAGATGTGGCGAGTTTTGGCATGTTGAGCAAAAATTCATTGAACAAGTGGCAGATGACATAGCGGGTGACTAAGCAGGTTACTTGGCAAAAAGGAGTGCATTCCCATACGATTTATACTGTTGGGAGATAGCTAATAACAACTAAAATGATTTTGGATTGAAGATGGACTGTTGTCCATGAAATACAAAATAGCTAGGACTCTTAGCATGCCAAAGTTAAAGGAGTCTCGTGGAGGCAGGAAGGGGTGCAAGTGGGCAACGATCTACAAGAGTAGATGATGGCGTAGGATTCTTAGGATTCTAGATAAGGATAAGTTTGTTTCTTTTTATTTTTTGAGAATTCCCTGTAAAAGAGGAAGTCCATGTAAAAAAAAAAGGACTTCGGTTTTTTGGGAACAGAGGAAGAGACAAACAAAAGGGAATTAGCACTGTTTTTTTTTCTCTATTGATCATTTGGTGTTGATCGTTTTGTATTTGATGTGAATCAAAACCCGGTGTTGCCAATAAAAAAATAATCGCAACCTATATCCAAAATCTAATTTTGGATCAGGAAAAGTCTGATTTAATAGCCTAAGTGCCTAACAATTTTACTCTCTTTGCTGCAACAAAATTTGCTACACATGCAAGTAGTTGAATAGCATGTTGACAAGTGAAATAGCATACATGAGATCATGAAGGGAAGATGAATGAATGATAAGGAAATTAAAGGCTGAGGCAATGTAGGGGGTATAAGAAATGCAGTGAAATCACTCATCTTTCCAGCTTTGATCACTGTAAGGGTGAATGAATGAGGAGTTCATCTGCCAGATCTTGACTGATGTTGCCGTAATGTCGGCTCCGGTGGCATTGTTGAAGAGGAAGATTCGAGCCCCACCATAGATGGCCTTTGTTGGGTACACCCGTGAAGTAATGCACGTCTTCCCGCCTTGAGCAAAGCTTTCGACAATCGAATGATCAACCTAGATAATAGCAATTCCCATGTAAATCAATTTTTCCAAACATTTTAAGAATCAAATCCATTCAAATTATCAACTTACTAGTAGCATCAAATCCATTCAAGTAATCAAATTATCAACTAACTATTAGCATCAAATCCATACAAGTTTTCAAATTATCAACTTACTGATAGCATCAAATCCATTTCAGTTATGAAATTATCAACTTACTAGTATTCTAACGGCGAATTTTTCACCGGAGAGAACAGGGACAGTGCTCCCGTATACTCTTTTGACAAGGTCAAAAGATACCTTGCGTATTGTTATCAAATATGGGAGCGTTGAAATCATTTCTCTACTGTAAAATGAGGTGATTTTCACTAATCTTTGATTGTTACCATTAAGGGGCCATTTGGATGTGTGGATTTTAGAATCCTGGATTTCCTCAAAATTGTAGATGGGATACGAGAGAGAAAAGAGACCAGCCATGGTTTTTTAATTTCTCGCCCTTCTTTCCTACAGCAACAGAGCAGGCTATCTTCACATGTTTCCAGGTTTTAGAAATCTCAGGATGGGGGAGAGATTTCTAAAACCTGGATTTCTTTCTTACAATCCAAGAAACGCTGTTAGGACACCATACAACAGCTTGATCATGAACCCTCTTTTACAGTTTACATTGTTTTCAAACTAAAACCTGGATTCTAAAATCCGTGTATCCAAATGGCCCCTAATCATAATCAGTTTTTATACAAAGCATTTATAAGAAACGTGGAAAGAGATTAAGGCTCTGTTCACTTCTTTTCCCCGGAAAGGAAAGGAAAGGATTTCATTTTCCTTTCCTTTCCAGGTGACATGGCAAAAGGGAAAGGAATGAAGAGGAAAAGGCTTCGTTTTCCATGGAAAGCCTCTTTCCGATATATTTAATCGGAAAGCATATCATAAGTAACAGGGAAAAAGTCAATTTCCACGTCATTTTTAGCCTTTAAATAAGAAATTCCACATCTGATAATAGTTTTCCCTGGAAAAGAAGTGAACACAGAAATTCTGTCTTGTCAAGGTCTTGTCAGGGAAAAAAAGGGTTGTTTTCCAGGGAAAACAGCACAAGGGAAAAGAAGTGAACAGAGATAGAGAAGGATTCCTAATCTAATAAAAAGAAAAAAATAATATATGGAAGGATTCCTAATCTAATTCAAATACCCCATCTGCTTAGTTGCCTAATCTATCCATCGACCTAATCTAACACCCAAGCAATCCCAACGGGTAGAGCTTACAAGATCTGCATATCCTAACATACACTAATTATTAGAACGGCAAGCCTAATTCAAAGATAAAATAAACCAGTCAAAAGTCAAAACACAAGAAGAAATGACTTACGAGGTTATTCTCTCTCTCACACAGTCAACATCTCTTTTTCCTTTCCCACTGAAGCAAAGCAACTGAATGGAGCCGTAATGATGCGTGAATTCCAACTGTGACTTATAAAAGATCCTTTAACTTTATAAGGATTCTGCTCTTATTGGGTTTGAAAGTATTTGTAAGCATACAAGGGGTTTTATTTCTTCCTACTTTGTACATAAAGGAATTGATCTTTAGAGACCACCTTGCTTCTTCCTTTTATTTCTTGTTGAAATTTACAGCACACCTTGCTTTATCCTTTCCTTTGCTTATCTAGAATAGCATATGTAAAGTCATGTTTGTTGTAGTATTGTAATCTTGTTCCTATTCAAGGGCAATACTCTCTTGTAAATTATCTACTCAATATAAGCAGCAACCACATCAATCACAGATTTGTGTTGGCAGAATTATTACAGTACCACAACAAACATGACTTTACAACCTACATATAGACTCGCATTACCCTCCTAGGGTGTGTTTGGATTGCCCCATTCGGCATCCTATTCCGATCCCTCTTGATTCTGGTTTTTTGTTCAAAAAAATGAACTAAATCATGTGGGCATAAATGAACTAAATCTTGTTGGGGAAAATGGGCAAACTTGCTTTCAGCCGAAAGAGGTGGTACTCTGATTCCACCAATGTGGGAATGAAATTTTTTATTACAATATTTTACAAGGGATTTGCTAGGCAATTACGTGGAAAGCCATTTTGTGGCTGACTTTTGCACGAGAGAACAGCCACACAAGCTCACTTTTTGGCAGATTTTTGTCTTATTTATTTAATTCATCTGAGGTGGCTGCTCTCATGCAAAAGACAGCCGTGAAATGGCTTTTCCACGAAATTGCCTAGCAAATCTCATTTTATAATTGAAGTTTCAGTTTTAATTTTCCCATTCCATTTGTAGAGGAGTCGGAATAGGATGTCAATTGCGATTCATGATTCTTGCAATCCAACTGTAGCCATGGAGTAACTAGAAAATCCAACCATCTGCGCCGGTAAAAGATGTGCATCACTCGGGCCATGTTTGGTAATCATGAATTTATTTTTCATAGAAGATTAGATTATCAAGTGGTGAGAGAGGGCTAGGATTAGATCATATGACCAAGGAGTAAGAAGGAGCTTGAAAGCAGGGGAAAAACAAATTGTATTTTGATTAGAGATTTTCTTTACCTCTTTTTGTTTCAGAAATGGGAAACTAACAACAACCAACCCCCCCCTCTCTTGTATTACAACCAAAGTTAACACTAATCTTGTAAGGGGAATGCTAGGTTCACAGGGCCCCTTGAAAAAAAGGGGCAAAATGGCGCCCCTATTTGTGTGAACCTAGGCACCTAGCATTCCTCATCTTTACAAAAGATGATGTTATTTTGTCGGCATTATATCTTCTACTTTTTACATTTTTTATAAGAATCAAATTAGTATGGTATGAATTTTCCAGTGTCTGATTAATTTTATTTGTTACGAACAAATTTATCCAAAATAAAAGAATTTCCTGCTTTTTAGGAAAATTGAAATCCTACTTGACCATGGATTAATTATCTTTCATAATGTTTTTTCGATGCATCCAAACGGCCCCATAGTCTCTTCCTAAATTCTATCATATTAATTTCTCTGTCTATTTTGTCGTTTATGATCAAACGCACTAACCTCGGGAGGTTACGGCCAAATGACGAGTTTTTTTTTTACTAAATATATAATATAATATAGAATAATAAAATAATTACCAAGATCTCTTTGTAAGGGATAACCAAAGTCTCATAAGAAAGTGAGGTTACCTTTGAAAAAGAAAAAGAAATGTAAGATACTCATGGGGTAGGTTTCAACATGTTACTATGATGTTTGCTGTCCATCTCTTGCTGTTTTCTATCAGGAAAGATTGGTTAAACAGTAGTAAAGACTTTGACTCATCCACCTGTGTGAGTCTAACATTTGCTTGATTTGCGCCTTCATCTTTGTTTCTCAAGCATCCAATGGCTGAGACTTTCTTCGGCATACAATCAGCCTGTATCATCCCCATGTGCATGTTACAATTGAAGACACCAACATGGTTAAATATAGAAACTACACATTCGATGCAGACCACCTAAATAACCGAACCCATGAATTTGGCCTTTTTCAATTTGAAGAAAAGGAGAACCTTGTCTTCGAACTTTGTTAGGACAGATTCATTCAACTGGCTGTTCTTTTCAGTGTCATAAAATTTTCTTGTGGTGGGGGTGGCTTTTCCTTTGGAGAAATCCATGCATTTAATTAAGAGATGATCAATATACTTTCAATAAAATAAGAGAGTTTTTATATGGTGTAAGTAAGCCCGTATAGTTCAATATTTTTCCAAAAGTACTCTACGGCCCGCACCATTGGATGATCCAAACCATCCATTTGATGGGCCACATCATAAATTGGTTGTGCCCAACCCTCCGATCTATATAGGAACTGAACCACATATTATGGAACCTCTTAGATCATAGCATTGGGATCATCCTACGAAAAATGATTTTTGGGGCACAACCTATTTATGTTGTGGCCCATCAAATGGATGATTTGGATCATCCTCTGGTGTGGGTCGTACAATATGTTTGATTATATGGGCTTGCACCATCTAAAAATGAGGAGTTTTTATACTGTGTAGGCCCATATATTCCAATATTTTTCAAAATGTAATGTACGGCCTACGCCATAGGTTGATATCCAAGCCGTCCATTTCAAAAACCAACAAATGAAATTGGGATTTGCTAGGAAATTTTGCGGGAAGAAATTTCACGGGTCACTGTTGCAGGAGAGAACAGCTACACAGGCTCTATTTTCAGCAGACTTTGTCTTATTCATTTCATTCATGTGAGCACTGAGAAACAGCCACACACACCGTATAAAATTTCTATATATGGAACAAAATGACCGTTTATAGGTGGGAAACGCTAGCAAAAGCTGGGACTCTGGGAGCAGGTGGCCCCTCCCGCTCCTGTAAAATAAGAGATCTGCTTTTTGGGGCCACATCAATTCAAATTTTGAAACACAAAGCACGCACGCTTACTCAGCCCTGAGCTGTCACCCGAAATATTAGGGTGGGCCCTCCCTATCCTCAACTCTCGCCTCAAATTATTCCCATGTAGTATACTCAGCAATTACTTTTAAAATATTACAAGGCCCATAGATAGCCGTTGAGAAAAACATTTTAAAATCCATTTCCCTATCAAATTATAGTTATGGATTATTTAAAAGTAAAATTTGAAGGGATGTCTCTCTTAAGTAAAATTTGAACTCTCGTTGTTCAACTTAAGCCTTGTCATGTGTAATCAAAGAATGGAAGGCAACAAATTCTGGAAATGTTTTTTTCTTTACCAAACTTTTAAAAAAAGTTCCTCTCCTAGTATTTTATCACTACCCTTTTCCAAAATAAAAATTGGAAAGTGAAATATTCACCCCCTTTTCTTCCTTGGCCAAGCAACCTCTAGTATACTTATGAATTATGATCATGGTTTTAAATTTTGGTCCCCCCTGGAAACTCTAGTATATTTATGAATTATGACCATGGTTTTAAATTTTGGTCTGAAATTTCAGATTTCGGTCCCCGAAACGTTCCGAAACTGAAATTGACCAAACATACCGAATTTCAGTTGGGATTTGAAAATTTGGAAATTTCGTCAATTTCGACGAAATTTGGGGAAAAATATTAATTTTTTATTCATTTACTAAATTTCAGCCGAAATGTCGGCCCCAAAAACCGACATTTTTAGTGTCTTTAACTAATTTCGACCAAAATTTTGGTTTAGCTGCCGAAACCGAAATTTCAAACCATGATTTATAACTACCCTGAGTGACAAAAAGGGGTGAATGTATCATTTCCCATAAAAGTTTCTCGTATGGAGAGAAAATGAAGAGTGAGTTACTCTTTTTCACTAGTTTATACATTACATTGGCAAGTGGCAACGGTTTCCTGACTCTGACTTTCCTCGAAAACCGTGTTTCTCATTTCACTCTGTTCAATTTATACGTACGTATTTGTCTATCCTAGTACTCACAATATCTACTTTTATTACTAAAATGATATCTCTCATTTTTTCGGACTATTTATTGAGAAAATGAATTCGGAGCCCCCGTTTTACCCCTGGGACAGCCCTTGTAAGTGTGAAAAGAGTAGTGATAAATATGCTAGAGAGAAACCGTGTTCTGCGCGTATAGGTTGGTTTTACGGCTTGTACGCGTCTTCGAGAAACCGTGGAAAACAGCTAAGCCGTTTAAATTTCCAGAAATATTTTATTTATGAAAATGATAAATTTGCACCCCCCGCAGGATGATTCGCACCCCTGTTACACGTTAAAGAACCTGAAACGACGTAGAAGGGGCCCGCCCACCTTGCATGTGGCGGTCAGGAAGTTTTAAGGGACGTTGAAAGAAATTAGTGTTGTGGCCCCTACCAATTCACTCTCACTCTCTCTCCTATTCTGCCTTTCACATGACGGACAGCTAACCCCCCCCCTCTCTCTCTCTCTACAAACAAAGAAAAACCAACTAACCCTAGTAGAGACTAGAGAAAGTACCAGTACAGCGTGTTCTTTTATTTCAAAACTGCATTTCCTCTCTCCATCTCTCTCACTCAGATCATGTAAAAGGAAGAACGGTCGGAAAATTTGCCCTAATCCTATATTTTGGCTCCGAAAATCGATAAATGGCGTTGTTGAGATCTTTATCGGCACTTTTGTTCGACATTTCTCTGCTATTTGGCCTCTGTTTAGCTGGAGATCCCTTTATACCGTTCGATTGGGAACTCTCTTACATCACAGCCGCTCCTTTGGGCGTTAAACAACAGGTTCTTTGCCCTAAATCTCTCTCTCTCTCTCTCTCTCTCTCTCTCTCTCTGTTCTTTTGATCTCTGTTATCTTTGAGTAGAATCGTATAGTCCCGATCTAGAGAGGGAGCTTTGAAGTATAGATACAATGCAGCATTTGAAGTAGATGCAAGCTCTTTTTTTTTGCTATTTTCACGCTATTTTGTTAGATCTTCGCCAACTGATCTTCTTTTTTCGAGACATTTTGTTTTTCTCTTGCTCTAGATCAGCGAAACAAGCTTTTCTGCTATAGATCTATTTAATCTCTGATCGTTGTTTGGATACATGGATTTTATAATCCAGGATTGTAAAATCCAGGCTTTTAAATGAGTAAATAAGGTGTGTAAGCTCTCAATCATTTAAAATCCAGATTTTAGCTTAAGAATCTAAGTTTTAGCTTGTAAAATATTGTTTTGATAATCTGCATTTTAAGTCTAAAGGTGCTTTTTTGAAGAACAGAATGCCTTTGTAAGCCCTTTCTCCTGATGTGAGATATGGCATTTTTCTTGTTTACTTGTAATGAAGTCGTTATCACTCGTTAGAATGTGTAATTTTTTCCTTGTAATTTGAAAATTACTTTCTATCCTGACTGCTTCAGATCTGGAGATGTACAGGTCATGTATAATGTATTTTGAGAATCAATTTTTTTTTGTTCATTATTTCGAAAGTGATTTATTCTTGTTTCCGTTTTTTGGATCTTAGGTGATAGCGATTAACGGACAGTTCCCTGGTCCCATTGTTAATGTGACTACCAATGATAATCTTGTCGTCAATGTCCTTAACAGTTTGGGTGAGGATGCACTTATCACATGGTCAGTTTAATCTGCTTAAAACTGCTGAATGTATATTAGTCTAATGTGGTAGAACGTGAGAATATCTGATCTTATGGGTTTTTGAAATTCTTGTTGTTTTTATCATAGGAATGGTATTCAACACCGTCGCAATTCTTGGGAAGATGGAGTTCTTGGCACAAATTGCCCAATCCCCAGTGGTTGGAATTGGACATATCAGTTTCAGGTGAAGGATCAGATTGGGAGCTTCTTTTACTTCCCTTCACTCAATTTCCAAAGAGCAGCAGGAGGCTATGGGGGCATCATTGTAAATAATCGGGCGATTATTTCTGTGCCTTTTGGAACGCCGGATGGAGATATCACCCTTATGATCGGCGACTGGTACAATAGAAATCATACGGTCAGTGTTCTTACTCAATTGGGATTAAGGCTTAGAATTGTAGTTGAGTACTTGAAAAATTCAGTGAGTCGACTTGACCTCGACAACTTGGTTTTAGTTTTCTCGCTTTCTATTAAACCTGAGATAACTTGTTCAACCGCTTGGAAAATTTGGCTGAGTACTCAAAGAGCTTAAAAATATCATTCAACAGCATAAGTTTTTGACTTCAAAGTCTTGATTGAGTACTCAGCTGTGTTTTGAGTCAACTTAGATTAGGCTTCATGTACCTATTCTGGTTTGAGTTTTGAAACCTTGATTGTGATCTATTTAGGCTAGACCTGTTCATGATAAGAAGACAGACTACAGATATCGAGTACAGTCTGACATTATTTGCTTGGGGTTGTAGGCTCTGAGGATGGCCCTTGATGATGGTAAAGACCTCGGCATGCCAGATGGAGTACTCATGAATGGAAAGGGACCTTATCAGTATAATCATACACTTGTTCCAGATGGTATCGATTATGAGTCTATCAACGTCCACCCAGGTAATATTTATAATAAAAGTGTTAAATGGCTAAATGGGTGTTGAGCCATGTGAATTGAATATATGTGTATGGTGGTAGTCCTGTATATACTTGTAGTCGGTGTTATGCAGATTGTTTGTTTGGACATGCATTTCTGTGCATCTGGTTCATGCAAAACACTTCAAGATGTGCTGGCATGCTCGTGTTCTCAATGCTTTTGAAATATGTGCATGGGTCTATGTTTTAGTTAGTAGTTTTGTTTTTATAAAACTAGTAAAAAGGCATGCACATTGCATGAAATAAAAAAAGAAATAAAAAGAAAAATCCATCAAAGTCAAGTGTCCCAAGATGATAGCATCTCAATTATACAAGAAACAAATACTAAAACCTCTAAAAATAGACAAAATACATATACAATATTTTGGAAAATATCAAAACTTCTACAATTATATTTTAATATTCATTGCTTATTATTGGCTCTTTGTTTTAATTCCATTTTTTCTTCTCTATTTTGCAATAAATCTAAAGTAATATTTTTTTTTTTTGACTTTCTTGGTTCGATGCGGGATTTTTTTATTGATTTTGTTATCTGTTTAATTTTACTTTTTATATACACCTTCAACTTTAAAAAAATCTGAAACACACTCACAATGCATTTTTTTTGAATGGTAACACGCACAACGCTTATTGATTTATTTTTAAAAAATACAAAAAGATAGAGAAATATCATATCATTTCTTTTACTAAGGTAAATATTCAAAAGATATACTTGTTCATCATGTATTTTTCTTTTGATAAGATGAATACCGTATCATTGTTTATTGATAGGTTGGCATGGGTTGGAGTTGGTAGAAACTGTTTGGAGACTTTTGTTTTTTTCCATTCCGAACGTTTATTGTATTGGTTATTTTCCTTATGTGGCCATGTTCTTTGTATTTTCAAAAAAATAAAAATAAATGCTCTTTGTATTTTCCACCTCGGTCGTGGGGATTCTCCCCTTTCTTGTACTTAGCTTCTTTCTAATACAATTTCCTATCACTCGAATAAAGAAAAAAACACTTAGTATTCTTGACCATATCCATTTTTCTTCTTATTAGGAGATTTTTGAGAGTAGCGTGTGTTTGTTTGTTTTGAACAATTGACGGATGCAGAACAGAAAGGCAAGAGGAGCGTGCATTTGATTTTTCCTCTTTATATAATAGTATAGATGATTTATCTTTTGAAGAAATTTGTTGAAATTATGCCTGCATGCCTGGTGCGGGAGAAAAACACATGTGTATGTTTTCATCACAAACAAACTTAAACACAGAGATACACACATCAGACCAATTACTTTATTTTGAATTTTGAGTTATGCCTGACCATAGTGGTTGTAACCATGATGTACCACTTGGTCATGCTAATAACATGCTAAGGTAGCTCATAGCATGGGGATAGTGTCCACGATTAAGTAATGATGGGATACATGTACTAGTTTCATTGTTAGCACATGATATTTATTAAATCGATGGGCTCCTAAATACTATCAAAGGGTGCCTTGGCTATACAGGAAAAATGCTAATGCACAAGTTGATGGCTTGGATGTGATACAGGTAAAACATATCGCATCCGTGTTCACAATGTTGGTATCTCCACCAGTTTGAACTTCAGAATCCAGAACCATAACCTGCTTCTTGTGGAGACAGAAGGATCATACACATCGCAACAGAACTACACTAACCTAGATATTCATGTTGGGCAATCCTATTCTTTCTTGGTTACCATGGATCAGAACGCAAGTAGTGATTACTATATTGTTGCAAGTGCTAGGTTTGTGAATGAAACACTTTGGACCAGAGTTACGGGTGTTGCCATCTTGCACTATTCAAATTCCAAAGGAAAGGCAGCTGGTCCTCTACCAGATCCACCAAATGATTTTTATGACAAGTCATTTTCAATGAATCAAGCTAGATCTATCAGGTTTGTTCAGAATGTTTAATGCAGTTTTAGATGTTTGAGCATGGTTATGCTTTATTATAGATTTTTGTTCTTCTTAGTCATTTTTTTGTCGTCGTCGCTTTCCCCTTTCCCCTCTCTTGAGCTTTTTGTGCTTAGATTGGCCCTAATGGATATATCAACCAAGTCCATGTTATACTAATCAAGGAGCTTTTGCTTGGCGGCATGTCTTAAAACTTGTCAAGCACACCAGACCAAAATTTGGTACTTTATAATCTGAAATTGTATCGTGTTTCTCATCCCAATTATCTTCTGTTTTGCTTGTGTTGTTTAAGTAATTATAATGAAAGAGACATTTCATTGGTGGAAACTTGAGTTTCATATTTCCTTTTTGTTAAGAACTAGTTAAAAATAGCACATTCAAAGCTTGTAATCTTTATTTATCTGTCTGATTTGTGAGCTGTCCATAAATTTATCAGGTGGAACGTTTCTGCTGGTGCTGCTCGCCCTAACCCGCAAGGTTCCTTTAAATATGGCCAGATCAATGTGACTCAATTATATGTGTTGAAAAACAAGCCACCAGTGGTTATTAATGGAAAACGCCGAACCACCCTTAATGGGATCTCCTATGTAAATCCTCAAACACCAATGAGACTTGCTGACCAGTACAAATTGAAGGGGATATATGCACTTGATTTCCCCACTACACCACTTGTTGGACCACCTAGTCTTGGATCATCTGTAATTAATGGTACATATAGGGGATTTATGGAAATCATTTTCCAGAACAATGACACCACAATTCAGAGTTACCACATGGATGGATATGCATTTTTTGTGGTTGGGTAGGATTTTGTGAAACTCTATCTAATGTTTACGATTGCTTGCCTGTGTGTGCCTGTGTTTGTGCTTGTAGGTCTAATTGGTAAGAGTTTGGTTAATTGCAGGATGGATTTTGGTGAGTGGACAGAGAACAGCAGGGGAACATATAACAAATGGGATGGCGTTGCCCGCTCCACAACACAGGTATTTACATGGGATTCCTCTCATATTCTTGGCATTTCCTCCGGATGTGTTAGGTTGTCCATGAGGTTTGGTCCATCAGTCATTTCTGTTGTTTATCTGTTGAGAGTTGAGAGTTTGTTGCAAACCAATTTTGGTTCCTCCCTACCTTTGTACTTGTCTGTATGCAATTTTTTTGTAGTTCCACAGATCTACTGCCAGATCTACTTCCTTTTACTGTTCCTATTTCTGGGTGGATAAAGAAAACTACGTTAATCTTTGCTAAAGGTTGATTATTTTTCATGTTCATCTTGATTAAAAAAGAAATAAAATTCATTTATGTTTCTCTACAGTGTCACTAACAATAACAAATGATATTTATATCACTGTTTTAGTTTTCAGTCTGCGTGTCTTCTATGGTGTAATTAACAACTACACAAATAATCTTCCCTTGTGTATATGCTATTCCAATGGAACCGTATGAGCTGATCTGATTATCGGATTTTGCATTTAAAACTATATCAAAACTCACCATACATTGTTTAAATTGAAACAGATTGTGGATTCTCATGCGTATCTAAAACATGCAAATAATTTGATCTTTTTTTATTGGTTGATTTCACTATTTAGACATGTAGTTATTAAACTTATTAAGAAGATCACTAATTGATTGGAATATAAGTTATCTGAGTTTTGAACATTATGCTTTTCACGTTATGCCATCCTACTGTATAAGAGTCAATAATTCATTTTCCCTTGGTACAGGATAAAATGAGGCTAAAATTAGTCACTTATTCTGTTATTCCATCCTTTGTACCAAATATTGCACAGTAGATATGATAGGAATTAGGTATTTTCCTCAGAACTTTGCAAATGGTTTTAAGTAAATATGCATGCTTATCCACGATTATTTGTGTCTTTCACCATAAAATTTACCCGTTTTCCTTCCTTTTTTCAATATGATTGTTCATTTGATCTATATCTTATGCTACCACTTGATCATGTCCTTGTTTCTGGGGTTTTAAAGAATGAACAAATTGTATAAATTCATTGCTATTCGACCTGTAATTGTTCTGCAAATGTTGGAATCTTATCACTATAAAAAGAAAAGAGAACAGGAAAAATGTGGTGGCATTTCTGTTGATATGGTCAAAATGGAAACTTCTGAAATCATTTCAGTTTGTATCTCTGAACATGTGGTGATTCTTGATGGATATCCTCCATGACACAATCTAAATGCTTTACCCTTCATAACTGGATTAGCTACATCCATCAGTCACATGTTCCTTGTTTGAGAATCCGTGACATAATAGAACAACTCTGTTAGTTTGCTCTCGAACAATGTTATTTGTTGCACCTTCCAAATCCGTAACTTCTTCTCTTGGCAATCCAGATAATTTTATTGTCGTTTATAGTGATAGCCAATAGGTATCATAGAAACTGGTATTAATTTCTATTGGGATTCAATGAGCCCTGTTTTCTAAATACAAAATGAAATATAATAACTAATAGAGGATTGATAATATGACTATATGAGAATGGCAATTCCTCAATTGGTCAAGATTGTTCATCAATGTGGATTCTGGGTTATGGAATTTCCATGGAACGGCCCACCGTGATAGATCATGCTGATGTTATGTGGATGTGCCTAATGACCCAGCAACAGTGCTTCACATTGTATCCAAGATAAGGTCTTCTCATTGTAACCTTCCTTAACATATAAATCATAAAACAATTAGGGCAGTGCAAAATAACACAAATAAAAAATGTTATGACATATATGCTTTATATTGTATGTATGAGTGCTTTCGGACATGGACAAGAACTCGGCCAAGATAAAACCGAACCAACTTAGGCAAATCAGTGATTATCATGGTCAATTGTCATTAATTTGGGAGTCAAGGGAGGTGTAGATTGGACTCGAACGAGAACTCAGCCAGGGTAAAACCAAGTCGACTCGGGCAAGTCAATGATTGACTTCAGGAATTCTTAAACAATGGTACCCCACGCCCACCCACCCACCCACCCACATACATATATATATATATATATATATATATATATTATATTTATGAGAGAGAGAGAGAGATACATATACATATACATATACATAGATGTCTACATATATATATATGTATATATTATATATTTATGTAGAGAGAGAGAGAGAGATACATATACATATACATAGATGTCTATATGTATATATATGAGTTAAGTGAAGCTACACATACATGTAGCTAACTTAGCTACACCGACGGCTTAAAATACAGTGGGCCCACATTATTTGGGTGATCCAAACCATTCATTTGATAGGACCTCACATTGATAGGGTGTGCCCAAAAAATCAGCTCCATTGGATGATCTCAACCCTTCAAACTGTGGAGGCAAAAATGGACAGATTTGTGAAGGTTTTTACGCGTCCATTTTTGCCTCCACAAATCGTAGGGTTGGGATGATCCTATGGAGCTGATTTTTTGGGCACACCCTATCTATGTGAGGGCCCATCAAATGAATGGTTTGCATCACCCAAACAATGTGGGGCCCACTGTATTTTAAGCCGTCGGTGTAGCTAAGTTAGCTACACGTATGTGTAGCTACACTTTTCTCTCTCTCTCTCTCTCTCTCTCTATATATATATATATATATATATATATATATATATATATAGACACACACATACATGTATATTTGTGTCGACAAATGTCTATTTGCTTGTTTATTTTCCGTTGTTTTGTGTTTATGGTAGGGAGTGTTGCGGTTAATACTAAAGCAGGTTTGGGTTTTATTTGTCAAGTCCTAGCAATTTCCATAATTTTGTTTTCAGCAATGTTGTATCTTTTCTGTTCAGGTCTTTCCTGGAGCGTGGACTGCAGTCTTAGTTTCTCTCGACAACGTGGGTGTGTGGAATATTCGTGTAGAAAATCTTGATACTTGGTACCTTGGGCAGGAAGTGTATGTAAGGGTCGTTAATCCAGAGGTCAACAACAAAACGGAATTGCCTATGCCAGATAATGCCTTCTTCTGCGGCAAACTCAAAGATATGCAGAAGTATGTAACCAAAAATTCCAATGTGGTAATACAGTAATAATATTCTTAGACTTACCTTGGTCTTTATTTCACATTTGCAGGGTGCAAACACCCCACTCGAAGTCCTTAGCGTTATCAGTCATGGTTGGAAGAATGAAGTTGTTCATTTTGATGCTGTTCTTTGCAGTTGCTGTTTTCTAGTAGGCATCGGATTTATTTATGTTCTACTGATGGTTTTCTAGAGAGGAGCATGACTTGCTTGTGTCCCTTTTGGTTGTAAGTGTTAGGTGTGCAAACCAAGTCCTGTTCATATGAATTTTCAGTGATTTTTAACATGTTCATTTTCAATCTTTGTTTCAGAATGCTTCCCAATTTTCTTCAATTTGGGTTATTGGGAATATACCATTCTTTCTACCTGACATTTATGTACTTATGGTTCACCATTCTCAATTCTATTTGGCTGCTCATACCAATTTTGTCTTTAGTCTGCGATATTATTGTGCATTTTCAGTTGTCTATGGCTGGCTTTTATCTGCTTTTCCATTTTAACTAGTTGCAGACACGTGCGTTGCATGGGACGGCCAAACAAAAAAATGATTCATAAAAGTTACTCAAATTCACGAATCTATTAACAATTAATAATACAAAACCCATACAGAAAATTAAACATAACAACACAGAATAAATATAAAAAAACAAAATGTATTCCTTTAAAAAAAAAAATGTAATTTTGATTCATGATATTTACCATTCAAAGGGAGGAGGAACTGCAGGGCATTGCGTACTGCTCACTTCTGTAATGGAATTAACCTGGATAAATAGTAAAATGTAGTCAGCAACTTATTTTGCGACTAAAGCCTTTAGGTCCAAAATTTGTCTTTAGGTCCAAAGAGAACAAAATTTGTCTTAGTTTAGGGTTTTAGAGCTTTCTAGGCCCTTTTTTCTCTATTTATATGCGTGATATTTTATGGCACTCGTTTGTTGCTGCTCATAATATCCGTACGACAAAGGTACCGCCCTTGATAAGTGATCCGACGACAGCGGCTTATATGGTCAGCAACTTATTTTGCGACAATTTTGCATCAATTGGAATAAAGAATGAGTTTGTGTTTATATTTTGAGTAGAAATTACTACAGTTTTTTTTTTTTGTTAAAATTCTAGAGGCTTTTGATCCATTGTGCTTCTATCACAATTATCAGAATTAGTATTTTAGTAAAGGTGAGGAATTCAATACTTTTCCAAGCGAAGACTTCCAAGGAATTTGCAGTTTATGCAGTTCTATCAGAGATTTTTCACTCATTAAGAACTCATCTCAACATGGAATTAAACTTCAGTGTTTCAAAATTTCTTCTTTTGTCTCCCTTGCAATTCCCTCATCTTAGTCAATCATTTTTTTTTCACTTTCCTGAGGCATTATCACCCAAGACTTTCCAGATCTAGGAATACCATGCTGGTGGCTCTACTGATAATGAGATCCAACTATTGCCACCCTATCTCATTCAACAACAATTTACATACGCACCTTTTCTCCAGCTCTGTTTGTTCCAAGAATATACAACCATAAACATTTAAGGCACTCAGCCTAAAAGTTTATTTCCAAACAAATGGTAGACATCTCTGCATGATCTTGTCTATTGTCTACATATCCTATACTTCTTCAAGTACTCATCAAATGGTTTTACTTTTGTATTTTTGCTATTATCAGTTCTCAAGCAATAGATCCTGGAAAATATTTCCCTTTCAGTTATTTTGTTGAACAGCCAAAATTCCTCCAAGACTTTCACAGTTAACCCCTCAAGAAGGAGTCAGTGAAGTGTCCATCTATTTTTTTCTCACCCCCTGCCACTGTTGAACCAGTTAGAATGGCTCTGATGCACTCCCTTTCAAACCTAAAAAATGGCTGTCCTTGAGCCTTAACAAAAACCAAGTATATATTCTAGTTTTTCATAACTACCATGCACAAGCCCTGCATATGATATCGGTCTCTGTTCCACTACAACTTTTCTAATCACTTAATTCCCATGATGCTCTCCAACAACCTTCACTGATGTAAAAGAGAAGTGGGCAGTACGCAAGAACTCCTAGAAAGCTCTAAAACCCTAAACTAAGAACTCAGTACGCAAGAACTCGTAGAAAGCTCTAAAACCCTAAACTAAGAACTCCTTGTAGCAAAATGTAGTCTTCAAATGAAAAACCTCGTAATCTGTCATACGAATGAAGCAGGTGTGGGCTAGTCTTGCAACTATGTTGAAACTATTGATGACATCTTCTCGTCACACGACTAGCCCACCTCTTACAATGATCCATGTAGTAATGTGTCACTTTAAATGGTACTTTAGTTGGTTGATACTCTATGTACACTCTGATTGCAAACAAGACATTTAAACATTCATTTTCTTTTACATCCCCTCAATTTTGTTTGCATATCTCTAAGTGAGATGTTTCTTATCACTCATGATTAGAGACTTTTACTCAGCAAGTGAAAGGGGTGTACAATCATTACTATTGTCTTGATGAAAGAAAAACTACCGTAAGAAGGGACTTTTGATTCCGGTTGTGGAAAAATTACAAAAAAGTTAGCTAATTTAAACCGGGGAAGGGTTTTAAGGGTAAAAAAGAAGACAGAAAGACTGTGGTCGATAAATTTAGTCATGGGTGTTTGAGCTCAGATCATTCATTTGAGGTATGATGTTTAAATCTCTTGATTAAGGGCCTAATATGCTTTAAAAATGGTCATTATTTCCAAATAATGTTATTATAATTTTATCCTATTGCCCTTGGTTCCACCCTAATCGAAGATTCTAGACCCTCAGATCGAGCATGATGGGAAGGATGTCCTGTAAGATGTCTTTAAGCCGTTGATTTTTTTACACCTCGATCTTACAAATGAGATCTTGGTTCGTCAGATCTGTGGCAATTGGGTCACCCTGTGCTGACCCGCTTAAGCATCTAGGTGATTATTCACATATGCCAAGTGAACACTGAATCATGGTTATTTTCGTTCATCAAGATGGATGATCTTGCTATTCAATTCTCATTTGAAAAATGCTAAAAACAATGGGATGGGTAAGCTCCTTCCGAAAAAGTATATATTAGAAGCTGCTGTTGGATCAAATATCAAGGTTGGTACTTCCACCGTACAAGGGCCTTATTGTCGTAAGGCCTTGCACCATATAATTTCTCTATTAAGCCCCACTTTAGCCTCGTGTACTTGATCAGATCTGTTAATTTGAATACCAACCGCATCTTCGGCCAAATGTTGTTGGGAACACCTTGATTGGGTGATCCTAGGCTCTTGATCCAATCAAGAAAAGCTAAACCGTCAGATTTTGTAGTCCTTTAAGCCATGTATTCTAGCAACCGTGAAAAATGATTCCATGGAATATTTGTGGGCTCAACTGTGTGCGAGAGGCCGGCCTAAGAAGGAAGGAGAGGGAGAGGCCAAAAGAAAGTAAGTATTTAGAACTCATTTTTTATTTTCCTTGGGTTTAGGTGCTTTTCGTGCTCCCACGGTGCCCATCTCTTACAGCTGGACCTACATTCCATGGAATATTTTTTTCGTAGTGGCCAAACATGGTCTATATCTTAAGCATGTGGGTCTCCATTCGAGATGGGACCAAGACCATGTAGGTCATCTCATCAATGTTCTTGTTCTCACACACACGTCCTCTCGTGGGACTAAAAAATTACCCAGAGTATCAATTGTGATAGTGAAAATGACCCAGACGTAGTTATTTTCTTCCAAATAATCATATTTAGCTTCAAAATCGTTGGCATACAGGATTAATACATGCAGATAATTTTTAGAGGTGTCCGAGAAGGAGGCCTTCAGTTAGAAACTTAGAACAGTAAGCTCATAAATGAAGAAAAGGTATAGCAAATCCATCATTGTACTTAAGGAGGAATGCTTCAATAGGGTGCCACCGCATTGTTGTACGATGTGCCACCAACTCATATTGATCTGAACCATCAATTTTCATTGGCCCGGGTTAGCATCCTCTATGGACCAAAAATGATGCCAATCATGTCATCCTGACCCCTAATAATGTGTCTTTATTGTCCTTCACTGTAAACCGTTGCTTATACTTAACTGCACAAAAGAAAATAGTCACACTAGAATTGCATGACTCGCTTGAATTTAGGCTATTGAGTTGAATAAAATGGATGGTTCACAATCCATCTAAGGTGGAATGTACTATGCGGCAGTGGGCACACCTTGAGGTCGCGCCCTAGTGAAGAGTTACTATGTACTAACAACGCCCTGTTCGTTTTGGATTTGAGAATTGATTTTGAGTCCAAAACTGACCGAAACCGAAACGGCTGAAACTTATCAAATTTTGGGCGAAATTTCAGAAATTTCGGCAATTTCGGTGAAATTTGGAAAAAAAAAATTATTATTTTATTCCTTCACCAAATTTCAGCTGAAATTACCGAAATTTCGGCCCAAAAAAATGACATTTCATGCGCCTTTACCGAATTTCGGCAAAAAATTCGGTTTCGGTTACCCCCGAAATTTTGACCGAAACTGAAATTTTGTTAGTAGTAGTATTTGCCTTTTCTAATAGAGACAATGGTGCAACCGTAATTGCTTTTTATAATATATCTTCCTCCTCTGTTCTTTCATCATGTGAATATATATGAGTTTAGTTTTCTCTATTATCAAGTCTTCAAAATAAGAGGAAATGATATTTTTGTTGGGAAACTGAAGATCATGTTTTCACTTGTGGAATGTAGGCATCTTGGCCGAACACGTAAAATTTTGGTATTCATCTTGTGATTTGGGTTTATCTCTACTTTCCTTTTCTTTTGTACACGATCTGATTGATTTTGCCGGACGGATTTTCTCAACAATTTCCAACTCGTTTTCTAGCATTTCCACCTCAAAAAATTTTGCAAAAAAATAGTCATTTTCATGGAAAAGACAAACAAAGTGGATGGAAATGGTGAGAAAAGGATGTAGAAATATCATTTCCCATTCAGCAAAATATTTTTTGAGAAAGTAGGATGTTGTCAAGGCCTTCCCTTTTTAGATTCTTAGACTCAAGGCTATGTCTCATTGTCTCATATAATTTAGACAACACTATTATTATATTAAGGATTCCATTGCATCAACATCTTGATGATTGATGAGGCAAAATAATTTCTCCTTTTACATTTTGCAGCAGTCTTGGTCTCTCTTCCCAAGAACAGATTTGCTACTGACAGTGTTGGTTATCTGTTGTTTTTTATGTTTCACAGCCCTCTCAATGAATCTACAGTAAACACTGAAAAATAGAAATTAGAAACATATCACTTAGAAAACCATCCGACAACAGTCATTTGTCTTTTAGTTACTTCATGCAGGCCACCCATTGTCCACATCTAGAAGCCCTCTTTTAGAAGCAACTCTTCATATCATTAGCTAGACTTTGGACCACTGTAAG
Organism: Tasmannia lanceolata; assembly: GCF_043159265.1. Lineage (NCBI taxonomy): Eukaryota > Viridiplantae > Streptophyta > Magnoliopsida > Canellales > Winteraceae > Tasmannia > Tasmannia lanceolata. The sequence continues at coordinate 51,319,611 of NW_027518679.1, read as the reverse complement.
TCCAAATCCATTTTTGTCTTCTTGATACTCATACGGATCCAACTCACAAGATGGAACTCTTTCTTTTTCTTTCTTTCGATGGAACTCTTTCTTTTTCTTTCTTTCTCCTCTTTTATCTCTCCGAAGAACAAGATATCCGGCATTATCATCGGACTTAGTACAAGTCCAATACATGTTGACATAGAGAAGATTTACATGAGCTTAAGATCCAGTGATAAAAATAAAGGCCATCTTTGTCCACCACGAAAAAAAATATTTCATGGAATATTTGTGGGGCCAGTTGTGAGATATGGGCTGGAGATGGGGAGACTTGAGAGGGTAGGGGCACATGAAAAGCTCGTAAAAACCAGGACTACAAAAAACCAATCATAAATAGGTATTCTATTTTCACTTTTTTTTAGGGATTTTTGATGCTATATCTACTCTTGCCCACTCAATCTCTCTGTCATTCCTTCTCGGCCCCTCTCACAATTTTAGGCCCACAAATATTTCATGGAATAATTTTTCATAGTTACCAAACATGACCAAACATCAGACAATGTCTTGGCATTTTGAAGGTATTAGGCAAACAACTTATTTAATGTTTTCCATACGGATCGAGATGTGGAGATACCAACCAACTGTGCAATTAGGCTCTTGATAAGAGGCGAAATGAGTGAGCTTAAGGCAGGCTGACCTTGTCGTTGCTAGTTCGGGTAGCTGGATTGATCACTGGAGTTTTGTTGGGATCATCTCAAGGAAGATGGAGAGATGGACATGGCATATCTCTGATGACAAAGATCATGAGTCTTTTGGATAGGGAGGAATTGTGACTTCCAAAATAGGTAATTTGTTTTGTGATTAGTGAAATAGCATGATGTACATTTCCTAGAATGGGGAGGTTGTTTCGGTCGATAAAGTAGAGGAAGATGAGTTGTTGATAAAGCTGTGATGACCCGACTCCACTGTATAAATATTGTCCGGTTGGTCTCCTACCCTCCCTGGGTTTGTTTTCCCATATCACTATCGTGCCCGACCCATCTCGCAGGCAGGATGTTGAAAACGTGTCTACACAGTTGAGGGAGAGAGTCGACATATATTAGCCCATCAACTTTTCTTCCCTTTTCGATGTGGGATCTCAAAATTCACCCACCTTGGGGCCCAACGTACTCACTGGCACACCGTACTTGGGGGACGCCCCCTTAACTAATAGATGCGTTTTGTGGGGATTGCTCGCTTTGGCCTTATTTATGGCGAGTCCATCACAAACAAAACCAATGAATGAGAAAAGAGAAAAGACCCGCTCTAATACCATTTTTGTGACGACCCGGCCCCACCTCTCTGGTTTTATTTTCAAGCAGCACTACCGTGCCCGACCGACCCCACAAGGCCTCACGCCTTGGAGATGCTGAAAACACGTCTACATAGTTGAGGGAGAAGGTCACATATATAGCACACCAACTTTTCCACGCTTTTTATATGGGATCTCACATTGATGTTTCCATGAAAATACATACGGAAACATAAAACAATGCTAGTTCAAACTTTGGTAGTCTAATATTACCTAAAATCGATAAGCTTGAAGATTCCGGTGAAGCTCCCAATACCGTGGGTATGAGAGGAGAGTTTTATTTATATGCAAGAAACAATGATATTACAAAGAGATCTGATTCCATTGAGAATATATATTCCCAATAGGTTATGAGGATCTCAACAACAAAAAAAGCTTGCAGAAAGGCCACAAAACAACAAGGAGATTTCACAATAATCTCCTTGTTGTGATTGGCGGTAATTTAGACTTGAGAGGCTTATCCTTTATGATTGAGCCCACACTTTGAAGTTATTGCTGACACACTTGTCATGCCGTGTCCGACACGATATGCATGTCCACAGGTGTCGACACTCCTTTGGACATTTTTAAATGTAATGCGAGGAGTGTTAATGCCAGCGTGTAGACACATTTTTGTACTGTCAAGTGTGACATTCTGTTTTATTATTGAATATTGTATTTCCCTCTTTTATTATTAACTCTTCTCTTTGCTCTTCTTTAACTAATATTTGATGTTATATCCCCTTCCCTAAACATAACACCCTCAAGAAACTCTTATTGGAGACGGAAGAGAACTAGATTAAATTGATGGGGGCTATGGGTCCGTTATTTGATCTCGTTATTCTTCCAATAATAATGCATTGTTATGCTTGTTTTAGATCATAGTTATGCTCGATCTTTAACTAATACATGAATCTGTATCGACAAATCATGATTATATAATTTCTATTTTAGCTGTGTCTCCGTTTCTAAATTTTGGGGGTTTGTTGTGTCTGACACTCCATGTCCGTGTCGACACGTGACACTCGTGTCTGTGTTTACAAACCATAGCTTATCCTTAACTAGGATTTGAAGCACACAATAAAATAAAAGAGAAGCTATACTTGCAGTCTTGCTTGAGTGCATCTAAGTGTCTGTTTGGATGCACACCTGCATCCTAATAGTAGTGGATAAGTAGTCAACTAGTAGAGTAGTGGTGTAGTAGTCTCTTAGCGAGTACTGGTGAACTGATGTTGTCTTTGGTTGTCAAGGGTGGGTTAGTAGCCTCCTAATAGTCTCCTTGTATAGTAGAGAGAGAGAGAGAGAGAGAGAGAGAGAGAGAGAGAGAGAGATTCCACAACTCTACTATAAGAAAAACTACCCTTTTTTACTAGTAGAGTAAAAATTTGCCACCTCAACAGACAAGGGACTAGCAAGTAGAATAGTGTGTAAGTAGTCGTCTGGGGTTTTGGGGGCTCCTTTTGTCTACCAAAAGTCACATGACACCATACTTTACTAGTAAATATTAGTAATAATGTCCCCCAAAATGTACAGCCAAACAGGCCCTAGGCAATTCGGCAGCCCCTATTGTCAAGAGAGAGAAGTACCACCTATGGAATGATATAAGGATATTAAATCATATGAAAAAGAGGGTCTACAATACTGCCTACAGAAGCTACCATGTTCTAGTACTTCTTACTAATATAGTTGATTCGAGTAACTTTAGGTTCTTGGTGGTGTCATATATGCTTGACCCATTATGAGACATCACATCAGTTTTGGTTCGTTCTTAATTATCACCACCTTAGCATATGACAGTGTATAAATGCACCCTAAACTTCCTTGGGATGACATTCAAATAAAGTCTCTTTTCAGCCTACAGCTTTAGCTAGCAAACTTGTTCATTGAGTCTATGATCGAGCTCATACATGTTTCCGGAGTGGAAATTCTCTCGTCTACTTAATGCTCTCTAATTTAAGGAAAGTGTTGCCTATTAGATCCTTTCATCAGAAGATGAAAAGTAGTGATATCTTTGCTTCTTTTTGTTTTCTTAGGGGTAAAATTACAATTAGATTATGTGATTTTCTCTTTCCAACTGAATATATTGATATAATTTTTATCTATTGACACCATTCTTCTAGTGATATTTTTTCCTTTTAATGTTTGCTTAGGGGTCAAACTACAATTAGATTACGCGATTCTCTTTTCAAGTGAAAACAGAGATATAACTTTAATGCACCGACACCATCTTCTCCTACAAAATCTACATAATAAAGTGTGGTGTGTTTGAAAAAGTAGCGAGCAAAGTGTGCCCTTAATACAATCAAGCAAGATGCCATGAACTTTGTTGTCCCCAATGGAATGGATCCCTGTGAAAATATAGAACTTTGTAATGCATGAACTATATGAAGGAGCTAGAGAGATACACACGGACAAGGGGCCCCCATAGAGCTTCACTAAAAAAAAAGACACCAAAATATAGACTTATATACAATAACTTACAAGATAATTCTATACTACATGTGTTCCTCCCTTTTTTTTCTTGAACTCTACATGTGTGCGTGTGTGTGGAGATTTGCTTCGGACTTTCACATAAAGGCATTTTGTGGCCGGCTGTGGCACAAGAAAGCAGCCACGCAGGCTCCTTTTCAGCAAACTTTGTCTTATTCATTTAATTCATCTGTGGCTGCTCTCTCATGCAAATAGCTGACCCCGACATGCCTTCTTGCGAAAGTCCCTAGCAAATTCCTCTCCCCCCCCCCCTCCCCCACCACCACCACCACCACACACACACACACACGTATATCTAGACATAAATAACGCCTAAGATTCCTATCTCCATTATTCACTTTGGCTGTAGTTCCCGTGAGACCTAGATAGTTCAACGGTTCAACCAATTATGAAAAAATCCTCAAAAGACTCTCTGATAATCTAGTCTAACACAATGAACTCTAGGAACATTCAAAGACTTTTCTTTTCTTTTCAATGCATCATAAGTAACCTAGAAGACTACAAGGATACTTCACTTTCTAATACACATTAATTTTGATTTACCGAATTCCTATAGTTTATTCCTTGAAATTGAAGCTCAATGAAACTCTCATGGATTGTTTGATTCTTTCTCTCCCACAAAAAGTATATTTGTCATCTTCTTCTACATACCATATGGATGGAATCAAACCAAATGTTACTCTATTTGCTCCCACACACACACACACACACACACACACACACACATATATATATATATATATATACATATATATATATATATATATATATATATATAGAGAGAGAGAGAGAGAGAGAGAGAGAGAGAAAGAGAGAGAGAGAGAGAGAGAGAGAGAGAGAGAGAGAGAGAGAGAGAGAGAGAGAGAGAGAGAGAGATAACTCCTAAGATTCCCAACTACATTAATCACTTTGGTTGTAGTTCTCATGGGACTTTTAGATAATAAATCAACTACATAAAACTCCTCAAAAGACTCTTGGATAAACTAATCTAACATAATGAGCACTAGGGAACATAAAAAGACTTTTCTTTTCAATACATCTTAAGTAACCTTGAAGATAATATTTTACCATTAAAAAAGTAACCTAGAAGAGTACATGGACACTTCACATTCTAATGCACATTAATTTTGATTTACCGAATTCCTATAATTTATTCCTTGAAATTGAGGCTCAATGGAACTCTCATGGAATATTTCTCTCCTACGAAAAGTATACTTTTGATCTTCTTCTATGTACCATATGGATGGAATCAAACCAACGGTAATTGCATTTGCTTCCAATTGCAAGTTATCTCTATTTTTAGGATCTTCCCTTTATGATACAATCGAATATTGAAGCATTGTTGGAACTATACAATTCTTAACAATCCCAAGACCTAATATAGCCTTTGTTATGAATAAATGTGTGTCAAAACTTACATGATCCATCCGAAGATATTGATCTTTATTCAAATGAAATCTTCGGGATCTAAAACACACTATGATATGTCTCTTTCTCCAGCCTTGTTCATCTATTTTCCTTCATGCATACACCGATGTTGATTGGGTCGACTGCCTTGACAGTAAAAACTTCATAAGTGACTATTGTGTCTTTCTTGGTAACAATTTAATTTCATGGAGTTCCAAGAAGCAAGCTACAATGATTCGATCAAACATAAGAGGCTCAATCTAGCGCAGAATACAGTGGATATAAGATCCCACATCGGAAAGGGAGAGAGTTTCCGGGCTATATTTGTGGACTCTCCCTCTCCCTGTGTAGACATGTTTTCATCATCTCCAAGGGGTGGCACCCAACGGCGTAGGTCGGGCACGGTAGCTGCTGGAGAAAAAAACCCGGGAGGGTAGGAGAGCTAGATATGGACAATATTTACACAGTGATGGGTAATGACAGAATGGTTTCATAGCCATGTTTTCCCACCATACGGTGTGCCAGCGAGGACGCTGACCCCAAGAGGGGTGGATTGTAAGATCCACATCTGTAAGGGAGAGAAAGTTTATGGGCTATATATGTGGACTCTCCCTCTCCATGTGTAGACATGTTTTCAGCATCTCCAAGAGGAGGTGCCCTGAAGGGTGGGTCGGGCATGGTGGTACTGCTGGAAAACAAAACCGAGGAGTGTAGGATATCGACCCAGAACCGAGTGGAGGCGGGGGTTGACAGTGGAGTTTCCAATGCTGTGCTGAAATGATTTGGGTACAATATCTTCTCGGAGAGTTTGGCCTTATCCCCCACAAGATCACAATGATTTGTAGTGAAAATATTGGTGTAGTCTACCTCTCAGATAATCTTGCGTTCCATGTTTGGGCAAAGTATGTGGAGATTGAATTTCATTTTGAACGGGACGTCGTGTGTATCCCTACTGAAGATCCAAGTGTTTATATTATGACGAAAGGTCTTACCAGTCAGCGATTCTCCGAGTTGTTGGACAAGCTTATTGTCTGTTATGGGCAGTTATGTTTTCAGGGGATGTATTGACAATATAACAGATCTCCTATATATCTAAATCATACTTTACAACAATAGAAACATAGGCAGCTATTTCCTATTGTACTCATGCAATCCCTAAGAGATTGTTTTGTAAAAATTTCTCTACAAGAGAATCTCTATTTGTTATATTGTTGGGACGATTTAATATAATGAATGATCAAATTATGGAGATACAAAAGATCAAAGTAGGAAACACTAGATGAAATTCTAATGATGAATAGAAATAGGAATTAGGCAAGACAAGTCAATTAAGGCTTTCCCTTAAAGACTTTTGTTTCTCTGATTATGCAGGTGGCTACTAGGAAATACAGTTCAGAGGATACAGTGCCTACAACTATGATCAAGGGCTTCACCCCAAGTTCAATAGGGCCCAGTATGCCCGCACTTAGATAGAACAGAAAGGGACAGTGAAGAACACAAATTTGGAGACCCTAGACTATTCTAAGAGATTAATTACTTGAGAAATGAAACCTTAAGCCTCTTTTTATAGAAAATGAAAAAACATGAAAGCACCCTCTCATTTAAAACAAATGCCTTTTGAATTATCAAAATACCCTTTTATTAAACAGGTGTCTTTTGAATAAAAACACCTTTTCACATATTTTAAAATAAAAATAGGGCCCTAAAAATATTTTTAAAACATCCAACATATTTCCAAATCTAAACCTCAACTCCATTCATGACACTAAACTTTTTACCGATGACATATGCAGTGAGTAGGGAAAAGACAAAACAAAAGTAGTGATAGCACAAGAGAATAAAACTAACAAGAAAATCAGTTTCTAAGAGATATTATCATAAGGTCTTCCAAAGCAAGAGTGGAGATTGCAGGTCCGTAATACATGTGGAGAAATGGCAGTAAGAAATCCTTTTTTCTCCCATGAGAAACAGAATCCAAGCAAGAGAGCCTGATAACACTAAGAATAAGAAAGGAAAGTGGAAGAAGAAAAAAAAAGCCTAGAAGCTCTCTTGCTCAATAAGGTGTGACCCCCATGTTGGCAGTAGAAAAAAACCCATCCTTGACGAGAACGTCCTCTCCTTCCTGCACAAAAAACACACTCTTTGATATCAAAATCCAATGCAAAACCCATCGAGGAATAAGTCAGGGACCACGCACTATGATCAGCTTAAAAAGCCATGTTTGCAACCATGATTTTTTTTCATGATAAATTAGTCTAGGGAGAGAAGGAGATGCTTGAGAGGGCACGAATGAGTAGAGGGTGAAAATTGGCTAAAAAATAAGGAAAAAAAATCAATCATATTTCGAGTGCAGTTTTTTGTTTCCTTGTTTTTCAGGCTTTTCTTAGACTCTCCTCACTTTGTCCGTTGTCTATCTATCTCCCACCTTCCCTCACCTTTGTGTAAGCTAATATTCCATGAAAAAAAATTCATGGTAGCCAAACATGCCCTAAAAGGCTTACCTGTTGGCGCACGCTAGCTTTCTTCACGCTCTGGTCAGGCACCAACCCAAAGTGGATGTGTGGGAAGTGGGCCCACTACGAAACAAGCCGACCCAGAAACCAAAAAACAGAAGAAAAATGAAAATTAGTTTATGCACAAACAAGGGGAAAAAAAAAAAACACAATGGAATCAGAAACCCTAGAAAATAAATGCATATATAATTTTGTCTTGGATCTCACGTTCTTTGCAGCGGCGCTAAAGGCCTCTCTGTGGGTGATGTCTGGATTTCCGGCTTTGATGCGTTGGATCTCGTCCCTGCAAAATGTCAAAATCGCCATGTTTTATCTCACATTCCACAATCATTAAAAATAAAATACAAAGAAAAAACAAGCAAAGGGGGTGTTTTCTTGTGGCCCCTTTTATTAATTATTACTAACTTGATGAATCGGTTGTACGCAGAAGGGACTCTCTGTCTTTTCTCCGGAGCTGCATCAAAAGACACATTTAAATCACATTGCTGACTTTTTGGTGTTATGGTTTTTTTTTCTTTTTTCTCACTATCACAATCAACATGATCACTTCATCATTATATCTACCTCTCTCACTATTTATCAAAGACACACAGACAAAGTAAACAGTACTTGTAATTATTTTCATTTGAGATAGGTGAAGCAGAAAAAAGAGAAGAGAACATGCACTCTTTTTGGACATATTGAAAAAACCTGAAATTTTGGTGGTTTTAATGGGAAAAGATTTATGGGTTTGAAGGAAAGATTTATATCAGCATGTAAATTTGCAGATATATTTGAAATATGATTCATAAAGAGTAAATTGTACTTGTAATTATTTTCATTTGAAAGAGGTGAAGCATAGAAAAGAGAAGATAACATTTTCTCCCTTTTGCATAGATTGAAAAAAGCTGTAATTTTGGTGGGTTTACTGCCAAAAGATTTGTGGGTTTGAAGGAAGTTTTTGTATCAGCATGTAAAGTTGCACTCCCCTTGGATAGATTGAAAAAAAAGCTGAAATTGTGTTGGTTTTACTGATAAAGGGTTTCTGGGTTTGAAGGAAATGTTTATATCAGCATGTAAAGTTGCAAATGTATTTAGAATGTGATTGTATAACTTGAGAAAATGAAGTGATTCCACGGACTGTCATCACTAATGGAGAGCTTGTAGTACGACAGTAAAAGCCCGAAGAAGTAGAAAGGGAGGGGTAGGCCTGTAATTAAGGCATTAATTGTCTTTCCTCTACCAGACCAGACCACAAAACGGCCACCGCTGTTAAGAAGAAACCCTAGCAAGTATATGTTTTAAATTTTCCTTTTTTTCTTCATGGAAAAAGATGTTCATTCAAAAGGCGTGAGTGAATGTGGGTGAATCTTTTCAGGGAAAAAATGGAAACCGTTAAATCACATTTAGGAAAATTGAAAAGAGAAAAATCTGATACAAAAGAGCTAGCAATTAACATAGTATAGATCTCTCCATTGCTAGACATCAAAGGCAAGAGAGAGAAAAAGACTAGAGGAAAGCATGAGTATCTCACGTCTGTTTACAACAGGTGTTCTAGGGGGCTCATCTGGTCTTCTTACTGATACCACAGAGTCATTTGAGTTGGATTCGTCGAGCAACAATCCCGGATTAGGGCTTGGAATTTCTTCCTGTAAAAACACAGCACAAATCAAAATTGAAAAACCTAAATTCCATTAACAAAATGAGTGCGTAGGTAAACATAAGAATAAGAAGAAAGGCCCTTGTTGTTTTCTAAAAGAATCCTTGTATTTTCCATTATTCCATGACCAAGCCTGCGCGATAAAATCATTAGGCCTTATATAGAAAATGATAGAGAAATCGAATTACTTCCATTTAATTACCAACAAGTTTTGTGAAGGAGAGAAGAACGAATGGCTGAGGTGCAGCTGATTAGCCGCGGGCAAAAGCGGAGCCCTCATGTTAACAGAGAAGAGATTGGTACAGTGGCCGCATCGCACCGTGACGGCCTTGAACAGACTGGTGCAAGGAACACATACCTATAACATACAGGAACCACAACAAGTGCAAAAAAGGTTAGATTTTGAAGGAGGTAGGGTAAAGCAAAAGAAACTGAATTGGGTTATGTTGGAGAGAAGAGAGAGAGGAGAAGGATAAGGAAAGTGGGGTGTATGTTTAAAGAAATAAACTAAGGAAAAAGAAGAAAAGATACCGCTAAGATGGTGTTGCAAAAGTTGCAATGGACGTAACAGAGCTGCTCGGAAGCTGGGAGGTGGTCCAGAGAAAAAGCAGAAGAGGATGACATGTTTGATTCTGATATGATTGATTTGATTGATTGATTGTTTAACCACCTAGAATCTGATCTTGGAGTAGAGAGCAGGATGAGGGGAAGAAAAGAGAGGGAGACAGAAAGAGGGAGAGCTACCACTAGTAGATACTAGAATAGAGAAAGCAACCTAAAAGTAGTGTTGGGTGTAAGTGGGTTTTAGTTTTTGTAAGTTGTGGCGGGGGTAGGAGTGCTGGTTTTGGAGTTGATGTCATTTAGGTATGGGAAAAGTAGTGGAAAGTATGTATGTACATGGACTAATAAAAGAAGGGAAATGATATGAGTAAAACCATTTTTTATAATTGTACTAACTTGTCTTGATAATTGCACTAACTTGTCTTATCTTTTATTTTTTAAAGCATACTTTTAAACTCCCTTCTCATCGTGGACTCCCCCGAGTCAACTCCCTTTTGCCGTGACTGTGTTCCGCATTTTGCCACCATGTTCAGTGTTTTGCCCTATGGAGTCAATAAAATCTCCTTTTTGACTATCACAAATTATGACTATTGGGGGTTCCGTGCAAAAGCATAGATCCCACATCGAAAATGTGAGGAGATGTGGATGGGCTTATTAGGGCTTGGGCAACCTCCCCTTACCAACTAGCTTTTAAGGGTGAGTTCTACCCTAGTCCCAATAAGTGGTATCAAAGCCGGGGCATGGTAACCACAATATGCCCTCGAGGACAGTGAAATTCCCTTGGGGAAGATCTCGAAAACCTGGTGTGCCTCCGAGGACGGTGAAATTTCCTCGGAGAAGATCTCATAGTTCCCAAGTTGCTCCCATGTGGAGGGGTGAGATTGTCCACGTTGCTTCCGTGTGGAGGGGGTTGTTGGGGGCTCCACACAAAAGCAAAGATCCCACATATAAAATGTAAGGAGATGTGGATGGACTTATAAGGGCTTGGGTACCTACGCCTTAACAACTAGCTTTTAAGGGTGAGTTCTACCCGGGTCCCAACAATGACCGTGTCAACCGATTTTTCAATCATGTTAACCGAGTACTCAACCGCGTCATGCCGAGGAGACCAGGATTTTCTCTGGTAGCGTTCAATGCCGCATCCGTGTTTTTAACCAGTATTTTAAAGTGCTGTCAAAAGTTAATTAAAATAGAAAAGAAAAGCTGAGTTAGTGTAATTATTAAAACATGAATGGTTGTGCTGATATCATTACCCTAGAAGAAAAAGAAGATAAAAAAAAGCAACACAAAGGGGGTGTCGTAGAGAAGTAAGAGGGTTGTAATAAGAGATAAATAGAAAGAAGAAAGAAAGGTTTTTGTGGGTTGGCATTCCCGATGAAGACAGAGGCGGCAGATGTGGGGGAGAGGAGCCAGATAGGGACGTTTGCATGGGGCGTTTTGCTTTCCCTCATTCATCTGTTATTTTCGTAGTTATGAAGGGGTGTGGCGGGACTTTCTCACTTTCTTAACCCCAACCCTTCTTATAACTCCCGGACAATAGCCTTACACTTTCCGCCTCCTTAGGGGAACGAGCTAAACTAAATTTATAATTACTTTTTACGATTTGACCACACAACATTCTCTCTCTCTCTCTCTCACTGAATGAGTGTCATATTATAACAGAGATGGGACTTTCTTTACCAACTTTGTCCTTTCCTAAAATCTGATTTCTTTTGTGTTGTGTAGGCTAATTTAGCTAATACACATGCTACTTCACCACCACACACATTTCTAGTGTTTTGTTTTGTTACAATATAAACAAGACAATGCCAAAGCTCCCTCGTAAATATGGCTGCCATCTCTCTTACACTACAACCCACAACCGCCAAGCAGGGATGCCTTTCTATAACGTTTAGTGTGGCACCGACCTCTTGCTGTGCCCTGCAGGAACACTTTTTTTTCTTTCTCGCTTACCTTCTTGTAAGAGATTAAGGCCTGGGGCCAAATCTCAGCCATATAGGCACTTTTTCTTCTACTAAATTGCCCACAACTTTTACAATATATTGATCATTTTGCCAAGTAGAAGTTTAAGTTTGGCCTATTACTTTTTGCCAGGATCAAAACCATCACCTCATGGGCTCCATATCTCCACTACCTAAAATAACCTCACATTTGTCAAAATTTCACAAAATACGAAGAAATCTCTCTCTCTCTATCTCTATCTCTTATATTTGTTGTATCCGGTCACAGTCCGTACAAAATGAGGTGTCACCAAAGATTACTCTGCTTTAAAATTTGTCATGACCCTGGTAGAACTCACCCTCAAAACTAGCCGTTAAGGGGAGGGAACCCATTCCCTTATAAGCCCATCCACATCTCATTACACATCCGATGTGGGATCTTTACTTTCACGTGGAACCCCCCAATAATTTCCCCCTCCACGTAGAAGCACCGCGGACCCCCCCTCCAAGCGGGCACCCTCCCCCCTCCAAGCGGCAGGAACATGGGAGCTTCGAGATCTTTCCCGAGGGATTTTTCCGCCCTTGGAGGCATACTAGGGTTATCGAGATCTTCCCCGAGGGATATTTCTATCCTCAGAGCCTAAACCTGGTTTACCATATGCTCGACTCTGATACCAGTTGTCGGGACCCGCGTTGAACTCACCCTCAAAAGCTAGTTGTTAAGGAGATGGAACCCATTCCCTTATAAGCCCATCCACATCTCATTACACATCCAATGTGGGATCTTTGCTTTCACGTGGAACCCCCAACAAAAATAAACTAAACTAATTAAAATACTGGAAATTAACCTATCAAACATGCATGAAAATGTAACACCCAGCCCCATCCATGCACACATGGTAGGATGAGATGCGAATTAGAATTTGAACAAGAAAGTGTTGAATTGAATGACAAAACTGATTTTAACAAAAACAAAAAATGAACTTGTTTTATACGAGAAAAAAAATGTCAAAATGCATTATTTAATTGTTATCATGAGAGTTGATTTCGAGCATGGTCTTTACTTCACTTATATGTACTATTTACCGATTAGTAGACATGGTATTGGGTTTTCCTACTGGGCTGTAAAGCTCATTATGTGGTTTAATCATTTGAGATTCTGAGGAGCAACAGGTGCTCGGATGGGAGCCTAGGAGTCTTTTTGCTTCCTTTCATTATACAAAGTTTAGATATTCTCATTAATGATTAAGGTGATTGTCATTGAACATTTATTGTTGGATTTGGAGTTATGAACCTTGAGTTGAATGTTGAATGTTTTTTTTTTTTTTGAAATAGCTGAATGTGATTAATTGGCGGTTGGGATTTATGAACTTATATGTTTCATTTGAGTTTAATTGAGCCTTAAAATTTTCGCATTTATTAGTCGCTCGAATGTTGTGAATGGTTGATTGTGAAAGAGCCTTGCATGTGTGATGTGAGTGGGGGCGACCCTTCGGTCGTGCGGTTGCTGTCTCGCGGACCCAATTCCAAATCACAGGTTAGGGTGTGATAGAAACTAAATCTTTAAAGTGATAAAATAAATATGGAAAATGATATCATTACCAAGAGTAAGACCGATGGGAGAGTCCAACAATGAGAATGTGCCATGTTTGCAAAAAAAAAAAAAAAAATGTACCTCTTGTTAATTTTCCTAAACCTAAGTGCTAACTTACGTTAATTGTGATGTTGTGGCAAGAACCCATTTGTTCGGTCCCCTGCTCGGTCTTGAAGATAAGGAAGCAAGAAAGATACACGCCAAATGGCCATATAGAGCTACTAAAAGCACAAATAAAACACCAAAATATAAACTTTAATGTATCTCAAAACACTAACAACAAACTTGGTGATCCTCACTTTTTGCTTCACCCTTCTTTCTTTAACCTTGAAGCTGACAATATCTACATAGGTGACTTCTTACTTATAGACATAAAACACTCCTAAAATATCCAATTATATTAAACACTTTGTTGCAGTTCCCATAAGTCCTTTAGGCATCCTAAGCAACATTAATCTAGCATAAAAATTAAGGACCCTAAAAAACATACAAGGACTCTTCCATTTTCAACACAAAATAACTATCCTAGAACACCACAGAGACTTTTCACAAAAACAATAAATATTTATTTTGATTCACAATTCCAACAATTCCTATGCCTTCCGCGCACTACAAAAGGCTTGGGCATTTTTAAAAAAATCACTTTTGGAGTAAGCTTTGAATACGTTGGATATTTGGGATTGTAAAATTTTAGTTATGTGTCCTAGAACGAATCTTTTATTTCTAAACTTCTTACTGGCCGCGAAATAAAATGACAGCCAACCATTAGAGACCAGTTGATGGTGGCAAAGAGAGGTCGAGCTTGATGAACTTACCATGTTATGGAAGAGAATCCAAATTTTAAGATCTAGCAACCCTAGACAGTGGCCGATCAGTCAAATTAAACAGAATGACATCATTTCCGGTGTCCGTCCTAGCTAGCTGGATTGCGGTCTAGGCCAACAAGATACTAGTATCTATAGACATCTCATTTTGTCCTTGACTGACCTAACACTTGTTTTTGTGGATCGGAGGCTGGTGATGAATGTAAAATATTTGAGATGTGCCAAGGGTTGAAAGCATAAAAAAGTTTAAATCCAAAAGAGAACAAGATTTCAAAAACTGCCTGTGTTTTAAAATACCCAAGGTAACTTCCACCAAAAAAATATTGTTCAAAACATCCAAGCCAGATAAGTCCCTGAACCCTTATAAACCTCCAAACCTTGTAGTTGTTCATTGAAAAATAGAGAATCAAAGGCCTAGCTATATTCATTAGTACAAATTAAAAGGGTTGGAAGAATCATAGAAAAATGAATTTTGATGCATGACCCATTCATAACAAGGTCAAACAAATGGTTTGAATTATTTAACAAGTGGGCACCACTTGTACAGTTCTACCCGCTTAGATTTTTCCTCGGGGATCCATCCTATAATAACCCCTTATACCTTTTAAATTCAAATTGCCCCTTAGAACCAATATGCTCCCCTCCCCTCTCTCTCTCTCTCTCTCTCTCTCCATATGTGTTGCACAAGCTCTTAAGTTCAAAAAAGCGCGTTTGATGCACTGTGTGTCCCCCAACACGGAAACAACATTTGTGTTGGTGGAATTTGCATTATGTTTGTCACAAATTGCGCGTGCCCATGTTAGAAGTTACTGTAGTGAAAGTTGTATAAAAGAGAAAATGATCTTTCGATATGAAGGAAAACACAGATCTCACACAAAGTCCATCCACTTTGTCCCGTGATGAATCTCCCCACCATATGACCGACCCCATGTCTTCTTTTTACACTTTGTCTCCTTCTACCCCGCGTACCTCGTCGAATAAAACCACCATTGCCTACTCTCAGACATGTCTGCCTCACGTACCTTGCCATCTCATGCATGCACGCATCCATGTCTTCCCAAAACCCTCTCTGCAAAAGCCTGCTCTCTCTCTCTCTCTCTCTCTCTCTCTCTCTCTCTCTCTCTCTCTCTCTCTCTCTCGGGGTGCAACTCACGTGGGGTTGGTTCGGGTTGACACCAACCCTAGCCTAACCCGAGAAAGCATTCCCTCAACCCTAACCCAACCCAACTAACCTGTTTTTTTTTCCAAATCGGGTTGAGTGGGGTTGGTTCAGGTTCACCCAGGCCACCCAAACAGAAAGATACAAGAAAAAAACATAATCTTAAGAAATCACGATAAAATTAGAGGATAGACGTTGGGTTTGGGTCATGTTGCCAAGGCCTCAACCTTAATCCAACCCGAAATTAAATCGGATTGGCTTTTCGATCCCAACCCTAGTCCAACCCAAACCTAGGCAAAATCGGGTTGAACCCACCCGGTCTGAGTTAAGCCGGATCCAAGTCGCACCTCTCTCTGTCTCTTTTAAATTTTGACCGAAACCGAAACTCCCCAAACGTATCAAATTTCGGTCGAAATTTCAGAGAAATTTAATATTAAATATTAATTTTTTATTCCTTTACAGAATTTTAGCCCGAAATTACCGACCCAAAAAAGACGTTTCGAGCGCGCCTGTTACCAAATTTCGCCAGGGATTTCGGCTAAAATCTCAGTTTCGGATAGGACCGAAATTACCACCTATACCGAAATTTAAAACCTCTCTCTCTCTCTCTTGGGGTGGAGATAGAGGACAGAAATCGAGAAAGGTGCATGATAATTAATGTAGTCTGTCACTGAAATTAGGGTTTCGACCTAACATCGTCTCAAAGCCATTCATCTCCTTCAGTCTGCAACGGCATGTACGCGTTAGCTAATAGATAGATAGATGCCCCCACATGGGCTCTAGCTATATGCCAACGCATGTAAAAAGAAAAGTAAAGGAAGTAGGAATAGTGGGACAGTGATCACATAGAACAACGGGAAAGAAATAATATATTCTAATTAGGAAAGTGAAGCATGGCAGGTTTCACAAGTCAACTCGGACATCCACTACTACCACAATCTAATCGAAAATCTCAAACATATGCTCTTGCTGCCCCCAAACCCAGCCGTATCTCCTCCCTGCTTATTTCAGTTTGTTTTTATATTTGTACAACATAATGCATGGGCGCGTAAAATGATGGTCCCACACCATCAAAACATGAGGTGTAAATTAAATGGTGGACATAGATGTTGGACTCCACATATTGTAAAATGGTGGGCTTTGGTTAATGATGGGCCCCACCGACTAAAACTTGAGTTATGAAATGGCCCATAAAAGATAAAACATGATGTGTAAAACATTGGCCCCATCCCAGCAGTAACAGAGACGTAAAATGGTAGAATGGGTTTGGCTGGAGATGATGGCCCCACCACATCAAAACATAAGGTGTCGAATTGTGGGCCCACCCATGCTGGCCATGGTTATAAGATTTTGGCCCCCACCATCACAGCATGAGTACAGTGGTGGTGGCCTAACCGATGCTAGGCTTGAGTCTAATGTGTGGAGCTCCACCCTAACAAAACAAAACATGAGGTATAAGGAAAAGATTTTCCAATAAAAAAGTTTCTTGGAGACATTAGAAAGAAACATGCTCAGTATATATTATAGGTAGATAGATAGATAGATATGTGCAATGCAAAGGGACCATAGTAGTAAGGCATTTCGGGTTTGGCTGTTGCATGTGAGAGCAGCTACACAGGCTCACTTTTCAGCAGATTTTGTCTTATTCATTCAGTACAGCTGAGGTGGATGCTCTCACATGCAACAGCCAACCGTAAAATGCCTAGCAAATCCCTGTCTAGGCAATTTCTTCCACCCAAAGACCTCTCGTCAACCCTTTGAGAGCTGCTTTAAGCATATAAGACAAGGTGGCTTCGGCTCATTATAAAAATATAGTACCAATATTAGCCACGTGTGTGTATAGTGCTTCTCCAAAAAGCCATTTGGCATCTTACTTTTACAGGAGTGAACAGACACTTTAGATGAATTAAATGAAGCAAATTAAATCTGGTAAAAAGTGAGGCTGTTGAGATATAGCCAGACTAAGCCTTTCATAAAAAGCGAATGGCTGATGTATATGAATGGCAATTCTCAAAGTAAGTTAGCCTAGCTCATAAAATTATCATTATTCATGTTTCCACCCCCCTCCCCTTTGCAACATTTCAACCCTTTTGCTCTGTCTCTCATGTATTCTTTGGGGAAAGACAAAAGGGTGTGGAAATGTTGCAATAAGGGGTGGAAAATATTAGGTTCGTGCAGAGACATTAGATTTCTTCTAGCCTCTTGTATTCTACTTTTTATATGAAAATAAATAAAACAGAAAAGACAAGATCCATTGAAGTTGTACACCAACTTCAGCCGAGCAGAAACCTTTTGTACCATAATAAACAAGAATCCGTAATGGTAGTAATACCAGTACCACATACCATTTACAAGCAACCCCGACATAGTATTGAAAGATTTTGTTTCATATGTAACTTGCTCCAAAAGAGTCAAATTTTCAGGACAGAGTCAAGGATTTTGTGCAAACACTTTCGTTTTGGATGTTGAGAATCGATTGGAGTGCACAACTGATCATTGGACTCAAAATTAAAGGCACTTTTCAGTTCAATAATCAGTTTTGAACTCAAAATTAAAGGAATTTTTTTAATAAAATAATCAATTTTGGGCTAAAAATCGATTCTCAAAATCCAAAACAAACAGGGACTTGGGATCCAAAAAGAATTACATCACCTGCTTCACTACCACATGTTCGAGTTTCTCCCTTGATCTTCAGTTCCACAAATGTTGCAACCTAATTTTGAGTCCAATAATCAATTTTGGGCTCATAATCAGTTCTCAAAATCCAAAACAGAGAGTCCTAAAGTAAGTAATTGTCTTTGAGCTTCATCCGGCCCATTTGGATACAAGAAATTTACAATCTAGGATTGAAAGATCCTGGATTTTATAATCCAGTTTTTTAGCTTTATAAAATCCAGGCTTTAGCTTATAAAATCCATGTATCCAAACTGCTAGTTAGAGTTTAGATCCGTTGGGGGCATTACATGAGTGTGGCACCACGAAGATTAGCACCCATAGAAACAAGGCAGACACATGACCGAAGACCTCTTGAGGTTTGCGTCTTTTACCTTATGCATCAATCTTGGATTTTTTTTGTTTGTTCTTTTGGTCATAAACTTACTTTGCATACCATCTACCTGACCGAAGACCTCTTGCTTTCGCCTCATTAGTGTCACACACTCTTGCTAGACCTAAAAAGGATAGGGGTGCTCGCCCACTAGAATCACAGAAGATGCCGCCAATGCTCGCATGTCTAAAATTGCCCTTTGAGCTTCCATCAAAATTTAGTTTCACCCGTCCAATTGGGGAGTACACCACGAAGATTAGCACCCATAGAAACAAGGCAGACACATGCCACTCAAAATCTTTCATACATCTTGAGGTTTGCGTCTTTTAACTTATGCATCAATCTTGGATTATTTTTTTTTGTTCTTTTGGTCATAAACTTACTTTGCATACCATCTACCTGACCGAAGACCTCTTGCTTTCGCCTCATTAGTGTCACACACTCTTGCTAGACCTAAAAAGGATTGGGGCGCTCGCCCACTAGAATCACAGAAGATGCCGCCAATGCTCGCATGTCTAAAATTGCCCTTTGAGCTTCCATCAAAATTTAGTTTCACCCGTCCAATTGGGGAGGACACCACCTTAGCAAATGCTTTAGACTCCATTCCTTTTCAACCATTATCGTTCTCTAAGTTCCAAGGATTTCTCCCATGCTATAGATAGAGGCAAATTTGTCATTTCTTATACAATAAATGATATCGATTTTGATATCTAGCAATATTCTTCACCATTGCCTCTTTTGATCTTTGAACACGTGGTTGTTCCTCTCCTTATGTGCCAAAAGAATGCAAAAGGTACTACCCTCCATAGAGAAGCCTGACCTGCATCACCAAACGGCCCACCACTAAAATACAGCATAATGTTATAAATATATCTATTTCGAGTACCCAAGAAAGACAGAAACATTTGATAGTAGCCAACGTCCAGAGAGAAACCTGATCTGCATCACCATTTAAAATCCTAACATTCCAATATGCCTCGCAGCCAATGTCCCAACGACCCACTCTGTGACGGCTTTCACTGTTGATTGTTCCAAGTAGCCTTTTTCACAAGTTGCTCCTTCAGTCAGCAACCCACTTTGCGACGGCTTTTACTATGGTTGTTCTAGATAGCCCTTTTCACATGTTACCGCTTCCCTAACCCTAAGACAAGATCTAGAGTCGACTCTGATACCAAATGTTAGATACCTAATCAATCTGACAGAAGCCCTAACACTGGTTGAACACATGAGGTTAAGCCCTTAAACCACTTAAGATCGTAACAACTACCCCTGAAAAAGACTGCTCGACAGGGATGGATACTGTGATGACTTTGTGATGCCAAGTAGTTGGAAGCCTATACACTTTGTGCACATACCCACGAGATTAAAAAAAACACGTGTACACTATCATTTTTCCCCATTGGGTACCAGATGATATTGAAAATTCAAAAAATAGCATTCCAAAAATTGCATGACAGTGAAAAAATGACATCGATGTTTTCTTCTTTTATTTCAAGTGAATTGCAAAGCCATATCTACAAACAAAGCATCTACTTCTCTTTCTCTTCCCTAAGATTGTGGTATCTAAGTCCTCACCTCGTTACTTTGAAAACCAATAGATAATCAGGAACAACGTGCAGGCTGCGATGACTGCAGAAAGGATGAGAGTGTCTCTTGAACGTTTCCTTTTAATGGCACCTACAAGTGCAATAGTATTAAGATCAGTTATTTCAAGAAAGCATACTCGCTTATGAGATGGATAACAGTAGCCCCAAGAAATACCTAAAAGGCCACGAATAATGGGGAATTTGTCACTCAGTTGCTTGACTTTCCCTTGAACATCTCCAAGCAAACTCCGTTGAGTTCCCAGCACAGACCTCGTGGTTTGAGCTTGATTTATCACTTCCTCGATCTGCAAAGAACTCATGTAATGAGTTGTGCAGGCAAGATGAAAGAAACATTACCAAAAGAGCATAAGAATATTCACGCCTATGTCACAAATATCTCCGATATTTTTCAAGATATAGTGATTTTATCGCGATATTCTGATAAAACAACAAAAACCCGAAATAATCCCGAGAATTTAAAAAAATATATATATATATATATATATATATATATATATATATATATATATATATATATATATATATATATAGCGATATTTTCATTTACCGTGATAATATCACAATAATACCACGACATTTTTGCGATATTTTTAAGAATTTTTTTGTTTATTTTTTTCTTAATTTATAAACTATGATCAATTCATTTATACAATTCATTTACCCACAAAGTTATTTTCATGCATTGACTTTTGAAACATCCATGTCTCAATAAACCATAAAAACAACTGAAAAGGAACTTGATGCTGGTGTAAGAAAGCTTAGAAGTGAAAAAAAATTCAGAGCTATGGTCAAGAAAGCTTGGTTCATTTATATTAGAGTAGACAAGTCACAAACTATGATCAAACTATGATCATGCAGGCATTGAGATCTTACTTGAGCCATACTTCCATGTATTGCAGCCCGCTCTCGTAATAAATGCATTCTAGGTGAACTTCCAGATGCCTAGATGAAACAAAATAAAATAAAATTAGCTCAGATAAAACAGTCAAATAGAAAAAAAATGGATGGTGCAATTTATAACTTGATTTTTGCTCACTTTGTATTCACTGATATCATCCCTGACAGAAGTAAGAAGCTCTGCATGCTCCTTCATGGAGTTTATGTTTCCTTTTGTTCTTCTAAATTCCTAAAAACATATTTAATGTCAACAAGACAGAGGGAGTCACTAAAACAACCATAAAATAAAATGTAGTCCCAAAGAGCGCATTAAAAGCATAAAGTGCTTTCAGCTAATAGAGCAGCTATTGAGATTGTTAAACCAAGCCAGTAGGAATGTCACCCAGAGAAGAATAGAAAAGGCAATTGGATAAGACAAACCATCATATCATAGAAGAAAATTTGTACAATGGCCCTACTAAAAGGAAAATGGGAAGCATCATGAAATGAGGAGATTGATATCTTAAGGATAATAATGTCCAAAATATACAAACTACGAAATAATAAAATTTCAACCGCATAATCAACAGCTAATGTTTCTTTAAAAAGCAGGAGTAAAAACAACATGCTTGGGACTTCACATGAAGCCGCTTGAAAATGATGTGGAATTCATGTGGGAGATGCTACAGAGAAATAAAACCAAGATGTCAATTTTTGTGATATATAGGAAGTCATCTTGGGAACTATGCTCGATTATCTTGTGGTGTTTAAAAATAAAACCTACACCTGGGTTTTGTGTGTGTGCATGGGTGGAAAGGTTGAGAACTTCTGAATGCCCTCAGTTGTCCATTGAAAGTATTGGTCTTTGAAGCAGCTGATTTTTCTTCAATAAAGACAGGAAAACATACAACAATTTACAGTTAACCCAGAGAATGTCTTGACATGCAATAATGCTTCAAACCTCCCACATATCAGAATTTTCTTTTTCTTCAAAATGTGCAGGTGAGAATTCTTATGAGTTGAATCGATTTAGAATAGAATGACTGTTTGGCAAGTGAGTACTTATGGGCCATGGGACCTAATGTTTCTAATTCACACATTTAAGCATTTAAATGCATTAGTGGTATAGTATCTCAATATATATTACACAAATATATTTATATGAATTGTATGTGAAATATGGTGTACATATTATACATAAATATTTAGGGATATGATATTTACACCCCTTTTGATCACCAGGGACACCCATTGCCAGTGTACTTTGCAATCAAAGCCACTGGATTTTTCTGACATCAAGTACATCAGCCCCCTTTTTGTCATTGATACACTGGCGCTGGGTGTCCCTGGTGATCAAAAGGGGCGTAAATATCACTCCCCAATATTTCTATAAATTAAATGTGAAATGCGATATGTATTTAAATATTATACATAAATATTTAGATAACGGATGTCACTCGGTGGTTAATGTTATTAAACCATTATGGATGGTTGAATTGCTTATGTGATAGTTTCAAAAGCGTGTATTTGTGCTTATTCTAGCATTTCTTGAAGTTTCATCTTAAAGCCCTATCATTTGCATATGTCTCCGTACGTTTTTCGTGATTTTACAAGATATCCATAGAAATTTCCAACCGAACCGAAACGTTTCCATACCGAAATTTAAAACCTTGTAGACAATATATCCTCAAACAATGAGGAATGTGATCAAATTAGGGCTGGACACGGTTCTGGGTAAAACCAAAGAACCGAACCGAACCGGCTCATTCAGTTCGGTTCGGTTCTGGGTCCCAGAACTGGGAACCGATGGCTTTCGGTTCGGTTCTGGTTTTTGGGACTCGGAACCGAGAACCGAACCGAAAAAAAACCCATATGCCTGTTTAACTTTAAAATCAAAACACGTAAAATGTGGGCTGTTGATATCAACAAATTAACAAATGCCGTTTAACTTGGCAAGAATTTGTTATTATATAAACAAATTAACAAAAAAAGGGGTTGTTGATATCATTCTTCACTCTACATTTTTAAACTTTTAAGTGCCAAACGATTTAGGGCATCATATTGGAGGCTTGATTTTTACAAGAGAATCAAAGAGAGGAGGGATATACAGAGAGAGAAGGGAGCCATGGCCACCATCACCGTCCCCAGCTCCTCCACTGAGCCACCATCTTCATAAAACCCATTTCATTTTCTACTCCACCATAGTTAAAACTTAAAAGCCCTCTATTTCCAGCCTTTCTTTAAAACCCAAGATTCATGAAACCCTAACCCATTTTCGTGAGAAATAGAGAGAGATTTGCAGAGGCCGGCAACTCCGTTACTCCAGCATCGATTTTCGTCGAAGAAGAAGAAGAAAGAGCCAAGGAGGTATTATATTGGCATTATTTTCTGATTTTTTTAATTTCATTTCATGGAATAAATGATGCTTGAATTTTGATGGGATCATCTTCATGTGTGTTTTGATGGGATCATTTTTTTTTACTCCAGGTGAACCCAGAACCGAACCGATTAAATTCGGTTCGGTTCCAGGTTCCACCTGGTTCGGTTCTGGTTCCATAATTCGGGAACCGACAACAGGTGGTTCGGTTCTGGTTTTACCCCAGAACCGAACCAAACCGAACCATGTCCACCCCTAGATCAACTGGCAAACTCCTCTTTCAATACCTGAGTGAGCAAGTGAATCCACTTCCGAATTAGCAGATGTCGAAACTCCATATCATTACTATCCAGCATGTATAAAATCTGCTCTATAGCATTCATTAATCTCTAAGGAAAACTAATCTTGTCTCTCACCTATGTGAATACGTTGAGGGAGTCTCCCTCAATGATAATATGAAGAGAATCGGGAAATTGATCCATTGTTATTTGGTGAACCTATGTAAACATTGTTAACGACAAAAGGTTCAGTAAATGACGGCACATTATGAACTTGAAGGCATAATTAGCACTTTTAAAATTAAAAAAAAAAAATATATATATATATATATAGAGAGGAAAGTGAAGCTACACCGCCGGCTTAAAATACAATGGGCCCACATTGTTTTGGTGATCCAAACCATTCATTTGATAGGCCCTCACATTGATAGGGTGTGCCAAAAAAATCAGCTAGGTAGGATCATCCCAACCCTTCAAACTGTGGAGGCAAAAATGGACAGATTTGTGAAGGTTTTTACACGTTCATTTTTGCCTCCACAAATCGTAGGGTTGGGATGATCCTACCTAGCTGATTTTTAGGGCACACCCTATCAATGTGAGGGCCTATCAAATGAATGTTTTGGATCACCAAAACAATGTGGGCCCATTGTATTTTAAGCCGGCGGTGTAGCTAAGTTAGCTACACCGGCGGTGTAGCTTCACTATATATATATATATATATATATATATATATATATATATGAAGAGAATCAAATCCAATTAAGGAGAGTCTGAACCCCCATCTAGTTAGATCCCCACAGTAGGGCCTGAAAAAGCCTAGAGCACCTCTCTAGCAGCATTCCTCAAAAACCCATGAATACCAATCAGGCCAAAATTTCCTATACTCGAGCCATTGAAATTATGCTTCAACCTTCCAAGAGGTGGGTCTCATCTAGGACGAGGGCCCTCAATAAAAACACCACTCAGACCAATTTCATCCTAAGACACGTGGAAGGCCACCGAAATTCCACAAAGCGTAGAAAGGTTTGATGCCCGCTGAACCACCACTGAGAAAATTGGTCTTTTGATACACTTTTAAAACTCTCTTGTTTTGTTCCTTCCGTATGAGCAAAAGAGTTGCAGCAAAGAACAAGTTACACAACTTTCTACCTACGGAAGGCAATGGAGTGAAACCCCACAACTCAAAATGATCAGCGACATCACCGGGGAGAACCCAACTGATTGAAAAATCCGAAGGTCGTTTTATGCATGATCTTTAGATCAGAGACACTTTTATGAACTTAAATTTATATAATGATTTTTTTTTAATGTTGAAGAAGTTCTTATCAAAAGGAAGCAAGGCTCCTTGATGCTTTTAGCATGTTTATAGATAATTGTACAATTATAGGGTTTTGACATGAGATTTCAGCATGTTAATCAACCAGCCAACAGTAAGGCATACCATCTTGCCCAATTCGGGGTTGAGCATGAGTCTTTACAGCTATTTGAAGATTTACCCCATAATGCTCCTAAGAATTCTCCGAACTAAGGGCTGGTTGCTTCAAATAAGGTATCACAACCAGTCCCTAGTTCAGATTAAGCATTCAATAGGTTAGTCAATTCGACAGCCAAGAGGAAGGGAGAGAAAGAACTGATAATCAAGATCAAAATTAATAAAAAGATGTGATAGGAGTAGAGAAGGGGAGTGGTTTATCAACCCAACCGGAAAGGGTAAAGAAGGAAATGAGAAAAGAAGGGAAAAGAGAAATGAGACTAGAAAGAAATTGATGTGAGAAGAAAAAAGGAGAGATGTAGAAAAAGATGTAAGAAGGGAGAATGATAGGGGCTTGTCGGCTTATAATCCCATCCGAGAGGGGATCAGGGCATATGAAAGAAGGAGAAAATAAAAGAAAGAAAGATAAGAGTTTAAGAGTAGAAACTTCATTCCATTTAATATAAAACAAAAGTACCCTGACGCTACATATATAAAAGAAAAGAAAGAGAACTATAAAGTTCTAAAACACTAAGGAAAAACCTGACACTTTTGGACTAAAATAACTTACAATGACTTAAAGGCTCTCCACTTAAAATTTTCATACTATATGTTTGAGGCTATTTAAAACAATCATAGCTCAAACAACACAAGTGATTTTGGTGTGAAAAACTCTACTACCCCTATGACTTAAAAAGACTTAAAAAAACACATAAGATTCATCTTGTTTCCTTTTATTCTTGCTTTGGTGTAGTTTACATAACAAAATATTTTTCAATAATCATATATAAATATATGTTGTGCAAATGTCTTGTTACGGGTTGGTGAGGTTTTCTTTGAGTTTTCTTGGACGAGGAGAGTTTGTAACCCGAAACCGAAACAGTGAAACTCTTCTCCCGTGGACGTATGCACATTGTCAAACCACATAAATCATGTGTTTTTTTTTTTTGTGTGACTGTGTTTCTTGCATCCCTTCTTGACTTTAGTTGTATATTGTGTTTGATCCTATTTGAGAAGGTATTTCTCAATTTTCTACAATATACGTTTGTGTGTCACATTTGTGTCTAACATCTTAAGTCCACCTCTCCTCCAACATGTGTCCATTTCAAAATGCATTGCCTGCCACACTGTGAGAAATTGGTAAAGTAACCCATAAAAAAACCAGCTTATAGATTTCTCCATATATTGCAGAATAATGCAGATAATGTGTCGCAGAGCTTGTGATAGTTATAGTAAAAAAAAAGGCTCGTTGTTTTAAGTCAGTGTAGTAAAAAAAAGTCTAAGTAAGCCGGATTAAAACTGAAACAAAGTTAAAACGCATACTAAAAAAGGGATGGTAAAGTAAGAAGAAAATAAAGTCACCATGACTGCTAACAAAAGGTCGGTAAAGGTAAAAAGAACAACCTGAGTAAACTCATGAAGTATGTCCCTGTGCCTTGCTAGCTTCTGACTAACTGAAGTGGTAGGTATCGCAGATGTAGCACATCTACTCATGGCATCATTGATATCTAGTAGCTTTTCAAGAGAGGATTGGATTTCCATTTCCATAGACTTCCAAGATCTACTGGATCCAACAGTTGGTGACGCAGCATCTACATAACCTAAACCAAAAATATAATTGTTAAAGAAGAAGTCATGTGGCAACCATAAACATTTAAGACTGGCAAGAGCAGTGGCATGGTTTTAAATTTTGGCTGAAATCTGTGAATTTCGGATTTTGGGTTTGATTTCGGCCGAAATGATCAAAATTTTAAAAAAAAAGTTTCAGTAGGGACCGAAACCGAAATTTAAAACCTTGAGCAGTGGTAACCAATATATATTACTACTACGGGTCAATAACCAAGCCTAACAGCAGACTTTCCATGTCTAAATGGACAAGCATGTAGAGTAACTAAAGCCCATCGTTCCATTTTTACATGGCTGATTGGCTATCCTCAAAGGACAGCAACCATCAATGAAAAGATCATATTACAGCTTCATTGTTTGATGAGAATGCATGTGATCAATATGTATTAGAAACTTTACATGTACTCCAATGAATCAATCTATAAGTTTAGAATTTCGAAGAGTTAAACATTCAGTTATGGGCTTGGTATCTCATGTCTAAGTTGTATTTTTTTCTTTTCTTTTCTGTCTTTTTTTGTTCTAGTTGGCTTTTGATCCTCCTTTGTTTTCCTTGATTACATTTTACCTGTTCAATAAAAAACATAGGTATCTTTCCTGAATGTATGACTTTATGGATACATCTTCTCTCAATAAAGTGACATAATTTATTAAAGAGCTGCTGAAGAGCACTAGTTGAAATTGAATGTGGTGAAACAACATTGAAGACATAATCAGTCACCGGCCATGAACAATTCATGCTATACAACAAATAAAAATACTTGCACGCATAAAAAACACATTTAGGCTTAGGGAAAGAGGCTAACATTTGGTATGTAAATGAATATTGGACAAAAAAAAAAGAAAATGTGTTGTAAAACTGGTCAAACTGGCAGCTGTTTTTAGACTCAAGTAAACTTGCCTCCCAAATAGCAACCTTAAAACGAAACAAGTTCCAATTTTTCTTCTTTCAACATACAGCTTCACTTTATTATACTCAACTCAACTCAACTAAACCTTTGTCCCAAACTAGTTGGGGTCGGCTAATGAATCCTTTAGAAAATTTTCATGAAGAAGGTGAAAGGATCCACCCAGCTCAAATTGACTATGTCTAATCCTGACACTAGTTGGGTTCGTCTACATGGATCATTTTCTTCCATTCTATCCAATCCAAGGCCATGTTCTCTATTATGTTCCTAGCCCTCGAGTCTTTCCTCGTTGTTTCTACCCAAGTTGTTTTCGGTCTGCCCCTACCTCTTTTTACTCCATTAACTTGGCACGAGTCGCTTCTTCTCACTGGAGCATCCAAAGGCCTACGTTGGATTTGCCCAAAGCATCTTAAGCGGTGCATATCAAGAAACACAGAAATATTTAATGATTGATTAAAAAATGCTAATACATATCAAGAAACAATGTAGAAGAGTATTACTAAACTAGGACTGGTGGAAATTCTGATACACATAAAAAGCCATGCCGATGCAACAGCAGCAACTTCAAAGCAAAAAAGACACAGAGAAAAGTAGAAGACAGAACACGTATTCAGAGCATTTGCAGATATGTCTGGGATGCTACTGAGGGTTCGCAGAGATGAGCTTCTCTAGAAGATATTGTTGGGGGGCTTCCACACGAAAGCAAAGATCCCACGTCGAAAAAGTGAATGAATGTTGATGGGCTTATATGGACTTGGGCACCATCCCCTTAAAGGCTAGCTTTTAAGGGTGAGTTCTATCCGGGTCCCAACAAGTGGTATCACAGCCAGAGTGTGATAACCCCGGAGTACCCTGAGGATGGAGAAAATCCCTCAGGGAAGATCTTGTAGTTCCCACACTGCTTCCACATGGACAGGGAGATTGTTTGGGGTTCCACGCGAAAGCAAAAATCCCTCAGGGAAGATCTTGATAAATGCTCTATTTGTAAAATTGCCTGACTTTTTTGCCCGTGAAAAAAAAAATAACTTGAACCAGTCCCATTCAATTTAATATAGAGGGACCTTCAATTTTATGATGATATTCCTCCAAATTAACAATAACCCTCTAAATTACGGAAGGGGAAAAAAATCTTCCATTAGAAATGTTTTTATTTAGGGTTTATGGAAAGGGAAGGAAGAAAGCACCTTGAGTGAATCTAGAGCCGAGTTTAGCGTAAGAAGAGAGTTTAACATCGAGATCTCCCTCGATCTTCCTCGCCTCCTTTCTCAATTCCTCCCAACCGGCTTCCTGCAGCTCCAGATTTGAATCCCCCATTTCAAAATTCATTTTCCGCTGAGAATGTGATTGCTTATAAGACTCTCCTTCAATGTTGCTAGCCTTTGTTCTTGTTTTTTATTACTCGTGTTGTTCGGATTCACATTCAACAGCCAAACGATCCTTCCTCCTCCTCCTCTTTCCCTCATCAATCGACACCAAAATCTCAATCTCTCTCTCTCTCTCTCTCTCTCTCTCTCTCTCTCTCTCTCTCTCTCTATCTAATTTTCTTAGGGTTGACCATCCGTTGGGCCGGGTTAGGGTCGGGGGAATGCTATCTCGGGTTGGCGAGGGTTGGCCTCATGTTAAAAACGCAATGCGATGCCCAACACGGATGCGACGTGGAACGCAGCCAAGAAAAAATTTTTGTCGACTCGGCACGGATGCGGCTAAGAACGCAGTTGATGCGGCTGATTACCCAGTTGATGCAGTCATAACTCAGGAGACTGGGAGAGTTAGAGGAGTTTCTATTGATGAGTGATTTGGGATTTTAGGGCGAAATGCGGAATGCGGATGCAGCCAAGGTAAAAGGTAGTCGACTCGGGGGAGTCAAGAGGGATGCGGGGGAGTTTTAAAACACCGGTTGGCCTCGAGCCCAACCGAGTTGCACCCCTAGTTGGGTGGGCCCCAAAAATTCATAGGAAAAAATATGGCAATTGTAAAGGCCGAGGATCATCTCTAGACTCTAGCCCAATTGATGAGTGATTTGGGATTTTATAAAAAGGGGTCCAAACTGTAGCAAGGCCCGATAGCAAATCTTTGCAGTCAATAGATAGATGTCCAAGATTTTGATCACGGGATAGAGATTGATCGGGTTTATTGATCGTGCAGGCCATCACTCTGGTCCTACTATGATCAGTTCTCATGATATTAAGCTCTGAAGGGCGAGAAAATGTGGGGTTCGTTTTCGCCGTGTTCGGCAGTCATGAAAGTTTTTTTTTCATCGAATAATGGCTTATCTAGTAAAAGGAGAGGGGCAAGGAAGGTGGGAGACAAAGGGCATGTTTGGCAACCATTATTAAAATTATTTTTATAGGCACAGTGAATGGAAGGAAAAAACAATCTATGTTGGGCAATCACGACCTATCAAACCTATTTCCAATCCTTTTTGCCATCTGTGCCGTTAAAATTTAAGATGAGATTCTAAGGAGCGACTCAGAGTCACTTCTACATATTCTCATCAATCCATTTCCTAATGAGAAGTGCTTCTAGAAAAGGGTTTTAGAGGACGAAATTTCTAGGAGAATTTTTTTTTTCTTGATGATGTGCCTTCCTCTTAAAAGAAATAGGAAAGAGAGAATTTATATGATGCCCGACCGTCAAAGCAACAAGGGCTAGGCAAACCACCTGGCCCTTGTGATTCTCACGGTCGGGCATCATATAAAAACTCTAGGAAAGATATACCTTTTTGAGTTTTTCTTCTTATAATTACTGTTGTTTCCAACAGCTTGTTTTGAGGTGTAAGGATCACGTCATGGAGGTTGCAGGATCGATCCCATCATGCCCCCAAGAAGAAAGTTGGACTTGTAATCAATTTTGAGCTCGCAACCGAAAACTCTTAGAAGAATAGTCAGATATGTAATGATATATGAGTAATAAGCATTCTATAAGAACTCTTGGTATAATTGGCAGACCTATAGCAATGTTGAATCGGTGCTACATATTCAACGTCTATGTTTTTATTTTGTTTCTTTTGTTTGGTGTGGGTCATACTTTGGTAATTTGAATGAGGTGTATCTTTGTTCTTTATATACGGTTTGTATACGGAAAAAGAGGGTCAGGAAGAAGGGAAAAGAAGAGAAGAGAGAACGATGCTAGAGCAAGAAATGAGGAGTTTTCTCTTGGCCTCCAGGAGGGTTTTTGTGTTTAAGCAAATCAAGTTCTTCTTGTACTTAAGGTTGGGAAGAAAGATTAGGGAACTCAAGGTATTTCATCTTGGGGGCTTTTGGGGTGCTTTTGTGATGCAGAAAAAATCAAGGTTCCTCTTGCAAGTGAAGAAGAGAAAAGTTTTGGGCAAAAGAGGGGTTTTACCTTGGTGCTCTTGGAGGGCTCCTTTTGTGGTTTAGCAAAAGCAAAGTTTTTCTTCTTCTACTACTCAAGGTGTGATCTTCTTCTTCTACACTTCTCCTTTAGTATTTTCTTTGCAAGCCAAACATTGTGTTTTCCAAAGGGTTTTTTCCTCATACTCGGTAAAGAGAAGAGAGGGCTGCCTTGGGGTTGCATAGACGGTTGGAAAGAAGGATTTTCTCGCTGGCCTTTACCGGTGTGAGGTAACATTGTACTATTTTAATTCGTGCCTTGTCCGTGGAGTAGCCCATTGTGGTGAACTACGTATATTCTTGTCTTCTTGTGGTTGTTTGTTTTGCTCCCCTTTGATGGTCGTGGTTTGTTGGCTGGTAAGCGTAGTGTGAGGCACCTTGTTATCGAGTTCTCGTGGAATTCCATGGTGCATTTTATACCCCTTATATTCAACATAGTTTTGGAGTACGTGGGCGGAAGGTTGGAGTACATGGATGGAGGATCCCTTCAGGATATTTTGCTAGTGAGGTAGTTTATTCCAGAACCAGTCCTTTCATCTATGGTTTAGCTGAATATTGATTAACATCATACCATATCTTTTAGCTGAATATTATATATGTGTGTGTATATATACCCGGTCACGCCCATGATTCCATGAACCAAAGACAAGACAGGCGCCGCAATGACGGCGAGGTGAACCTTACAAGTATGCCAGGCTAACGTGCTCAAAATAATTCATACAAACTTATATAGTAGAATCACCCACGTGTCTCAAATAAATAAAGTTTAAATAACTAAGAGCTTCCAAAGTGCTAGACTAATCAAGCACTCTTCCTAATTCCACGTGAAATCAAGACTCGAGATGTGAAATATAGAAGAAAATACGAGTGAGCTCGCAAGCCGGTGAGTAATATAACCCTGCCCTGGTTGGGTCTAAGCATGCCAAGAATAAGGCTAAAACTGATATTTAAACAAAGCGATTTGCTAACAACCATTGCAGTTAAACATAGAGCAATGATAAATTCACAAACCATAATCAGAAATGACTTGGCTCAAAACATATTATCTTAAATTCTCACTTCTTTCGTCACAACTTATAAACCAAGGCGCAGTTAAACATAGAGCAATGATATATTCGCACCACTCCTTGACAATGATGCTTATGGTGAGAGTGATACTGATACCTTTTCAGCCATTTTGAATTGTACTAAGTTCTTCTTCAGGTAGAACTAGATACTTTCGTGAATTATGGAATTGTACTAAGTTCTTCTTTAGGTAAAACTAGATACTTTAGTGTTTTACACAAATGATTGGATTCATTTTCATGAAATCCATCTTTGGTAATTCACAGGGATTGGCGAAAATGAGGAGCTTGTCTTGATTTGGAGTTTGATGAAGATGACTTACTTGATGAGTAAATCTTCTAAAGTCATAAAGACTATGCTTACATTTCAGTATGCATAGAGTTCACCTTTTTTGTGGAACTTTATTTTGGATCTCGATGAGAATCATACCTCATGAATGAATTCATCTAAGATCAGTGGGGTTCACCTATATGTGAAACTACCTTTTGGTTGAGTTTAGCTTGTTGTTTATCTAAAACTCTTGATTTGTCATAAAATGATTCATGTTTTCAGTTGGATTACAGATCTTTTATGATATAGACCATATGGTGATGTCGATGATTCAGTATTTTGCTTTGAACATTACACTATCTATCTATTGAATTGTGCTATATGTAGAACATAGGAGGAGATTGTTGGGTATATAATATAACCCATGTATGTTCTAATATAAGCCCAATAAGATAATGGACCGGTGTAGTGGGCCTATTTGGGCTTGAGCCCACTAACCTATTTAAACCCTAGTGTATCTAATATATATAGGGGCTAGAGGCAACAAACTTGGTATTCCAAATTAGATACCTTGGGTGTAATGCTTCAAGCAACCTCTTGCTTGACCTAATTCCTCTAACAGCAAATCCCTTCAAATAAACATCAAAACCTTGGTCAAGGCTTAGTTAGATTTGATAATCATCTTCTTCATGGTCTTCTCACAGCCCACCAGATAATAAATAAAAGAAACAAAACAGTTAACATCACTCCCTCCTAAAGAAATAGCAGTCGTTGATCTTTCGGTTTAAAACGCAGTGTGGGGCATCCAATGGTTGCATTATTTTTTGCTGTGGGACATCTCATGTCGGTGTTCCCTTTTTTGGGTGTGTGGGGCAACGGCAGCAGTCAAGTAGCCAACTTGTACACTTTATGCTTTGCTTTCAACCGCCGTGTCCACGTTATTCTTATCCATTTTTTAATGGGCAAGTCATACACCCGCCTCTCTTTTTACCTGGGACAGCCCCTCTAGTGTATTTACGATTTATGACTAGGGTTTTAAATTTTGGTTTCGGGTATGATTTCAGTAACCAAAATCTCGGCCGAAATTCGGTAAAAGTGCGAAATAAAAAATTAATATTTTATCAAAAAATTCACTGAAATTTCGACCAAAATTTGGTAAATTTCAGCAATTTCGGTTTCGGAATGTTTTGGTTTCGGTCTTGACCCTGACCGAAATCCGAAAAACCATGTTTATGACTACTCTTTTACACTAGAGTGGGTTGTCCCATGTAACAAAAGGGAGAATATATCATTTCACCAAAATTATTTACTTGGGATTTGCTAGGCAATATATAAAAAATGGAAATATTTGTATTTCTTCAAATTTTATGAATAAGAATAGGAAAATGCTAAAACAAAAGCCACTTTTGCATTGCTTTCTAAAAGACATTTATTGGGCCCTAATTTTATCTCGTGTAAGTGATCAGAACTGTTGATCAGAACGGCCCCACTTTCAATGGGATGGCCATTCAAGATGGGACAAAGACCAACAGTCTTTATTTCACATGCATGCCCACTTAGCCAAGACACAGGGCACACACTGATTGACAGTCTTGAGCCTGCCATTCTCCTTATCGTCCTCCACTCCTCCTGCCACTTCTCTCTAGTCATACAAATAAGCATTGAAATCTTCTTTCGAGGCTGAGTTAGATTTGATAATCATCTTCAAATCATGGACCATCTTGGTAATAAATAAAAGAAACAAAAGTGCTAACGTCACGTCTTCTTAAAATAATCATGGGTTACACATTGATCTCGTTGTTTGATTGTGGTTTGATCGGGGGACCGTTGATCTCGTGGTTTGATTGTGGGACATCCAATTTTTGTATTATTTTTGGCTGTGGGCCATCTCATGTCAGTATTATTTTTTGGGTGTGGGGTAGAGGCTGTAGAGAAGTAGCCGACTTGTGATCTGTATGTTCTGTTTTCGTGGGTTATACATGAAGCCTCCTTATCATGCATACTCACCTATTCTTATCCATTTTTCTAATAGGGATTTGCTAGGGTCCATTGCAGAGTTACATGAGAGAGCAACCACATAGGCTCACTTATCAACATATTTTGTATTATTCATTTAATTCATCTGAGGGGGCTGCTCTCTCATGCAACAGACTGTCCGCAAAATGCCTTCTTGGATGGTGGCTAGCAAATCCCTTTCTAAGATATTTATTCAAATTAGAGGCACCAACCAGTTCATATACAACCCCCCTTTTTCTCTGGAGGGTGTTTGATTCCATGTATCTTAATTAAAATTGTGGGACCAACCACTTCACAACACAGCCCTTTTTCCTATAAAAAGGTCCATTCCCTCTCAAGTCGCAAACCATTCTTCACAACAATTCTCCATTTCCATCTCTTCTTCTTTCTTTTTTTCTTGAGAGATATATGGAAGGTTGTACTAGTAGAGGGCAATCTTCTTCCTATGCTTTTGCAGCTTTGTTTTCACTCATTTTCTTCGTCTTAGACTTGAATTCATGCTTGGCAGCTGATGTGCCTGATGGAAGAACAAGTACCGACTTCATAAGGAGCTCATGTGTGGCCACTACCTATCCAAAACTATGCTTCCAATCTCTGTCAATATACTCAAGCACCATCCAGACTAGCCCAAGTGAATTGGCCCATGCAGCCCTATCTGTGAGCCTAACAAGTGCCCAATCGGCCTCGGCCATGATGTCAAGATTGTCGATTGGACACGGAATGAAGCCTAGAGAAGTTTCCGCCATGAGAGACTGTATTGAGATGGTCGGAAACTCCGTGGACGAGCTCCAAAAGTCTATTGGAGAGATGGAACACCTTAAAGGCTATGATTTTGGATTGAGGATGAATGACATACAGACTTGGGTGAGTGCTGCTCTCACAGATGGGGACACTTGTATGGATGGCTTTGCTGGCAACTCTGTGAACGGCGATCTCAAGAATACGGTCCGGACCCGTATCGTCTATGTCGCACATCTTATCAGCAATTCTTTGGCTCTCATCAACAGACTTGCTTCTACTCAATCTATCTCTCCATAGTTGTTTCTTTCTTAATTGTACTATATGCATATGGGGGAGGAATATAAATTTGGTACATGTGTTTGGCTTTTAGACTATAGATTGGGTATATGTGTTTGGCTTGTGGGCTGTGTTGTAATTGTATGAGGACTACAATGAAATATACCTTTTTTGTTACTTGGTTTCATGTGCTAGTGTTGTTGATTTTGCATCGTGTGGGGGCGTGGGATGGATTGAAGAGGAGATTTGATAGGCAATTTGGTGTGAAGCCTTGTGGCGGCTCACTTCTGCAGCCACACAGGCTCACATTTTAGCAGATTTTGTCTTATCTATTTAATCCAGCTAAGGGGGTTGTTCATTTGTGCAAGAGTGGACCACGAATTGGCCAATCCCTTTGTTATGCCATGGGACCTATCAGTGTTGGTCATTAAAGCAATTGGGACACATGCCCAAAAAACATTGACCAGGCCCGTTTACTTCCTAATAATTCTTAAATAAATGCGGGGATCCATGATATTTTGAGAAAGAACGAAACAGCTAGCGCCCCTTGTCATATTCAAAGGTTACGCAACCAAGTAGGGCTGCTGATGAAATCAAATTACGATAGAATTAAATTCAGTTTGTAGACCCCCAAAGAAGGTAATGGAGGTAAAATATCTTTGTAGGTCCCAGAGAAGGCAATGAAGCTAAATAATTTTGTGGGTCACATTGAAGCTAAAAATATACAACTAAATTTATTAATATGGAACAAAGGTGTGATTAGAAGGGTTGTATCACAAACATACAAACACGGTTGATGATCGACACCAAAAACCATGCAAACCATATTTGCATCTCACGGGGTTGACGGGTTACATGTTTGTTGGGCATAGGGATGCAACTTGGTTTGGGTGTGCAACTTGGTTTGGGTTCAACCTGATTTGGCTCGGGTTGGCTTGGCGTTTCCTCGAATTGGTTTGGGTTAGGCTTGGGAAAAGCCCAACCTGATTTAATTTCGGGTTGGATTAGGATTGAGGCCTTGGCAACCCGACCCGACCCAACCAAACCCGACATCAGTCCTCTAATTTTATCTTGAGTCTTTGGATTATGTTTTTTTCTTGTATTTTTGGCCCTAGGTGAACTCGATCCCAGCCCAACTCAACCAGACCCGATTTGGAAAAAAAAAGGTTAGATGGGTTGGGTTAGGGTTGAGAATTTAGAGGCGGGTTGGGTTAGGATTGACCATCCTCGACCCGAGGATGGCCTCAACCCGACCCGACCCGACTTGCACCCCTAGTTGTGCGGCCCCAAAATAAAAGTCCGACAGCCCACTTTCTGCTATTCATTAGAAAAAATATAGAAATTATAAAGGGCCAGAATCATCTCTGGCCCGATTGATGCATGGTTTGGGATTTGGGCCATGTAAAAGGCGGCCCAAACTATAGCAGGACGCAATAGCTAATCTTTGCATTCAATATATAGATGTCCAGAATTTCGAGGACTGTAGAGAATGACATGGTTTATTGATCTTTGATGTAGGAAGTTCCTTAATTCTGGGTCTTTTACTTGGTTTTTCTTTATTTTGCGTCTCTTTATTAGAGAAAATGTTTAGCCTAACCTCTCTTAATTTGTTAGGTAAAGATAGACTTTATCCTAATTTGAGATGGAGTTTGAATAGGATAATTATCTAATTTATAAATAAGGGACAATTATTTTGTATAAAAAGGCATCTTACATTGAATACATTTCTCATTTTGGTTATTTGCTTCCTTGTGACTCAAGGCCTTCCTAAGGTGAGACGGTCATCTCCCCTCTCTTTCAAGCTTCGGCACCTATCTTTTTTTTAATTTTCGACTGCCAACATAATTAGTATTAAATTAAATTAACAAAACAAGAGAAAACGAACCCATTAAACAACTGATAATCATAGTAAATTTGCACACTTCCCTTCCATGACTTAATATTCTACACATACCCATATACTGTTTTCTAAAGTAGGAAAAAAAAAAAACTTACACACCTATAGGTTCAAAAAGCCATCTTTCTGAAGAATTTGATGAAGGGATTTCAGCAGCAGAAGCCTTAACTGGCCTGAGACTACTCAGAAGGCTAGCTTTGAGTTGGGGTAGTTTTCTTCCTGAATAACTTTTGAAGCAGAGACAAGTAATGTAAGGGGAAGCAAAAATGGAGTTTTGGGAGTGAAAGAAAGTGAGTGATGGCAAGGAAGAGGAGCAAACAGAGCCTCTTCTAGGATTGCAATATGCAAGAATTGGGGCTTTTGCTTCCATTTTTCAAAACAGATTTTGAGTAGAAAAATCTATCTCAACTCTAAAGTATATATGATGGAAAGGCCCTTTTTTTTTTTGAAGAAAGCAACAGAATATATATTTATATATATGAATAAGCAGAACCGAGATGGTCCTGTCGGAACAATGAGCAAATAAAATAGCAAGACAATGACTCAAGGGGGGAGATAGTCAAAACACTCCAATTCGGCACGGGAAACACCACTCTTAGCCAGAGAGTCGGCTGCCACATTGGCCGATCTCCGGACATGCTGAAAGACCATGGAGTAGCCCTTTCCTCTATCCT
Source organism: Tasmannia lanceolata (assembly GCF_043159265.1). Taxonomy (NCBI): domain Eukaryota; kingdom Viridiplantae; phylum Streptophyta; class Magnoliopsida; order Canellales; family Winteraceae; genus Tasmannia; species Tasmannia lanceolata. Next base: position 51,281,697 of record NW_027518679.1, on the reverse strand, counting down.
CTATCTCCTCAAAGAAGTGCACAAATCTCCAAGGGGGAGAAGCGTCTCCCGAAAGCCAGCTAATAACATTTACGGAATCGCCTTCAACAATCAGACTGTCGCACTCCAAGCGAGGCATGGAAAGAATCCCACTGTGAATGGCTCGAACCTCCGCCTCAGACGAGTCGGCAAATCCAAGAGGCCCCGAATAGGCCCAAATGACTTCCCCTTTATGGTTCCGACATAACCCCCCCACTCCAGCCGCTCCTGGGTTACCGATAGAGGAACCGTCAAAATTGAGCTTCAGAGACCCCGGTGGCGGGGGGGACCATGAGGGTCGAGATTTCACTTTGTTAACCGATTCCATGCATATGGTTGACCACCCTTCCCAAAGGGCATACGCAGAAACAAACCGAAAAAGAGGAAGTGAACGGGCCCAGGAGATGACCGCTGCCACCACCTGTATATAAATCCAATATGGGGACCTGACCTTCCCTTCAAAGACCCGCGCATTCCGCTCTTTCCACAAGAACCACCAGGAGGCTAAGAGACACATCTTCCACAAAATTCTACCTTTCCTCTTCCACGGAGCCCAGTCCCAACTCCTAATAAATTCGGCCATAGAATTGGAAGCAACCCAACTGACTCCAAATCTAGAAAAGAGATGACCCCAAATATATGAAGCAACCTGGCAATGTATAAATAGGTGGTCGATGGATTCCCCGGCGGATAGACATAGGGGGCAGTGATCCACCAGCCACATTCCTCTCTTCCGTAAGAAATCTATCGTCTGAATTCGTCCCCAGCTAACCGACCACCCAAAGAAAGCAACTCTTGGAGGGCATGCGAGGCGCCAAACCGCGGAGGACGCATGCTCCACTAGAGTGGGGATCAGATGGAGATAAAAAGATTTAACAGAGAAAATCCCCGACGGATTCCAAATCCAAATACGACGATCTAAGCCCGAAGACTTGATGAAGCAAGAGCCTAATAAGGAGATAAGGGCGCTGTAATCGCTTAACTCCCGAACAAAAAAGGCTCGACGGAACTTGGGAATCCACTCCACTTGCCCTTGGACCCGTTCGAAACATTCCGATACCCAAGCTTCTTTCTGAGAAGATACAATATATAAGTCAGGAAATAAAACTTGAAGAGAATGGGACGAACACCAAGGGTCCTGCCAAAACCGAATTCGATCCCCCCTATAGACTCTGAAGCGAACTCCAGGGGCAAAAAAGGACTTCAAACGCAATATGTCCCTCCATACTGTGATTCCTTTGATTTTGAAAGTATCAACGGAGTCCCAATTCCCAGGAGATGAACCATACTTACTGTCAATGACCCGAACCCACAAAGAGGAGTGTTCTTCTCCGTATCTCCACAACCACTTGCCCATAAGGGCCTGATTAAAGAGCTGGACTCTCCTGATACCCAAACCTCCGTTTTTAATTGGAGAGCAGACTAGACTCCATTTAAGAAGGGAGACCCCCTTGGAAGTCCTTGAACCACCCCACAAAAATCGTCTCTGAATTTGCTCTATGCGCTTAGCAACAGAAGCTGGACAGTGAAAAAGGGATAGAAAATAAATTGGCATATTAGAGAGAACAGCCTTTATAAGCACCAATCTACCTCCTTTGGAAACCAAACGGCGCTTCCATGTGGCCAACCGACGCTCAATCCTTTGTATAATAGGAGCCCATAGGTTGTGTCTCGGACGGCCCACCCCGAGAGGTAGACCCAAATAGGTAGCAGGAAAGACATCTAGACCGCACCCCATAATTCCGGCGAAGGATGAAGCCTCGCTCTCAGATACATTAATCGCATACAACCGAGATTTGCCAAAATTGGATCGTTGACCTGAGACCATCTCATAACACCGAAGCATGGCTTTAAGGTTGAGAAGCTGGGAGAGGACCGGTGAACAGAACAGGAGGGTATCATCCGCAAACTGAAGCAGCGAGACTTCCACCTTACTGGTCCCAATTAGGAATCCTCTATATAGCCCCATGTCACTACCCTTTTTCAGTATACTGCATAAGGATTCGGCCACTATCAAGAAAAGAAATGGAGATAGAGGGTCGCCCTGCCGCAATCCTCTAGAGGATTTGAAGAATCCTTTTGCTGAACCATTGAGTAGAACAGAAAACCATGCAGATGATAAGCAATTCCGGATCCACCCTCTCCACCTTTCCCCAAAACCCATACGACCCATAAGATAATCTAAAGCGGCCCAATCCACACGGTCATATGCTTTCTCCATATCAAGCTTACATAAGATGCCGCCTTCCCCTGACCGCCGGTAATAGTCAATTGCCTCATTTGCTGTTAAGGAACAATCAAGAATTTGACGCTTGCCTAGAAAAGCACTCTGATTTACCGAGATAATGGATGGAAGAACTACTTTGATACGGTCCGCCAGCACCTTCGCAAGTACCTTGTATAGGCTGCCCACCAAGCTAATCGGACGAAAATCTGATACTTTGGATGCTCCATCAATTTTGGGAATAAGGACTAGAAAAGTCGCCCCCGTCCCCTTGTCGAGAATAGCACCCTCAAAAAATTCTAGGAAGAAACGAATAAGATCCGATTTGACTGTGTCCCAACACGTCTGAAAGAAAGCCAAGCAGAATCCATCAGGGCCAGGGGCTTTATCCTGAGCTAGAGAGAATAGAGCGATTCTGATTTCCTCCTCGGAGAAGGGGATTTCCAATCCAGCAGAAGCTTCCAGACTCAAATTTGAGAAACAGATGTCTTGGGGTATTGGGCGAACAAGCCCGTCATCGGAGTACAAAGATCGGTAGAATGCAATAGTTTCCGCAATAATCCTCTCCCGGTCCGAGCTTCGGCACCTATCTTGCGGGCGACCACTCTTGTCTTACTATGATCTCATGATATTAAGCTCTAAAGGGTGATAAAATTTGTAGTTCATTTTTGCCATGTTTAGCAGCCGTGAAAGCTTTTCTCCACGTAGTAACGGCTTGTCAATCAGGAGAGGGGCAAGGAGGGTGGGAGACTAAGTGTTGTGTTCGGCAATAATTATTAAAATGATTCTGGCACCTTTTATAGGGGAAATGATTTCAGCGCTCCTATGTTTTGATAAACATACCCTCCACAGGTTTGTCCTGAGAACCATAATATTCCTCTGACAACCCTTTAAATACTACAAGACAAAAAATGGAGCGCGTGTTTAACAAAACAGTGGAGCACATAAATCATTTCCCTTTATAGGTGCAATCATTATTAAAATGATTCCAGTTCGCATCATTTTCTCACTCATGCTTTCTCAATTCTCTCAGTGTAATTATCTTACAACCCTTCTCTCAACAACTGATAAGTTAATATTCCGTGGAAAAAAAAATTCATGGTTGCCAAACATGGCCTTGATGTTTAACTGTTTATTGTCTACAAGAATTGGTTATGATAAATAGGACCTTTGTTATGCATGGGACTAAGGCCCATTGTTTCTGGATGGGGGCCCAATAGAACAAACGTTCCCATCTAGATCAAGTCGATTTGGCCACATGAATTTTGGGTTATCGTAATTGTGTTCATTTATGTTCAAGCCATGCTTCTTTGGATCTCCCATGGAGTTCATGAATGGACAACGAAATATTAACGTCTTTTCCTTTGCAATCATGGCCAGAAAGTGACGATTGTGGATGAGGAAAGATTTGATCATTGATTTGGACTGTATTTGGTGAGTATTGCAATATGGATTATCCGGGCCTTGTAATGTTGTAATCTTGGTTTTAAATTTTTCCGGAACAACTGAAATATTTCCATTCTCATTTCCACCAAAACAAAATCTACATGATTTACGTTCATGTCAGTATTCTCCTGAAATTTTGATCTAAATTCTTGAAATTCAACTAAAATTCGATTGAAATAGTCGGAACGACAAAAAAAGGAAAGATGTTATTATTTGAATTTCATTAATATAGAGAATGATATTTAGCAGGCAATATCGTTAAACTGCACAACAAAGTAATTGTATCATGGGATGTCATACCTATAATACCTCATAACTGGATATTGACATAGATTTGGGGTCCTTAGATGGAAGAATGGTCATTGCACTTTCTTATACTTCATTACATTGTACTTTCTATATTGACTTTACTATTTTAGACATGCGCGACAACAACTTTCACTGGGTGGTCGATGTGATGAAGCCATTATGAATGATTGTGTTGCTTATGTGATGGTTTCTAAGTGTGCTTGTGCTTAATCTAGCATTTCCCAAAGTTTCATCTTAAAATTTCATCATTTGCATATTTTTTTTAAAGATTAAAAGTGTTCATTATTTGCATATGTATCCATACGTTAGATTTTACAAGATTTCTACAGAAATTTCCACCGAAACCGAAATATTTTTGTTTCCGTGCCAACCGAAACCGAAACCGAAACCAAAATTTAAAACCTTGGATGTAATTAGGTTAGTAACTAATAATAAAGAAATAAGTCTTCATTTATTAGGGGAAGTTTGGATACAAGGATTTTACATTCTTGGACCATAAAATCCTAGATTTAGCTTTTTAGTAGTGTTTGGATTTAGTTAAATCCTGGATCGAAATAATTCTAAAAAGCTAATCAAAATACTATTAAAAAGCTAAATCGTAGATTTTATAATTCAAAATTATAAAATCCTTGTATCCAAATGGCCACTTAGGGTCAATACCATACTCTGTATTTTGCGGCTCGGTTAATGTCCTCCTCTCGGTCTTTCTCAAGCAGTATGTTTAGCTTGTCCACCCTCCTCTCGCTCTTTCTCATGCAATTTATTTAGCTTGTCCGCCCTGTGGCCGGGAACAATTCCAGGTAAAAAAAAAGGTGTGAATCTTCAAATATTTTTAAAACCAGTTAAATGGTTGGAGATCTCTTATTTTTCTTTATACAAATATTTTGTTTGGTAAGCTGGCTAGACCTCTCATCACAAGGGTTCAGGCATAAACCCCAATCAAAATTAAGCTACAACGCACTCTTACCACCCGTGCTATTCTGACATGAAAATGGTAGAAAAAGGTCTATTAAGAAATTAACACATCATATAGATTTAATTAATAGATTGTTCATGGTATTATTGTGATAGAGGGTGAACCTTGGTGCAATGGTAAGGTTCCTCCATTTTGACCCCGTACAACAAGCCCTCCCCAGACCTTGTCATGCTATTATTGTGCCAAACACATTTTCCTTTTTGTCCACCTGTCAATTTGGAGTGCACCGTATTACAGATTGACCATTAATTTCTTGATTTAGAATCTTACCCTCTGAAATCCGATGGCTAACTATTATTTTTCCCATTCATCTACACTTGGGCCCTATTTTGATTGCAGGAATTTTTCCCATTCATCTCCCTTGACAAATGTTTTTCTCTCAACCCAAAGAGGAGAGAGAGAGAGAGAAAGAGAGTGAGAGAGCAGTTAGGGATAATTACATCTACACCCCCTCAACTATAGCCAATTTCTAATCGGGTCCCTATGGTTTCAACTTCACCAAAGACACCTCCTCAAGTTTCCGTGGGTATTTTTAACAGACGGAGAGGAGGAAATGACTATAATGCCCTCGTCTTCCCCAACTGAAAATTAGGATTTTCGTACTTGAAAATTGAAATTTAGGGTTTGATTCAAACCCTTGTTTATTTATCAACATAAACCCTCGATTTAGGAGTTTTATTTGTCTTCATTCACATCATTATTACGATTTGCATAGAAACCCTAATATGTTACGTACCAAAATGGGCTCCACTTTGAGTAAAATAAATTAGTTTAGATATTCATTATTTTTAGATTTGCTAGGAGTCTTAGAGATAAGGATTATCTAGATTGGTTGGTGTTAGGTAGTTTTAGAGAAAGTGGCCACGTGAGTTTTTTATTTATAAATAAGATGTATGCAGTCTTTGGAAAGGAATGAAGAAAACTTATTTAGAAATTGTGTTTTGTGCACAAGGGAGGATTGATCCTTCCCTCTAAGTGGATCAAGAGGTCGATCTTCCCTCCGAGAAGATCAAATCAGTTCCGAACCGAGCTAGGTTCGTAACATAATATTTTAGGGCTTTTATTTTGTTTCTATCACTGTTTTTTTGTTGAAATGTGGGTTTTATGTAGCCATGGGATGGGGTTTCATTGTCTATGATGGAGGTGGCGACGGCGGCGATGGCCGGAGGTGCGACGGCGGCGGTGGGAAATGGGGTAACCATAATCCTCTCCATATGGCTTAAAACCAAGGGTATTTATGTCCTCAAAATACTAACCATGGTTAGTTTTAGTCATTCCGTCAAGTTAAACTAATGGTCCGTCAATGGAGGGGTCTCCTTAAAAATGTCTGAAACTTGAGGGGGGGTCTTTGGTGAAGTTGAAACCACAGGGACCCAATTGGAAATTAGTTATAGTTGAGGGGGTGTAAATGTAATTATCCCTTATCTTTTTTATTAATTAATATTTTATGAATTGGTATTGGCACGCACAAAACCATGTCGACCTGTTTGTCTTATTTCATTTTGTTTTTACTCTGTATCTATAGGACAAACTCATCTGGGGTGTCGTGTAGACATACTGACGTAGACTAACGATCCACGTCTTCTATTCATGTGAGTAGGATTTTAGTAGGAATAAGTTCCATTGAACAGACAACATATCTTTGTTTTGTAATTGTTATGGTTGATCAGGGGTTTAGATGTAAATAGGGTATTTGAGTCACGTTAGGAATAGATGGGTCCGTAGTCGAGTCTTAGTTGGAGAGGATATGAAATCTTCTTATAAAACCCATGTGCAAGGGATTGTTTTGGGACGTTCTTCACATTGTTTACTGAAATCAAAGAATAGAAGCTCCTGCTAATAATATTTAACGACCCATGGGAGATATTTCTTGTCAATGACCTTCAAGATTTTACTGTTTTGCTTCAAGCCAAATTTTAGATATATTGACATTTTAGTACCTCAGCCTATCTAACATACTTCTAGACTACACCTGCAAGTTAGGATCATTATTATAAAAATGAGAAAAGGCAAATAAAATCTCACCTTTTATGATTTCTTATGATTCCTCCTCCATCTAGTGTGCCTTTTTGGACTTAATCCACTTCACTTGATACACCTTTGGGTGACGCATCATATCAATAGCCTCATTCAGGGCTGTGCCAAGGAAATCTAAACCATTGATTTTTTTACCACCTTTATCTTTGGACCAAGATCAATAGTCTTTATTTCAGATGCATGCCACTTTGGCCGAGAGACATATGATTGGCTTCTCTGCTAGAACTTTTTTTTAATGAGTAAGATGGGGTATGGTGGGGACCCCTACCGGTTTATTTAATAAAAAGAAAGATAATACAATAAAGGCTTAGCACATATGAGCGTCACAACGCCTAGGAGATCTAAATGCTCAGCTAATTTGGAAGGGGTATGCTGGGCTCTTAGTGAGCGACTTGGCCATTTTTTATTCTAAACTTTCCACCATGTATCATTTGGTTCCAAAAGATCTAGGTTCTAACGGGGTTGTGGGAGAGCAATACAAGCATCATGCTGCTAGGCGAAGCGGTGGAGTGAAACAACCTAGATGGTTAGAGTCCAGTAGCCAAAAGCATCACTAGCTTACGCTCTGACCCGAGTAGCATGGGGCACGTCTGTTGCCGATATAATAACTTCTATAATAAATGCTTACATGGATAAAAAAGAAACAGTTCGAATAGCGTCTACTAATATAACCGAAAACATTATTAAAATACTTCTACGAGAAGGTTTTATTGAAAATGTTAGAAAACATCAAGAAAACAACAAATATTTTTTGGTTTTAACCCCTCTTCTTCACAACTGTCCGGCCTCTTGCTTGACTGGGATCACGTGGACTTGATTTGATAATCATCTTCTTCAAATCATGGGTCATAATCATCATCTTCAATTCAGGGGTCTTCTCACAGACAAATGTAATAAATAAAAGAAACAAAACAGCTAACATCACGCCCTCTTAAAGTAATCAACAACCGTTGATCATGTGGTTTAAATCGTGATGTGGGGTACCCAATGGTTGTATTATTTTTTTGCCGTGGGACATCTCATGTCGGTATTAGTTTTTGGAGTGTGCGGCAACGGCTGCAGAGAAGTAGCCAACTTGTAGTCTTTATGCTTCGCTTTCAACTGCTATGTGTCATTCCTATCCATTTTTTAAAGATATTTAGAGAAGTGATATATTCGCCCCTTGTTTTTACTTGGGACAGCCTCCTCTAGCGTATTTATTATAAGTATTGTTGTCCCAAGTAAAGAAAGGCCAATAAATCATTTCTAGATAAGATATGTTTGGTTTAACCTTTGTAGACAGTATGAGACTGGAGACCCGATCATGACCTTAATTTGTGGGTCCCCAATTCAATTATAACTTATGTGGTAATTAGAGGGGAAGCGATATATTCGCCCCCTCCTATTCCCCAGAGCCCAGCCCCTCTAAGTGCATTTATGAGTTATGTCTACTCTTTCCACACTAACTACAAGGGTGGCCCAGGGAAGAAGTAAGGGTGAATATATCATTTTCCTACTTAGAGTCATTCATATGGTAGGCCACCACTGGAACTTATGGAGTTATCTCTGTTTCACTTTAGATGGTCAACCCTAACCCCTTGATAAAAAAGGAACTAATTTTGGATTTGTTATACAAAAAACTATAGAGAGAGGGAAATGAAATTCAGAGGCCTTGATTTAGAATCATCCATATGCATTGGAAGTGTGTAGGTGTCTTGTATTCTTGCCGAGTGCGAAGAACAGCCCGTCCCAATTGGAGTTTTCAGGGTAGTAGTACAGAAGAAAATTTTAATTTTTCGAATTACTTCTTCATAGGTAATGTGGGAATTTTTTTATATAATGGCATCAGTATACATAAGTCACATATTGGGCAGGGGCATAGGCACATAGAGCGTGGGGCTGGCCACGAACCCCAATAACTTGCAAAATCCCTTTTTATTGTAAGGTAAGGTGGGAGTTAATCTGCAACCTTAGTTAAACGCGGCCCCCCCAGTGACCAATGCAGTCAAAGTGTAAATTAGTCCGGCCGCCCATTGTAAATTCCTAGCTCCGCCCTTGATATCAGGGGCTAGGGTTACACAGTATAGAGTATGGGACGTCTTGGCTAAGAGAAAAGGTAGAAAAGAGGTCTTATGGCTTTAATAGTGGAGCTTTCAGCTCCTGTGGATATAAAACACGTTGTCGAACCACGCAACTTTTGTATTTCTTGTTTTGAGTTTGATTCTATTAGGAAGATTAGAGAGATCTCTCAATCTACAACAGGTGGTGCACCAGGTTGACCACCCTTAGGAAGATTAGAGAGACCTCTCAATCTTCTCAGACAACTGCAACACTCCTAGAGCCTGGAATTTTCTTTTCTTTTTTTAATTTTTCAAGATATTATCATGGGTCATCTTAGGGACCCATGATAATAAATAAAAGAAACAAAACGTTCTCTTAAAATCATCATCAACCATTGATCTCGTTGTTTGATAGTGGTGTGGGACATACAATGCAGGGTCGTATTATTTTTGGCTGTGGGCCATCTCATGTCGATATTATTTTTCCAGTGTGAGGCGACCGCTGTAGAGAAGTAGCCGACTTGTGCTCTGTACACTTCGCTTTCAACCTCTACGTATGACGTATCCCCTCATGCTTTCTTACAAATGTTATGGGTCCGTTTCATTTCACATACGTTTTCTCCCTAATAACATGTTGTCCCGAATTGTTGTTGTCACGAATAGCTTCACGGGTTGCTTTTTTCTTTACTTTGTTAACATTGTTTTCTAACTTGAAAATTATTTATGTGGGTTGTGCGTTCAAACAACCAATTACTCCAAAAGCTTTAGCTGTTGGAGATGGTGTTATTTAATCTTTTATAATTTAACACTCTCCTTGTGTGGCTACTTTTTTTAGGGTTGGCCTATAGGTGGCAGATGTGGCCCCTCTTTTGGGTTGGCCGTTACATGTGGAATTTTTATATCAAGGAGTTTTGAACCCAGAACCATTTAAAGGGAATGACGGTTTTAACAAAACCGAAAAATCTGCTTCTTAAATAGTAAAACTAAAGTTTACATTAGCCCAAGATCAACAACAAAAGTAGAAGAAGAACAAACATCAACAAGATGTACTTCAATATGATGGAAAAACAACAATACAAGATAAAGAACAAAAGAGAGAATAAAACTTCAAAACTATGGAGAAAATATGGGCAAGTTGTCACTTTCCTTGAATCACAAGCTGGCACACAAGAGAGCTTCAATAGAGTTCTTGCTTTGTGGAAAGTCTCTACAAAAGTGAGTAAATGAAATTAGGCTGAGACAAAGAAAAATAGAGAGTAAATGGCTTAGGTAAGTCGTAGTGAGTATGGGAAAGTGGAGACTTTAATGCTTAGGGAAGTGGTAGTGAGTTTGGAATTTCAAGTACGGTTTAAATTTGAAATAAGAGGGATGTGGAGAAAGATGGAGCAAACATGTGTGGCTTGCACCTCACACATGTGCAAGCTAGGCAAAATTAACAACTTGCCAAAGGAGAGAAAATTACAAATTTGTCCTCACTACATCTCTCAAAATAAAAATAAAATAAAAGTTACCCAAAAAATTAACTTCAAAATTTAAGAGCTCTGATAACATGTAAAACAACCAATTACTCCAAAAGCTTAAGTTGTTCGAGATGGCATTATTTTATCTTTTATACTTTAACAATACTATGTAGGAGTGACCAGTACGAAGAGACTCAAGATATTCTTATCCTTTTTTTAAAGATATTTATAGATCAGTGACAGTGCACCTTAATGGGACCGTCGTCTTCTTGAGGGCCCAACCATTTCGTACACATAGCCCTTTTTATATGAGGGTCTTCCGTGTATCTTTATTCAAATTGTGGGACAAACTATTTCAAACACATTGTCGACATCAAATTTCGTATAAATTCACTAACACAAGAATTCGAGGATAAATTACAAAGAAATTGTAATTAATAGAAAATTGTACAAGTTTCTACAATCCTCTAATTAACGATCATAGTGTTGAATACAAAGTTGAATTTGGTGAAGACGAGGGCTTTCGCAGTGTAATTCTCGTTCTTCGGAATTTGAAGATGTGTGTGCTTCACTCCGAGCTTCGCGCTTTATCGGTTGTGAAGATGTGTGAATTTACTCCAATGAAGGCTCTTTGTGGTGGCTTAATCTTCGCGGATAATTTCTTCAAATACTCGATTGTTTTTTGTTGAGGGAGAGCTTTTCTTCTCTTGGAGCTTTGTTTGGATCCTCCTTCTTTTTGTCTTTGCTTGCCTTGTGTGCTCTCCCCTTTTGGTCTTCTATTTGCTTGACCCCTTAGAAATGAGAGGAAAAATCCTTTATATACTTCCTCCTTAAGCAATAACCACTCCCACCCACCTTGCATAGTGGTGTAAGTGGTTGTGGGTCCCACTACCTCCTTTTTTATTTGATGGCCATGGGTTGTACTTGAATTTGTGGCCCCTTGGGCTTGTCACTTAGTGGGCCTCCCATTTGGGCTCAACCATTTACATTTTGACCCCTGTTTAGGGGTGTGGGGCCCACTTAAGAAAATTAGGCAATTTTGTAATTTTGCACGGACAAATTTTTTATGTCCACACACATCATTTTTCCTATAAAAGGGTCCATTCCCTCAAGTTTCAAACCATTCCTCACAACAATTCTCAACTCCTATCTCTTCTTCTTCTTCGTGATATCTTCTTCTTCTTCTTCGTGATATCTTCTTCTTCTTCTTCGTGATATCTTCTTCTTCTTCTTCTTCTTCGTGATAGAGAGATGGAAGGTAGTTCTAGCAGTGGCCAATCTTCTTCCTATGCTTTTGCAGCTTTCTTTTCCCTTCTTTTCTTCATCTTAGACTTGAATTCATGCTTGGGAGCTGGTGTGGCTCGCGAAAGAACCAATACTGACTTCATAAGGAGCTCATGTGTGGCCACTACCTACCCAAAACTGTGCTTCCAGTCTCTTTCCACATACGCGAGCACCATCCAGACTAGCCCAAGTGAATTGGCCCATGCAGCCATATCTGTAAGCCTAACAAGCGCCCAATCAACCTTGGTCATGATGTCAAGATTGTCGTCCGGACGCGGTATGAAGCCTAGAGAAGTGGCAGCCATGAGAGACTGTGTTGAGATGGTCAGAGACTCCGTGGACGAGCTCCAAAAGTCTCTTGGGGAGATGGAAAACCTTAAAGGCTACGATTTCAGGATGAGGATGAATGACATACAAACTTGGGTAAGTGCTGCTCTCACAGATGGGGACACTTGTATGGATGGCTTCGTGGGCTATGCCATAAAAGACAATCTTGAGAATACGGTCCGGACCCATATCGTCTATGTCGCACATCTTATTAGCAATGCTTTGGCTCTCATCAACAGATTTGCTTCTGCTCAGCCCATCTCTCCATAGTTGTTTCCTTTTTACATGTAATAATATAGGTCTGATCGCTGGAAGAATGTGTTTGGCTTTTAGACTATAGTTTGGGTATGTGCTTTTAGTTTGTATACTGTTTCTAATTATACAAGGACTACAAATAAATGTTCCCTTTTTTGTTATAATATGGGTTCTTGTATTAGTGTTGAATTCATCTGAGTTTCCCTCATGCAAAAGTCATCTGCAAAATTGACTGGCAAATCCCTAATTATAGGGGTGATGCACGCCTTGTCTTCCCCGGCCAGTCCCTGGTAATGTAAAAAAAGAATCATACATATACTAGAAGGGGGCTGGCCTGGGAAGAAAGGGGGTAATTTTTTTTTAAATGGTAATAATTATATTAAAATGGAGAGAAACCTCCAAGACCGAGATGGTCAAAAATACAAAAAGAGAAGAAATCCATAAGAAAAGGGGTAAATTGTCACTTTACTTTATAAAAAAATGCTTAAAAGGTGATTCTTAGAAGACCTGGCAAAAAGTGACCCGGACCTGCGGGTCTACCCGGCCCGCCCGTAAATTACGGGTCCGGGTCACCAATCAGTGACCCGTTTGAAATTGACCCGCAGGTCCACCCGGCCCGTCAAAACTGCGCCGGGCCTGGTGGAACCGCGGGTACCCGTAGAGAAGTGCAAAAGGTTTTATTTTGCCACCTTTTGGCTTTTTTCCGTAATTGGCATAACTTTTAATTTTTCTATGTATTTTTTCCGTCATTGTCATAACTTTTGCTTTTTCTATGTATTTTTTTCCATAATTGTCATATTTTATAACATTCTTTCGGTTTTTTTTTCATAATTTTCTACTTTGCTTCCATTTTTTCGTAATTTCTCATTGAAAACTTAGTACCCATGATTATTATTTATTTCTATTATTTATTGCTAGCTAACTTTTCACAAATCGTACTTCTACCAATCTTGATAATAAGACAAATCTCTCAAACAGTCAACATAAATGGTTGGAGAAGGTGGCTAGCAAATCCCTATACAAATTTAAAAAATATGGCAAAAATCCGGGTGACCCGCGGATTGACCCAGCCCGTACGGGCCGGGTGGGGGTCCAACCTTAGTGACCCGTAAAATTTTCCGGGTCATTTTGACAGGCCGGGTCAAATCCGGCCCGCACGCCCGTTTGCCAGGTCTAATTCTTAGGAAGGCTCCACATGGACGTGATTGGGTCCATCGAACATGCTATCGAACACGAGTTGATATAAATATAGAACACGATTTCAAATTTTTCATTGATTTTACTAGTCCTTAATCTAAAAGTTTTTTTTTCAAAAGCAACATAGATCCATTAATATAGAAGGTAGACGGGACCAGGAGTCCCATTCTACAGTACAAAATATTAAGGAAGATTGGGACCAAGACAATGGAAACTAAAAAAATCTATAAGTACATTAAAGCAAAAAACAATTCTGCTCAGACTTCATCCTATTTCCTTTTAGCTATCCCCAAACTTTTTGATACTACAATTGGATGGGCTACTTCTAAGGCAGGCCTAATGACCCTTCAACTCTACCTACGAAGATTGAAAAATACTTAATTTACCAACACTGCCTCCAGACTTACATGCCTGTAAAAAGAGATACAGGAAATCTACGGAAATGCCTAAGCAAAGGAACAACTCCCTCAAGCTATGGCTAAAGGCAAGTAACCATTACTGAATAGCTGAAAGCAAAACACATAATGTCTTTTGAGATTTCACTATCCCTAACTTTCCATTCCATTTTCCTTTTCAAACTAAAATTGGCCATCTAAGATTGGGACTCTCAGGGTTTAGTACCTAATAAAAGAATTCCTCTTCCGAACCACTTATACCCCTAAAAAACAGTAGGACGACCGCCATACTTCACCCCTACCAAGTGTTCCTTCTGTCCTTAGACAAGGATAAATATTCTCCCCATCTTCGATGATTGAGATTGTAGATGATTCGTAATCTGCCTTAACCAATAAACTTATTCCAAGTGAGTACTGATTTTTAACTGAATATTGATTTTTAACTTAGGACCCCTTATTCCCGGTTCCCTTCGTCAAGACCAACCTCGTCGATTCTTTTCTCCCTTTCCTTGGCATCCCTTTCGGCAAAATATATTTCTCTAGCTTTTTTCCATATTTTCATCATAAGAAAATCCAAGAACATCCCCTATTCTTAAAAATTTACTAAATTGTTCCGGCTCTTGAGATTCAGGAGACCTTAATATATCACTAAGGTGTCTGCTTTTTCCTTGGATATCTCCATCAGGTCCTCTCACCTCTTTGACGATGGGTTCGATATCCGGAGCTAGAATTCCATGATAATCAAGATTATCCTTGTCCACAGATGCTTCCCTCTCCTCTAGATCTGAAATAACCAACTTCTTTTCCTTCTCCCATAGTCTCTTACAGGTACGCGTCTCTTTGTCTAGAATCTTGTTGAACATAGGAAATTCCAGAAGGGGCACATGAAGATCCATTTCACTGTTAGATTGAGAGGGGGCAATCGGAGAAGAGCAACTCGCCTCTTTCCTCTGCTGCACCCATTACTTCTTAAGCGGGCTTAAGAGGATTCCCGCTGGAGTAGGCGATACCTTTCAAGCTAACTTTTCATTAAAAGAAATATCTTTCAAGAGGTCAAGGTCACCCTCCTCGGAAGAGAAGGGACTTTCAGGACTCCAAGATAAATCCTTTCGAACCATCGGAGGGGAATAAGCCAGCAAAGGAAATCTGGAGGCCGATTTCCTAAGCCTCTTTCTTATAAGGGAACCTTTAAGCTTTTTGTTCAACGCAGATAATCCCCCTTGAGTTTCTAGGACATGTGCATCTTTTTTAGATTTTCCAAAAGAAATACCTTTTTTCTGTAGACACTTCTCAAACAGGATTTTACTCTCGCTAAGATGTTGAGATTTTAATTTTAAGGAATTCCTTTCATGGGCTGAAATAAG
Organism: Tasmannia lanceolata; assembly: GCF_043159265.1. Lineage (NCBI taxonomy): Eukaryota > Viridiplantae > Streptophyta > Magnoliopsida > Canellales > Winteraceae > Tasmannia > Tasmannia lanceolata. Next base: position 51,266,366 of record NW_027518679.1, on the reverse strand, counting down.
ATTACAGCTGTCCGCAACGACCTTTCTACCCGCTTTTCTTTTTTCACCACAAAGCATTGCTTTTGAGGCTTTGTGGGCCCGCTTCCCTCCATCCCTGATCTCAATGCCCCTCAAGACAGCTTCCCTACCCTCTGACAGATTAGCTGACTCAGGTTCGGCATTCTCTGGATAACCAAGATCTAATTCAAAATTTGAACTAGGGCCCGCCAACAGCTCCCTGACATCATCGAAGTTCTCAACACTACTCACGACGACCTTTCCCGGCTCTGCCTCCATCGCCGGCGAGCCCTTTTCAACGGATTGGGATTCAAAACCGACAGAAAGTATTGAGTTGTCTTTATTGTTGGATTCTCACACTACCGACATCGCCAGGCTATTTATACCTCCTTTAGAAACCACCTTAACTCCCACCGCATAAACAAAGGAATCAATTCTTAAATTCAGGGAAGAGGGAATGGACTTCCAGAGGGATGTCAAGATTAAAGCAGAAGCATAAGTCAAACAATGGTCATATATGGTTGCCATAAAGTTCAGTTTGAATAACCTGATCCAATTGATTCCCAAGAATCTCCACTATTGTAGTGGCCAGAAGAGGAATATCGTAAAATCTGACCCTGATAGTTCAGGCACCAGTATTATATGCCAGGAGCCAAGGATTTAGAGAAGAAACATATTCACCCAACGCATCTGCACCCCGCCTAAGAATAGAAGTAGCCTGACGCTCTGATTCAAAACTAAATAAAACATCCATGGCACTAATAGAGAAAGGCTTTGGTAGATCCTGAAGGTTCCATTGTTTTTTTGCCCATTCCCACACATCTTCAAGCATCCAAGATCCCGATTTAAGGCGGCCAATAAGGCAACGCTTCAAATATCCTTTTCTTTCCTCTATTAATCTATCTGGGATATCAATTACTAAGTCTCCGCCGGTGGCAGCCTCAACCTCGGTTTTCTTAGGCCTCAATACCAGATTAGGATTATTGTTACTCTTAGGATCACCCTCTCTATTTCTCTTAATCGAGCAACCAATTACTCCAAAAGCTTTAGCTGTTGGAGATGGTGTTATTTAATCTTTTATAATTTATCACTCTCCTTCATGTGTGGCTACTTTTTTTAGGGTTGGCCTATAGGTGGCAGATGTGGCCCCTCTTTTGGGTTGGCCATTACATGTGGAATTTTTATATCAAGGAGTTTTGAACCTAGAACTATTTAAAGAGAATGACGGTTTTAACAAAACCGAAAAATCTGCTTCTTAAATAGTAAAACTAAAGTTTACATTAGCCCAAGATCAACAACAAAAGTAGAAGAAGAACAAACATCAACAAGATGTACTTCAATATGATGGAAAAACAACAATACAAGATAAAGAACAAAAGAGAGAATAAAACTTCAAAACTATAGAGAAAATATGGGCAAGTTGTCACTTTCCTTGAATCACAAGCTGGCACACAAGAGAGCTTCAATAGAGTTCTTGCTTTGTGGAGAATCTCTACAAAAGTGAGTAAATGAAATTAGGCTTAGACAAAGAAAAATAGGAGAGTAAATGGCTTAGGTAAGTCGTAGTGAGTATGGGAAAGTAGAGACTTTAATGCTTAGGGAAGTGATAGTGAGTTTGGAATTTCAAGTACGGTTTAAATTTGAAATAAGAGGGATGTGGAGAAAGATGGAGCAAACATGTGTGGCTTGCACCTCACACATGTGCAAGCTAGGCAAAATTAACAACTTGCCAAAGGAGAGAAAATTACAAATTTGTCCTCACTACATCTCTCAAAATAAAAATAAAATAAAAGTTACCCAAAAAATTAACTTCAAAATTTAAGAGCTCTGATAACATGTAAAACAACCAATTACTCCAAAAGCTTAAGTTGTTCGAGATGGCATTATTTTATCTTTTATACTTTAACAATACTATCTAGGAGTGACCAATACGAAGAGACTCGAGATATTCTTATCCAATTTTTAAAGATATTTATAGATCAGTGCACATTAATGGGACTGTCGTCTTCTTGAGGGCCTTCTTGAGGGCCCAACCATTTCGTACACATAGCCCTTTTTATATGAGGGTCTTCCGTGTATCTATATTCAAATTGTGGGACAAACTATTTCAAACACACTGTCGACATCAAATTTCGTGTAAATTCACTAACACGAGAATTCGAGGATAAATTACAAAGAAATTGTAATTAATAGAAAATGGTACAAGTTTCTACAATCCTCTGATTAACGATCAAAGTGTTGGATACAAAGTTGAATTTGGTGAAGACGAGGGCTTTCGCAATGTAATTCTCGTTCTTCGGTATTTGAAGATGTGTGTGCTTCACTCCGAGCTTCGCGCTTTATCGGTTGTGAAGATGTGTGAATTTACTCCAATGAAGGCCCTTTGTGGTGGCTTAATCTTCGCGGAGAATTTCTTCAAATACGATTGTTTTTTGTTGAGCTTTTCTTCTCTTGGAGCTTTGTTTGGATCCTCCTTCTTTTTGTCTTTGCTTGCCTTGTGTGCTCTCCCCTTTTGGTCTTCTATTTGCTTGACCCCTTAGAAATGAGAGGAAAAATCCTTTATATACTTCCTCCTCAAGCAATAACCACTCCCACCCACTTTGCATAGTGGTGTAAGTGGTTGTGGGTTCCACTACCTCCTTTTGTATTTGATGGCCATGGGTTGGACTTGAATTGGTGGCCCCTTGGGCTTGCCACTTAGTGGGCCTCCCATTTGGGCTCAAGTACGACCATTTACATTTTCACCCCTGTTTAGGGGTGTGAGGCCCACTTAAGAAAATGAGGCAATTTTGTAATTTTACACAGACAAATTTTTGATGTCCACACACACATCATTTTTCCTATAAAGGGGTCCATTCCCTCTCAAGTTTCAAATCATTCCTCACAACAATTCTCAAATTCTATCTCTTCTTCTTCTTCTTCTTCTTCTTCTTCTTCTTCTTCTTCGTGATATCTTCTTCTTCTTCTTCTTCGTGATAGAGAGATGGAAGGTAGTTCTAGCAGTGGCCAATCTTCTTCCTATGCTTTTGCAGCTTTCTTTTCCCTTCTTTTCTTCATCTTAGACTTGAATTCATGCTTGGGAGCTGGTGTGGCTCGCGAAAGAACCAATACTGACTTCATAAGGAGCTCATGTGTGGCCACTACCTACCCAAAACTGTGCTTCCAGTCTCTTTCCACATACGCGAGCACCATCCAGACTAGCCCAAGTGAATTGGCCCATGCAGCCATATCTGTAAGCCTAACAAGCGCCCAATCAACCTTGGTCATGATGTCAAGATTGTCGTCCGGACGCAGTATGAAGCCTAGAGAAGTGGCAGCCATGAGAGACTGTGTTGAGATGGTCAGAGACTCCGTGGACGAGCTCCAAAAGTCTCTTGGGGAGATGGAAAACCTTAAAGGCTACGATTTCAGGATGAGGATGAATGACATACAAACTTGGGTAAGTGCTGCTCTCACAGATGGGGACACTTGTATAGATGGCTTCGCGGGCTATGCCATAAAAGATGATCTTGCGAATACGGTCCGGACCCATATCGTCTATGTCGCACATCTTATTAGCAATGCTTTGGCTCTCATCAACAGATTTGCTTCTGCTCAGCCCATCTCTCCATAGTTGTTTCCTTTTTACATGTAATAATATAGGTCTGATGGCTGGAAGAATGTGTTTGGCTTTTAGACTATAGTTTGGGTTTGTGCTTTTAGTTTGTATACTGTTTCTAATTATACAAGGACTACAAATAAATGTTCCCTTTTTTGTTATAATATGGTTTCTTGTATTAGTGTTGAATTCATCTGAGTTTCCCTCATGCAAAAGTCATCTGCAAAATTGACTAGCAAATCCCTAATTATAGGGGTGATGCACGCCTTCCCCGGCCAGTCCCTGGTAATGTAAAAAAAGAATCATACATATAATAGAGGGGGCTGGCCTGGGAAGAAAGGGGGTAAATTTTTTTTAAATGGTAATAATTATATTAAAATGGAGAGAAACCTCCAAGACCGAGATGGTCAAAAATACAAAAAGAGAAGAAATCCATAAGAAAAGGGGTAAATTGTCACTTTACTTTATAAAAAAATGCTTAAAAGGTGCTTCTTAGAAGACCTGGCAAAAAGTGACCCGGACCTGCGGGTCTACCCAGCCCGCCCGTATATTACGAGTGCGGGTCACCAATCAGTCACCTGTTTGAAATTGACCCGCGGGTCCACCCGGCCTGTCAAAACTGGGCCGGGCCGGGTGGAACTGCGGGTACCCGTAGAGAAGTGCAAAAGGTTTTATTTTGGCACCTTTTGGCTTTTTCCCGTAATTGGCATAACTTTTAATTTTTCTATGTATTTTTTTCCATCATTGTCATAACTTTTTCTTTTTCTATGTATTTTTTTTCCATAATTGTCATATTTTAGAACATTCATTCGGGTTTTTTTTTCATAATTTTTCTACTTTGCTTCCATTTTTCCGTAATTTCTCATTGAAAACTTAGTACCCATGATTATTATTTATTTCTATTATTTATTGCTAGCCACCTTTTCACAAATCGTACTTCTGCCAATCTCGACAATAAGACAAATCTCTCAAACAGTCAACATAAATGGTTGGCGAAGGTGGCTAGCAAATCCCTATACAAATTTAAAAAATCTTAAAAAATATGGCAAAAATCCGGGTGACCCGCGGGTTGACCCAGCCCGTACGGGCCGGGTGGGGGTCCAAGCTTAGTGACCCGTAAAATTTTCCGGGTCATTTTGACGGGCCGGGCACGCCCGTTTGCCAAGTCTAATTCTTAGGAAGGCTCCGCATGGACGTGATTGGGTCCATCGAACATGCTATCGAACACGAGTTGATATAATATACAACACGATTTCAAATTTTTCATTGATTTTACTAGTCCTTAATCTAAATTTTTTTTTTTCAAAAGCAACATAGATCCATTAATATAGAAGGTAGACGGGACCAGGAGTCTCATTCTACAGTAAAAAATATTAAGGACGATTGGGACCAAGACAATGGAAAATAAAAAAATCTATAAGTACATTAAAGCAAAAAACAATATTTCTCAGACTTCATCCTATTTCCTTTTAGCTATCCCCAAACTTTTTGATACTACAATTCGATGGGCTACTTCTAAGGCAGGCCTAATGACCCTTCAACTCTACCTACGAAGATTGAAAAATACTGAATTTACCAACACTGCCTCCAGACTTACATGCCTGTAAAAAGAGGTACAGCAAATCTACGGAAATGCCTAAGCAAAGGAACAACTCGCTCAAGCTATGGCTAAAGGCAAGTAACCATTACTGAATAGCTGAAAGCAAAACACATAATGTCTTTTGAGATTTCACTATCCCTAACTTTCCATTTCATTTTCCTTTTCAAACTAAAATTGGCCATATGAGATTGGGACTCTCAGGGTTTAGTACCTAATAAAAGAACTCATCTTCCGAACCACTTATACCCCTAAAAAATAGTAGGACGACCGCCATACTTCACCCCTACCAAGTGTTCCTTCTGTCCTTAGACAAGGATAAATATTCTCCCCGTCTCCGATGATTGAGAACGTAGATGATTTGTAATCTGCCTTAACCAATAAACTTATTCCAAGTGAGTACTAATTTTTAACTGAATATTGATTTTTAACTTAGGACCCCTTATTCCCGGTTCCCTTCGTCAAGACCAACCTCGTCAATTCTTTTCTCCCTTTCCTTGGCATCCCTTTCTTGTATGGCAAAATATATTTCTCTAGCTTTTTTCCATATTTTCATCATAAGAAAATCCAAGAACATCCCCTATTCTTATAAAAGTACTAAATTGTTCCGGCTCTTGAGATTCAGGAGACCTTAATATATCACTAAGGTGTCTGCTTTTTCCTTGGATATCCCCATCAGGTCCTCTCACCTCTTTGACGATGGGTTCGATATCCGGAGCTAGAATTCCATGATAATCAAGATTATCCTTGTCCACAAATGCTTCCCTCTCCTCTAGATCTGAAATAACCAACTTCTTTTCCTTCTCCCATAGTCTCTTACAGGTACGCGTCTCTTTGTCTAGAATCTTGTTGAACATAGGAAGTTCCAGAAGGGGCACATGAAGATCCATTTCACTGTTAGATTGAGAGGGGGCAATCAGAGAAGAGCAACGCGCCTCTTTCCTCTGCTGCACCCATTACTTCTTAAGAGGGCTTAAGAGGATTCCCGTTGGAGTAGGCGATACCTTTCAAGCTAACTTTTTATTAAAAGAAATATCTTTCAAGAGGTCGAGGTCTCCCTCCTCGGAAGAGAAGGGACTTTCAGGACTCCAAGATAAATCCTTTCGAACCATCGGAGGGGAATAAGCCAGCAAAGGAAATCTGGAGGCCGATTTCCTAAGCCTCTTTCTTATAAGGGAACCTTTAAGCTTTTTGTTCAACGCAGATAATCCCCCTTGAGTTTCTAGGACATGTGCATCTTTTTTAGATTTTCCAAAAGAAATACCTTTTTTTCTGTAGACACTTCTCAAACAGGCTTTTACTCTCGCTAAGATGTCTAGATTTTAATTTTAAGGAATTCCTTTCATGGGCCGAAATAAGATTACAGCTGTCCTCAACGACCTTTCTACCCGCTTTTCTTTTTTCACCACAAAGCATTGCTTTTGAGGCTTTGTGGGCCCGCTTCCCTCCATCCCTGATCTCAATGCCCCTCAAGACAGCTTCCCTACTCTCTGACAGATTAGCTGACTCAGGTTCTGCATTCTCTGGATAACCAAGATCTAATTCAAAATTTGAACTAGGGCCCGCCAACGGCTCCCTGACATCATCAGAGTTCTCAACACTACTCATGACGACCTTTCCCGGCTCTGCCCCCATCGCCGGCAAGCCCTTTTCAACGGATTGGGATTCAAAACCGACAGAAAGTATTGAGTTGTCTTTATTGTTGGATTCTCACACTACCGACATCACCAGGCTATTTATACCTCCTTTAGAAACCACCTTAACTCCCACCAAATAAACAAAGGAATCAATTCTTAAATTCAGGGAACAGGGAATGGACTTCCAAAGGGATGTCAAGATAAAGCAGAAGCATAAGTCAAACAATGGTCATGGTTGCCATAAAGTTCAGTTTGAATAACCTGATCCAATTGATTCCCAAGAATCTCCACTTTGTAGTGGCCAGAAGAGGAATATCGTAAAATCTGACCCTGATAGTTCTGGCACCGGTATTATATGCCGGGAGCCAAGGATTTAGAGAAGAAACATATTCACCCAACGCATCTGCACCCCGCCTAAGAATAGAAGTAGCCTGACGCTCTGATTCAAAACTAAATAAAACATCCGTGGCACTAATAGAGAAAGGCTTTGGTAGATCCTGAAGGTTCCATTGTTTTTTTGCCCATTCCCACACATCTTCAAGCATCCAAGATCCCGATTTAAGGCGGCCAATAAGGCAACGCTTCAAATATCCTTTTCTTTCCTCTATTAATCTATCTGGGATATCAATTACTAAGTCTCCGCTGGTGGCAGCCTCAGCCTCGGTTTTCTTAGGCCTCAATACCAGATTAGGATTATTGTTACTCTTAGGATCACCCTCTCTATTTCTCTTAATCGAGCATTTTCTACAGATAGACCGAGATCCAAAGTTTCGGTAGCTGCATTTTGGGCACATCATTCACTAGCATTTGCCATCATTCGTCTATTAGATTCAGTAGGTGTAGACACCCCATTTTGACCGTACCTTGAGCCTCCCGTGTTTGAGCAAAAACCCAACCAAATTAATCACTTAGGGTCCCAAACTTCACCCTAAGCTAGGTTAAGGTCCTATCTAGCTCCCCGCAAAATTTCATCGAAATCGGAGTGCATTTGCCTAGCAAACGAGCCAAGATAGTGTCCGTAGTGTAAACCAGAAAAGGGGGGTGGATTATCCTGGATGGGGCCGAACCTGGCCGAATAGGACAAAAAATGCGGGCACGCCGTATCAATTTTTCGCGCGCCTTATCAAATGGGGTGCCGATATCAATTCTCGAAAATGCCTATAAATATTGTTTTTTCTCTCATTTAAAAAAAAGGGGATCTGCAGAGAGAGAGAGAGAGAGAGAGAGAGAGAGAGAGAGAGAGAGAGAGGAGTTCTCGTTGAATCCTTATCTTCTCCGTCGATTTTTCGCCGGAATCCGGCAATCTTCTCCGGGTATGTCATAAAATCTGCCTTCTCTTTCTTCTTCCCTTCACTCAAATGTCACTTAGATTCTTCAATTTCATTATCATTTAAAGAAACCTGCAAACCCTAGCTTTTGTTCTTGATTCCTCTGGTCTTCTTCTTCGGCTAATCATCTCCGGCGAGCTCATCTTCTCCGGTGAGTACATCCTCGTCTGGATCTTTCGTTCATCTTAGTTTTTCTTTTGAATCATAGATCTTCTCCGTTTCTTTTCTTCTCTAGATTCCCTAAGCTACTTTTTGTGTTACTACATCTCCGTTCAAACCTAACTTCATCCTCAACCTTTGAAAAACCTAGATCTAAGCTTTTCCCCAAATTTTTAGAGAGAGAGAGTGAGAGAAAACAAGAGTTTAAGAGAGAGAAAGTAGATCTAAAACCCCAATCCACCTTCTCCGGCGAGGTTTACCGGAGCTCCGATCAATTTTCGACCGGATTTCCCCCTCCTTTCATGTCTGCTATCCATATAAATTCTGATTTTGCACCTTATTTTGAACCTTTTTCTGGATCTTCCCTTCAAAACCTTAATTCGAGCTTTAAAACATAGTTTTTCCCAAAACATAAACCTTAGCAGAACAATAGCTTGTCTGATTTGTTTGTCTTTGCCTCATGATCGTTGATTCCTCCTTGAACTACTTTCAAACTCTAGATTTGTTATTTTCCCAGCTCTTTCGAAATCTTGGACTCTACTCAAAACTTCAGATCCACATCATCTTGCATTGATCTACACTTCTGGTTTAATTTTGACCTAATTTCATCTGAAGTTTGAAGAGGATTTTTGGATTCATAAGCTTAATTCATCAATTTTATGTAAGTTAAAGGTCTCGGATTGAAGAAGCTATACATCTTTGGAGTGATTTTTCATCAATCTCGTTAGCAAAAAGGTATATATATATATATATATATATATACTTTGTTGTTTCTGTTTGTATTGGTTGGAATTAGGATTTGTGGATGGATGAATCGGACTTATTTTTTTAGTTTTATCAAAGAAATGAATGGATAAATGTTCTAAAACGTGGAAAATGATACAAATGATGTAAAAAAGAAAAAGAAAAGAAATGATGATGTTTTTAATTGTATGATATCTGAATAAAAGCATTGTGTTCTAATATGTACATATTAAATTTTTGATATACACTTCATTTCTCAGGATGTATTCCATGTTTCTAGTGTACATGTCATTAGCATAATATGCACATGATTTCGCTTTGGTCATTTTAACTTAATTTTGACAGTGGGGTAAAATTCGTCTGTGTTGCTTCCATTTTAACGATCAGTAAAAATTTTGAGTTTCTTTGTGACAACGGTTTTCAAGCAGGTATTTATTTTTAGAGATATTATTAGTCTTACCATGTTTTGGCAGTCATGGGGAGTTTTAACTAGATTTTTCTTTTAATTGGCTTATAAGATTTTTGAGAACAAAAATAATGTCTTGGTAGCCATTTTATTATTTACAAATAAATTAAAATGTATTGTTGACACTCTTGTAGTTACTTGTGGTAGCTTCATTCACATATTTCTGTTTGGCTCATTCCCATGAGATAAGTCCATCTTGTCACATTTTGATAATGGCAGTCCTTTCCATGGGTGTGGAATAGCAACCCCTACTTTTTAATGGCATTTCATCCATACATGGTTCAGTTCATATCCTGTCTATTGTAAAATTTGCTCATTCATATGTGGCTCAATCCGTGTCCTGTGTGTCATGAAATCAGTTCTCCCATATGTAGTTCAACTTATATTCTTATATATAATACTATGAATCCAG